>NC_137151.1:70596759-71206759 GCF_951394435.1 Stenella coeruleoalba | reverse complement strand
TTCTGGTGTAAAACTTACATGATGCGAACTAGTCAAAGATTATTTTAAAATTAACCCATCATTTCCCACTTTACAACCTTCGTCAGACCTATATTTTTCTGTGAAAAAGGAACCAAACTTTTCTGCTGTCTAAGCATTTAAAAACAAAAGTGGAAAAAGAAGAATTAAAAATTATGGTTGTGATAAGAAGAGAGAAATTGTGTATACATAGTCCTTGCTTTGGATCAGGGGATTAGAACCTGCCCATTTATCTGACATAATTCTGTTATTGCTTCTATATTCCTATATAAGGGGAGGTGGTATCAAATAGACTGAGTGTTAAAAGAGCCTGTGTGTGTGTGTGTGTGTGTGTGTGTGTGTGTGAGAGTGTGTGCACATGTGCGCCCACACACCTAGCTGTATCTTGGGGAAAGGTGAGCTTTGTAGTCTAGTAGCTGTTATGGACTGAATATTTGTCCCCCCACAAATTTGTATGTTGAAACCCTACCCCTTCAATGGGATGGTATGAAGGATTAGGATTAGATATGGTCATGAGGGTGGAGCCATTATGAATGGGATTAATGCCCTTGTAAACCTCACAAGAGAGCTTGCTTCCTCTCTCTGCTCACCACTGTGTGATGACATGGTGAGAAGTCAGCAGTCTGCAGCCTGGAAGAGGGCTCTCACCAGAACTCGACCATGCTAGCTCTCTGAGCTCAGACTTCTGGCCTCCAAAATGGTGAGAAATAAATTTCTGTTGTTTATAAGCCACCCATTCTATGGTATTCTGTTATAACAGCCCGAACTGACAAAGACAGTAGCCTTAAATTCACTCAAATCACATAGGTGGAACTAAAGATATAATCACATTTTTTATAAATGTAATTTACAGTTTTTATAAATACATTTTCCTTTGCTTTAGTCCAATTAAGTTATTCACAAAGCATTTTCTGGAAAAAGTGAAAATCTGGAACTCAAACTTTTTTCTCAACTGTGGGCTTTAATAAGCAGGAGGATGAGTTAAAGATGCTTATAATATATAGTGGCTTGTTCTAGAAATGTCAAAGAGAAGAGCACATATTCTTTTAAAAACTTTTATATTGTTTTATGAAACACTGTAAAAGTGGCATTATGCACATTATAGAAAATTTGGCAAATTGCTGTAAAAGGAAAAGCAGGAAAAAATTAAACTCAAGTTCCATTTCCTAAAGACAAACAGTTAACATTTTGAAGTATTTTCTTTTTTTAGGATTAGGATTCTTTTAAAAAATCAATTCTGTAACACAGAACGGGCTTCTAAGAGTTAAAAGCTATAAAAAGTAATTTCCTTGCTAATATATTAATATTTGGTAATGTATATTTAAAGGTAAAACATAATGGAAGGACATGATATAACTTTAAGACGGCTGTTAGGTTGTCCTTTAGTTAACTACAGAATTTACCTTTCACAGGCAATACCACTGCTAGAATGCTATCTTCAAAGGATAATCTGAAATGCAAAAAGAGAGATTCAAGATGTTTCTCTCAGAATTACCTATTGGGAATTTGTTAGCCAATGGTGTCATACCTATATGATTGAATACTACACAGCCACTAAAATTATAAGGATTTTTAAAATAACATGTGAAATGATTGCTAACCAATGGTAAGCCAAAAAAAAAAAAACAGATTTCAAAGTTTTATTTAGAATATGATCTCAATTATGTTTTCACAAAATAGAAAAAATGTGGTACCAAAAGACATCACAAAACATCAAAAGGGTTGTTATTTCTGAATGCTGGGATTATAAATAAATCTGATTATTTTCTCTGTAATTTTCTGCATATAAAAACATTTTCTACAGTGAATGTATCTTATAGTTGTATTTTTGAAAATAAAAGCAAGAACACAAACTATTCCCTTGACCCATTTTCTGGGAACCATACTTGGAACACAAAGGAAGAAATTAATAGCACCAAGCATCCCTTCCTCAGAATAGTTCCTGTGTTTCTAATCACATGGCAGCTGTTTGCTCAATAAGAGTCTGCTCTGAGTTTTATAGAAGCAGCATTTTTTAATTGAGTGCTTTGAAGAGACTTAAGAACCATGTAGAAAGCCAAGTAGGAGCCCTCTCTCTGGCAGGGTTAGCTTGTAACACAGTTTGAAATGTTTTTCAGGGATGGTTACAGCCCTCCCTGTTAGTAGCTACCATTCTCAGGAATCAGCGGCCCAGACACAGGGCTCCTGTAAGCCTGGGCATAAAAGCTCACTTATGGAGGAAGCCTCATGGGACCAGTGTGGGCTTGAGCTCTTCATCACAGCTGCGGCCCTTCTCAAACTTGCAGCAACAGAAAGTGGCTCAGGGCTTTGCTTTCCTCCTGGGCAGGTGGAGCCTGAAAATAACACCCATTTTTGATTGTGCAAAAGGTATGATTTGGTGAAGCTTCATCTCTAGGCTGGGCCTGTCAACCCTTTTGGTGTTCATTATACTTTTTTCCTCAAAGGCACATCGGTGGCACCAGAAGGCCTTCAATGACAAAACCCGAAAGGAAGAACCTACTATTTCTCTACTTGGGTGAGGGCAGGTGGTCAAAGAGAGGGAGGGACTTACACCGCAAAGCATAAGTGGTCTCAGTGCAATAAAAAAGAAAATGCTCACTTTTCTCACTAGGCTGGTGGGGAGGGAGGAGAAGAGGGGGCTCCAGGAGGAAAGGAGTACAGGACTTTTTCAGAGGCCATTCAAGGACCTGGCTGCCCAGGTGGGACGTGCAGGTTTTGTGACATCTGTGATCCAAAGTAGGTCATCTGATCAACTTGGCAATGTTTCTTTAAAATAGGAAACGTCGCCTGGTCCTCGACCAGAGGAGACGCTGGATGCTCTCTGAGTTGGCTTGGGGATCGGTATTCAGAAGGCAGGGATCAAGGACTGGTTGTCCTTTATGAATCCTTTCCCATCACGAGAGGAAATGAACAGATTAGAAACCAACCAACACTGAAAAACGTGCTTCTATTTCCGTACGAGGGAGCAGGCACTCCCGTGAGCCTCGAGCTTTGGAGCTGAGGCCTTGCTCCAGTGCAGCTAACGCGCAGGTGCTATTGGGGCTTCATTGATTCTTTAATGCGCTGGGGCTGTGCTGTGGGTGGAGCTTGAGGCCGATTCCCGCCCTGCCGCCTACGTGCACGCGCACGGTGCTCTCCTCGCCCTCCAGCACCGCGCCGACCAAGTTGGCAGCCAAGTTTTCCAGCTTCTGGGACAGATTCCTCTGGTACCAGGGGAAAAACTGTAGTTGCCTGGCCCTTGCTCCACTTGCCGGCTCTCCACCCTTAACCCTGTGCCCGGCTCTTGGCTCTTGCTGTCCGTTTGGAAGCCCGGCGCCCGCGGATTCCCTACTCTAGCACCCGGAAGGCCTTCCTGAGTGAGTCAACACCCCGCTTGCATTTATTTGCTCCTTATTGAAAAGGGATGGGGGAAAAAGAGACTTACTTATTACATTTCAAAATGAAATTAACTTTAAAGTTTTTCTGGTTAGAAAAATTATGCATTCTCACGGTAAGAAAAATTCAAAGAATACAGAAAAATCCTAAGAAAAAACCCAAAAACCGTACCTCATCTCAATTCCTAACGTTCATTGGTAACCATGGTTAACATTTTGGTGAACATTCTTCTACATCTTTATTGCTTGCTGCCCTCCTCCAGTGCCCTACCCCCTCGTTCTTTTCTACATTCTCAAATAGGAATATACTATATATTAGGTTCTTAAAATTTTCTTTTAAAATTTAGAAACCTCAATCATTTGTTCTTCAGTCTGTTTTCCTTTAAATTCAGCGTGTCTGAGATTTTTTTTCATATTGGTAAATATAGCACCACATTGTATTTTTGTGATTGTATGGTATTTGCATTGTATGATATACCTTAATTGTATGATATACCTGATGATAGAGCTAGCAAGTGTTTAATTAAAAACACCTGATACATCATTTACTTTCAACTTATAGTAATAATAGTACTGTTATTTTTTTATTAGTAGAAGCAATAGAAGAAAAATTGAGGAACAATATTTGTAGACTTCAAAATATCTGTTACCTAAATTTCTAGAAGTAGAATCTTTGGGTTCAAAGATATGTGCATATAATATTTTGACTTATATAGCTAAACTGCTTTCCACTGAATTCTTTTATTTTTTGATAAACCCCAATAATGGGAAAAGTTTTTGATGCCACAACAGCTATCCTCTTGTGAAAAGTTTCAGAATGTACAAAATTGATTTATTATTTCCTTCTGAAAGACAGAGGTAGACAGCTACTTTTCATGCAGTGCTTGTAAAGAAATTAAGTACATGCTTGTGGACAAGTTGATTCATCTTTTTGGGGCTTTGTATCTCATCTGGGTAAGTCAGCCTTGGATTAAATTCAGTCCAACGTCCCTTACATGTCTAAGATTTTACAGTTTTATGATGCCAGGGGAAAAAAAACAGCAGCCAAATATCTTACTGTTGCCTGCCTGCCTTTTTATTTTATTTTATTTTTTCAGAGTTTCAGTTGGAGATTTAGTTATGTATTAATTTGGGAATGGTTAACAACCATACGATGTTTTCTCCCCTCCTATCATGACACTGTCATTGGATGTTATTTCTTTATGAAGGTAGTGCATATGAAACGGGTTATATCCTTTTTTGCCTGCTATCTACACTTCTCCTTCGGCCCCTAATCCAGGACTCTTTACCCCAAAAGTGACTGCCTAACTTCTAATAGTACACGTATACTTTGATATATGTGAAAATAAGCAAAAATAAATATGTGCATATATTATATATACATATATATGTTTGTATATGTGGGTGGGGGTGCACGCACACGGCAGACATGCAGTTTTGCCCATTGCATCTCGCCAGCAGCTTGCATAGTAAAAATGCTGAGGCATTTTGTTAAACCTTGGTTCAGTAGCTTGGTTCAAAGGAATTCCACTGGTTATTCTAATTTCATTCGAGCAGCTTCTCCCCTGAGCTTATATATTCCATCCTACTCAGTTTCTCAGCTTCCTTGCTTAGCAGGTATCTAGAGCTTGACGTGTCTAAAACAGAACTCCTTATGTTTCCCACACCCTCCCTTACCTTCTTCTCCCACAGTCTCCCCCAATTCAGTAAACGACAGCTCCATTCTCCCAAGAAGCACCTTGGTGTCACCTTGCTTTTTCTTTCTCTCACACTGGCCAATTCTTTCTGCTCTGCTTGCAGACACATCCAGTGTCTGACCATGCCCCACCCACCTCCACTGCTACCATCATGGTCCAAGTCCCTGTCGACTTTCTCCTGGACAATTATATAAGCCTTTAAAGTGGGACCCCTGATTTCACCCCTGTCCCCCTCTAGTTTATTCTCCATGAAGCAGCCATAATGATTCTTTTTTAAAGAAATAGCTTTATTGAGGTATAATGAATATACCATAAAATTCACCTGTTTTTAATATACTATTCAATGATTTTTAGTGCATTTACAGGGTAGTGCAGCCATCACCAATATCCAGTTTTAGAACATATTCATCCTTCCCGAAAGACTCCCCCATGTCCACTTGCAGTTAATCCCCATTCTTGATCCCAGCCCCAGTAATTTGCTAACCACTAATTTGCTTTACGTCCCTATAGATTTGCATGTAGAACTCAGAAGTGAGGGCCCCATGTAGATAACCAGCAATATCATTTGGGAATGGGACGCTAGGCTCAGACCCATGTTTTGGGTGAGCCTTATTCTGTTAGGGCCAATGTAGCAATGCTCAGTGGAGAGCAAGTTAGAGGAGACCGGATCAGGGGTTTAAAAGGACATGGGGTACATGTACACCCAGGTACAACCTGCCCATAATCTCCTTTGCTCCCCAGTCAGCGAGTGATGAGGAATCAGTGTGGTGACTCAAGGACCTTGCAGGATCCAGGGAGATAACTTAAACAGACAAACAGGCCAGGGTGTGAGCCATCAGGGAATGGTGGGGACTGTGGTGAATCAGAGAGCTCAGGCCCTGTCCCATTTTAGCCCTGGGGGGATGTAGGCTCAGAGTTTTGCCAGATCTTCTGATGTCAAGACTAGTCTGAAATCTGGATTCTGTGTGAAACCTTCTGTTTAAAAAATACTGATAGCAGATTAACCCTTTTTTTTTTTTTAGACATTGCACCACATACAATGTGCAGACAAACAGAATGGGCCTGAGGCTGTGTATGCACCCTCCAACAGAAAGGGCTCTCTTGGTTAGGATAAAGTTGACCAGCTGTACTGTACCACATGCAGCCCACCCTCCAGGCTACATGTTTTAAAGTGTCTTTCCCCTCTAAGGCTGCAGTCAAAGTCTTGTTTCCTCTGCATACAATTCTCCTTGTTGTTGGGTTCTTAGTCACAGTAGTTGGAGTTGGCAGGCAGTTACTTAGAATTTCTACTCAAGTGCTTTTCGAAACCATTTTTTAATTAAAAAGTCAGATCCCAAGATTCACTGAATACCTAGCTAGCCTGCAGTTCCATTACAAGCCTAGAGAAGAATGTCTGAAATTGTTTGTTGGTTTACGTTCTTATTCGTTTTTAGGACAGACAGGTTACACAAGTAACCAGCACTGGCTGAAATAGAGTGATGGGCAGAGGTGTTTCGGGTGAAAATATGTCTGGAGAGTGCAGGGACCCAGGCTGCAAATGGGTGTGGTGCAGGGATGGCCAATGACCTAGCTGGTCAGGTGTGGGCAAGGAGGGACAGGAGGTTGTCCCAAGAGTCATAGGAGCCGAGAAAGATGGGGTAATGTCTAGAGGGAAGAATCATATTATCCTTTCTGTGGACTAAATCAACACAGACCAGATCAACACAGAGCAAGAACCATATACAGCCAGAACAAAAGCCCTTCATTTCTCAGAAGAGATGGAAAACGATGGTTAAACTTCGTTTCCAGTAGGCACTTTATCTCTCTAGGACTGTTTTCTGGGGTAGGGGTGGGTGGAGTATTAGCATCTCAAGAGAGTGTAAAAGAACACATCTGCTTTGTCTCAGTGTTTAATTTTCCTTTAACCACAGTTATAGATACACTTTATGGTAGTAGTTTTTGGCAGAGTGGTTAAGGGTGTGTGCTCAGAACTCAGTAGGAATTCCCTCCAGATTACAGCTCCACTGCTTACGAGTTCTGTGATCTTGGGCAAGTTTTTTCACCTTTTTGAGCCTCAGTTTAGTCATCTGCAAAATGGGTATGGCAATGCCTACTTTACGGGGTTGATGTGAAGATTAAATGCAAGAATCCAAGCTTTGTGCCTGGCATGTAGTACATATTCAATAAATGTTAGCTGTTATTATCGGTGCTGTTATTATTACCACTATTATTAGAGTTGAAAGTGGCATTAGGTCCACCTTCATTATGTCAGAGATGAAGAAACCCTCAGAGCTTCCAGGTTCTGTACCATGGTCCCACCACAGCAGGTTCCTGGAAGAACCAGCCAGTGCATCCTCTGGAGCTCTTTCCTCAAACTCATCACTGCCTGGTGGCTGAAGTTTGCAATCATTCTTGTCTCTCTTCCAGGTGGAATATTGGCATGGAGTTCCCTGCAGAGTTTAAAGGGAAGGAAATAATAGTTTACAAGCTCCATGGGGCCAGGGACCATGTCTGTCTTGGTCTCTTCCATATCCCTCTTGCTTACTACAATGTCCAGCATTTAGTAATATGATATTTAATAAACAAACACATGTGCATTACATGAAGCATGACTCAGCAAGGAGATGACCACAAACACATCATGGTGGTAAACGTGGCACCCGTGAGCAGTGACTTCTCCCTTGGGGGTTGTTCCTGGGCACATTTGCCTGTGTCCTTCCTGTGCTAAGCTCGTCGAACAGGGATGAAGGCAATTTACATGAGAGGCCATTGCATTTGGCCCCCACATTCCCTCTTTCCTTTTTCTCCCACTCTCTTCCCCTCTGCCCTTTGCTTCTCTTCTTTCTCTCTTATTTCTTCTGCTTCCTGCTCTTGATCTATAATTTAATGAGGATAGGCTAGGTTATACTGCAGAAATAAACCACCTCTAATTTTCAGTGGCTCGATTCCGCCAAGTTTATTTCTGTAAATCTGGGTGTCACTCCAGGACAAATGTCTTCCATGTGTTGGCTCAGCATTCCAGGCTTCTTCTGTCCTGGGCGCTGCCCACAGCAGCAAGGGTGGCCGCTCTCCCCTAGGCTGGGTATGGAGCCCCCGAGGGGCTCATGCTGGAATGAAACACCCCACCCCATGTCACATCCACCCACTCTGGAGTGGACTGGTCACTTGGACCCACCCACAGGCTGAGAAGGGTCATCCCTCCATGGGCTCAGAAGGTCCCGGAAGGCAAGGAGAACAGGATCTGGGTGAGCATTAGAAGGCTCTTCCCCAGTTCCTTTTCAGAACTCAACCCTTTTCCTCATCTGTTCTCCCTTCTTTTTCACTTACATTCTCTTATTTCCTCATCCCCCTCCCTGCCTCCTCTGCCCTCTTTGCCCGCCTCGCTCCAGCTGCTGTCCTGTGTCCTCCTGCGCCACGCAGAGCAGATGCTGACCGAGGATGCTGCTACGACTGCCGGGTCTGCTCGGCTCTGAGCTTCTTGTCTGGATATAGGTGAAGGCAATGGAATTTGCCGCCTCCTTCTGGGTTCACTGGGGACTTATCACAGAATCCTCCTGTTGTCCTGAGCACTTCTTCCAGAGCCTGGAAAGGACTGGCAGAAAGTCAAGTCAGCCATCTTGTACTTGGGAGATACCAGGCAGCCCCAGAAACTTCTCCTTCTCCCTTCAGGAGTCAGCACCCTCAAAGACCCCACCAATCTCAGCACACGGTTCAGCGGAGCTGGGGGTGCATTCGGAAGGATGTGCATTTGATTCTCTGCACAGGATCTAGGCACTGACCACTTACCTTGATCCTAAGGAGTGATCAGTTTAGTTTCTTGATAGTATCAAGAAGGTCTCCAGGTGAGTGTTCCAGGTTGGCCTCAGTGAAGCAAGTTGAGATAGAACCTGATTTTTTTTTTTTTACTATATTTGTAATAGACGAAGGGAGGCTGTGTGGCAAACAGATGGGAAGCACATGTCCTGGGCGCTGGCTATGCCGTCGATTTATTGTGTCTTACTGAGTCTCTTTCCTTCTGGGTCTCATTCCTGCAAAGGGAAGTGGTTGGACAAGGTGAACTTTGAAGCATCTTCTAGAGCTATGATTCTCTTGAGTTTGGCATATCTTGCTTGCCATGGAGGACAATGCATATGGCCAGGAGTAGAGTGTGTTATTTGAAGTCTTATAAAGGCCCCACAGTCTCATCTTCCACAGAAGAGAAGGAACAGAAACAGGGTGAGGAGTGGTTTAGATAAGGTATGAACGGGCAGGTGGAGGTTTGATGAAACTACACATATTAATCGCTTATTTTCCTCAAAAAGTAGCTTAGATTACCTGTCAGTTATATGCTTTGTAGTTTCTCCTCTTGTTTTTTCCCATTATAAAACTTTTAGTGTCAGAAAATGCTGAGAATGGAAATATTAGGTAATTTAGAACCAGCTTGTTGACATAGTCAGTATAGACACATCAGCTGTTGGTGATTTCCCCCAAAGTTGAAGGTTATAATTCTTCTACTCTTTCTAAGAAACAATGGTCTCTTGGAACGTGCAAGTAAATTAGTCATACTGTGTCCTGAGAGTTGGTCTCTGTAATACATCCTGGTCTCTGAAAAAGAGCTGCAGTTGTATAATGGATTTTCGAAGTCTCCAAAGGTGGTTCAACTAACATATTTGTTAGTCTAATAAATGATATTGCTCTTGTCAAGATTTTTCCATGTAGCACAATTTAATAGAGGAATCAATAGTTTCTCAGACATGACAAAAGGGCCTGGGTGTCTTTTGATGAGAGATACAAAGTCTCTTCTTGTTCTAATAAAGCCAAAATGGAAAAAAAAAAGTGCCCCCCTCCCTTCAAGTGTATTTTTATGAAGCTAAAATATACATACCACTTTCTCTAGGAAAATATTTGTTTATCAATATTTTCTCCTACAGTGTCTTTTTACCCAGTTATTACACATGAATATGCATTTTGTTTCCATCTTAATCCTTTCCCTTGTTTGATGAGCTGTCACTAGTACACACTTCTTCAGGAAAAACTCAAGTCTGAGGATACTTTGATCCACTGGGCCTATGGAATTTTCCTTAGAAATCTTTTAAGAAACATTTTAGGCAGACATTGGCATCTACCTACATTTCTACTCATCATAGCTTTTGTAAAGTCCCTAAAGTGGTTTTGTACAGTCCGGGATCATCTCCTCCAGCAGCTCCTGCCTTAACCCGAGCCTCAAGGAGGTTTTAAGGCTGCGTACACTGTCCTCTGACCCCTGCCGCCATATTGATACCTTCCCTGACTTTAGTTAATGGGTTAAACAAATCTCTTTTGGAGTTGTTGAAGCTGCTTGGAAGGAAACTGCATTGGTATTGAGAATATTAGAACATCTGTGTGTCTTGTCCTCAGCCAAAACATTTAGTTTTAGCCATGGAATGTGTTATTTGGAGGATGTCTGACTTTCACGGCTCTGGGTTCCACCTACTGGCAGGAACAATTTGCTGACATTGTCCCTTAGCAGTTAACCCCAAATAACACCATCTTCAAATACGAACCCAAGCATGGGTCAGAAAATGACTGCTGGGGACAGTTTCTACCAAACTGATGAGAGGCTGCTCTTTGAAAGGCTTATTCCTACAGCTGAGATCATTGGTCATGGCTATCTCTTGAGACAGAAGTAGACTCAGAACATTTCCAGAGAGAGGACACGTGAGTACATCGATGTGATAGGGGAGCTAAAATTGGCTGTGGAGATCAGCTGGGTTGAGAGCAGGGGCTCTCAACTTGACTGCATATTAGAATTGCCTGGTGGGCTTTTAAAAAAGACCAGGGTCTTGACCTTATCCCTAGAGATTCCTGCTTCAGGCGGTCTGGAGTGGGGCCTGGGAAATAATCTCTTTCTCCCTTTTTCTTCTTTTCAGATGATTCTACTGTGCAGTCAGGGCTGAGACCCACGAGTCTAGAGCAGTGCTACTCATAGCAGCAGTTTTGCGTTGGAATTTGCTAGAAATGCACTTGGGAGTGGGGCCCAGGAATCTGGATGTTTTCGGCTCTCTAGAAGACTCTTACCCATGATTCTCAAATGTTAGCACACATCAGGATCACCTGGAGGGCTTGTTAAACTACAGCTCATTGGGTCTTGCCCCAAGAGTGTCTGATTTAATAGGTCTGGGATGGGACTTGAGAGTTTCCATTTCAAACAAGCTCTCAGATGATGCTGGTGTTGCCGGTCTGTGGTCCACACCCGGGGCAGCGTTAGTCTGCACTGGGCTTGGGGACTTGGACTGTTTCTGAATTTGTTGCAAAGGTGGTTGTTTTAAGACATGAGGATCTCAGCTCTTGTAAGTGGATTCATAGAACTGATTGCTTTGGCTAGGAACCCGCTTCCCACCCCCGACCTCACTTTTTAGAGGTTTTCCCAACCATGTTGCAAAGCATGGGATAAAACTCCAGGAGTCAGACTTGATCCCGGATGATAGTTAACCACTTTGATTATTTTGACTAAGACATTTTACCAGTTTTATCAGGGTAAAATGAAGTATCTTGAAAGATTTTTTCCCCCCTTGTCTGTATTGGTTGGTTGTTTGAATGTATTAGGCAGATTGATGGAAGGTTTTGATTGTCAGACACACTTTGTAGTAGAATCTGTTTTTGCCTCAGTGGTAAGAGTAGAACATAAACATATCTTTAGGTAAATAGAAGTAACACATTTTTTCTGTTTCACTGATGGACTGGATGCTATCTGAGGCAGTGGTTCTCCATATGTATTTGGGATGAAGGTAGCGGGGGAGGGTGAAGGGTCCTTTCCAGGTGATTCTGATAAAACCCTCAGGTTTGAGAACCATTGCTTGGGAGCAGGGGTCACAAACTAAAATGCCTCCAAGGGCTGGGAGGGGTAGGGCCGGGTGGTGGGGGCAGGCGGTGGGGCGGGGCTGGAGTCCCCTGCCTGTCTGCGGGGAGCAGCCCTCCTCCCACTCTGGCTGATTTTGGCCACGTGGGAACACTGCACAGCACGGCCAGAGCTTCTGGTTTTAAAAGGAAAGCCAAGGATCCCACTTTTCTTCTGAGTAATGTCCTGATCTTTCAATGTTGGCAACACATTTTTTAAAATGTAAAACCCTTGTGCAGATCAAGGAAAACACACTCGTGAGCAACCTGTTTGTGACTTCAGGGTGCCTTCTGTAAGTCTGAGATTCCAATAAGAGTCATTCAAAATGAGTCCTATTCCAAGTAAGCTAAGAAATACACTCAGTTCCCTGGGTCTGCTTTCTAGCATTGTGATTCCGTGAGATATAAGGGCAACAGGGAAAATGTCAGTGCATACTTTTTAAAAAGGATCTTTTAAGTATCTCAGGCTCCAGCTTGTGTGCTTCCAGATTTTAATGTACTAATCATCCTTGGTATAACATGTTTCTTTGGAAAAGAAATTTGGGTGCATTTCAATCTTTAATGCATGGAATTAACAAGATAGGGGTTGGAAAAGTTTCAACTCTTCTCCCTAGAAGAGTGGCCACAAAAGAACATTCAAACCAGTAACTAAAAATCTCAGTGGTATATGCTTCAATGATTGGATCTTGGGTATTCAGGGCTGACTGCATCTTCCTGCCTATTGAATTATTATAGCATTAAGTCCCTGTAACATTTAGGAAATAGATGGCCGACAAGTGACTGAAAAGAGAAATTTAAAAAGCGGGGCATCACATTCCTTTTTATTATGTTTATCTGTCCTCTCAAGGACAGAAGAGGTGCTTTCTATCTGTTTAAATCTTGGACTGGCATATCCAGCCCCGAGGTGCTGGAGGGTTTGTGGGCCTCACTCACGCATTTAACCCCAAAGACCTTCCATTTCATTAGGGGAATCTGCCATTATAGATGCTCATTCCTATCTTGTGGTAAAAGTTTTCTCTGCTCTCTGCTGACTCTGTTGGTAGCTTTGTTAAGTTGTACATTGTCTGAAGCGGCAGGCAGGGTAGAGAGGCCTGGACCGAGCATCGTGGTAGCTCTGTGTTAACCCCATTTTGTTCCCCTTATATGTTGAATGTCAGTTTTTGTGGCCTCTGAAGATACGGTTTGGTATGTGTTGGCAGGTCAACAGAGGGAAAATTTTCAGGGATGAAATCCAAGGTTGTCGCTATTACTCCTGGAACATAAATATAGAATAAGGGTCAGTGGGATTTCCCTGTGGTCCACCCCCGTGTATGGGAAATAGGATTCATCTAAGATATTCACATCTGGCTAATAAGAAAGGGGTATCTTGTTTCACTCTTGCTATTTCACCTTGTGTGTTTTCTGTCTTGGGGTCCCCTTGGGTAAGTTGAAATTTGTTATGTTCTTGGATCTCTAGCCAAATGCTATCTAATCTCTCCTTACCCATGAATAAAGCCTTTACAAGCACAGATATACTGGAGGAATCTGAAACTGGGTAGGGAGGCAAGCTTGTTGTAGTTTGGAGAACAAACACATAAATTTTTGCCTGATGTAATTTTTGTGCTTTGGAAACTAACCGAGAAACGGGTAGGAATGGGCAGATCTTTAAGTGAGCAATTTTAGAAAGGAGAAAAATATTATGGAAATTGCAAAGAAAGATTTTGGATTCTGACTTAAGTCCTGGTATGAGTTTGGAATGTTCTAATCTGTTCAGCATGAGCCAGAAATAGTTTCCTAAGGAGAAATACATAGGCTCCTCAAGTCAGACCTTGGCCTCCTGTTTTTGCAGCTGTAGGTAGACCCCGTGCTGACGCTCTTCTACAGGTAGCTGCTTTGTGACATTGATGGAAAGTCTAAGCCTGGACCATGTGGTGTTGCAGGGTGTTCCAGAGTCAATTTCCCACCATTCCCAGCTACAAAATGTCTACCTTTTCCCAACCCTGTGACCTTAGTCTGTTCTAACCCTCTCCGGTCATCAGTTTATTTATAAAACTGAGAGTGATAATATTTGCCCTGCAGCCTCATGAAGTTTTGATAGTCAATTGAGATAATATAGCTAAAAGTGCTTTTCAAATTGCTAAGTGACTCAGAGATGTAGGGAGTTCTTAGGCGATCTATACTACAAGGATGATACAAGGAACTTGGAAACTTTCCTGCCCCAATCAAAAGGTTGTATGTAAGTGGTATCATATGTCTATAGGCAGGTCATTTAGAAGCACTGTCCCATTGCAATCAGCTCAGTGGTCAGTCAGACTTGAGTTCACATCTTTGCTTTACTAACCATACAACTCAATGTTATTTGAGCCTCACTTTCCTCATTTATAAAAATAGCTATAAAACCTACCTCACAAAAGTGATTGTGAGGATTAAATGAGATAATATATATGAAAGTTCTTATATAGCTAGGTTCCTATTAGATGCTCAGTAAGTGTTGATTTGATTCATTGAGAAATGCACTGATAACAGTGTTCCCAAAGCATTTGCAATGTATATAAGGGCATCCAAGACTGAACCACGTTTTTGGACCAGTGCAGTTCTTTTAGTAAAACCAAAGGAGATGGAATTCAAGGCCTATTGTACCAGTAGGAGCCTGGCTAAAAGGCCTCTCCCCAATAAGTATCACACCTACAACAGTTATTCCTTATGGATAAACTATTGCTCCTCTGAATGTCCTCTTTTACAATGCAAATATCTCTGCATAGGAAACACATGAATAGATTGCGAACCTTAGCTTTTCTGCATCAGGTGGTTGAGCTTGAGTCAGAGGAGTATCTTAGGGACAAGGTCAGAGTCTAACATCAATGATTCAGGGGAATATTCAGCATGGTCAGAATCACCATCAAAGTGCCCACAAATTCCACTACATTTTGTATAGTATGTAATTGGACAACACAGTTTTGCTTCAGAGTTGGACTAGATCACTCTTTCTAGGTGAGTATCAGATGAAATATTTGACTTGTGGTTAGGGTTCAGGTTATATGGGAAAATATTTACTGTTGTTCTTGAGGGTATATTGTGATGAGATGCTCTGGGAAGCCAGTGGGCACCAAGAGAGCTCTGGGGAAAAGGAGGGTGAAAAAAAGACGAGATGTTTTAAAGGCGTGTGCCTGGTGAGCATGGACATGCCTCATCAATAATTGTTAAATAAGTGAATTAATTACAATTGTTTGCAGAAAGTTTGTCCAATTTATGTCCCCATCAGTGAATATAACAATGTCTGTTTTATAGCACTCTTACAGTAAACATTAAACATTTAAAAAAATTTTGTGCAAATTTAATAGAACAACACATTATTTCATTTTTGTTTTCAAAGTGTATTAAAAATATTAGTACCAGTCTCTTCATTTCACAGAGTAGAAGGACGGGAAAAACCAGCTGATTGCTTGTTCTGACTTCAACGACCTCCATCCATATTACTGACATGTTACCATGACTTTCTCTGACACTCACTTGCCCTAAGCGGGGTTTGTTGATCTGAGCAGCCCCTTCAGAGAACTGGTCACTTGGACCTGGTCTGGTCTGGCACTAACTATCCCCTGAGCCAGCTTTCAATCCTGACCTGCCCTGTACCAGGAGGTTGCTGACATCTCTCTTACATAAGACCTCTGCTGAGGACACGTGGTGTCCCAACCCCACTGTGCATCTCAGGACCCTCTTCCACTCTCCTTTCCTTCTCTGTACCTAGCCAACTTCCACTGCTTCCCATCCTCCTGCTGCTAGCTCAAGTCCACTTCCTTCCGGGAATGATTTCTTTCCCCTTTGAATAAATCATACTATTGACCATACCACTCATTTAACAAGACTGTGTTATCAAGTAAATGGCAAGACAATAATTGGCATCTTTTGTAATAAAGGGTTTTGCACGCAGTAGGTAAATAATAACAGTGGTCCCTGGAGTCTATGGGAATTTCATCATGACAGCCTCATTTCTGAGATGGAAAAGAAGATCACAAACCCAGGGTTTAATTCAATAAGCAGCACCTTTGTGTCTAATAGCTCTGAATTCTAGTCTTCCCCCTCAGGGACTCACTACCCATCCTATAGCAAACAGTTTAATCTCCACGTCTTGGTTTTCTCGTCTGTGAGACCAAGGCTCTGTCTGGTAACCTTGGAGAGCAGGGTTACCTGGATTACGTATCCTAAGGCCCTGCCAAGTGGCTAAATTAAAGGACTGATTTAAAGGAAGTTAAGAAGAAGATAAAAATGACACAACCCAGAGAGAGCCCATTATTCAACTCAAGTTGCTCTGTTCTGAGGAATTAGAAGCCATGATCTATGATTTGAGTATAACTCAGGGAACAATTTTGGTCTAACAGCTTCAACTATATTTACAACAGCCTTTCCCCCATTTCAACCCTCTGCTTTTTCCTCTGTAAACTTCCTTCTCTATGTCTAAAGAAATTCTGCTTAAATTCCTTGAGGGTCTGACCCTTTCTGAGCCTTAGTTTATGTTCTTTTGTTCTTGTACTTGACATTATCTCAAATAGTCTTGTAAAATCTTGCTTCTGTTCCCTTCAGAATTTTATATCCCTCAATGAGGCATTTTCCCCACTTCCTTCAGAAAAATAGCTGCATCACTTTTGTAACTTTTTTCTTTTATGAATATAGATAAAAATTTCAAGTTCCTTAAATGATACAGATTGCCTTTCCTGGCACTATTGCTGTATACAGAATAACCTAAAACAAAGTTATTTGAGCAAAGTTAACATTTGGCAAATCTGTATTAAACCCAGTAGCAATGGTCGAAATGTTGTAGAGAGGACTGCCTAGAGGAAAGCTGATAATCTGGTTTTGGGGAAAAAAGGGGAGCCTAAAATGGCCAGTGGGCTGGTTAGCACAATATTACTTTTCTCTGATACAGTTCATGGATGAAAGTACTGTGATTCAATAGCACTTTTTTTCCCCTTGTTCATTCGTTCCATAGATGTTCACTGTCTCAGGTGAAAATGGGTATAGTTTGTTTTCAGGAGAAGATGAACAGCTCAAAACCTTTGAAATAGAAGTTATTCATTTCAGAAATATTTTTTTGAGGGTCTGTGCTGTGCCAGACCCTGTGCCAAGAGCAGGGGATACCCTACAGAAGTTCTGTGTCTGGTGGGGGAGGTGAACAAATTAACAGTCAATTATAATACAGTGTGACAGATGTTCTGAGGGGAGGTCAGAACTGAGAGAGGCACTTCACCTCTTTTAGGGGGTGGAGTGTGGGTCAGGAAGGAAGACTTCCTGGAAGAATTGATACTTCAGCCAGAGCAGGCTACAGTGTATATATGGAGGAGAGATGGGGTGTAGGATGGGAAGGAAGGTAATACATGAATGTATTAGTTTTCTATTGCTGCTGTAACAAATTATCACTAATTAAGTGGCCTAAAATTTCACAAATTCGAGAGATCTGAAGTCTGAAAGAGGTTTCCTTGGGCTGAAATCAAGGTGTTGGCAGGGCAGTGTTGCTTATGAAAGCTCTAGGGAAGAATCCATTTCAGCTCCCAGAGGCCCCTGCATTCCTAGCCTCCTGGACCCTTCCTCCCTCCTGGATAGTCCAGGACAGTTTCCCCATCTCAAAGTTCTCAACTCAGTCACCCCTGCAAAGTCCTTTTTGCTATGTAAAGGATATATTTACAGGTTCTAGGGAATAAGACAAAGATCTCTTTTGGTAGTGATAGACCACTATTTTGTCTACCACAATGACCAAAGTGCATTTTGGGGGGAAGGAAAAGGGACCCCAGTTATTTGAATATATCTTGAGAGGTTCTGTGCATAGTTTGAAAGATAGCATTATCTAAACCAGTTACCTTCTTATACATTAATCTGAGTCTCATGTTATGCCTGTTCTGAAACCTCATTCATGGCCCCATTCAAATGAAGAAACGAGCCACCATTTGATAGTTTTTCCTAGTAAAGAAAAAGAGAAATTAGGACAATGTTATTTCTTATAATGAAACCGTATGAAATTGTACCTTAAGAAATAGTGTGGATTCAGAGATGGTTAATAAGTCTTGAGGAATCTTCACAGGGAAGCCTGTTGCTAGACTCAGTTTCCTTGCTTAAGAACTGGCCTATCTTGGTTTCCTTCTCATCTTGCTGTTCAGGTTTTGCAGTTCAGAGTAATAACCTGCAGGTGTGCCTCTTTATCACCTTCCCTGTCACTGAGCCCAAACTGGGGAGCCTTATGCCACCCCTGAATCAGGACTGGCTCCCCCAGCTGGTGTCAGTCTGACCCAGCTGCTCTGCCCGCTTTGGCAGTGGCAACTAACAGGGCATTTCGGGTCCCACCGATCTCTCTGCGGTGGCAGAGGCCAGGGTGGAAAGGATGGTGAGTGCTTGCTCCGATGGAGTGGAACGTGGATAAAGGGACACCACAGATCTGCCACCCGGTCTGCTCTTAGTGGCTGAACGTGAACGGTTAGCTGCTGTAGTGGGTGGAAGGGTGTAATTTTCTTATTTTTAAAATTAAACTTAGAGTTGATGATGAGGCATTGATAGAAAAATGACTGACAGACTGACTCGAAGCTTCTAATACGTTTGTCTCATAAGTGTTTTAACATTTATTACAAAATATTTAAATTTATATTACATCTGTAAACTGATTTAAAAATTCCAAAACAAGTGAAATTTCAGACATCATATATTTTTTATACAGTCTTTCAAGGCAGGTTAAACATTGCATCACCAGTCAGATGTGTTTGCCACATTTGTTTTCCCATCAGCCTTGTCTACACTGAACTGATTGCCCTGTAGACAGTTGAGTTCAATGCTGGGGAATTTCAACAGTCTGTGTAAGTGTTGGCTGGGGCCAGTGCTCTCCTTTGCCAAATTTATGCTTTGCCAGTGTTTGTTCTTTCTTGTTAGCATTCCAGATTTGTTCCTAAACTGGCTTGCCTTTGGGCCCTGAGCCCTTTCTCTATGTTCTAGCTGGAGCTGCCAGTGGACTCTGACATCGTGGGCCTGGGGCTCAATCTGGCCTTTACTGCTTGCTCATTGTGTGAACATGAGCAGGTCACATGGCTGCCATTTGCTGAGCCCACCTCAGGTCAGGCAGTCATCACAACGCTCTGTCCTGTTGCAGGTGGACAAACAGAAAGCAGAGACGAGGACATGTTATGTCCTCGTGGCTTGTGGGCGATAGAGCTGGGATTCCAAGGCAGCTGTGATTCCGGATGTGTTTTTCAGGGTGAGAGGTTCTGCAGGGGGAGGTAGATGAGGGCTGAAGGCTGAACAGTTGGGGTGGCTATGGGCCCCCAATCCCTCTTTTGGGAAGAATTCTACTGTCCTCTGTTTGATAATCACCAATTTATTGGAAAAAGGTTTGAAGCTAAAATAGGCGTTGGAAAATAATTATGTTTTTACTCCATCATGCCTTTCTAAGTTATTTAAGCTCCTGGAGAGTCTCTGTCTGCCGTGAACTCAGAATAATAATGGTAGTACAGTCCATTCAGAATTGTAGGAAAGAGGAAGTGAAGTACACAAGTGAACCATCTGGTACAGGATAGGGCCTCCCACACCAATTAGTTCTCTTCATCCTTATACAAAGGCTTTGCATCTAGGTATGGCTCAACTGTGCCTAGGGCATAACTGAACCATTATTTGGATATTTTTACATTATTTACAATAAAGGCTAATTAATTCAACAGATACGTGTTTAGAATCAACCGTGTGCCTAGAAATGTGTGGGTCTGTGGCCAGAGATGGCCTGGTGGAGGGTGGGGTGGGCAGCCAGGTAGTGCGGCGGCTGTGGGAGGTGTCTCCCCCGCCCCATCCCACCCCAGAGAGAGCATGAAGTCTCAACAGCCTCCGTCAGGCTATTCTTGTCTTTGGCTCTTTTCAAAATTTTTCTCTAAAATGCTAAGCCATCAAGAGAGGCAACTTCTCAGTTTTCCTGAGGTTGTTCCTGAGGAGGAGCGACCATAGCAACACCCAGGGTAGATTTGGATGAAGGCCTGAGATGAAGGGCAGGGATCAGTGGGGAGGTAGGGGCATTCTAAGGTCAACATTTATTTCCTTCCTGACTCAGCCAGAGTGGGCCGGTGCCAGTTGTCAAGGGGCTAAAATGACACATTATGTTCTCCGGGTCTGGGGCCTACAGCCCTGGCCTACGGATGCCTGTTGGATCTGTCCAGTGACACAGATGGGGTTTTGTCTAGGAAAGAGGGAAATGCAGGCTGATGAGCTCTGAGGAGACCAGCTGATAAGACAACCAGCCCCGCATGGGAGAAAGGAGATGGAGCAGATTAAGAAGCAGTGAGTCAGGGACCCAGAGCGACACACTGTAACTCCCACAGACACTGAGTTTGGGTGGGGTAAGGTGAAAACACCAATTTCATACAGGAACCCCAAACCCCAGGAAAAGACTAAATTAGTTAAAGAAGACCTTGAGAGTTTTCCTAAATTTGGTAAAGTAAGGGGTTATACTATCTCTGCATCTGCCCAAAATGAGTTGTTGCACAAGCAAAAATGGCCAGGTAGAAAATGAAGGTAAGATGTCATTCAGAGCCAGATGTCTCCTGAATGAAGAGAGAGTCCAACCTAGACCAAGGGCTGGTCTGGTTGAGAAAAGATACCAAGAGACCTTCAAAAGGGACTAGCAATGAAATGAACAGTGACAATCACAAATGTTGATTTGTGCCAGGAACCCACCTAAACCCTTTGCACGAGTGAGCTCACTCAATCCTAACAACATCCTTATGAAACAGGTACTATTATTTTCCCTATGTTACAGACAAGGAAACTGGGACAGTCAGGTTAAGGTGCTTGCCTAAGGTCAGCTGTGAGGCCAGAGTTCAAACTGAAAGCCTGACCTCAGAACCCATGCTCTCAAGCACTTGCTTTCTCTCTACAAAGTGCACTGTTTGTGTAGAAGTTCTAAGAGAAGCTAAGGCTGGAGCAGTGGTGTTTAACTGGGGCCAGACCTTCTGGATTGGTGAGCAAAAGTTAGTGTGTCTGTTAGTATATGTTTTGGGTTTTTTATTTTCCCTAAGGAGTGGGAGAACATATTTCCAGAGAAATCAATGACCCCACATAGGCAAAAATCCCAGAGGGTTAGGGGCAATTCTTGCACACCAGCCTCCCAACCAAGGCTTGGCTGCTGGGCTGCCGGTTGGGCCACAGGGCCCAGGCTGACTTGTGTTCTCTGGGCCGACTGCCTGGTACCTCCAGCTGGATCTCCCAGGAAGGGTATTTCTGGGGCTCAGCTGTCTGTCCTCATGGGAACTTTGGCTGGGAGGAATCATCCCCTGATAAGCATTTCATTTGCCAGGCTTGGCTTGGTGTATATTTACTAGAAGATGAAGCCTGTTAAAACAGAAAAATGGTCACTGCACTGGAACATTTTTCTCTAAGTGACATTATCCATGACTTCTACTGAGAAGAAGAGAGGCAAAATCCTTATATTCTGGGCAAAGGCTTTTGCAATTTTCTGGTGATATTGATTATAGCTTATCTAACTTCATAGCAGATCTGTCTTATTCCCAAGGTACAATGTAGCTTGAAAATCGGAAGAGGGGCTGAGGAAGGAGGCATCACACCTATTTTCAGATAAGACTTTGTGTTATGATTAAGTCACTTTTCCCAGACAATTTAGATTAAGCAGAGGTTTTCTTTGTGAAGATCAATATGGTCACTGGTCCCGAGCAGCAAAGAAATATATATGTTTTTTCTGCCATCTACACCTAACAGGGAAGAAGAACAACGAATCAGGAACAACGGATGTGTTAGTCACTTGATTGGTGTCTGAAAAACCATACCATTTTTGCTCTTGTAGGTAGTAGTGTAACTTTCAACACTCTTAATGTTAGATTTCAGTGAGAGAAATAGGAAAATGTCCTTCCCACCAAAAAGATACATTCTACAATCAGAGTCTGATATCAGTTGTTGTATATCTTCCTGTCCCTTGATTCTTTCAGTTTCCACTATCTTATCTGGAGGAGACAGTGGGAAGTGCTCTGGAGTAGAGAAGATACACGGGTCTTAAATTCCACTTCTGTCACCAGTCACACCTCCAGGAGCCTTTAGTTTCACATCTTTCATATCCTGACTGACTTTTTGTGCTTGATTTATGGTTTATGTATCTGTTTGTACTTCTTTGTGGTTCTGACAATCTTGGCTTCATACATTTTGAGGCTTGTGAGTGTGTTCAAGTTTAGAGTCATTATACCTCCCTGGTGAACTACACTTATCATTTTGTAGTGCATCCTTTATCCCTAACATTTCTATTTGCCTTCAAACCTGTTTTCTCTGATATGAATAGAGGTACCCAAGCTTTTTGTTGTTCGTTGGCCTATTTGCCTTGTATACCTTTGTTCATCTTTTTTGCTTTTACTCTTTCAAAGCCTTATGTTTTAGTGCATCTCTTGTAATCAGTAAATAGCTGTTTCTTAAAAAAAAAATTCAGTCTTAGCAAAGTCTAAAGTTAATCAAGAACTTTATTCTTGTCCTAAACAATACTAGGACCTTAGAATATTTTAACTACCATCATCTTTCTTGATTTATATGCTATTTTATCATGTATTTTATTTCTACCATTTTTGTTTTGAGTGTTGTAGTGGGCATTGTGTGCGCTGCCTCAGTTCCCGTTCAGGACTAAGACACTCCTTCTGCCAGATGCTGGGAGAGTTGGTGGCTTATGGCTCCCAACTGAGTCCCTCACTGGGAATTGTTCTCAGCAGAAGAGAATGACCTGGCCCAAAGTCATGTCTCCTCCCTGGTGGCAGCTCATATCCAAGCCTGGTTATTGTGTGTATGTGACAGGATAAAGGTCCCCTTCCTGAAAGGTGAGACAACACTGGTGGCCATCCCAGCTCCAGAGCTCTCTGTGGGATCAGATAATGTTTTGTTGTGACTACATCACAATTCAACTTCTTTCTCTGCCAATTTCAATTCTTTTACTCCCCAGCAGATGTTGCCTCCTAGATAACTCTCTCATAATCTTCCTGTGTGCAAATCTCAGATTCACAGTCAGTTCCCAGGGAATCCCATGGGCCAGTGTTCGTTTAGACTTACGTATTTTCCATTTTATTTGCTAATAATTTCTTTTTGTGTCTGGGATCAATTTCCTTCTGCCTGAATTACGTCCTTTAAATTCCTTTAGACAGAGCCCGTTGAGTGAAAGTCTTCATTTTGCTTTGTTCTGAAAGATAATTTTAATGAGTATGGAATTCCAGGTTGACAGTTATTTTCTTGCAGCTCATTGGTGATACTATTCTACTATTTCCTGACTTCCATTGCGGCTCTTGCAAATTTAGCTGTCACTCATTTGAAGGTAATCTGTCTCTTCTGTCTGCCTGCTTTTCAGATCTTCTTTTTGTCTTTGATGTTTTATAGTTTCACCATAGTGTGTCTGAAGGAGGATTTATTTTTGCTTAACTTGCTTGGGATTCACTGAGCTTTCATATCCAGGCCGCTGGAGGTGAAAGTTTCACTTCAGTAAAATAATAATGGTGATAATTTCTGTTTCAGCGGGACTGCAGAAAGATTGCGTGAGACAATTCATGCATATTTCCTATAAGGCAGAGTTTCCACAGTTGTGGTTCACTGAATTAGATATTTTCCCTGATCAGGTGTCCTCAACAAGTTCTGTGACCAAATAGATTTGGGAAGTGCTGGTTTGTGCACGCTCTCTTGGAGAGCTGCAAAGCGTATCAACATTATGAAAACCTTGGGAAGTCCTACACTATTTTCCACACTCGTGTCCTTAGAAGAGCCTTGTTTTAAACATCTCTTAACAGCTCATATTCCATGGAACACAGTTTGGAGGAATACCAGTGTATAAAATATCAAGTGAAAGGTTTTATTTAATGAGAAAGCAGTATTTCCCCCTTACAAACAGTCTAGGGTTTTTATTAAGCAAACAACAAGAAAAGGATCCATCACAAGGAAGCAGTGGCTCATCAGTGCCTTGTTCCAGGCTGCCTGAATCAAAACCTGTTCCTGGAGTGGCTCCCCACCTCCCTTGCTGTGAGGCCACCAGGAGAGAAGTGCACTCTGGGTGTGTGGAGCCTTCCATGTTGACTCTAGGTCGCGTACGCAGTTGTCCTTCTGGGTGTTCTCCCTCCAAGGGGCATTGTTTGGATTCAAGGGCTAGTTTTGAAGAAGTTTATAGTGTAAGAAGGTTACAGTTGCTGATTGTGAAGGAATAGACTTGATGTTAACGTGTGTTTGATTTGGGAGGCCTTCCCTCAGCCAAGAGCACGCCTCCAGAGTGAGCTGGGTAGAGCTGAGAATCCATAACATATTAAGAATGACCTTGAGGTTGACAACCCTAAATGGTCACATTTCAAAAAGGAACATTTCTGATGTTACCACGCATCCTTCGTCCATCGTCCATTTTTTTTTGAGAGAAATGAGAGGTGACGTACAGAAAGTTAATCTCAAGTGTTTGGAGGAGTAAGGAGACAGGACTGTTTTCCTACCGGAGGAATAGGAATGCGTATCTCTACGTATTTGTAAAGTTGGTTTAGGTTCTTTAATTCCTCTTCCCCAGGGGTTTCAGGAGCACGTCTTTAATTCCTCTTCCCCAGGGGTTTCAGAGCAGTCTCTATTTCCCTGATAAGTGTCGTGAAGAATATTTTTAAAGTGCTGTTTCCAGTGTTGTCTGGGAGAAAAAAATGTCTGAATCAAGCCTGGTCTTACTGAAAACTAAGGCTAAGGCTCCTTCTCGATTCCCTTGACTCTCGGGAAGACATCGCCTGCTTCAAGTATGGTCACAACCACCCTGGGGAAGTGATGACAGTGGGTGATGGGGTGAACTCTGCTCACAGGAGCGACAGCTGCGTCTCTCACCTGGTAGTTGCGGACACACCTGCCTCAGAGGTACCTGAGCTCCTCCATACAAATGCAGGTTTGAGGGCCCACTCCAGACCTATGCAGACTTTCAGCATTGTTCGTTTCCCCCCATGATTATGATGCACATTCAAGTTTGAGTTTGCTATAGGAGTAGCCTCAGGTGTGCTCACTAGCAATGGCTATTAGTGGCTCAGGTCTCTTTGCCTGATTTTTAATATAAGAAAACAAAGTTCCTCCTCACACAGGCTTCAGTGGCTTCTCAGTGTCCACTCACTCTTTAGTTCTGAAATTTAGGGTCTGGTGGATGTGCTCCCTTCCATGGCCTTTGGAGCCTGCCTGGCCCGTTTGTTTGATGTAACTGGGTTGAAATGGGCAAGGAGCAAACAAATATAATTATTAGGAATCTTACATCTCTAGATAACTGTCTATACTTTTCAAAGTGCTTTCAAAACTAAAGCCACAAACACATTATTCATTGGATCCTCCCTATCTATAAGATAAGCAGGATAAGTATCAGTACTCCAGTTTTACAAATGTGGAAGCTGAGGCTCAGCTAGATTAAATGATTCGTTCAAGCTCCTGAATGTAGACAGTGGTGGAGCCAGATTTAGATTCAAGGTTCCTTGCCTACACCCTCCATTCTTTCTTTCTCACCCTCACTGAACTCTCCCCACCTCGTTGTTCTCTCCCATCCTTGTGAAGGTTTTCACTGCCATTTCCACGAATCACTGTCAACCTACTGGCCTCTCCATGCTCCTCTGTCCCGGCCATTGTAGACATGGTCATATTTGCCACCCCAAACACTTTACCAGCCTGACTGCCTGCCAGCAAGCCCTTCTCGACCGTGCGCACTCCCGTGACTGTACCTCTATAGACAGAGAAACGTGGTCCAAGGAGGAGGAATGTTTTGCCTAATCAGGCTGTTTTGCAAACATTCCTTCACTTTACCAACCTTCCTAACTCTTGATTTTGTAAAGCTAAAGATAACGTACACCAGTCATTGTGCCATCTGGAGGTAGGTGCATCTGTTTTCTTCTTCTCCTTTTTTCTGTCTCAGGACACGTGTAACTGCCTACGAAAAGGGAGTGCGTTCTGGGCAGTTTGGCAGAATGGTGAGGGAAGATATTTGCATACTTTGAACCCACAAATTTTTAACTGCAGTAATAAGAAAGAGTTGCTGTTCTGATTACCCAGCACAAAGAGGACACTTTTCCAATTCTCCAGTTAATTTGATCCGTGCAGATAGCTTCTTCTCCAGAATCCATGTAGCACTAGATCTGAAATGATGGTCCAAACTACATCATTATCCAGGTAACTATTTAACGAGCTCTTTACCTTCTGGAGGCTGTACACCCAGTCAGGAGAAAAATAAAAGTTGCTCCTTTCTACTAGTCATATCACTTTTGAAAGTCTTCGCAATGCTTTATCGCTCTCCCGTTTGTTCGCACCCTCGGGCTCTGGGTGCAAAAAACGAGATAGATTCACAGAGCATGGGGGGAGTAGGTTTGTTCTGCTTTCACAGAGTTTCACGGCATTATTATGCTTTTTGTATGTTTATTCTTCAAAGCGACTGTTTTTTCCTTCCCCAGCGGTGGGCAAGAGGGAATTTCTTAGCTTCTCCTCTTTAAGTCTCTGATCAGAAGGTCGTCAAGGTGAACGATGATGTATTCCCTCCCGACTGCGAGTAAATGTGAGCAGCCCCGGCCCAGCAGCTGCCTGCTAAAGTGATTAAGCTGCTGTGTGCCTGCACCCAGCACTCAGAACACGAACTGGGCAACAACCAAGTCTAAAAATAAGCCAGCAGCCACATTCCAGTTACCACGCTGTGGCTGCACTACCCTCTGTAGCATTTTCAGCAGGAGCCTGGGGGCGGGGCGCGCGTGGGGACATGTTCTGTGCCTTCAGCCTCTATGGGGTTTTTTTTCTGTTTGCCACGTCAAGTTTCTCATACAAGTCATGGTGCATAGAAGACCATTGTTGGGATGCTGGAGTTGGTTTGGTGGAATCCTTACCAGAGACAGTGCCGTGTTTGTCAGTCCTTACGCAGGAGAGGGAGGAAAGCCAGGCTTTTCTGTAGTTTTCTTCATAGTCATATTCCCTGCAAGCTTCTGAGGCTAATTGTGGTGAAAATGTGCCAGGTAGACCCCTTTCATGCCAACCATAATTAATAGTGTTATAGTCTTCAAGGCCATAATGCTCATCAGTTATTAATTAGCAATTCATTTCGTTGAACAAATAACACTTATGATTGATGATAGAACTTGTAATTGGGCACTAGAAGTGGCCCTCCTGGGACCGACTTACCAGCGGTTATTAACCACGACACAGTAATGAAAAACACAGAAGATCATCCAGGAAAATCCGAATTAAACAATTGTGACACAGCCAAGGTGTTCCTTCTCAAGGGGAGAAAAGTCCATCTTGAGTGTCGGATGTGTATCTTGGGCCTGAGTGTGTTAATTGTTTCTGGTCACATAGCATCGGGGGTTTCCATTTCCTCTTAAGCTTGTAATCAGCTGCCCTATTTTTTTTTTCTTCAAAAATCAAATTGTTCCTTGCTAGACAATTCTATTGACTTTGAGTTACTCTTGTGATAGGTCATTTCGAGGTATTGTCATGACATGTGCACATAGACTTGAGGGAAAAAAGTGCTTTTGCAAAAAGGTAATGATTGAAATTTTTATTTTAAATGATTCATTAGATTGAAATCACTTTAGATTAACAGATTTTCCTGCCCAATTGATTTTCTGGCATCCGCGTGGTGATCCAGCAGAGACAAAATGGGGGTTCTTAGTCCACGGCCGCGAGGAAACCGAGAGCCTGGCGAATAGAACCAGCAAAGCTTCTTTCTTGCTTGCTCGGTTGGAGCAGGACAACCGGAGCCGGTCAGCTGCTGACCAGATGCTGCCTTCAATTAATATTCCAACCCTCAAAGACATTTATCGCTCACTCTCCAAAGCAGAGCAGCTGAGTAATAAAGGGAACCACTAATGCCATTTTTTTGGAGAGCATTTGTAATGGCTAAATTGCTTGAAATAAATTAGCGCAAAAAATAAACATAGTTTGTACAGTATCTGTAAAGCAAATTCCTAGTCTTGGGAAAATAGACAAAGTGAGAGCTTGCATTTAACAAGCGCATGCAATATGCTTCGTTAAGACAGAGCTTTTTTTTTTTTAATTAAAAAAGGGTTAATAAACGCCAATATATCATTGCCAGTTAAACAGGTCCTGCACCATTTTAAGGGAAGTAAGAGGTTACAAAGGAGACAGTTAAAAAGAAACCAAGAGACTGTGTTGTAATGCTAACAGGCAATTAACAAACTCATGGGTGTTAATTATCTTCATACTGTATCATGTTCAATTAGCTTAGTCTCTGCAACAAAGGCAACGATGAACAATTGCTTTGATAGGCGTACAGTACTTCATTTGTAGTTAATCGGTTTAAGCGCTCTGGTTGCTAGGTTACCTTGGTCTCCAGAGGTAAAAAGCTGTACAGATGCACTATGTTTAAATGACTACAGAGAACTGTTTAAACTCAAACCATGTATAACTCTTTATTGATTTTTCACAGAAGATCTCAGCTCTGATGATAAGGTTTTGATATATTTTCCTGCTACAGCCAGTTCCTTGGAGTATTGCAGAAAAAAATCTGTCAATATGCTTCTATTATGATCTCTTGATCTGTGCCTATAAAAACCTTTAGCCACAGCCCTTATTATAAATAATGGAAGAAGCAATATCTGATTTTTTTTTCCACACTGTACTACATGGAGATTTTTTTTCTTCATTGCCTTTGGATCCAAATTACAGGACTTCTTTCTGTACCTGTGCTCTAAAATAATAAAGAAGAATTTCTAGCTCTAATTAATTTGATTGACTCTCAGCAGGACGGGATCAGCTGTAGCATCATGAACTTTAACAATAACTACCAACTGATGGGCAGTTCACATCAATAAGACCATCACTAGCCTCTCTCTCACCTGTCACCAGGCAGGGAGTGAGCAATAACCAGCCCCCCACAGATGCTCCCCGCTTAGCGCTTTCTGCCCTATTAGCAATTTATAATGGTGATCAAGAAACAGTCAGCGGCAAATCAAGACAACTGTCTGGCTGCCTGTTTAATTGGCCTTGTTTGCCATTTGATAAATGGCTCGTGACTACTATAGGCCCCTGTATTTTGACTTTTAATAGGCCACGGTGATTAGACTACCAACAGATACTAGGTCAAAACCGAGGAAAGGTGCAAAAAATGTTAATTAATATCAATAATAGGCAATTATTAGTTAGACAGAAGGACCTACTAGCTGCGTGCTCTAATGGCTCGGAGCTAACTGGAAGAGGAGTGCTGCCAAATTAGCATAACTGTGTATGCAGACTGCATGGTGGATCCGAGCAAACATCTGTTATGTTAGTAATTCAAATAGAAGTCCTGCCTTTGGAGTGAGATTCGCGGAGTCAGCAATCCCTCTTGGCCATTTCAAGGCACTAACAATACCCTAGTGACTGGTGTCCTTCCAAATGGGCTGTGTTTTCAGGCGAAGAATTAAATCGCACCTTTTCTTTGGAGTTGTGCTCTTGAGGAGCTTAAGGGGGTCACTGTCCTCTGGCCAGCAGAGGGTAGAGGAGAAGGGGTTTGCATGGAAGCCACACTGACCTTAGAGGGAAGTGCGATGCGGGCCCAGAACACTCAGGGAGGGACGCAGCCTTCTGTTTGCTGTTTCATAATTAGCACCGAAATATGGCTGTCCAACACGTCACACAAAACGCTGTATATAATTCTCACAGCATGATTCTTTGTTATCCTTTCCTTGAAGTGTGTGTGTTTGGGCTCGTGCAATGATGAAAGGCTGACAGTTTGTTTTGAAACATAAAAAGAAGTGAGATGCAGTAGCAGTTAAGACAATGCAATGATAGGAATTGTAAATCCTATTCCCTACACTTGTTATTGACATTTAGGTCACCATGGGCAAAATCCACATGATAGTCGAAGAATTGGAAAGTACTTAGAGATTCTTAAGTCCAAATTGAGAAATGGAAATCCAGAAAGGGCAAGGGACTCATTATGGTCACCCAGCTGGTTCGGGGCATGGCTGGAAGGAGACACAGGTCTCCCGACTTCCCTCCCAGCGCCCTTCGCCTGACCTTGCTGCCTGCCTAGGAGGCTGTGGGTTTCTATCTGTGATTTAGTGTCTGGTAGGTATTTTTTTAAATGCACACTTGAAATGTAAATGTGGAATATGTGTGCTCCCACTGTATAAATATATGACGTTTATGAAATAGCATGTTATCAAATATACTTTATTTTTAGGATTTTTAAAAACTTGGTTATAAAATTCTAAAATCTACAACCACCTCGAGATGTTTCACATTTTAATGTCAAGCACAGAGTTTTGTTCTGTTTTGTTTTTTGAGAAGATTGCATTATAATTCATTATCCCCCGTTTTATTTTGAGCTCTTCTCTTATACATCTTGCTTGAACCAAACCGGGCAAGGATCTGTGTGTGGTGCCCTTTTCCTTCCCCACCAGAGGACTGACATTTAAGACCCATTTGACTAAGGATTTTCAAGATCTTAAAAAAAAAAAAAAAAAGTGTGTGTGTGTGTGTCTGTGTGTGTGTAAGGGCACAGAATCTACCTCTTCGAAGGTTGAAATTGAATTGTGGATTATAACCAACTGAAGTTTTGTCCCTCCTCCTCTTCTTACCCCCTACCCCAATACTAAGAAAATCTCTTCAGGCCGCATCTTTTCCCTGATTGCGCTGAGCCATTAATCCTTTTTAGTACCAAAGTGTCAAAGAAAATGGACTTACTTTTTCATCCTCATTCCTGCAGAAATACTTAGAAAATCATCTGGTTTTGCATCTGTGAGGAAACTATTATGTAAGCTTAAAAATAACATTTCAAATAATTCATTTCTGGGAATAGAATCTTCTAAAATGATGGAAATACAACACTTTAGTTTTTCACTTTTTACCCTTTTACTTAACAAAAATATTTGTTGAATCCTGGGCCAGGATGTAAAAGAATCACAAATATCATGATCAGAATAGTATGTTCACAATTATTTATCTCCTACCATGTGGATCTCTTTACTAAACATTTTCTATGTGTCAGCCACTTAATTCTCATAACAACCCCATGAAGTAGCTGCTTAGTTAAATACCCGTTTTACAAATGAAGAAACTAAGGCTTATTAGCAAGTTTCTATTTAACGTAAGTTTAAGTGCTTAACACTTTGTAATATAAATTATTTTCCTTTTTTTTGAGGATTTTAAGAATTTCTTCAATTCCTTTGTATTGAAAATATACTAGATACTATGTTTTAAACGAAGTTTAAGAAGCAACAGCAAAATGGTTCACGTCATAGTATCTTTTTCAGATATGACCTTTTTCAGGTAGAGTGTATATTATACATAAATGTTGCTGTGATATTTTAAACTTTAATATTCCTAGAGTGAAAGGAAATTAGATTTATTTTCTTTTAATTATTAGGGGTTTGGTTCTTTTATTCATGTAAACTCACTGCATTGTGGTATATTTTCTCCTTAGACCATATTCCATCAAATCTAAGATGTTACTGATTATAAGAAGTATGCGTATTTTATCTGTCACAAAGAAAGAAAAAAATGCTGCCAAGTAAATTATGACACAGTGCTTTCTAATACTTTCTTCTGGGTCGTCAAGCGCATTCGTGATACAGCATTTCTTTAAAAAGTGTTCCACTCTTAACTCTGGGATTTTCTTCCATGTCAATAACATTCATTCTGCAAGTTTTGATGCTGATGCTTTTAATGTTCTCAGCTGAGCAGAACATGACAGCCCTGCCGGGACTGCAGCCTAGCTGATAGTGATAGTAGAACACATCTGGATGTAGATTTCAGAGACGTTAAAATGTGCAAAAAAGAATGTGCATCTTAGAATCCATGAGATGTGTTAGTACATCCATCAGTTATCTGTCAGCATCCAAATACCTGTAGAGTTATATAGCTTTCAGTTAAGTAAAGCTAATAATTAATTCCAGCCTCTTAAGGTGACATGTAATCACAAATGTTTTTCTCATAGCAGTGTTTGCAGATAAGTTGTTGTTGGTGTGTTGACTAAACAGTGAATATGGTGAGAAATCCTGAAATTTCTATTATTCAGAGCTGGATGAGAGACTAGTAAATTGAGTCTTTGAGGTTTCTTTTATGTATTTGTTACTAAGGTTGATCTTTGCAGTTTTTAAGAGCCCAATTCCACCTGTGGCCAATTATGCCTTTAGTGCTTTCGTTTTACCAAGAGCGCCACCATGGCCTATGAATGCAAGTTCTCTCTCTACCTTGCTGGAACCAGGACCACCTGGAAAAATATCCTTAAGAGGTCTGGAAAGCTGAAGTCTTAGACCTAAGTGGGTGTCAGAGTGTCTGTCTACGAGGGAGAAGGCCCTAACTCTGATTGGCACCTACGGGTCTGATGCATCAGTGTCTGCTTTTGGTGATGTGCTGGAATGTGTAGAACCTACTATTCCAGAAGAATTTCCTGCTTTCTGTTCTGCCTAGGGCTAGTCCTAGACTGCTTTATTCTATTTTTTCTCTTTGGCAAATATTAGTCCTTGGGTAGATATTGACATTTATTGAGCACATTTCTATCCATGCCTAACATAGCCATGACTGGTAATGAGGGGCTAGGAGTCCTCCTCATGGGAAGTAACATATCAGTAACATATTAGTCAAGAGCCATGGTTTTGCAGTCCTGCAGGCCTGTGTTTAAATCCCAGATCAGCCACTCACCAGCTACATGGTCCTGGGCTTCCGTTTTCTCATCAGTAAGATGGGGCCCATGATACCTACTCCATATCTGTTTGTAGGTATCTGAGAAAACATGTATGACACACTTTGCCTAATTCCTGGTGTTAGTGACATTCCATGATTCATCTTTAATCCTTGTGATAATCTTGCAAAGCAGTTATTACTCTCCCCATTTTAGAAATTGGGAAAGTAAAGCCTAAGAATCGTTAACTGTGTTCTTACTGCCTGTATGATTTGGGGCAACTTAATAAAAACCCTTTTAAATCTCAGGTTCCTCATCTGTCCATTAGGGGAGCTACCAGCCATTGCCTCATAGGCCATGGGCATGGAAGGAGATGAAGCATATAGGGCTTGTGACACAATCCCGGGTGTGCTGGGCACTCCAGGAATGTTTGGTGATATGTCTTGTCAAGAGTCACATAGCTAGAAGGATGAGCTAGGTTCTAGTCCAAGTCTTGGAGCATATGTGAGAAAGTGCTGCTTACAACAAGTACATATGAAGACCCTTCTGCCTGGCGTGATCCTGGAAGAGGGAATATCTGCCTTACCCTCCCTCTCGCTCTTGGGGGTTTCTCTTCTCTTCTCCCTTCTGGTCTGTCATCTGCTCCCCAGTTCTGGCTTCATGGGAGGACCACAGTCACTGGAGGAAATTTTCCTTCTCCTAAAGGCCATAGGCATAGCCTCTTTCAAAAAGGTGCATTAAAACACATATAACAGGGCTTCCCTGGTGGCGCAGTGGTTGAGAGTCCGCCTGCCGATGCAGGGGACACGGCTTCGTGCCCCGGTCCCGGAAGATCCCACGTGCCGCGGAGCGGCTGGGCCCGTGAGCCATGGCTGCTGAGCCTGCGCGTCCGGAGCCTGTGCTCCGCAATGGGAGCGGCCACAGCAGTGAGAGGCCTGTGTACCGCAAAAAAACAAAAAAACCCCACATATAACATAAAATTTACCATTAGTGACATTTAGTACTTTCATAATGTTGTACAGCCATCACCACTATCTAGTTCCAGAACATTTTGATCATCCCCAAAGGAAACCCCTTACCCAGTGAGCAGTCACTCCCCCTCCTCCTGCTCCGACCCCCTGGCAACTACTAACCTGCTCTCTATCCCTATGAATTTGCCTATTCTGAATATTTCCTATAAATGGAATCAGACAATATGTGGCATTGTGTGCCTGGCTTTTTTCACATAGCATAACAAGGCTTATCTGTATCTCTTCCCTTCTCTACACCAGCTCCAGGCAGACACTGAGGAAAGATTTCCCACTGTTTATTTTCAGCAAGTCCTCTTGCCCGTTGACTCTCACCACCATGGCAGCCAGTCAGCTTCACTGTGACAAAGCTGGCTATTTCTATGGAACCTTCCTGCAATGCCCATCAATCTTTAATCTGCTTGTGTAGAAAGGTTCTTCCGCCATGATGGTTTGTGATCTTTGCTTCTGTAGCTTGTCCTTCTCTTCTGGTAGCAGATTGCTGTTCCTTTTAGAATGATGAGATTCAAGATGTCTCAATCAAGGCAGAGCTTTATCCTAGCCTCACGCATGATCTCTGTAGGGGCCCACGCCAGTCCACATACCACTTAATAATTTCATCTGGAAATGAGGAATTTAGATGAGTCGCCTGAGCAGGGGACTGGGAGAAAGAAAGAACAGATAATTCACAGGGCTTTCCAAGTCTAACATGCTATGTAATAGAGAGATTTTCTGATAAGGAACGATGGACACCAGATTGCAACATATCTCAAAGTACGTAATATTAAGAGTTAAACGGGGGTTACACAGAGAGAATGGGTTGATGATTGGAATTGAAGTCTCTGGTTCCTTTGCTAATTGTATTTCTCATTGAAAATGATTACATTGGCATTTTGGTTTTATTAAAGCAACAGCAGTAACAGCTCAATATACTGAAAGAGCAAGAGGCATTTAGGTTGTGGGCAATGCCTGAAGGCGGGGCTGGATAATCTCCTGAGGTCATCTCCAGTCTCATAATTCTGTGTGTCTGAGTCATCTTGTAATTTCTTGGAGTTTTGTGGGAGAAGAAAGAGGAGATCCCACCTGACAGGAGTCAGGGTCACTTGTCATCTCTTTACCTATCTTGGGTAAATGCATATTTTGCATAGTGATTTCTGTTTGGAAATTGATTTACAGTAATTGCAAGTGGCAGAGAAAGCTTGTTTCAAGGCAGGATTTGAAGTGGAAAAGAAAGGACCTTGTTCAAAGCTTTCTCCAAGGCAGGTCATGCTGAGTGAAGGTTCCTTGTTGGGAGAGAAAGGAATTCCCTGCGGGCCCTGTCTTCTCACCCAGCTGACAGCTCTATTGCAGGTATGGTGCCTCCCTAGCTGTCAGTCATTTGAGGGGAACCTCTGACCCAAGACCTCTCTAGGTTATTAAGGGGGATGGCATACATGTGTCAGGCTGATGACGGCGTATGTGACATAGAAACTGTCACAGAGCAAAGATGAAAGAAGCTGAGCACCTGCCTCCCTCAAGTGGCCACCAAGTCATGCCTGATGTCAGCATTCAGTTTTGGAGGGCGTACTGCCTGAGGGTCATGCATTGTGTGTCTGTGTGTATGTTTTTGTGTGTGTGTGTGTGTGTCTGTGTGTATGTTTATGTGTGTGTGTGTGTGTGTGTGTGTGTGTGTGTGTGTGTAGAAAGGAGGGGTAGGAGAGAATATCTTAATAGGATTTTCAGTTTTTCTTGTTATTTCACACACAAAAATTCTGAATGAACATCTTCATTCATGTGCCTGATGTTACTGCTGAATAGCTAGGTAGAAGGATTTGACATTTGGAACCCCAAAGTCCCTTGTCTCTACTGCCTATAAAGCCACAGCAGTTGGTGAGCTGTTCATTAGTGAGCACTAAAAATGCCCAAATAATGCCCCAGGATTGTTGCTCATCTATACTTTGTAAACAGAGATACATATTTCTACATGTAGTATACATGTGTTTTAATCTCACTTATTGCCTAAATATGAAACTGAATTTGAAATAAATCCATCAGGAATGTGCACTTAACAACACATTTAAATAATCATCAGTTGGCACTAATAGCTCTGTAATGACTTCTTATCATTTTGGTCTCCTAAGCTGAAGAATTCAGTCCTTCTGAATTTCTCATCCAGGACCCATAAGTTGGAGAGATTCAGAGAGTTTTTCTGTTTGCACTGTGATCTTCTCCAGCTGTAGCTTATTCTAAAATTGGATCTATTCCAGGGTGTAAATATTTGTTAATGAGTTTCAAAAGTCAATTAATGATGCTTAGGAATCTTTAATGATGGGCCTAGAACAGACTTTTAAAGCAATCTGAAGTAGATTTTCAATATGGGTGTACAGGTATACTGTTCTGGTGGACAAGCTCTTTTAATAAATAATTAGGGATTCAGAGTAGATGACGTTTAGACGTGATTACATTGATGGGTTGTTATTCTTCAAATTTAACTAAAGGGATGAGTATTTTAAACTTCATGACTGACCTGTGGCTTTGAACCACAATGAACTTGCTGACATAATGTGCTAAAAGGGGATGATGATGGAATCCCTCAGGGTTCTGGGGAAAACATGAGCTTCCTTCTCAGCAGCTTCTGGATCGAGAGAGGGTGTTTTCTGGGAAGTTTCAGATGTAAACACTTGGAGGAAATAGGGTTCAAGAAATACAGGTTTCATTTTGAAATCTGTTCTAGGACTGGTAGAGCTCAAGGACTAGGGGGTATAATATTTATCTTGGAAAGATGCATAGAAGGGTGTGATTCTTTTAAAACCTCGAGTATTTATGAGCTATCATACTAATACAATGTGCCATTTTAATTTCTAATACCCATCAAAATATTAGAGAATTTCTGATTAACCTTTGCTAAAAGAAAATGTGTGCTCAGGTAAATTAGGAACATGTCATCCGGTTACACTGATTAAAATTAAGTTTATTCCTGAAATCTCCTATCAGTAGCTAGCTTGGGGATGACTCTTATTGTTAGCTGCATTAATCCAGTAAACGGGAGAATTCTGTTTGTCCTCTGATACATTTGACTTTGAGACCCTTGGTACCAAGCATCTGTGAGGTATCAGTGAGGGTTTGATCAGGGAATCTGACTCACTGTGAGTGATATGGAAAAGGGAATTTATTATAGAGGTTAGATCTGATAAAACTGTGAGGATGGCTGAAGAAATCTATTTTATCCAATCTAGATAAATTCCTAGATGGCATTATGTAAGCTGACTTAGTTTTATGTTTGACTTATTTTTCAGTATTGCTTATCAAGAAAAGTATATTTGACTTCTTACAGCTTTTTGGTTATTTGAAGGAATGAAGATCTAATTTTCCTGGTTAATTTGGCTAATCTTTCTTTTTTTCATTTTCTATTTTTTACAAATCTCTTTGCAAGAGATTTGTAAAATAGATGCATATCTGTTACAGATGAAGTACTTCATAATGGTGAACGTCCAAAATACATTTGTTAATTGTCTTTTTGTTTATATCTCTATTCTTAATGCTAGTGATTTACTTCATTAAAGATGTATTTATTGATCAGGATGTGTTATAGAAAGGTCATTTTTATGTTTAAAATAGAAAACTTGTGGTCTAGACATATGTTTGATATACAAACACCATTATTTACTTTGTCAAAAGAAGAGCCTCTTTCTTGAACAACAAAACATTAATAAGACCAAAAGATGTTTCATGATATTGCTATTCTTCTCCCTAATATGAATCTTATCTTTAATTTGGCTTTTAACTAGGTAACCAGGAGTATCTTATGTAATTAACTAAAACACATTAACCATTTACTATGGCAAGGTGCCGTGTTGGGTCATGGGGGTAAAACTTAATTGTTACGATATATCCTTACATTCTCTAAGCTATCTTTGTTTTCTCTTCTATGATTTGGTTAGATTTATTTCTTCAGATGAAGTACAATAAAAACGTATTCATTGTGCATGCTCCTGTAATTGACATGCCCGAGCTGTACCGGTGAGTGCTATAATGGTTTTGTACTGTGTCACTTAGCTAAGGTGGAACTACATTTCCCAGAATCCCCTTCGCCATATGGTTCTGGGTCAGGGTTGGCCACCAAAGAAATTTACCTGAGATTTGGGAGGCAGAAGGGAAGCAGCAGTTGTTATGCTCTGAAAGTCAGTGTTGGTTGCTAGGCTCCCTTGCAGCTCATGACTTATTGCAGAGCTATCTGCTGGCTCTCCTGATTGGCATTAAGACTGAGTTCACAGCTCCTATGAGATCTCTTCCTTCAGCTGTCTGAGTCGTGGGACTAGCAGTGAAGGGTACCAGCTTCATTGAGGTTAGAGGTGATGAGAGATAGGATGGAGGTTCTAGTTTGTCTCCACAGGTTCCAGTTTGTCTTTTTTCTTTCCTCCTCTGTGTCCAGCTTTTCTTCCTGACTATTGGTCCTGCTGACCTATGGCAGTTGGTTTCAGGTCCACCACCAGATTTCTGTAACTTCTTTCCCAGTTCCTTCAATTGCATAACAAACCCTGTACTTCATGTCACTTGTAGTGGTCCTGCTTCCTTGATCAGATGCACAGATATAGATGCGCTATATCAGAGATGTAAAAGTCACATGTCCCAGTGAGTAACATAAATGAGTGCAGCAGGTCTGCTGTCAGGAAGTTCATGCAGCCTTCTTTGTCTGTTTTTCTTTTTCCCACTCTTGGTAGAGATGTGAAATCAATGAAATATACCTCTAGAGTAAGAAACACAGCAGCATAAGCGTATTGATAAGTGACATGTGATTGGCTGAGTATCAAGGAGACAATGGGGAGGGTGTACCTCAGGCAAAGGGTGGCTCCGATTCCATGTTTCAAGAGAAACTCCAAACTGAATTTTTACGTGCCTTCCCCTGATTTTTATTCTGTTGACTAATTACACACACACTCACACACTCACATAAACACAAAATCATGAAGGCAATCCATGGGCCAAATGTAAACATGTAGGTTGCATTTGGTAAGAGCCTCCGCTCTGAATGGGCAGACTGTTGGCCAAGACCCTGGGATGAAGACAGAGGGTAAAAAAAGAGCAAGAGATTGTTGGGGGAAGAGAATGATCTAGGGAGTTAGGGAGGGAAGACCCTCAGTGCTCTTGTGGGGTGAACACTATAAACAACTCCATGGGAAAAATAATTCTTTTTCTGTGTGTGTGTGTGTGTGTGTGTGTGTGTGTGTGAGAGAGAGAGAGAGAGGGAGGGAGGGAGGGAGGGAGAAATCATCTAATAAGAACTATCACTTTCACAGTAATTTGCATTATACACAGGGATTTCACATATGCTATTTCATTTATTCTCATTTACTGTCTTATCTACTATCTTGGAAGTGAGTAGGATCAAAGATAAATTACTCTTGGTTCCTTCCCTCAAGGGTTGCAATCCATGGGGGAGACTGATATGTTCACATCCAACTATAGAACAAGAATGAATGTGATTCAGTGTCATGGTTGGGGAGGGATTTTAACAAATGGAAATGGGGAGTGAGAAGGGTGCTGAGTGACACAAAAAGTTTGAGCAGAGGGACCAAGGAGAATTTGGAGAAGTCAACAGTAAAAGCTGCTATGAATAGCAAATCAGTAGCAAATGTTCTGTTAACACAATTAAAATTCATTTGTGAATTCCTGAAACTGTGGTTGGGGGAGAATCTTTAACCTGCCTTAATTAATGGTCAAAATTTTAGTCAATGGCCTACATTCAAGCGGCCTCAGTTTGAGGGGAAGGGAAGTCAAACAACACCCGTTGTCTTTGGTAGGCGAAGGAGGATGGTACTGAGCCTGGGATTGAAGATGCAGAAATGACAGCCAGATTTTTCAAGTGCTCTTAGGTTTGATGATGTCCTACCAAAGCCCAGACAGAAGAGGACTGACAGCAAAGGCTGTCCATTGCCAGAAGGACAACAAATACATTTTAAAGGTTTTGTAATAAATAATTAAGTGGGCTCTATTTAGATAATACAGAAAATTTGAGTCCAATCTGTCTGGTCTTCTTTCTGCCTAAAACTCTTCATGATGTGTTAAAGTTCAGGCTCATCTCTGGTGTGACATTGAGACCCCTTATGCCATGGGCTCAGCTTCCTTCTCCAGCCTGGTGTCTTCCCCTGCCCCCGCCCCCAGTCTCCCCTGCAAAGTGCCAGTTCTGTCTGGGTCTGGCAATTTGGAGTAGGTTACTTCTCACATTTCGTGCTGATGTTGGTATTGACACAATGTATTTATTCTTCTCCTTCTTCTTCTCCTCTTCATCCTCTTCCTCTTCTTCTTTTTTTTAACATTACCTGCTTGGTCACATTCTACAGTAGTAGTTTTTCAAACTGCAGGTCATAAAATTCACCATGAAATACACTTAATGTCATAACCAGCATTAGAAAATATGTATTTAATAAAATAGAAAACATTAGAATGTATCATGTGAAGTGAGGGTTAAGTTTTGTAAGACTTGTCATACATACATGCCCATGTGTGTACTGAGTTGCAGTATATCTCTGTGTATGGCAGACAAAAAAGTGTGGTAAACGTGGCTCTGGAACAATCCATTTACATTTTTTTCTCCTTCCTTCCTGCTGTTTTAACTCTATAACAGTTTTCTTCTGGACATAAACTTAAATTATTTTATTTGGCTGTCCACATTTATTAAACTGAGTAATTGCGTAGGTTGCCACTTTTCTTTCCATTGTGCACACACCTTTAAACTTGAATATTTTAAGCTTTTAAAGACTGTAGTTAATGGAGTACCTTTATTTTGATAAGACGTTTAAAATTACACTTGTCACATTTTGGCAGTTCCCTCCCATTCTTCAGAAAGTTCTAGTTCCTTAGGTTAAACTTTAGAGGAAGATCTAGGCAAACATTAGCTAAAAACAAAAACAGGAATAAAAACCAATCCTTTACTCAGCTTAATAGCTTCAATTAGTAATCAAATTATTTTACACCACATCCAAAATTATGCAACAGTGTTATTTAGTTACTAATGATTTAAATAATATCTATTCAGAAAAGGTTTGCATCCACATACTTTCACTCCAGATTAACTTGCATTAACTGCTTTGATGTTTAGAATAAACGATAACCCTGAAAGGACAAGCTATCCTAAAACAGACATTTTAATAGGGGAAACTCAGTTCTGTGTCACATTTTGATATTATGGAAAATAAACTTGGCTCTTTAAAAGGTTCTTTGAAAGGGAACTAGCAAAACAGAAGGTCCCAGAAGAGCTGAACGTCGTGCAAATTTCTGAATGAATCTCTTAGGATTTGTTTTTAATCTGAATATTTAATAGTGTGGCATTGCAAAATTAGAATTATGCTACTCAATTTTAATGGTTAATCTGCTTTAAAAAATACACAAGCTTAATTGTGACATACGAAAGTCCTTATTTAGGGTAGATTTCTAATTTGAGTGCTGTCGGCCCTGCTGTGTAAAGAGTCTCCTGGGTGCAGATTTTTAAGTGCGAGTGTGCGTCTTTACATCTCGCCGTGTAACAGTTTCTCGTTGCCGAGTCCGCTTCTCCGCAAGCCGGGCGCAGACAATAGATCCATCCTAATGGAGTTGTGTACTTGCCATCTGTAGGAGCAGCTGCTGGCCCGCATCTGCACAATATGTTGGGACGTGGAGCTCCGCTAATCTGCATAATAAGGAGGAGGCTCATTCCACTCCAGCTAATAATCGCGAGCAATCGATGCACTTCATTCCCTCACTGCCGAGCACAACCGAGCGGGTTTCCGGCTCTGGGTAGAGTGGGGTCAAGTGAGATGGAATGGCCTGGGGCCGGGAGGCACTCCGTTTACCGTCTAGCTTTTTGCATCAGGCTGCTGGGACCATGGTTTAGTCTTTCTCTTGAGTCATGCTGACATGTGCAAAATCCTGGGAATTGGGACGAACTGGTGCTAGCACATTATTAAGACTGCTAATCAGAAATGCTTTTGGATCAATTAAAGTCTTGGCCAATTTGCATTTTTAAATGCCCCCTTTGTGAGAAGGGCAGGAGCAAGTTTTTGGTTTAATTGTGAACTACTTTGAGTCATTTGGTTTTCATCGATGTTTTAAAACATAGATTCACAGTGCTGAGGTCTGATTTTTAAGCTGTTAATATACTTACACCCTTATTGTGAACTAGGCAGACTATGTGAATTAATGAATCAGATTTATGTTTATTTTCATTTATGATGTCAGGATGAAATGACTATATCTTGAAGGCAGTAGAACTGGTAGTAGAAAAGACGATGACTGTTGAAATGATACAATTCTAGACTGGCCAAATATCACTTTCTTAATAAAGGAAATGCCAAAATGGCTTCATTTCTTTAGAAAAATCATGTACTTACAAATATAATTTGATTTCATAGAGTTGATTTAGAGGCTAAAACACTTGAACTTAGGTGACCTAGGCTGAGGACAATATTTTAAATCGAATTATAATTTGCCATTATTTATAATAAGTTGTTGTAAGAATTGGTGAGACTACTTCGTCTAATTTCTTGCAGGAAAAATATTTGCATAATTCACCACCCATCAATGAAGCACAGGGAAAAGAGCATTAATTTATGGAGATGGAAGACTGGTGCTGAAGAAATAATAGCATTCATTTCCATCTTTTAATCAACAGTATTTGGTTAAATAATATAGCATCTTCTGGTGTGATTTATTTTATTTTATTTTATTTTTTTATACAGCAGGTTCTTATTAGTCATCCATTTTATACACATCAGTGTATACATGTCAATCCCAATCTCCCAATTCATCCCACCACCACCACGCCCCTCCCCACTTTCCCCCCTTGGTGTCCATATGTTTGTTCTCTACATCTGTGTCTCTATTTCTGCCTTGCAAACTGGTTCTTCTGTACCATTTTTCTAGATTCCACATATATGTGTTAATATATGATATTTGTTTTTCTCTTTCTGACTTCACTCTGTATGACAGTCTCTGGGTCCATCCATGTCTCTACAAATGACCCAATTTCGTTCCCTTTTATGGTTGAGTAATATTCCATTGTATATATGTACCACATCTTCTTTATCCATTCACCTGTCAATGGACACTTAGGTTGCTTCCATGACCTGGGTATTCTAAATAGTGCTTCAATGAACATTGGGGTGCATGTGTCTTTCGGAATTATGGTTTTCTCTGGGTACATGCCCAGTAGTGGGATTGCTGGGTCATATGGTAATTCTATTTTTAGTTTTTTAAGGAACCTCCATACTGTTCTCCATAGTGGCTGTATCAACTTACATGCCCACCAGCAGTGCAAGAGGGTTCTCGTTTCTCCACACCCTCTCCAACATTTGTTGTTTGTAGATTTTCTGATGATGGCCATTCTAACCTGTGTGGGGTGATACCACATTGTACTTTTGATTTGCATTTCTCTAATAATTAGTGATGTTGAGCACCTTTTCATGTGCCTCTTGGCCATCTGTATGTCTTCTTTGGAGAAATATCTATTTAGGTCTTCTGCGCATTTTTTGATTGGGTTGTTTTTTTCATATTGAGCTGCATGAGCTGTTTATATATTTTGGAGATTAATCCTTTGTCCGTTGATTCGTATGCAAATATTTTCTCCCATTCTGAGGGTTGTCTTTTCATATTGTTTATAGTTTCCTTTGCTGTGCAAAAGCTTTTAAGTTTCATTAGGTCCCATTTATTTATTTTTGTTTTTATTTCCGTTACTCTAGGAGGTGGGTCAAAAAAGATCTTGCTGTGATTTATGTCAAAGTGTGTACTTCCTGTGTTTTCCTCTAAAAGTTTTATAGTGTCCGGTCTTACATATAGGTCTTTAATCCATTTTGAGTTTATTTTTGTGTATGGTGTTAGGGAGTGTTCTAATTTCATTCTTTTACATGTAGCTGTCCAGTTTTCCCAGCACCACTTATTGAAGAGGCTGTCTTTTCTCCATTGCATACTCTTGCCTCCTTTATCAAAAATAAGGTGATTTAGAAGAAAACTTTATTAATAGTCATTCCCTTTAGATAGAATAAGTATTGCTCTACAGTGATAATAAGAGAAAGATCTGACATCTCAAGGCAATATTAGTCAAAGGTTGTTGTGTGAAATCTTGGTGGGGTGTTCTCCAAGGTTAAAACAGTGTTCTCATTCGGAGTGATTCAGCTGACCAACCCTCACAGTGCAGTGAAGAAGTGAAGAGCAATGCACCAGGTGAGCTGGAAGCATTCTTCCCTGGTCTCCTAGTTTTAAAGCCCATGTACTCCCATATATCAAGAGGCTATCTACATATTCTTGTTGAAATAGAAATTGCAGCTGCTCCAGCATGCCTCTCGAAGTTTTGAATGACACTTACAAAGAAGGAAATGATAGTCTGAGTTGGCTGCAAATGTGGGGTCCTGTCATAAAAATTTTTAGTAACTTTCCCAGAAATTAGAAAACAAAGGCAGTAGGAGAAAAAAAGCACTGGTTATGGGGATAAAGTTGAGGATCAGTCAGGGAAGAAAACTTGTTGATAAACTAAATTAATAGTTAGATTTCATGACCCTATTAGTGTCTACATATTACACATCACTCACCAGCTGTAGGTATTTGGTTCATTTGTTTGTTTGTTGATTGTCTGTTTTTCCGTACTTGAATGGAAGCCCCAAGAGAGTAGGGACATTTCCTGCTGTCTTCCCAGCATCTAATAACAAAATAAATCCTCAGTAAATATTTGATTGAATAACTGGTGAAAGTTGTTGCAACATGCCTCCACCCCATGGGAAAGTTTCAAGAGCTTTTAGGAGCAGTTCAGGAGCATGACTCTACATTCAGGTTATTCTTACGCTAAAATACAAAATCTCCCTAGTTGACCTTGGAAAACTGTGAAACCTCAAAGACTGGTCATGCCAATGAAAATCCATGAATCTCTTGATAAAGTGTAGGACATTTCGGAGTCTCAGAAGACAAGACCTCAGTATAATACATGCTTCTCTGCACCACAAGAAAATAAAAGCTCTCCCAATTTCTATTTATCTCCTGTCAAGAGGGACCTGGGTTGATCCTAGAAGTGCCCTTGCAGGATGGAATGAGTCAATTCTGAGGAACTTTTTTTGGGCCAGAGATCACTTTTGCGAGGGTAGTTCTAAGAGAGTTTAGGAAGTTGCTTATAAATGAATGATTCATTCATTTATTTCATCCATCAAATATTATTTCAAATAATATATATTATTTCAGTGCTTACTATGTGTCAGGAACTTTTCTGGGTGCTGGATACACTAATGAGTGAGTTCTGCATCTCTCTTCAAATTCTAGGAGGGCATTCTGGAGAACTTTCTGCAGGGAGATGAGGGAGTTATAAGACTCCATGGTTTTGTAAGGATTCAGGGTCCAGATTTGAAACAGGTTTGCAGGGAGACTTGTAGGTTCACCAATCTAATGACTGCCATGGTCTCTTAAAAAAAAAAAAAAAACCAGTTCTCAAAGATTTTTACTTTTATCCTCGAGGGCTTTAGTATTTTTTCCTGGGAAATTAAAATTTTCTATTGTTTTTATGAGTGGAACCTTCTTTTCATTTATATTTTATTTTTTTATTTTATTTATTTATTTATTTGCGTTACGCCGGCCTCTCACTGTTGTGGCCTCTCCCATTGCGGAGCACAGGCTCCAGACGCGCAGGCTCCAGACACGCAGGCTCAGTGGCCGTGGCTCACGGGCCTAGCTGCTCTGCAGCATGTGGGATCTTCCTGGACCGGGGCATGAACCCGTGTCCCCTGCATCGGCAGGCGGACTCAACCACTGCGCCACCAGGGAAGCCCCATTTATATTTTATAATTGGTTGTTGATAGTATTCATGAAAGTCCTTAAAATGTAACTACTAATTTCAAGTGATCTCCCTTATTGAATCCTACTATTTTAACACCTCTTAGTTTTTTTGTTTTGTTTTGTTTTTTTGGTTTCTAAGCATATAACCACTTCAACTAGAAATAATGCTAATTTTATCTCCTCTATCCCGATAGTTAAGACATCTTATTTTTGTTTTTTCCCATAATATTTTGGATAGAATTTTCAGAACACTGTTAAATAATAGTGGTGTGATGAGCATTCCTGTCTTAAATCTTATGTTTTGGGAATGTTAGTGATCAAATGATGATGTCCATAATGATAATAATAGCTACCATGTGCTGAGTACTGACTGTGTGCTACAGTTGTGGATATTTCTATTCCTTCTTCCATTTCAATACTTTTTACTTCATGTATTTTAAATCTCTGTTATTAGGCAAATATACATTTAGGATTGTTATCTTAACTTGGTATGTTGACCCTATCATCATTATAAGGGTATGATAAATGTCCCTATCTTTCTGCAAATATTCCTTGTTATGAAGTCTATTTGTCTGATATTAATATTGGGATTTCCTCATTTGATTAGTATTTGCTTGGTATTTAATATTGGTATTAATATTTTCTTGCATTCCATTCTTATGCTTTTGTCTTATCTGTGTCTTTATATTTAAAATCAGTTTCTTCAGACAGGATAGAATTAGGACCTAGTTTTTATTCAATCTGACAAACTCTAGTTTTTAATTGGAGTATTTATAGATCATTTACATTTAATATAATTATTGATATGGTTGGATTCAAGCTACCATCTTGCTCTTTGTTTTCTACTTTTTTCTATCCTTTTTTCTTTTTTCTCATTTCCTGCCTTCTTTGGATTAATTGAGCACTTTTCATTATTTTGTTTTATTGCCATGATTGACTTATCAGCTGTATCTTTTCATTTTATTTTTGTAGGGTTTATAATTTACATCTTTAACTTATCACAGTCTGTTTTCTTATAATATTATAACACTTCACATGTAATGTAAGTTTTATACAACAGTATCCTCCATTTCCCTTTTCCTGTCCTTTGTGGTATTGTTGTCCTATACATGTCTATATACATTTTAAACCCCACAATACATTGTTATTTTTGTTTTAAATAGTCAATTACCTTTTAAGGAGATTAAAACTTAGAAAAATGTCTTATATTTATCCACATATTTGCTTTTCTAAGCAAGTTTTCAAATACCTCAAATTTGAAATGGAGGTATGTTCAAATACCTCAATCCTTTGTAGATCCAGATTTCCATTTGGTGTAATTTTCTTTCTCCCTGAAAAACATTTCTTGTTAAAGAAATTTCTTTAGACCTTACAAATCTCATGGCAATAAGTTATACCAACTTTCTTGGTCTGAAAATGTCTATATATCACCTTAATTTTTGAAAGATATCTTTATTGGTTATAGAATTCAAAGTTGACAGGGTTCCCCTCCACCCCATCACTTTAAAGATGTTCTGTTCTGGCTTATGTAGTTTCTGACAAGAAGTACGCTGTAGTTCTTATTTTTGTTCCTCTGTGTGAATTCTCTCCCTCTCTCTCTCTCTCTCTCTCTCTCTCTCTCTCCCTCTCCACTTCTAAGATTTTCTCTTTATCACTGATTTTCAGTAATTTGATTTTGAGGTGCCTTGGTAGTTCTGTACCATATAAATGTTAGGAATTATTACCATACACTCCTCTAAATTAATCTCTTCTAATTTAAATATGAGTAGATATTAAAAAAATAGATACCATGGGGAAAAAGAGTGCAGAGTGAAGGAAAATTCAGTTACAAGCTTTAATATATTAATTCATTAATCCTTACCGTGAGATAGGCACTATTATTCCCTTTGTCTGTCTGAGGCACAGAAAGGGTAAATGTCTCCAGGTCACACAGCTAATAAGTGGTAGAGCCAAGGGTATATACCAGGTAGCTTTAACCATTGCCTCAGGATCCGTCTGGGGGTTATTGGCCATATCCACTCTCAGATCCCCTTTCTTGGATCTGAAATCCAAGAAATACACTTTGAGCACAGTTCCCAGAGACAAACCAGCTAATCTCATTCAAACTTCCTAAAGTAAGATGGGCTTCTCTCCTCATCTTTTTCCTTGATTCTCTGACACTCTAAGCACAGAGTACAAGGAATACCGTAATCCTCAGGTTGAACTTCTAGGTTCTTCCTGCTCCTGCCTCTGTGTATGTAGCTTGCTCTGACCTGATAACACGCACCAGTCCTGGTGGCAGCCTCACTGCTAAGTAGTTATTTTTTGTGAGTTGCAGGGACTGACTGGCAAGGAGGAGATGGGAGCAGCATTCTGTCTGTGGAGTAGTTCAACAACAAAGAAAAGAAATGGCTGCTTGGTTTTCTGTTTGCATAGACGTGACCAGGAGATGGTGGGGCTGGGAAGAAGGATCTTCCCATCTAAATGTTTTGAGATGTGCTTAGCACAGAAGGACCCCTAATTTCATTGCCCACCCCAGTTCCCTTGATCCTGTGGAAGATACTTTCAGATTCCGACTTAGATGCTGTTCGTCCTTGTCCTCAGCAGTCTGGTAAATTTTATAATTTTTCTCTATTTTTGTATGTATTTTAGAGTGTGTCTGGGAGAGGTTATGGCAGGGGCTGCTAGCCTCATGCTTTTCAAGACCAGAAACCTATCATTTATACAGGAAGTTGTCATGAGGTACCTCAGGCCACAAAGTTTCTCTTTGTAAAACCAGGTAGACCCTTCTTTATTATTATTATTATTTATTTATTTTTTTGTGGTATGCGGGCCTCTCACTGTTGTGGCCTCTCCCGTTGCGGAGCACAGGCTGCGGACGCGCAGGCTCAGTGGCCATGGCTCATGGGCCCAGCCGCTCTGTGGCATGTGGGATCCTCCCGGATCGGGGCACGAAGCCGTGTCCCCTGCATCGGCAGGCGGACTCTCAACCACTGCGCCACCAGGGAAGCCTTATTATTATTATTATTATTATTATTATTATTATTTTTTGCCGGTATGCGGGCCTCTCACTGTTGTGGCCTCTCCCGTTGCGGAGCACAGGCTCCGGACGTGCAGGCTCAGTGGCCATGGCTCACGGGCCCAGCCGCTCCGCGGCATGTGGGGTCTTCCCGGACCGGGGCACGAACCCGTGTCCCCTCATCGGCAGGCGGACTCTCAACCACTGCGCCACCAGGGAAGCCCTGTTTTTGTTTTTTAATGGCTGAGTAGTCCACGGTCTTGATGTACTACAGTTTGTTTAACCATTCCTCTGTTGAAGGATATTTGACTTGTTTCTGGGTTTTGGTAATTATGAATAGAGCTGCTATCAACATTTGTGTACAAGTTTTCACACGAATGTTAGTGTTCATTTTTCTGAGGTAAATGGTCAGAAGTGGGATTGCTGGGCCATATGGTAAGTGTGTATTTAGCTTTATGAGAAACTTCCTGTTTTCAAGAGTGGCTCTACCATTTTGCATTTCCATCAGCAATGCATGAGTGTTCCAATTGCTCTGTATCCTCACTAGCACTTGGTATTGTCAGCACTTTTTATTTTAGCCATCTAGTAGGTGTGTAGTGATATATCATCATGGTTTTAATTTGCATATCCCTAATGGCTGATGATGTTGAATACTGTTTCATGTGCTTATGACTTTGGTGAAGTGTTTGCACAAGTCTTTTGCCCCCTTTTTAATTGGCTTGCTTGTTTTCATACTGTTGACTTTTGAGAGTTCCTTACATATTCTGAATACAAGTCCTTCATCAGATACGTGATTTGCAAATATTTTCTCTCAGTCTGTCACATGTCTTCATTCTCTCAACAGTGACTTTCAGTGAGCAAAAGTTTTCAATTTCACTGAAGTCTGATTTATCCATTTTTTCATTTATGGATCCTGCTCTTGTTTTCATGTCTAAGAATTCTTCAGTTAAGCTCAAGTCATGAAGATTTTCTCCTATGTTTTCTTTAATTGTGTTATAGTTTAATGTTTTATCTTTGGAGCTATGATATGAGTTTAGTGGATAAGGTGTAAGGTTTAGCTTGAGGTTCATTTCTTTGCATAGAGATAGATGATCAATTGTTCCAACACCTGTTGCTGAAACCTGTCTTTATTGATCAGCTAATAAATATGTTTGTTTTAAAAACAGTGATAGTATTTGAAACCAGCACTTTTTAAAAACAGTGATAATATTTGAAACCAGCACCTTTGACCTTTCAGACATCACTCAGTGATTCAGTAAATCAGTCTGACAACCAGTCAGTTAGGTGTTCAATCATTTGGTGATTCTACAAACATAAACTGAGTGCCTGCTTTGTGTCTGGCAATATGCAAAGTGCCAGCATTTCAAAGTGTCTGGAATGTGGTTTGTTTTCCTCCAGGGTTTCATGAAGAGAAACAAAGTAGGACAAACTTACCATAGCAATCAACAAAAGAAGACTCCCTTTGGTTTATGTTATGCCTTTAGAGATTCTTTATTTAATATCTAATCATCACTTGGATGAGCTCCTAACTCTTTTCCTTTTGGCTTCTTTTCCTCATCGACCTAATTTCTAAACGTATAAGTGGTTAGAGGTGAATCCTTTTGCTAACGGAAATAAATGTGTTTGTTTTGTTTGTAAACACTTTGTTTCTCAGATTTAAAGTTTGGATTCTTGTGCTGTGGATTTTCTTAAAATGAGGCACACTGGCACCAAACTTACCATTCTTTTCCCCATGCAGAGGCTAGAGCAATACCAGATCTAAATGCACTGTCGATAAAAACAGTGCTGGGGACCATAGATCGTGTAATTCTAGTTATTTTCAGTAAATTTATGATCAGAGTAATGTTGGGAAATAGAAAGTTGATGGTGTTCCCTAAAGGTTGGACCCACTACATAGGTTGGTTTTTGAGAGAGCAGAGAGTGGATCAGATTTAAGTCATGAGACATTAGTGATCTCTCCTGTCTTAACCAGAAAGCCTATTTTTTTCCATTTAAATCGACATTCCAGGGTTGTTAGATTGATAATGGCATGTGATGGAGGCAGCTGGATTCTCATTTAGGTGGTACTTATGCTAGTCAGCTTGGGTTGCCATGCCTTGGTACATTGCCTACCTTATTTATTCTGATGTGTGCATAAAACCAACAGGAAGCAAGATGAGCATGACTTATAGCACATAATAATAAAATAGTAAAACAAAAACCCCAATGAGAACAGTAGCTAACATTTATCAAACACTTATTATGTGTTAGGTACTTTTTGAAGCTCTTTATATGAATAAACACATTTAGTTCTTCCAACAGTCTGGCAAAGTAGGGGTCAGTGTCATTCCCATTTGACAGATGAGAAAATTGAGGTACAGAGATATGGTGGACAGATTCTATGATAGACCCCAGTGATCCCTGCCTCCTGGCATTTGTGCGCTGTGCAATGCCTCCCCTTGAGTGTGGGATGGCCCAGAGATGTGCTTCTAATCAGCAGAATATGGCAAAGGTGATGGGATGTAATTATACTTCATAAGACAGTGACTTATGTCTTGCTAGCAGATTCTCCTTGTTGCTGGCTTTGATGAAGCAAGTTGCTATGTTGGGAGATCCATGTGTCAAGGAAAACAATTATTTTTCCACACGGAAGGACATTTCAGAGACTCTAACCATTGCCACGCACCAAGAGAGTCTCAGAAGGATCCCTGCAATTGCAAAGCCTATAGGTTTTAAGTTGCCAAGAGCTACTTAGGAACCGAGACCCTCCATCTAACAGTCCTTGAAGAACAAGAAATGAAATTCTGCCAACAACCATGTAAGAAGCTTGGAAGCAAAGCCTTCCCCAGTTGAACCTTCAGATGAGACTTGAGCCCTGGCTGGCCCCTTGATTGCAGTGTGTGAGAGACCCTGAGCAGAGGACCCAGCAAAGCCAGTCTGGGTTCCTAATCCTCAGAAACTGAGCTAGTAAACATGTGTTGCTCTAATCTGCTAAGTTTGTGATAGTTTGTTGTGTAGCAATAGATAACCAATGCAAGAGACAGAAAGTAATTTCCCCTTAGTTACATACCCATCTGGCTACAGGTTGTGGATTCTCACTTAATGATCATCATAGGAATGTCCCCAAAGGGCTTGCCACATGGTACTGAATTTTCCATTTAGAAATTAGAAGTTTTCCCTAACATTTTAAAACAGTTCTTTGAGTGAGAAATTGTATTTTTAAAACCCCAGGAATCTGAAGGAAAAGGAATCCAGGGAATCTTTTTTGGAGTATGGAGTAAAGTATCAGTCTTTACTTTTCTGTACCATTTTTACTTTGCTGTTCAAGGGGCCACTGATTCTTTGCATTTAGCATCAGTCTGCTTTCCTTATATAATGATTCTAAAGGGAAGTCAGGCCAAACAGAGGGGAGTTAATGCTAGAAGATGAGCTGGGGACCATTTAAAATATCCAGCCAGTTTAGAAGAAAGGTGAATGTGGGGGGTGAGTTCTTTTTCAGAGGTGCCTGTAATAAGGAGTGGTTTGGCTTTTTGCATTTAAAGACTCTAATGGGCTATAACTTCATGCCTTTTAAAATTTCTGGGAAAAAATCAAATAAACATGGAAATCAACAATGTGTTAGCATCCTTAATGGCATCTATGCTCTTTCCCCGTCTGTGGATAACAATGATTTAATGGCACATTATGTGCTTGGAAGACTGTCATGACCCCTGAGAGGCCTGTCCCCCTGCCGTAATCACCACCTAGGTAAAGAAAATCCAACCCTCTCAGGAGGCCTTCATCTCTGGAGAGCCCCTTGTTCTAATGTTGCAAACACATAGAATTGTATTTTTCTGCACAGAAGGACATGTTAAGGATGTTTTAGCTTCAGTTATCCACAGAGAGAAACTTAACAAGATTTCTGCAGCCATGAAGCCCACAGGCTTTAAGTTGCTTTAGTCTTCTGGGATCATGGTGGCTTTCTCAGGCTACTCAGCATCTTCTGTTAACCTGGATGGGCTGATATCCTGAGTAGAAAGTTTCAGATAAACACGAATACAGCAAATAAAGCATCAAATAGTGAATTGTGTTCCTACCGTGATTGAGGGTTTTCTGAAGCTGACTGTCGTGAGAAAGTGAGGTAGTTTTTCCTTCACACGCTCTTCATTTTCTAGTTCTATCCTCCCATGGTAGTCATACCCCTCTCCATTGTCTCTCTCAATATATGGTGCATATATTCAAAATACTTTGGATTTGAAGGTGAAAATCCTGATACAAGCATTAATCATTCATTGCTCCTCTAGGCGGTGAAGTATTCAGGATATTTGCTTAGAGAAAAAGCTCTAACCTGAGCTATAAATCAAGAATTTCAGACATGTTCTTTTTTTCTGATTTTAAATTATAGTAAAGACTCATTTGTTGGTTAAATTTCTGAGAACTCTTACACTTGCAGTTTTGGAAGCGTCCCTTACAGAGCCGAGAATGTCTTTTTGGCTGTATTTCTAGCTTCCTTGGATATCTTGCTTCCTAAGTTTAAAATTTTAAAATGATTTAGTTCTGGGGCTTCCCTGGTGGCGCAGTGGTTGAGAGTCTGCCTGCCGATCAGGGGACACGGGTTCGTGCCCCGGTCCGTGAGGATCCCACATGTTGCGGAGCGGCTGGGCCCGTGGGCCATGGCCACTGAGCCTGCATATCCGTAGCCTTAAAAAAAAAAAAAAAAAATGATTTAGTTCCATTTACCTTTGGCACAACTTGAAGAAAGACCAAGTTAAAAGGCTCTTGGAAAGCTTTTATAAGTCATTTTGGATGACAGTGCATTCAGACCCAGACAGGGATGAGTTAAGTATAAATGAATCAGAAACCCGTGGATGACGTTTCTCTTGTGAGCAACTGTGCTTTTAACGTGGGGCCGGAACGCAGTAAGCCAGAGACAGTTTCGTTGGGTTAAGCTCACATGGTGACAGAACATTGCTGACCTCCAAGCCAACTTGCTACTGCGTAGCGTACCCAGTAGTGCCCGGTTTCCGTGGGCAGGAGCTGTGTACTTGAGGCCTCACCCTGTGCATACACATACTCAGCACATTGGTTGGGGGCTAAAGTTGGATACATGTTCAAATTCTAGATTCCGTCTCCAATGTCGTGGAGGCTAAGTGTGTGAGCTCTGGAGTACAAATCCCTCCTCCTCCACTCGTGGTCTTGGTTAAGTAGCCATGCTGAAACCTTAGTTTTTCATTCTGTAAAATGGGGATCATAATAAAATAGGAGCCATTACCTAGCATTGCTCTGAGAATTGAGTTTGACCGTAGAAAAGAATTTAGTGCATTTTCTGGCATAAAGCAAGTGCTCAATAAACGTTTGGCGGCTGACTTAAATATTGCTATAGTTCATACACGAGTAACAAACATTGTTATAATTCCTGTAATGGGCCTAGATGGAATGTGCCATCATCACTGGAGCATTTTAACACCTGATTTGGAGGTAGATTAAGAGGCTTGGCCAACAGGATTATCGTCCAGTGTGGTGCTGTTGGCGGGCAAACCCTGGCTGCACAGCCTCTACACTGGATTCATAGCCTGGCACTACCCATCTGCCTCTGCCTGGCTTTGGAACATTGTGGAATAACCTCAGTTCTGGAAATTCCAGTTAGAGTTGATGACACCAGGCTTCAGGTCCACTTGTGAAAGCCTCATGACGAGGCATCAGTCCACATCAGCGTTCTGTGGCGAACTTCTTTTTGCTAAATGTGCACATTTTGCTAAATGTGGTTCTTTTGTTATGACTCAGGTGCTCCATTTAAATATTCATTTTGGGGCTTCCCTGGTGGCGCAGTGGTTGAGAGTCCACCTGCCGATGCAGGGGACACGGGTTCGTGCCCCGGTTCGGGAAGATCCCACATGCCGTGGAGCGGCTGGGCCCGTGAGCCATGGCCGCTGAGCCTGCGCGTCCGGAGCCTGTGCTCCGCAACGGGAGAGGCCACAAGAGTGAGAGGCCCACGTATGGCAAAAAAACAAAATAACAAGAAAACAAATAAATGTTCATTTTGTTGTGAGACAGCCGTTCGAGCTGTAAATTCCTGTCATCCTTGTGCCGGGTGCTTCATAGATCTCTTACGCTTCACAGTGTAGTGTTCTCACTGTGGGAGATTTGACAAAGCCAGAAAATGCTAGAGAAAGGAGAATTTGGTGATTTGGGATAGCTTCAAACTAGTAAAGTCATATCTACTGCTCTTCACTATCATCCCTCCACCTTCTCTGCCAGCTCTGACTTGCTTGTTCCCTGGAACTTGCTTCCTGCCTTCCAACAGCCCCAGTGTCCACACCACCCTTCCCGAACCAGAGTTAAAAATAAATGCTGTCTTTGTCTACTTGTTGGTAATCTGTGCGTGTGCGCAGGCGAGCTGTGGTTGCACCTGAAAGCACCGAAGGCTGCCCTCGATGGTGGCGATAGGAGAGGCGTGGTGGTCATTCAGAGCCACTGTGAGTGAATATTTTTGGGAAAAACAGATTCTGCAGCTCTCTTTTAGCGCTAATCAAACACGTTTAGTCACTGCTTTTAAGAATCAAGATGCTGCTGTGCACAAGGCTGTTTAGGAATTCCTCCTCCATATTCCCTTCATTTTAGTGAGCCTTATTCAAAGTACTCCCAGCAGACCTCTCCTTTAGGCTTTGGATTCTGAGTCCAGTTCATCTTCGATGTCTTCCATTTGGGAATGGGTGCAAGATGTAGCAAGACAGGCCTTCCTTGTTCCCATCCTCCAGCCGCACAGAGTCTGATGAAGGGACTCACATTGGTCAGTCATAACTCTCCTTGCTGACTTCAGACTCCCCCATATTGGGCATTCATTCACAAATTAATCTTTTGTTCAACAGACATTTATTAATTTTGTGACAATCACAGTGCAAGACACTGAGGACCAAAGGGGGAAAGACAGAGTCTCTCTCTTGTGAGTAAAGTGTATTATCAATAAGGCAGGAAGGAATAGAAATAAATTGGTCTATGCCATTTGCTTGGGGCTAATAGAGGTGAGTAACAGTCTTGAGGATTACAGAACTTATGACCCTGATGAGGCTTCATCCCGTGGGGAGGATTTTATAGGGAAGATGATGTTTAAGCTGAGTTTTGGAGGTAGAGCTGGAGTTCTAGAGGATGGGTGCAAATTCAAGGAGGTATGGCTGTGACTTGTTCAGGGAATGGCCAGTACTTTAGTTAAAAGCAGAGTCGGGCTTCTAGAACCAAATCACGGTCTTGGCTGCCATGCACACTAAGATGTTTCTGCAAGTGGTAGGGAATTGTTAAAGGCTTAGATAAGGGAGTGACACAGTTGGACTCTGAAAGATAATTTGGTGATGGAGTGGGAGGTGGCGAAGGGAGGAGGCTGGGTGAGATGGGAGACAGGGAAGCCAGCCAGGTAGTGACACTAATGACAGCCTGAACCCAGGTAGAGGCTGAAGGAATAGAGAAGAAAGACATGTTACAAGGAGAAAACAGCCGTGGTCTGTGTAAGGAAGGGGAGAGGGGCCCAAAGGAATGGGACTGGTTGGCTTTCGAGGAGTTAAAAATTCCCTGAAGCAGGAATGAGCACCTCAGACAAGTGGTGACTGGTACACTTTTAAGTTGTTTGCTGATCAGTGTTGAACTCTGTTGGCTCCTTCTGTGATTCCAAAATCTGCAGTAAAACTATGTCACACACACTGGCCTGTGTGAGACGTGCTCTGGGGAATGAACTGGTGGATGGTGTGTGTGCCTAGGATGGGAAAATGAGGGGGTGGTCAGGCCTCTCTGGGTCAGCATGGTATCATGTCCCCGAAAGGCACAGGTTCTGGAAATTCAGGCAGTGACCAGCAGAAAGTGAGCTGAGGTCCCAGGTAGGCACAGGAGCCAAGTTAGAAACCAAGCAGTAGCTGACACAAGCAGCACGGTGACTGACTCAAAGGCAGATGTGAAATTAACCACCTTCCCTTAAATACACCAGAGGGGAGTGACCTCTGCAGGGATTGGAGAAGCCAGGTCCTGCTGCTACATGGCTAGGTGCCTCAGAAGACAGCCCTTTGGGATTTAAGAGATTTGTAGGAGGTAGAGTCCTCAGAACATGGTGGCAAATTGACCATGGGATGAACAGAAAAGGTAGGGATGAAAGATGGCAAAGGGCTGCTGGCTATGCTACTAACTAAACTAGGGAGTTCAGGGAAGTGGTGGTAGGAATTCTTTCTGAAAGGGGGAGTGGAATGGGAGTGGAATATGAAGTGGTTATAAAATATCCAAGTGGAGAGGTCCAGTTGGCATCTAGAGCCATACCTGTGGGAGCAGGAACAGCTCCATGATGAAGCTATCGTGTTTTTTTTGTACAGAGGAGGCCAGGTGACTAGAAAAGACCATCCAGAGAGGGTCCAGAAGGAGAAGGAAAGAGGCAATGGCAGAGGCCAAGATGGGCTAGCATTCAAGAGACCCTTCCAGACGGAACACTTTGGGGCCGTCTTTCTTGAAAACTTTGCTCTGTTTACTTAAACATTACTTGTTTCCTCTCTTCCTTTCAGCAGTGCTCCCAACTGAAGGAACTATAGATAGGAATTACTCCTTTACCCAAGGGACTTCGAGCTGCCTTTTATAGTATCTGTTAATCTTCTAGGTATCAGAAACTTTTCATTAAGAGCCTGTCGTGCTCAGGCACTGAGAATTTAGCAATGTGCTTCAAATATTAGCTCTCTCTAAAAATGGTCACAGTTTATAAATCTACTTCTTGTACTGCTGCTCATTGAGGAAAATGAACAGGACACTTCTGATGCAAAGACTGGAGTCACTTCCTATTCCATCCTGTCCTGTCCTGTCCCTTTCCATTCCACTCCATTCGATTTCTATTTCTATACAAGCAGCCTAAATGAGGAGACTGTGTTCCAGAAGTAAATCTAGAAGTCAGTTATTTAAAACGTGGATAATATTTTCTCATAGAATTTAATGTCATAAAAACATAGTTCAACTCCTGTGCTTTTGACAGAGGCCCTGGGGAAGTGACCCCACTATGTAACTAGAAGAGAAAGCCATGGCTCTGGGGAAAGCCAACATCCCTTCTCCTCCATCCCCAGGTGCCCAAATACCTGCTGTCTTTATAAGCCAGCCATTTGGATGAACCAATGAGATAAATTAGTTGACCGGAACTCAAGGAGTGAGACAATGAATTAATCTCTCAACCAGCCTACTCGAAGCTACAAAATCTGCTCTAGATTCTTTATACCTCTTTCCAGAAAAAAGCCATGAACAGAACACTATTCAAATTTGGAGACATCTATGAGATAAACCAGTTAACAGGTTTAATACTGAGTAGGGCTAGAGGTGATGGGGAGAACAGTGGGGTTACAGAGATACAAGGACACTCACAATCGGTCTGACTTGGTTGGAGGAGTTGACAGAACTCTAGCAGGTGAGGTGGTGGGTACAAGTGGAAGCCTTGAAGTCTAAGGTCAGTATATAGATCAGAGCTGAAGGGTTCTGTCAAAAGGACCAACGTGTTTTAAGTTAGTGGAAGAGGCATTCATTAACTAATTAATCAAGTGTTTGTTGAAAACTGTGCAGGTGGCAGGGAAATAATGGCAAAGAAGATGGTCACAGACTTCAGCCTCTGGAGAGCTTACAATCTAACACAAGAGGTGAGAAAATTCTAGGTTGGGGAGAGACAGGGTGCTATGGGGACCCCCTGGAAGAGGGCCAGTCCCTCAGAAGCAGGAGCCACGGTAGGTTGGGAAGGCTTTCCGGAAGAATATGAATTAGCCAGATGAAGAGAGGCAGAAGCAAGTTCCAAGAAGAGGAAACAGCAGAGCCAAAAGGTGGCTGTGAGAGATCACCTGAGAGACCCTCATTTTCCCTGGAGCTAGAATACAGAAAGAGTGGAGAGATAAGCATTTGGCATTTAGCCTTTTCTATAGAGATAGGCATTTGGCATTTAGCCTTTTCTAGAATTTAGTTTCCTCAAGTGAACCAAAATTTAGACTTTCATGTAAAAATATTTACTGAATTCCCGCAATAATGGAAATAGCTTAACCAGAAAGAGTGTTTCATAACTAATATTAAAACTAGTTTTCAGAAAAGAAACTTATTTACTTTCTGCCACCAATTGGATTTTCCCTAATGTGAACTTTGCATCGGATCTGGAAGTTCTTCCATTGTTGTAATTATGTAATTTTAAACCTTTAATAAGCATGTTAAGATAAATTCCTTTTTATATCTAAGAGCTCCTAGAACCAGAGGGAAAAGTTCTAAGAAGCCAAAGAGGATATTTTCACGCTTTCTCATTATTTGTTTAAAAGTAGCAAAATGGTATTTTTTTTTCTCTCCTTAAATGATCAGGCAAACATTTTCTCTAGGGAAATCCTTGAATCAAACAGTATTTCTTTCGTTTCCCTTACTTGCTTCCACCTTAAAAATGGTTCTAAAGACTGAAGTCCTGGTGGATATCAGGCACCGAAATGAACTGAACCCTCAGGAGGCAATTTCACTACCACTTGGGTCTTAATAAAACGGGTAGGAAGCCAGCTTGGTCAACCTTCACATTTAAATGATCAAAATGCAACTGCTGTTAACATTTCAGACGGTTCGTCATTGTTAATCATATTTCTAAGTAGATTTAACATTCTTGATGCAAAATTAATATATTTACTTTTAAGGCCCATTTTTTCTCAATGGGAAGAGGTTGGAATGTTTCAGGAGAGGAGACCATGGTGTCAAGCAGTAGGTCACTGCTGGAGTTAATTTCATTGTCTAAAGTTTAGATATTGCCCCAGAGTTTTTTTTCATTCAAATTGTGTGTGTGAGCATGAAGCTAATTTATTATTCATTTCTAAGAGATGTTTAAAATACGAATTAGAATATTTGAATGACAGGGAGAAGTGCAGAGATTTAATGTCTAGTTCATTCATAAATATGACTCATAATGAATCATGTAGCGTCTTTATCTCTCCATTTTCTTCTGCAGCTAAATAGCCATGATGTCACACCTGTTCTTTGCTGCAGCTTAAATGGGCTGGGAAGTACTCTCAGCCCCTTGATAATTGCAACTAACACTTACTGAGGATATAACCTGTGCCCAGCATTGTGCTAAGTGCCTGACATGTAGTGTCTTGCTGAGATCGCCCAAATAATCCTGTAAGGCAGGTGTATACTAATGTGCCCATTTTACAGAGGAGGAAACTGAGACAGAGCTTGAATGAGTGGCCTATAGTTACATCGTTAGTAAGAGGAAGATCCCAGATTTGACTGGGATGAAATGATTAGATAATCAGTTTCAGAGCCTGTGCTCTTCAGTCTTCTGCATACTGCCTTTCTTGACAAAAATGACTAGGTAGAATTTCATCTACCATTCTGGGAACATGGTGTTTTGTGATTTAAAGACAGAATTTCCCTAAAGTGGACTTGATCAACTAGATACAGAATCCATGCTGATTAAATATCCATGAGACAGTTTATAGACTTCTTCATGCAGATTTCCCAGAGAAAAGGATTCCTGAATGGAATCACTCATGGAGATGCAAACACTCCTCAGATATGCAGGAATGCAGTAAGACTGCTTTCACTATTACCCCACTTCACTCGTGGTCCTACATGGAAACGCCCTTTATAACAACCGTTTAGAGAAGTCTTTATGAAACATTTGGGTTATATTCATGATAATTATTCAACATTAGATTTCCAAGGAAGCTTTATTTTGAAGCTGATGAGTGCAGAATGAATTGTTAAGCATTTAAGACAAAGTTTCCGTAGTAAATGGGAGTTTTCAGCCTTTGTTGGTCAGTTAAAAAAACTGTCTCTGGTCTCAAGGTAGATTGTAAACTAAAAGGCCTTTTAAAACTGTGGCTAAAAATTTCTCTTTAAAATCAATCAACTTTATTGAGACATAATTTATATAAAATAAAATGCACCCAGCTTAAGTGTACAGTTAAATGAGTTTTAACAAACGTATACAGTCATGTAACCACCACTGTAATTAAGAGAAAACCATTTCCATCATCTACTTCCCAGTCACCACCCAGCCCCATCCCCAGGCAATCACTGATTTGCTTTTTGCCACTATAGATTAATTTTGCCTTTTCTAGAATTTTATATAAATAGAACCATTTAATCATTATTAATTTGTGCTTCTTTCTCGCATCATAATGTTTTCAAAATTCACCCATGTTGTTGTATGTTTCAGTCATTTGTCCCTTTTTATTGCTGAGTAGTATCCTGTTGTGTGGACATACATACCACAATTTATTTATCCATTCACCTGTGGTACATAACCACAATTTATTTATCCATACATCTAGTTTAGCTATTATGAATAAAGCTGGTAAGAACAAGTCTTTATATTTTCTTTTCTCTTAGTTAAATGCTTAGCAGTGGGATTGCTGGGTTGTTTCTGTTTAGCTTTATGTTACATTTAACTTTATATGTTTTCCTAAGTGGTTATACCATTTTACATTCCCACCAGCAATGTATGTGAGTTCCGGTTGCTCTCTATCCTTGCCAACACTTAATATTGTCAAAATCACTGTCTTTTAAAAATGTATATTTTTAACTTTTAATAGCAAGTAAAATACAGCCTCTTGAGAACGCTAACTTTAAAAGACAAGTTCTGTCCATATTGGAAAGGTCAGCAAATTCACTCTCTGGCAGTTAGTCGGGGGAGGAAAGTGCTTTGCATCTGTTTCTCTGGAACTGAGCTATTGGCAGCATTAACTGGAGTCCCTTGGCTTAAAATCACTGTCAGGAGATTCTTTGAGAGGGAGAGGGGAGGTGATTTCTTGTCCCTCTAGAGACATTACAGAGCCATACTAATGACTTAAATGATGGTTGTTCCCTCATATCCAGGACTTAATATGGTGTCCAGATGTTTCACATGCTTCAGAGATTACTGTGGGTTAGCCCTGTCTCCAAACTTAATACTTGGCTGGGAGAGACCATCTGTTTATTCTTCTGGATACAGATAATGCTGGATACAGAGTAGATGTCCAGCAAGTCCCTCTTGTTGCTTATTTACTTTTCATAAGAGTCCCAGATGAGTAAAGAATCAAACACAGTAGCAGTGGCGGGCCTCCCAGTTAACATAATAAACATGACGTGACATGAATCTTGTGCTGCCTTGTCATTAGGGTTCTGTTAACCACAGTCCTTTGAGTCCTTTGCCATTAAGGAAAACGACGCCAACTTTTGGAATGGAAAGGCTAAAGTTTAGAGGTGCCTTACGTTTGGCCTGCTTCATCTGACAGAAAACTCAGTAGTTAAACCAACTGATAATTGCTTGAGAGAGACACAGCATGAATTCTAATTTGTAAGAATTGATGTTGGACTCTCAGAATCTATTCCACGTCTGCCCCTGAGGCTGGCAGTGGAGACACAAAAATGAGAGACACCCCTCCCCCACCCTCCTACCCCCACCCCCTGCTCAGTGGAGGAGAAAGACTAGAAAGCCAACTGCACAATCGAGTGGTGTGTGTGTGTGTGTGTGGGGTAATAGGGCTAAGTACGGGGTTTCCTGAGAGTGCAGAGGAGGGGCACCTATCACAGGCTCAAATCCATTCCGTGAATATTTGTGTGGCTGCTGTGGACCAGGCACTGGCTTATGGGAGCCATTTACCTTCACAGACCTTCTCGTCTTGTGGGAAGATGGACGGAAAGCCAGTAAAGCAAGTGAAGCAAGTGGAGACTGTCACAGGGAAGGGAGGGAGCCTATGGCAAAGGGATTCGTCCCGGTTTGGAAGGACAGGAAGGACTTGAAGCATGCTGGGAGTTGGGGAAGGGCTCTGATGGGAGGGTGGTGAGGGGAGGAGGGTTTCAGGTGAAACAGCACATGGAAAGTCCTAGAATCCAGTGGGAATGTAGGGTGTGCCAGGAAAGGGGAGAAGACCTGTAAGACCAGAGCTCAAAGGCGCTTGTCAGATGGCACATGAGCAGTCCTCTGGTGTGGAGGAGCAGGGGCCAAACCGGAGGGGGGTGAGTGTGGATGCGGGGTCGTGGGGCAGGATGTCAACTCCAGCTTTTAGTGGAGGGCTTGAACTGAGTATGAACCAGCTTAAGGTAACAGTTCTATCAGCATCCTGCACCCCTAAATATAAACCATCAAAACGTGTTAATACTCACACATTTTAGCCACAAACTTACTGTTTTACTTGGATCTTTAAGTAAAGCCTCCCCTCCCCCATATCATATAAGTTAACACTTCACTTAATACTGTTTTCCACGAACAGAACTAGCCATAGGGACTTGTGAGTCTTTAATAGAAAAAGCCACGGGGAATTGTGACAGAGCTGACCTTGAATGCAGGGCTCTGGTCATTCTTCTGCTCTCTCCTATGGACATATTTTCTTCAATAAAAGGTCTTATCAAACTTCCCAGAATCTGGAGTGTCTTCACTCTCTTATTTTGGATTCAGTTTTCATATTTTCCACAACTGGGCAAATTTTCAGGACTCCCCCCATTTCAAACACTCCAGGTGTTTTATCTGTTTTGTTGCCCAGGTTGTAGACCGGTGCCTGGAACATAGAGGCATTCAATGAATATGTCTCGAACGAATGAATGAATGAAAGAAAACATTGACAGTGAACAGACACTAAGAAATTTGGTCTAATTTTGTGTTCTTCCTAACACACAGTTATCCTTAACTTCCTATAAGCTGTTCCTCCCAGTTTGAACTCCAAACTTTAGTAAAACAACCCTTGAAAATTCAGTTATTGATTCTGAAACCTAAATGTTCTGCCTGCTCCCCACCTCAACCACCCTTCCTTATTGCTTTTTAGAAATAATTGACTACTGGGGACAAATGCTCCCTGCTTTTTTTTTTTTTTTTTTTGCGGTACGGGGGCCTCTCACCGTTGTGGCCTCTCCCATTGCGGAGCACAGGCTCCGGACACGCAGGCTCAGCGGCCATGGCTCACGGGCGCAGCCGCTCCACGGCATGTGGGATCTTCCCAGACTGGGGCACGAACCTGTGTCCCCTGCATCAGCAGGCGGACTCTCAACCACTGCGCCACCAGGGAAGCCTGCTCCCTGCTTTTTAAAACCTATGCTTGATTGCTCCAAGGGCAGAACAAAAATTCTTCCTGTGTCTTTTCTCCTAAGTTTTAACCTATATGATGCAAAAGTATTATCTTTATTTGTAATGTGCTACTAATTTTGTATCACTTTACAACCATCAATTCTTATCACCTCCTGGTAGAGGAGACAATGTAGATTTATATAATCCACGGGCAGGTAGCCGATCCTTTCCCATGTGCCTGAGCTATGGGACTTGCCCTCTGGAAAAGTGTTTGTTAATGAATGGAGGGCAAATTACATTTTATATATCAAAAGTGTCATTGTCCTTATTCAAAGGTGCTGTAGCAGCCACCTGCTAGAGAGTCGAGCTCGGAACAGCTCTGTCTCCAGAATGGCTGGAGGGCACATAACATGATTTGAATGTTTCTTTAGCCCATTTGGAAGTTAAACTGAAGTTAAAGTTAAATTGCAGCATTTGTACCATTTTCCTTTAAACCTCAGGTGAAAGTCTCAGGTTGGCCCTTGAGAAGGCAGTGACAAGCTAGCTGGTTCTTCCAGGCTTCTGACTAATATGGTTACAAGTATGGGCTGGCAACAACCACCCAGTGTCTGGCAGTGTGGGAAAAAGAGCCCTGCGCTGGGCCCAGGTTTGGGATGGTTTGTGTTCCTGGTTTAAGCAGTTCCGTGACCTTGGGAAGGCTAGCTTCCTCTCTGGCAAAACAAACAGGTCAAGGCTGCATCTTCCTGGCCTGTCTCATGGAGCTATTGTGAAGACCCAAAGGAATGCCTGGAAGTGCTCTGACAAGACAGAGCACTGTCTAAATGAATGCAAAGTAGCATTTTGGAATGTGGTGAAGTTTTTGGCGGGCAAGGCAAAGAGAGCCAAAGGTGATCATTCTAAGAACAGAGCTGTCTGCGACTCTAGTGCTCCATAGGTATTTGAGTGGGTCCCAAACTAGTGACCAGGGAGAAACAGCAAGTGTCTCATGTGGCAGTGGGATCGCCTTTACCATTTCTGGTCCCAAATCACCAGGTAAAAAGGGTTTCCTTCATCTGGCTGCACTCCCTACCTCTTTTTGGGTGACCGCACACCCAGTTTACACCTGCTGTATCCCTTTTACTCTTAACGGTGTCCCAGTTCAGATGATAAGTTACATAGTCACCCTATTTACGAGGCATTTGACCAGGTACTTATAGAGTAAATAGGAAGCTTGAATGTCGCAGGATTTTCAAGACTCCGAGGCCCAGTAGACACCACTATTCTGGACCAGGAGCCAGCGTTTTGCACTCATCTTTTCTCTGCTGTTTAATAATTAGTCATTATCACACCATAGTTCTTCATTCTTTTGTTTAGAAGTCTTCTTGCTCATGGAAATGGGGAAGGAGAATCTGTTTTCTGAGAGTCTCTCTTCAGAGGACAGACATCTTAGCCGTGTCATTAATGAGTAAGTGTGAATAAATTTAGGGCAGGCAAGATAATGACACCCCCACCCCCATCAGTATGTCCACATCCTGATCCCTAGAATTTGTGAATATGTTACCTTACGTGGCAAAAGGAATTTAGGTTGCAGATGGAGTTAAGGTTGCTGATCAGCTAGTCTTAAAATAGAGAATTTATCCTGGATTATCTGGGTAGATCTAAGGTAATCACAAGGTTCCACAAAAGTGGAAGTGGACGGCAGAAGAGGAGATCAGAGTGATGTGGTCTGAGGAATTGTCTTGCCATGGCTGGCTTTGAAGATAGAGGAAGGGGGCCTCGAGCCAAGGAATGTAGGAGGTCTCTAGAAGCTGGAAAAGGTAAGGGAAGGGATCGTCCCCTGGAGCCTCCAGAAAGGGATGCAGCTGTGCCAACACATTGATTTAGCTTAGTGAGACCCATGTTGGACATCTAACCTATTAACTGTAAGGTAATAAATTTGTGTTGTTTTGAGCCACTAAGTGTATGGTTTAATAGAAATACTAGAAAATTCATAAGAGAAAACTAATAATAATGGAAAACAAATAATGGAAAACTAAAACAGCCCTCATCAGTCAACAGTTATCTATTGGATATTTGTCACGTGTCCAGTACTATACTTAATGCTGTGGGGAAATCCCAGGGAGATAGAATGCACGGGCCTGCCCTCAAGGGACACACTTACACTAGTGCATGGAGAACATTTAGAGAACAATTAATGAGAGTGCTAATTAAATGCTAAATATACTGGGAAAAAGAATTTGAAAAAAGAGATTGTAGAAGAGTGTATATAAGCAAGGTGGGTAACGGGTAAGAATGATGAATGAATGGGAAACTTTGGGGGTTTCTATTTGATGATAATCTCAGACTCCCAAGGAACTTTTTAATCAGTGGGTTTAGTTGCTGTGTGATGGGATTCTACATGGCACACTGAATAAACATTGCATTTCCCCTAGGCACAGTCTTAGGCCCTTTTCTCTTCCCACTCTCCATTGTCTGCTCAGGTGTTCTTATCTGTATAACATGTACATGGCAGAGTGGGTGAATGGTGGCTCCCAAACATATGTTCATATCCTCATCCCCTGGAACTCATGAATGTGGCCTTATATGGAAAAAGGGCCTTCATGTATGTAATTACATTACGGATTTTGAGACGAGACCATCCTGGATTATCTAGAGTGTCCCTAAATAAAATGACAAGTGTTCTATAAGAGACAGAGAGATACACACATACAGATGAGAAGACACACGGAAGAGGAGAAGGCAATGTGAAGACAGAGGCAGAGATTGGAGCACTGTGGCCACAAGCCAAGGAACGCCAAGGATTGCTGGAAGCTGTCAGAGGCTGGAAAAGGCGAGGAAGGATTCTAAATAGAGCCTTCAAAGGGAGCATGGCCCCGCAGACATCTTGATTTTGGACTTCTAGCCTCAAAAACTGTGAGAGGGGCTTCCCTGGTGGCGCAGTGGTTAGGAGTCCACCTGCCGATGCAGGGGACGCGGGTTTGAGCCCTGGCCTGGGAGGATCCCACATGCCGCGGAGCAACTGGGCCCGTGTGCCACAACTGCTGAGCCTGCGCTCTAGAGCCCACGATCCACAACTACCGAAGCCCACACGCCTAGAGCCCGTGCTCTGCAACAAGAGAAGCCACCGCAGTGAGAAGCCCGCACACCACAACTAACAGTAGACCCCGCTCACCACAACTAGAGAAAGCCCACACGCAGCAACGAACACCCAATGTAGCCAAAAATAAATAAATAAAATAAATAAATTAAAAAAAAAAAACAACTGTGAGAGAACAAATTTCTGTTGTTTTATGCACCAAGTTTACGGTAATTTGTTACGGTAGCCCTAGGAAACTAGTACACATAGCTCAGTGGCCAACCCCACATAGATCTCTTACAGACTCTCTCTCTGGCCCTGAGAGCCCCAGGCCTGTTTATCCAACTGCCTACCTGACATCTCTGAATGTTTCAGAGCCACTTGAAATCTATCATGTCCCAAACTCTTCCCTGTCCCCAAGCCTGCTCCTTTTCCAATCTCCCCTAGGACACTGAATGACAGACACCACCATCCATTCAGTTGGGCACATCAGAAGCTTAGGACTCAGTCTTGACAGCTCTCTGCTACATCTTGAGTGTCCAGTCACCAAGTCCCATTGATTTCACTGTTCAAATATTTCTCAAATATTTCCCTCCCCTTGAATTTCCACCATCATCACCTTTGTCCTTGCTCTGATCATCTCTCACCTGAACTACTGCAACTCCCTCTTACGTAAGTCATCTCCCCACAAAGATGGGTCCTGGCTGCCCCCAATCTCTTTTCTACCCTGCAGCCATTATGCTGTTTTCAAAATGCAGCTTTGATTATGTTAGCCCCTGCTTAGAACCCTCCAATGATTCCTATTGCGCTTATTACGAAATGAATAAGGACCAAGAAGAGGGGCAAGGTTGAACCTCAGGCTGCACCAGGATCGTCTTTGGGCTCTCCTCTTCAGTCAGCCTGGCCTGCTCTATGTTCCCTCCAGCCACAGGGCCTTTGCACATGCTGCTCTCTCTGCTAAAAATGTTCTTTCCTCTCTTCTTTGTCTAGATAACTCTGACTTATGTTTCTGATCCCAGTGGTTCTTCCTCATGGGCGTTGTCCCTGCATTCCAAACCAGAAAGAAGTCCTCTGATTTTCAGACTTGCATAGTATTCTGTACCTCTCCTTCATAGCTCTTGTCCATGTTGCAATTTTACAATTTTTTGTTATTATTTTATTACTGGCTGCCCTCCCTCACTAGACTGTGTGCTCCGCTGAGAACAGGAGAATTGTGTCCCAGAGCCTAGCACCATGCATAGTAGGTGCTCAATAAATATTTTTGCATGAATTAATGAATAAAATAAGTACTCTATAATTTTACCCATATTCCAAGAAGGCTCTTCCATCATATGCCTTGCCATTTGAGCATCATAGTGAAAGGAGCTAAAAATGTGGTCACCAGGCACACATGGGAAGAGAAAAGGTACCCCTCCCCACACCTTTTTTTTTTTTTTAAACCGTTCAGGACTCACCAGCATCATCTGTCTTCTAACTTGCTTGAATATTACAAACTGTCTCTTAGACCTGGTTTTGGAGGAATAAGTGTATAAAGTCTATTTTCAGGAAGCATATGAGTCAGTTAAGCTTTTATTTCCCAAGTGCTATGCCAGCTTCTTGTGATTTCAGCAGGATGCAACAGGTGCACATATTTTTAGCTTTTATGACAAGTATTCTATCCTTATCCTCAAGAGTCCCCAGCCTGAATGCCCTTCATCGAAATGATGCCAGGAGGGGAAGAGCTTACCCACAGCAGTGTGCTTGTGTGGAGAACAGTAAAACTACCAGCAAAACCCCTCCAAACCAAAATCTGAAAAGCAAGGAACAAAAAACTCTCTACGTTTCATTGAAGCAAAGGCAAAAACATTAAGTTTTGGCTTATGAAAACAGGACTTTTTTTTTTTTTAAGGAAACAAAAGCTGGTTTTCAAAACCCAGGCCATGGTATCTGTGAAATTAGCATGGAAACAATTGATCCTCACCTGAAAACAAGACACAGACCCCTTAAATATGCTTTGCCTCACCTCCAGTTCTCTAGGGAACTTTTCCCATACCGGGTGAAGGTTCTGAAGAGTACTTTAATTAACTTGTATCAAAGAGACGGAATATAAGAAAGAACTGTGTAACGATTTCTTTAATTAGTGTATTTTATCAGGTCTTTCCCAACCTCCATCAGGAAAGTAGTTGGTGGGCTGCCTGGGTCCTTGGTGGTATATTCAGTCAATAAGCTATTCATGACTCTAGCAAGTAGCTAGGTTTTTAAACCAATGGGAATTTGGTGGACAATTTCCCTTTGCTCCCTTTAGCTGCATGGGTAGAATCTATAAACAGTTCTCTTTCAGAGAAACAAAGTGCTGAGGTGAGTAAGTGGCCAGCAGGGTCTGCAGCAGACACGCTAATTGCCCTGTTGAAGAAGCGTGGGCACAAATTTATTCTTAAATGTAACTAAAGAGAGGTTGTAGTGTTGGATTTGGCAGGGGTGGGGTATGAGGGGGAGAGTGAAATACCATCATGCGTGATGTGTATAGTATTAATCCAAAGTCCTTTTTTTTTTCCTGGTGTAATTTTGGAGAGTCAGATACATTTCATTGTCTTTCCAGAATGGCTATAAAGCCTAGAGAAAGAAGTCTCTCCTTCAGTAAATCAAAAGTTAGCAGACAGAAGGTCAAAATACCCAAAGCCACAAGAACATTAACACTTTGGATATAAAGATTCCCTAAGAAACAAATGCTTGCCCTCACTTTGGAGAAAGCAGACGCCTTATCTTTGTGAGTTTACAAACTGGAGCCAAACTGTACCCGTAGCCACTTTAACTAAAGCAAGACCTGGATCTTTTAGCAGCGCACAGTCATTAAAGCTCCCAGAAAGCCTCCCAGGAGCCGATGTGCTTGCTTAAGTATATGCTGTAAAAGGTCCCAGAGATTTACAAGGGACTGCTCCCCGCTAAACCAGGCACCATCTGATAAACAAGCAATTTTAGCTGCAGGCTAAATGATGCTCTTTGAGGCTTTGATTTACAATGCTGAAGATGATATATTTGTAGTTCGGGGATAGGTTCTGCTAGGGGCTTGCTGTGATTACTCACCCATGAGCAGAATTCAGGGCTCAAGTCTTCAACTTGGAGGTCAGAAAATTGCCAGTGGAATGAAAGAGGGTTGATAAGGTTTATTGAGATGCTAAATAGATATCAAAGGAAAAACTTACTAAGCCAGTGGTTTTGAACACTTCTCAAGCTTTCTGGGGACCTCAGCTTTTGTTAGTTTGCTTCAGTCCCAAAGATATAAAAATAATCTGCAAAATTGATCGGGTGGTCTAATTTTACTTTCATTGCATTTAAAAAGCAAATGTGAGTTTTGCTTACTGCTGACATTTAAAAATAAGAAAAAATGTCCAATTTAGCATTTATGTAATTGCTCGAAAGCCAAGAAATCTGAAGGCAACTTTGAAACAAATCACATCAGCTCCAAGAACGCTGAGGAATAGACTTAAGAGTGTTTGACCCTGCATTAAGAACTTCGAGAATGCTTTTAACGCTCACGGTTCTAAGAAGTGATTTGGCAAACTCCTTTGCCCAGAAGTTTTGTATTTACTAAATATGTGAGTGTCCACTAATATTGATGCTGTGCTAGTACAAAGGTAAATAAAATATGGTTTCTCTGCTTTAGAAGTTTATGGTCCAGTGGAGAAAACCATAGATAATTTCAGTAAAATGTGAGAAGTGTTTAGAGGGAGCTCTGTAGGATGCTGAGGGAACACGGAGGAGAGAAACCCACTTGTTGGGCTTAAAGGGGATTTAATAGAGAGGGAGCCACCTCCCTGGGTACCTTCCTTCCTGTCCCATGACCAGCCACGCAGCCAAGCACACAGAGAGATGAGATGGAAGGCGGTGTTTCCAGCAGCACTGGTATCCTCGCCTGCGGCGCATTCAGAGCTGTGGCCAAATGTTCCTTTACTGAGAAGACTTCAGCCTCCTGGAGTTCTGGTTCAGGCGACACAAGGCAGATTCAGAAATTGCAGACACAGCTTACTAATAAAAGAATCAGTTAATTAGACATAAGGCAGTGGGTACAGCCCTAAGGTCAGGGCTGGCTGTAGGCTAGGACCTCAGCACCAACCTTGGCTTTTTGGTCCCCTGTTGGAGCGTGCAGGGAACAGCTTCTCCCTCCTGTCTCAGGAAAGGACCTGATGAAGTTATGCAGATCGTGGCATGCATGCCAGACACTCAGAATGGTATATTTCCTTCCCAGGAAACCTGTGTTTTCAGAGAGCCCAAAGTCCCCATAGGCCTTTGATGATGCAGGAGAGTATATGGAACTGGCTTTTGGGGAGATTAGAAGTAAGGGAAGTAGTTCTCTCTTTTTGCCAGTCAGCTTTCACCGTGCACTATCTCCTCATGGTTGACACAGCCCTGCCGGGCTTCAAGGTTAGTAGTAGTAACTAACATTTATTGAGTGCTTACTGTGTGCCAGGTACTATTCAAAGGGATATATATATATATCTTCAAAACAACCACATGAGGTAGGTACTTTGTAATCTCTGCTTAACATATGAGGAAACCTTTACACTTGCTCATGGTCGTATGGCTGATGAGGTCACACTCAGCTGCCTCCCTGAAAGGCTAATTTTGCAGAGAAGGACCTTCAGGTTGGAAATTCAGGGCATCATTGCCCTGACTCTCCAACAGTTGAATTCTTTAGATTGGCGTTTTAAGTAGGCACTCAGAAATCTTTCCTTTTTAGCCATCCTTCACCCTGATCATTACGTTGCTTCCCTAGGCCTCAGTTTCACAGTCTGGAAAAAAATTGCCCTCCTCCTTCTCCCTCAAAAATAATTGGAACATCAGCTATATAATGCCTGTAAAATACTTAGGACTATGCAAATGAAGGTTATTACAGAGACACAAGGTGATGGTATTTTATAGCAGCCCATTAAGACATATCATTATAAAGATAGTGGGTTACATTGAGTTGCATCCTTTCGCCAGATCCGTTCCTGAATTTTAGCATGGAATTGCATATGCTTTAAAAATCTACCCAAGTTAATTGTCTTTATGAACACAGAACTCTGCACAAGCTTGACTGGATCTCATAAATTCCCCTGGCCAAAATATTTTTCAAGTATTATAGTGTAATTCACTTTATCATGTCCAGTCTCGGCCTAATAATGCACAACTCCCAGGAGCCAAATATATTTCATGAAGCTTACAATTACTTTTATAAAAGTTGCAGTAAAGTATAATGATTTTTAATGGCATCAATGATACCATTGTATATATCAGCTTCAGTTTTGAAGTAGACTTAAGTTCAAAGACCCAAGGGGACCATTCTCCTCTCAATGCACTTGTGTTACTCCCATTAATGCTAATGGGACAGACAAATGCTGCTCTAGAGGAGAATATATCTGCCCTTAGGAAGGTAACAGGTTTTAATTAGTAATGCTTTGAATCACACAAAAGCAGCTCACCCTCTGTAAACAGCAAGTGTTCTTAGAGATGAGAGCAGGGATCACAGCCTGAGTTACTCATATGGAATCTTAAAATCTGAGTTTTGTAAATGGTGGAGACACAGGGCTTTCGTCAGCTGAGAATGAGAGAACGAGCCTTGGTTTGGGGAGTGTTGTTGAAATAAAATCACAGGACAAAAGCAGTATTTATTAAATTTCTGAGTGCCTGAGTGCCAAGTAGATCTCTGTAGTGTAGTGGGGTTATTACAATGACTCTATCTTTGAAAGGGAAGCTCAGTTAACACTCAAATACTCTGGAAGTGAAGGTCTGATGGTTTAGGGTCCACCTTCATTTGATCACAAGCTTTAAACATAAAAGGGGAAAGTCTTGTGAGACTTACCCAGCCAGGGGACCCTGTGGTGGTTTAGTGCTAGAGCTTGGGCAACAAAGCAGTTTCATGGGAAGTGGTTCTTAGGCCGAAAGGATAGACACTGGATGGAGGACAGGAAGTAGAAAGGGGTGAGCATTTTGGCACATTGGCTGCTCTACATCAGTCGCTGTCTGGGCAGGTGTCTCTAACACAAGCTTCAGAGTGAGGAGGCCGGAAGGTCAGTTTCCACCTTCTATGGACATACCTCTAGTTTGCTTTCAAGAAACCTATATTTTTAAAAAATTGAAATATATTTGACATATGACATTGTGTAAATTTAAGGGGTACAACATGATTTGATACATTTATACATTATATTATGATTGCCATTATAGTGATAATTAGCACCTCTATTATGTCATATAATTATCATTTCTTTTTAGTGGTTGCAATAATTGAGATCTGAAAAAAGAAAAATACATGTAATGAAAGAAAAAGAAACCTATATATGAAAATACAGTTTTTAGGTGTGACTGTTTACCCTAGATAGTATACCTCAGGTAGAGCATTTAAAATAGAATATGTTCGACACAGGACTTTTGGAAATAAATCTTTCACGAATTTAAATGAAATTTAAATTTCATTTAACTTTTGGAAATAAAACTTTCACGAAGTGAGATAAATTTATATTTATCACCTAGTTTAGGTTTTGTAAGACTAGGCCCAAATGATCACAGATTTTGTGTTAACGTTTAGTGGATCAGTCTGGCTTTACCTCTGAAAAAGTAGACTGGATTAGGATGACGATGATACAGAAGTAGGCGTGTGTTTTTCCTTTTTGGTTAAAAAATTTTTTTTTTTAGATATTGGAAGGTTAACAAAAACCAGTATTCATTGTGCTTGACTATAATGACTGGAACAAGAAATTTAATATTGGAAAGACTCACTTAATATTTGGAGGAAACTCTGGAATAACATTCTGCTGGTTATAAGCATATTTTTTTTTTCCATATAAATATTTGGGGAATTCTTTGCTTTAAAAAAACTGAAGAAATTCAGTTATGGAAGAAGAGACTCACATTGCCATTTCACAAAGAAAAATATAGATATGTAAGGTAAGCAGGGTGTTTCGATTTGTTCTTGCTGCGTAGTCTCACTTCCCCTCCTGTGACTCTGAAAAAAATCTCATTTATATAAGTATTAAGCTTATAGTAGAAGAAATGTCATAGGCACGTTCGCAAGCTCATGAATTCATTATCACACATATTCAGGCTGGAGATGTGAGGTGTAATGTCCTTTTCTCCAGGGTGGCCCCAAAAGATACACTCCACTGTCAGGACGATTTCATTTAGACCCAATTTCCCCACATCTTGGAGTGTTGCAGATGAATACCTCTGTTCTCTCCACATTTCCCCTACTGACTGACTAAAGACTGTAAATGTTATTAACTTTGAAGTGTCTATTTATGTCACTCTACAGACCGTAACCCTCCCTCCACCCCCCCATCCAACAAAGGTTGGGGTTTTAAGTTTGCACATTGGAAACAGCCTGCTAAATTCTTTTCAATCTTGAAACAGTCCCACTGCACAACACATCAGGAGGGACTGAATGTGAACATCAGCCTTCTTTCTGCCCAAACAGTAGCAAACCTCTTAAACTTCCTGGCTGCATTTCAGTATGGTCATATCCTTTACCACTACCTTTGATTTTTTTTTTTTTCCTCACTATTTTGCTAAGTTAAAGTTTGGTGTTTTTCCACCCCAAATGTTCTTCAGCAGCAGCATAATAAATTCTTAGAGCAACTTGGAGACACATCCTATGAAAACACTCTGGATTACAGAGTTACAGAATTCTTTTGGGAAGTGTGGGAATGGGCTTGATTTTGGATATTTAAACAAATTCAAAGCCCTTGTAAGTTCTCTGCCTAAACACTGGACACTTCAAGATTGTGGTCTCCAGTGATTCTGCCCTTGCCATTGGTTATTGTTTGTGGCAGCGAATGAAACTGCCTCAGGTCTCTTGGATCCAGAAATGGAAGCCAGGTGTGGAGAACAATAAAACGACCCTACCAGCCTCAGGACTGTTATTACGTCAGAAATAAATAAACTTCTAGTTTAAGCAACTCCAGTTTGGGGGATTCTGATACAGCACAATAACTAATGCAAGTCATAAGAAAACTGAGTAAAGAATGTCCTCCCGTGGATTGTGCCCAGTGTTTGAGTGAAGGCAGGAGCTGGATGGGCATACGAGGGCCTGGGGCGGGGGAGGGGAGCCAGGAGTGCAGACCAAACCAGTGAGGGTGTGTCTTCTCATACACCGTGAAGCTTCGTTCTCATTGACTCTGGGTTTGGAAAGGTTGAGCTGTTGGGAGGTGTCTTCCAAACCTGCAGCTGGTGGCAGGTTGTACACTGTGTTGTGACACGATATAACTTCATGTGTTAGTCCCATCTTCTCAACTAAATTGGTGGTTCTCTGGGGGTGGCTTCTGTGTCTGCCACTTGGATATCACTTACAGTGCCAAGCCTGTGTTTTCCTTTTAGTTGGGGCTCAGTAAGTAATGGTTTCTTGATTCACTTAAGTGGATGATACACACATTAGAGCAAGAATTAAAGAACTATAAATACCCAAGTATAATTAATGTCTTTCTCATCTGCAGAACTGAAAAGAAACAACTTGCAAGATCCTCCATTTCAGCCTTAATTTTATAGGTGAGGAAACTGAGGTCTAAAGAGGTGAAGTGACTCACCCAAGGTCAGGTAGTTAGGGATGAACCCAGCACTAGTACCCAAACCTGCCATCTTGTAAGAATTACTGTTTATTCTAACTGTGGCTTCATTCAGAAGCTGTTCATGGGTTAGCTAACAGATACGGGACTAGCCTCTTCTACCCTTCACATTTAAATGGTCATACTTATAATAAACATATTTAAAGGGAAATTCTTTTTAATTTTTAAGGAGGAGAATGATTTTTCCAGAGTAGCTGTAATTTGGCAAAATTAGGAGGATTTTGGGGAAGATACACTTTTATTCCTCTGGAAAAGGTATTGGTTAATGGATTCTTGCTTTATTTTTACTTAGCTGGATGCCTAGGAAGAAATCTAGGACTCTACAAAGTATCCTTAAAGCAAAAGGGACTCCTGTAACTCTTAGACTACAATGTCTATGTTAAAGGATATAAAGGATGTGGGAACTTTGGGGAGGGAGTATCAGCTGAACTCATAATAAAAATATTCAAGATAAAGTTCAGTAATAGACCAGTGATAGAGGGCCAGATAGTATCACTTCAAACTCCTTGGGAGTTCTAGATGGTATTGTGTCCAATCATAATGAAAGGCTGCCACTTAATGTGAAACTATAATTTAGAACTCAGTATTTCACAATGCACACTGAGGTCTCTTTAGTGGGTTTTGTCTTCTGGAAAGTATCATAGTGCATTAAGGAAACAATGAACTGTTACTTGGATAGAATACCTCTGAAGGGCTCTTCAAAAATCCCCACTGGGCCTTTATCTTCCAGAGACTAACTTTGCTCATATCAATACTAAAATGGATCCCAAAGCTTGATAATGAAGGATATGGTTTGCAGTTTTTAAAAAATTAAAGAGGGACTTCCCTGGTGGTGCAGTGGTTAAGAACCTGCCTGCCAATGCAAGGGACACGGGTTCGAGCCCTGGTCCAGGAAGCTCCCACATGCCGCGGAGCAGCTAAGCCCATGTGCCACAACTACTGAGCCTGCGCTCTAGAGCCCACGAGCCACAACTACTGAGCCCATGCACCACAACTACTGAAACCCGCGTGCCTAGAGCCCGTGCTCCACAAAAAGAGAAGCCACCGCAATGAGAAGCTCGTGCAGCGCAACAAAGAGTAGCTCCTGCTCGCTGCAACTAGAGAAAGCCTGTGTGCAGTAGCGAAGATGCAATGCACCCCAAAATAAAAAATTAATTAATTAAAAAATAAAAAAAAATTAAACACGAATGCCTTCTGGAAAAGGAGTAGATGAGGTGGGGATAGTGGGGTAGTGCTAAGGAGAGGTAAACAGTGGGCACACAAAACCTTAAACTTCATCCACTTGGTAAGGAAAAGTATATTCTGTCAGTCAAGTTTCAGGAAAATTAGGTGTGCTCTGAGAATGGTTTTTACAGATACAAGCATGTCTAAATGAAATCTAATTATGTAAATGGTAAAGTGTTTTCTAATTTTCTATCTCATTCCATCAGTAAACCTTGGTCTAGTTTTTATTGCTTTTGGCCAAAGGCCATTACAAGACTTACTAAGCATTGAGGAGGTTCAGTATGATCTTCAGAACAAATTAATTTACAATTAAAAAATATGGTTGTATAGTACATTTCAATGACTAATCTAGGTAATAGGTTAAATAGGGTGCAGGTTTTGATTTTTTTTTTAACATCTTTATTGGGGTATAATTGCTTTACAATGGTGTGTTAGTTCCTGCTTTATAACAATGTGAATCAGTTATACATATGTTCCCATATCTCTTCCCTCTTGCGTCTCCCTCCCCAGGTTTTGATTTATTTATTTATTTATTTATTTATTTTTAACATCTTTATTGGGGTATAATTGCTTTACCATGGTATGTTAGTTTCTGCCTTATAACAAAGTGAATCAGTTTTACATATACATATGTTCCCATATCTCTTCCCTCTTGCGTCTCCCTCCCCAGGTTTTGATTTTAACTAGCAGGTTTATCCCTAAGATTGGCCAAACGTCCTAGCAGACATGGGTTAACAAAGACTCAGGAGCCCCCAGTGGCAGAGGGATCGCTTACAGCAGGGAGGGAGATTTGCTTTTCTTTCTCTTCCTGTGGACTGATCCCTTCCTGGCTGCCAGTGTATGTCAGCAAGTTCACAGCCTTTAATTCATTGTAAGCCCCAAGTTATTGCACACCAGCACACTTCCAAGAAAAGACATGTCACAGAAATCTACGTTACATAATGGGACACCGGTACTAATCAAATCTTGTTGTAGCAGTACTGTCCCGTATTAATTAGAGTGATGCTACCAAGACTTTTGGCATTTCTATAGTGACATTTCCTGGATTCTTTGACATACTCTGTAGGACATCCTTCTTCATAAAGAAGGCTGTCTGTCAGATACAGATATCTGGCAAAAAGGACCAAGGCTGGGATGTCACCTGGGACCTTCTAACACTTGCTGTTTTATCTTATGATGAAATCAACATAACGGTGTTACTACAGTGTCATTACAGCTGAGCGCTACTGCCTCTCAGTGTTGTGCCGTATGGTACTCCAAGCCCAGGAGTGGCTCAGAGGACCCAGACCTATAGACATGAACCAGTAAAGAATATGGGGTTTTATTACCTTGAGAGGAAGGTCATGTTGGAGACATCTCATTTGCCTCTTCAGGATGGATCCAATTGTTAGATTCTGGATGGTTGGGAGGACAGTGAATATGCCTTGTGATCCAACTCCTTCTCCTCTCTCCTTTTTTTTTTTTTTTTTTTTTTTTTTGCGTTATGCGGGCCTCTTACTGTTGTGGCCTCTCCTGTTGTGGAGCACAGGCTCCGGACGTGCAGGCTCAGCGGCCATGGCTCACGGGCCCAGCCACTCCACAGCACGTGGGATCTTCCCGGATCGGGGCACGAACCCATGTCCCCTGCATCGGCAGGCGGACTCTCAACCACTGCGCCACCAGGGAAGCCCCTCTCCTTCATTTTTAAGAGGCATAGCGAACCTCCTCAAAGCTTCGTGTCATAATACAACTACAATTTTATTATGCTCATGGATTCTGTGGGTCGGGAATTCAGAAAGGGCAAAGGGCTCTTCTCTGTTTCTCATTGTTTGAAATGTCTCAAGCAACTGGGGGTGTCTTAAATGGCTGAGGCTGGATTAGCTGGGGCTGAGGATCCACTTCCAAGGCGACTTCTTCACTCACATGTCTGACATCTGGCTGGGATGGATTGAAGGATCCATCAGCTGGGACTATTGACCTGAATGTCTATAAGTGTCCTCTCCAGTATGGCGGTCTCAGGGTAGTGGGACTTCTAGCATGGAGGCTCAGGGCTCCATGATAAATATTCTAGCAAACAACATGGAAGCTGTGTGGCCTTTTCTGATCCAGCCTCTGAGGTCACTAGCATCACGTCTGGAATTCTTTATGAATCAAAGCAGACACAAGCATTCCAGACACACAGATCCAACCTCCTGACAGGAGGAATGTCATAGAGTTTGCAGCCACCTTTTAAGATTTCCACATGAGCTTTCAGGTTGGTCTGGGAAAGCTCCAAGTACCTTTGGTGGCTGTGGATGAGAGCAGCCCATTCATGAACTAATCTGTTTCTTTTCTAATCCTACCCTAAGGTAGGGGACTGCCCTCCTGTACTAGTTAGGGTAAAGCTGAAACCAAGACATTCCAGAATAGTGACTCAGGTAAAATAGTTTATTCTTCTCTCAGGTAACAGTCCAGCTGTAGGTAGTGAGATCCAGGGTAGTTAGGTAGCTCTGATCCATAAGGTCATTCAGCGGTTCAGATTCCTTCCATCTTGTTGTTTCATCATTCCTCACGGTGTTGTCCTCTTCCATGTTGTCAAGTGTGGTTTATTGTCACCAGGTTTGCATTCTATCACATGGGAAAGGGCAAGAGAAAATGGAAGGTAAACAACTTCCTTTTAAGAAATTGACATAGAAGTTAAGCACATCTATAGCACAGGGAACTCTACTCAGTACTCTGTAATGGCCTGTATGGGAAAAGAACTTAAAAAAGAGTGGATATTCACTTTGAAGTGCACCTGAAACTAACACAACATTGTAAACCAACTATACTCCAATAAAAGTTAATAAAATAGGAAAAAGAAGTTAAGCACATCACTTCCATTCACAATCCATTGGCAATAGTTTTGTAATATGAGTATGCCTAGCTGGGAGGCTAGGGAAGGAAGGCTGGGAAGTGTAGTCTCTACCTAAGTGTCCATGAGCCCTGATAAAAGTTGTGTGTGCCTAGCGTCCTATCACTAAAAAGAAGAAAGAATGGATGCTGGGGGACAATTAGTAGTTTCTGTCACCAGCTTTTGAAACATCCCTGGAATATTTGTCAGGCACATTCAAGAGCAGAGGTTGACAAACTTCTTTGGTAAAGGGGAAAACAGTAAATATTTTAGGCTTTCCAGGCCATAAGATGTCTGTCTATATTCGTTTCCTATTGCTGCTGAAACAAATTACCATGAATGTGGTAGATAAAACAACAGAAATTTATCTTAAATTTCTGTAGGTCAGAAGTCTGACACATATCTCACTGGGCTCAAATCAGGGCCGCATTCTTTCTGGAGGCTCTAGGGGAGGATCAGTTTCCTTGCTTATTCAACTTGGCAGAATTTGGTTCCTTGCATACAGCCTCCTACATCTCAGAACCAGCATTGGGCCAAGATTCCTTCTCATGCTGTCATCTCTCTCATTGGTTACAGCTGGGAAAAGATTCCCTACTTTCAAGAACTCGTGATTAGTGTGACCCATGTAAAGTAACATATTCATGAGTTCTGGGTATTAGGATATAGACACTTTTGGGGGGAATCATTCAACTCAGCCATTATAGCTCAAAAGTAGTCAAAGACAACATGTAAATGAATGGGCATGTCTGTGTTAGAATAAAACTTTATTAACAAAAACAGGCAGTGGGTTCGATTTGGCCCATGTAGTGTAGTTTGTCGGCCCTCTTTGAAGAATACGGAAACCAATTGTTGACTTAGGCCTGTCAGGCAGCCAGAAATCTCGAGTCTCCACCACCCTGGCAGTTAGCTATGCCATATTCTGTGTTATCAGAGCAGCAGTCAGTTGCTTCTGTTAAAGCCACTTTTACACTGAATTGTAATTGCTTCCTTCAGTGTCTGGTTTTTGTGCCCAGATTGTGAGCACATTGAATGCAGGAACTTTGTCTGATTCATCTTTTACCTTCCCTAGTGCTTAACAACATCCAGCACTTAGTTGGTGCTCAGTAAATGTTCATTAAATAAAGGAAACCTTATGTAATAGCTAAATGAGGGAGGCATAGGCTAAAACACACGCACACACACACAAGTATTTTTCATGTGCTGGGGGAATGTTTTCTCTGGGAAGACCTTCAATTTTGATAAGATTTGATTGTGTTGGTTTTATTCTGCAGGTTAAGTCTGAGAACTGTGAGTTTCCATAAAGGTTCCTGAAGATAGATCTTTAAAAAAGTTGAAAACCAATTTTTTGTTGCCTTAATGAAAATGAAAGGGCAAAGCCAGAATTATACATTAGCTGGCAGAGCCAGTAGTATGCATTTGACAGACATTTAATTTCAGCCCGCTTTTGCCAAAACAGCAATGTGACCATAAGGAAGTTTGCAAATGGAAATGATATTTTCCTGAGTGTTTTCCCAGACATTGGACTTCAGTGTGGGTTGAAAAGTGCACAGAAAGGTTTTTGATCTGCCAAGCCATGAGTTCAGCTGTTGTAGGATGAACACAAAACTGATGACATTAACAACATCTGAGGCTGAAGTGGGTCAGGAATCCATCTCTATCTTAGTTATGTGGAGTGTTCTCTCATTCACAGCCTGAGGCCAAAATATGAACTTTATAGGTGTATAGGTATTTGGGTTCTTTCACTGAAAGTCATTTTATATGTAAAGTATTACAAGAACAACTTCTTTCCTCCCAGATGTTCAGTGAAATTAAGATACACAGAGGGCACTTTGTTCAACCAAGAACCAGTCTTAGGTTGGGACCCAGCATGGAGGCTCATTAAATTATAAGACTGTGTAAGACATGGCCTAAGGCTACTCCACCAAGTTGAACTTGGCTCAAGTCTCGTAGGTAGATTGAAGAAAAAGAGGCTAAATTCTTAGTATGAAGTTATGCATTTAAAGAGCTTGCTTACACTTACATTTCCACTCCAAGGTGGTAGGTCTAGAATTTCTTAAACTACTCTTTCTGTCTAAGGGAACCTTTTGAACACCCCACCTCCACCTTTCTGCTTTCCTGGCTTGCATCAAACAAACCTCTTTCCCTCAAATTATGGTCAGTGGCACAGTCAGCATGACCATTGAATCATTGTACTTGCTAATAAAAACATTAAGATATCAGACCAAACACTAGCTTTCTGGGAATGCCCTTAATGCTGACATCAAACCACTAAAATTGTGTTTTGGAGCACAGCCCTCCAGCCAACGATAGGGTCCTGCCCAAGTTGTAAAAGCTTTTATGCTGAAATTGTCAGACTCATTAAAGCCTGCATGGACTGTGTCTGTTGTTCTCTCTGCTTTTCTCCCTCATCTGTTAGGATGACTTGTACAGAAAATGAAAACCAAAGTTCTTACAAAAAAAGCCAAAGCCCCACTTGATATGATTTACCCTTCCCAAGACTGTATTAGCTACCAGCCAGCCCCTTAACTCCTTCTGGGAATTTGTCATGAAATTGATATTTTCTCTGGTACAACTCAGCCCAGTGCTTTGCAGGACATGCCATGCATGCCGTACCGAACTCTGTCCTCCGGTTTCCTGTCACCCAGAAAGTCTCAAAAGTATTAACCATTAGACCTGGACATTATGGTAGGTAACTCTTTGAAGCCCTATGCTTGGTATTGGCAGGCCATGCTGATTTAAAAACACCTGCCTTAACCAAAAATATCCTTAACCAATTTTAGTCTGATGTTTCACCTTCCTGTGGCAGGCTTTACATTTTTATTATTTATGAGCTTAGGTAATTTTTTATAAAGTAAATGCAGTAAAAGAAGAGACCTGTTAGGTTTTCTTCTTTGTATGGTCATTTTCTGTTATGGGCTGAATTGTGCCCTCCCACCCCCCAAATTCATGTGTTGAAATCCTAACTTCTGGTACCTCAGAATGTGACTGTATTTGGAGATAGGGCCTTTAAAGAGGTGTTTAAGGTAAAATGAGGTTATATGGGTGGGCCCTAACCCAATATGACAGGTTCTGCATAAGACAAGATTAGGGTACAGACACACACACACACACACACACACACACACACACACACACACACACACACACACACACACACACACACACACACACACACACACAGGGAAGACCTTGTGAAGACACAGCAAGAAGACGGCCACCTACAACCCAAAGAGAAAGGCCCCAGAAAATAAAGCCAACCCTGCCAACACCTTGATCTTGGACTGCTGGCCTCTAGAATTGTGAGGAAATAAATCTCTTGTTAAAGCCACCCAGTCTGTGGTATTTGTCATGGTAGCCCTAGCAAACTAATGCATTTACTGTGAATTTTGTTCTTTTTTTTCCTAATGAACATTGATCACACTTTTTTTTAAAACATCTTTATTGGAGTATAATTGCTTTACAGTGGTGTGTTAGTTTCTGCTTTATAACAAAGTGAATCAGCTATACATATACATATATCCCCATATCTCTTCCCTCTTGCGTCTCCCTCCCACCCTCCCTATCCCACCTCTATAGGTGGTCACAAAGCACTGAACTGATCTCCCTCTGCTATGTGGCTGCTTCACACTAGCTATCTGATTTACATTTGGTAGTGTATATGTCCATGCCACTCTCTCACTTTGTCCCAGCTTACCCTTCTCACTCCCCGTGTCCTCAAGTCCAATCTCTACATCTGCGTTTTTATTCCTTTCCTGCCTCTAGGTTCCTCAGAAACTTTTTTTTGTTTTTGATTCCCTATATATGTGTTAGCATACAGTATTTGTTTTTCTCTCCCTGACTTACTTCACCCTGTATGATAAACTCTAGGTCCATCCACCTCACTACAGATAACTCAGTTTCATTTCTTTTTATGGCTGAGTAATATTCCACTGTCTATATGTGCCATATCTTCTTTATCCATTCAGCTGTTGATGGACAATTAGGTTGCTTCCATGTCCTGGCTATTGTAAATAGGGCTGCAGTGAACATTGTGGTACATGACTCTTTGAATTATGGTTTTCTCACAGTATATGCCCAGGGGTGGGATTGCTGGGTCATTTGGTAGTTCTATTTTTAGTTTTTTAAGGAACCTCCATACTGTTCTCCATAGTGGCTGTATCAATTTACATTCCCACCAACAGTGCAAGAGGGTTCCCTTTTCTCCACACCCTCTCCAGCATTTATTGTTTGTAGATTTTTTGCTGACGGCCATTCTGACTGGTGTGAGATGATATCTCATTGTAGTTTTGATTTGTATTGCTCTAATGATTAATGATGTTGTGCATTCTTTCATGTGTTTATTGTATATCTTATTTGGAGAAATGTCTGTTTAGGTCTTCTGCCCATTTTTGGATTGGGTTGCTTGTTTGTTGGATATTGAGCTGCATGAGCTGCTTGTAAATTTTGGAGATTAATCCTTTGTCAGTTGCTTCATTTGCAAATATTTTCTCCCATTCTTAGGGTTGTCTTTTGGTCTTCTTTCTGGTTTCCTTTGCTGTGCAAAAGCCTGGAAGTTTCATTAGGATCCATTTGTTTATTTTTGTTTTTATTTCCATTTCTCTAGGAGGTGGGTCAAAAAGGATCTTGCCGTGATTTATGTCATAGAGTGATCTGCCTATGTTTTTCTCTAAGAGTTTGATAGTGTCTGGCCTTACATTTAGGTCTTTAATCCATTTTGAGCTTATTTTTGTGTATGGTGTTAAGGAGTGTTCTAATTTCATTCTTTTACATGTAGCTGTCCAGTTTTCCCAGCACCACTTATTGAAGAAGCTGTCTCTTCTCCATTGTATATTCTTGCCTCCTTTATCAAAGATAAGGTGACCATATGTGCATGGGTTTATATCTTTCTATCCTGTTCCATTGATCTATATTTCTGTTTTTATGCCAGTACCATACTGTCTTGATTACTGTAGGTTTGTAGTATAGTGTTAAGTCAGCAAGCCTGATTCCTCCAGCTCCGTTTTTCTTTCTCAAGATTGCTTTGGGTATTCGGGGTCTTTTGTGTTTCCATACAAATTGTGCAATTTTTTGTTCTACTTCTCTGAAAAATGCCATTGCTAGTTTGATAGGGATTGCACTGTATCTGTAGATAGTTTTGGGTACTATAGTCATTTTCACAGTGTTGATTCTTCCAGGCCAAGAACATGTATATCTCTCCATCTGTTTGTATCATCTTTAATTTCTTTCATCAGTGTTTTATAGTTTTCTGCATACAGCTCGTTTGTCTCCTTAGGTAAGTTTATTCCTAGATATTTTATTCTTTTTGTTGCAGTGGTAAACGGGACATCACTAGTGTATAGGAATGCAAGAGATTTCTGTGCATTAATTTTTTTTTTTTTTTTTTTTGCGGTACGCGGGCCTCTCACTGTTGTGGCCTCTCCCGTTGTGGAGCACAGGATCTGGACGCGCAGGCTCAGTGGCCATGGCTCACGGGCCCAGCCGCTCCGATGCATGTGGGATCTTCCCGAACCAGGGCACGAACCCGTGTCCCCTGCATCGGCAGGCGGACTCTCAACCACTGCACCACCAGGGAAGCCCTCTGTGCATTAATTTTGTATCCTGCTACTTTACCAAATTCATTGATTAGCTCTAGTAGTTTTCTGGTAGCGTCTTTAGGATTCTCTAGGTATAGTATCATGTCAGCTGCAAATAGTGACAGCTTTACTTCTTTTCTGATTTGGATTCCTTTTATTTCTTTTTCTTCTCTGATTGCTGTGGCTAAAACTTCCAAAACTGTGTCGAATAATAGTGGTGAGAGTGGACAACCTTGTCTTGTTCCTGATCTTAGTGGAAATGGTTTCAGTTTTTCACCATTGAAAACAATGTTGGCTCTGGGTTTGTCATATATGGTCTTTATTATGTTGAGGTAAGTTCCCTCTGTGCCTACTTTCTACAGGGTTTTTATCCTAAATGGTGTTGAATTTTATCGAAAGCTTTCTCTGCATCTATTGAGATGATCATATGGTTTTTCTCCTTCAAGTTGTTAATATGGTGTATCATGTTGATTGATTTGCGTATATTGAAGAATCCTTGCATTCCTGGGATAAACCCCACTTGATCATGGTGTATGATCCTTTTAATGTGCTGTTGGTTTCCATTTGCTAGTATGTTGTTGAGGATTTTTGCATCTATGTTCATCAGTGATATTGGCCTGTAGTTTTCTTTCTTTGTGACATCTTTGTCTGGTTTTGGTATCAGGGTGATGGTGGCCTCGTAGAATGAGTTTGGGAGTGTTCCTCCCTCTGCTATATTTTGGAAGAGTTTGAGAAGGATAGGTGTTAGCTCTTCTCTAAATGTTTGATAGAATTCACCTGTGAAGCCATCTGGTCCTGGGCTTTTGTTTGTTGGAAATTTTTTTTTTTTGCAGTACGCGGGCCTCTCACTGTTGTGGCCTCTCGCGTTGTGCAGCACAGGCTCTGGATGCGCAGGCTCAGCGGCCATGGCTCACAGGCCCAACCGTTTTGCAGCATGTGGGATCTTCCTGGATCGGGGCATGAACCTGTGTCCCCTGCATCGGCAGGCGGATTCCCAACCACTGTGCCACCAGGGAAGCCCATATTGGAAGATTTTTAAGCACAGTTTCAATTTCAGTGCTTGTGATTGGTCTGTTCATATTTTCTGTTTCTTCCTGGTTCAGTCTCAGAAGGTTGTGCTTTTCTAAGAATTTGTCCATTTCTTCCAGGTTGTCCATTTTATTGGCATAGAGTTGCTTGTAGTAATCTCTCATGACCTTTGTATTTCTGCCATGTCAGTTGTTACTTCTCCTTTTCCATTTCTAATTCTAGTGATTTGAGTCTTCTCCCTTTTTTTCTTGAAGAGTCTGGCTAATGGTTTATCAATTTTGTTTATCTTCTCAAAGAACCAGCTTTTAGTTTTATTGATCTTTGCTATTGTTTCCTTCATTTCTTTTTCATTTATTTCTGATCTGATCTTTATGTTTTCATTCCTTCTGCTAACTTTGGGGTTTTTTTGGTTCTTTCCCTAATTGCTTTAGGTGTAAGGTTAGCTTGTTTATTTGAGATGTTTCCTGTTTCTTAAGGTAGGATTGTATTGCTATAAACTTCCCTCTTAGAACTGTTTTGCTGCATTGCATAGGTTTTGGGTCATCCTGTTTTCATTGTCATGTGGTTCTAGGTATTTTTTGATTTCCTCTTTGATTTCTTTGGTAATCTCTTGGTTATTAAGTAGTGTATTGTTTAGCCTCCATGTGTTGGTATTTTTTACAGATTTTCCCTGTAATTGATACCTAGTCTCATAGCATTATGGTCAGAAAAGATACTTTAAGTTTTCTTAAATTTACCAAGGCTTGAGTTGTGACCCAAGATATGATCTGTCCTGGAGAATGTTCCACGAGCACCTAAGAAGAAAGTGTATTCTGTTGCTTTTGGATGGAATGTCCTCTAAATATCAATTAAGTCCATCTTGTTTAATGTGTCATTTACAGCTTGTGTTTCCTTATTTTCATTTTGGATGTTCTGTCCATTGGTGAAAGTGGGGTGTTAAAATCCCCTACTATGATTGTGTTACTGTTGATTTCCCCTTTTATGGCTATTAGTATTTGCCTTATGTATTGAGGTGCTCTGATGTTGGGTACATAAATATTTATAGTTGTTACATCTTCCTCTTGGATCGATCCCTTGATCATTATGTAGTGTCCTTCTTTGTCTCTTGTACTAGTCTTTATTTTAAAGTCTATTTTGTCTGATATGAGAATTGCTACTCCAGCTTTCTTTTGATTTCCATTTGCATGAAATATCTTTTTCCGTCCCCTCTCTTTCAGTCTGTATGTGTCCCTAGGTCTGAAGTGGGTCTCTTGTAGACAGAATATATACAGGCCTTGTTTTTTTATCCATTCAGCCAGTCTATGTCTTTTGGTTGGAGCATTTTTTTTTTTTTACATCTTTATTGGAGTATAATTGCTTTACAATGGTGTGTTAGTTTCTGCTTTATAACAAAGTGAATCAGTTATACATATTCATATGTTCCCATATCTCTTCCCTCTTGTGTCTCCCTCCCTCCCACCCTCCCTATCCCACCCCTCTAGGTGGTCCCAAAGCACCGAGCTGATCTCCCTGTGCTCTGCAGCTGCTTCCTAGTAGCTATCTGTTTTACATTTGGTAGTGTATACATGTCCATGCCACTCTCTCACTTTGTCACAGCTTACCCTTCCCCCTCCCCATATCCTCAAGTCCATTCTCTAGTAGGTCTGTGTCTTTATTCCTGTCTTACCCCTAGTTTCTTCATGACAGTTTTTTTTCTTAGATTCCAAATACATGTGTTAGCATACGGTATTTGTCTTTCTCTTTCTGACTTACTTCACTCTATATGACAGACTCTAGGTCCATCCACCTCACTACAAATAACTCAGTTTCGTTTCTTTCTATGGCTGAGTAATATTCCATTGTATATATATGCCACATCTTCTTTATCCATTCATCCAATGATGGACACTTAGGCTGTTTCCATTTCCTGGCTATTGTAAATAGAGCTGAAATGAACATTGTGGTACATGACTCTTTTTGAATTACGGTTTTCTCAGGGTATATGGCCAGTAGTGGGATTGCTGGGTCATTTGGTAGTTCTATTTGTAGTTTTTTAAGGAACCTCCATACTGTTCTCCATAGTGGCTGTACCAATTCACATTCCCACCAGCAGTGAAAGAGTGTTCCCTTTGCTCCACACCCTCTCCAGCATTTATTGTTTCTAGACTTTTTGATGATGGCCATTCTGACTGGTGTGAGATGATATCTCATTGTAGTTTTGATTTGCATTTCTCTAATGATTAATGATGTTGAGCATTCTTTCATGTGTTTCTTGGCAATCTGTATATCTTCTTTGGAGAAATGTCTGTTTAGGTCTGCCCATTTTTGGATTGGGTTGTTTGATTTTTTATTATTTAGCTGCATGAGCTGCTTGTAAATTTTGGAGATTAATCCTTTGTCAGTTGCTTCATTTGCAAATATTTTCTCCCATTCTTAGGGTTATCTTTTGGTCCTGTTTATGGTTTCCTTTGCTGTGCAAAAGCTTTGAAGTTTCATTAAGTCGCATTTTTTTATTTTTGTTTTTATTTCCATTTCTCTAGGAGGTGGGTCAAAAAGGATCTTGCTGTGTTTTATGTCACAGAGTGTTCTGCCTGTGTTTTCTTCTAAGAGTTTGATAGTTTCTGGCCTTACATTTAGGTCTTTAATCCATTTTGAGCTTATTTTTGTGTATGGTGTTAGGAAATGTTCTAATCTCATACTTTTACATGTACCTGTCTAGTTTTCCCAGCACCACTTATTGAGGAGGCTGTCCTTTCTCCACTGTACATTCCTGCCTCCTTTATCAAAGATAAGGTGACCATATGTGTGTGGGTTGATCTCTGGGCTTTCTATCCTGTTCCATTGATCTATATTTCTGTTTTTGTGCCAGTACCATACTGTCTTGATTACTGTAGGTTTGTAGTATAGTGTTAAGTCAGCAAGCCTGATTCCTCCAGCTCCGTTTTTCTTTCTCAAGATTGCTTTGGGTATTCGGGGTCTTTTTTGTTTCCATACAAATTGTGAAATTTTGTTGTAGTTCTGTGAAAAATGACAGTGGTATTTTGATAGGGATTGCATTGAATCTGTAGATTGCTTTGGGTAGTAGAGTCATTTTCACAATGTTTTTCCAATCATTTTCACAATGATTCTTCCAATCCAAGAACATGGTATATCTCTCCAGCTATTTGTATCATCTTTAATTTCTTTCATCAGTATTTTTAATTTTCTGCATACAGGTCTTTTGTCTCCTTAGGTAGGTTTATTCCTAGATATTTTATTCTTTTTGTTGCAGTGGTAAATGGGAGTTTTTTCTTGATTTCACTTTGAGATTTTTCATCATTAGTGTATAGGAATGCCAGAGATTTCTGTGCATTAATTTTGTATCCTGCTACTTTACCAAATTCATTGATTAGCTCTAGTAGTTTTCTGGTAGCATCTTTAGGATTCTCTATGTATAGTATCATGTCATCTGCAAAGAGTGACAGCTTTACTTCTTCTTTTCCGATTTGGATTCCTTTTATTTCCTTTTCTTCTCTGATTGCTGGGGCTGAAATTTCCAAAACTGTGTTGAATTAGAGTGGTGAGAGTGGACAACCTTGTCTTGTTCCTGATCTTAGTGGAAATGGTTTCAGTTGTTCACCATTGAGGACGATATTGGCTGTGGGTTTGTCATATATGGACTTTATTGAGGAAAGTTCCCTCTATGCCTACTTTCTGCAGGGTTTTTATCCTAAATGGGTGTTGAATTTTGTCAGAAGCTTTCTCTGCATCTGTTGAGGTGATCATATGGTTATTCTCCTTCAATTTGTTAATATGGTGTATCACGTTGATTGATTTGCATATATTGAAGAATCCTTGCATTCCTGGAATAAACCCCACTTGATCATGGTGTATGATCCTTTCAATGTGCTGTTGGATTCCGTTTGCTAGTATTTTGTTGAGTATTTGTTGAGGATTCATCAGTGATATTGGCCTGTAATTTCCTTTCTTTGTGACATCCTTGTCTGGTTTTGGTATCAGGGTGATGGTGGCCTCGTAGAATGAGTTTGGGAGTGTTCCTCCCTCTGCTATATTTTGGAAGAGTTTGAGAAGGATAGGTGTTAACTCTTCTCTAAATGTTTGATAGAATTCTCCTGTGAAGCCATCTGGTCCTGGACTCTTGTTTGTTGGAAGATTTTTAATCACAGCTTCAATTTCAGTTCTTGTGATTGGTCTGTTCATATTTTCTATTTCTTCCTGATTCAGTCTTGGCAGGTTGTGCATTTCTACGAATTTGTCCATTTCTTCCAGGTTGTCCATTTTATTGGTATAGAGTTGTTTGTAGTAATCTCTCATGATCTTTTGTATTTCTGCAGTGTCAGTTGTTACTTCTCCTTTTTCAATTGTAATTCTATTGATTTGCGTCTTCTCCCTTTTTTTCTTGATGAGTCTGGCTAATGGTTTATCAATTTTGTTTATCTTCTCAAAGAACCAGCTTTCAGTTTTATTGATCTTTGCTCTCGTTTCCTTCATTTCTTTTTCATTTATTTCTGATATGATTTTTATCATTTCTTTCCTTCTGCTAACTTTTGGGTTTTTTTGTTCTTCTTTCTCTAATTACTTTAGGTGCAAGGTTAGGTTGTTTATTTGAGATGTTTCCTGTTTCTTAAGGTAGGATTGTATTGCTATAAACTTCCCTCTTAGAACTGCTTTTGCTGCATCCTATAGGTTTTGCGTTGTCATGTCTCCATTGTCATTTGTTTCTAGGTATTTTTTGATTTCTTCAGTGATCTCTTGGTTATTAAGTAGTGTATTGTTTAGCCTCCATGTGTTTGTATTTGTAACAGATCTTTTCCTGTAATTGATATCTAGTCTCATAGCGTTGTGGTCGGAAAAGATACTTGATACAATTTCAATTGTCTTAAATTTACCAAGGCTTGATTTGTGACCCAAGATATGATCTATCCTGGAGAATGTTCCATGAGCACTTGAGAAAAATGTGTATTCTGTTGGTTTTGGATGGAATGTCATAAATATCAATTAAGTCCATCTTGTTTAATGTATCATTTAAAGCTTGTGTTTCCTTATTTATTTTCATTTTGGATGATGTGTCCATTGGTGAAAGTGAGGTGTTAAAGTCCCCTACTATGAATGTGTTACTGTCGATTTCCCCTTTCATGGCTGTTAGTATTTGCCTTATGTATTGAGGTGCTCCTATGTTGGGTGCATAAATATTTGCAATTTTTATATCTTCTTCTTGAATCGATGTCTTGATCATTATGTAGTGTCCTTCTTTGTCTCTTCTAATAGTCTTTATTTTAAAGTCTATTTTGTCTGATATGAGAATTGCTACTCCAGCTTTCTTTTGGTTTCCATTTGCATGAAATATCTTTTTCCATCCCCTTATTTTCAGTCTGTATGTGTCTCTAGGTCTGAAGTGGGTCTCTTGTAGACAGCATATATATGGGCCTTGTTTTTGTATCCATTCAGCCAGTCTGTGTCTTTTGGTGGGAGCATTTAATCCATTTATATTTAAGGTAATTATCGATATGTATGTTCCTATTCCTATTTTCTTAATTATTTTGGGTTTGTTATTGTAGGTCTTTTCCTTTACTTGTGTTTCTTGCCTAGAGAAGTTCCTTTAGCATTTGTTGTAAAGCTGGTTTGGTGGTGCTGAACTCTCTCAGCTTTTGCTTGTCTGTAAAGGTTTTAAGTTCTCCATCAAATCTGAATGAGGTCCTTGCTGGGTAGAGTAATATTGGGTGTAGGTTTTTCTCCTTCATCATCAAACTTGTCCTGCCAGTCCCTTCTGGCTTGCAGAGTTTCTGCTGAAAGATCAGCTGTTAACCTTATGGGGATTCCCTTGTGTGTTATTTGTTGTTTTTCCGTTGCTGCTTTTAATATGCTTTCTTTGTATTTAATTTTCGACTGTTTGATTAATATGTGTCTTGGCGTGTTTCTCCTTGGATTTATCCTGTATGGGACTCTCTGTGCTTCCTGGACTTGATTGTCTATTTCCTTTACCATGTTAGGGAATTTTTTGACTATAATCTCTTCAAATATTTTCTCAGTCCCTTTCTTTTTCTCTTCTTCTTCTGGACCCCCTATAATTTGAATGTTGTTGCATTTAATGTTGTCCCAGAGGTCTCTGAGACTGTCCTCAGTTCTTTTCATTCTTTTTTCTTTATTCTGCTCTGCAGTAATTATTTCAACTATTTTATCTTCCAGGTCACTTATCCGTTCTTCTGCCTCAGTTATTGTGCTATTGATCCCATCTAGAGTATTTTTAATTTCATTTATTGTGTTATTCATCGTTGCTTGTTTCATCTTTAGTTCTTCTAGGTTCTTGTTAAATGTTTCTTGCATTTTCTCTATTTCCACAATTTTGGATCATCTTTACTATCATTACTCTGAATTCTTTTTCAGGTAGACTGCCTATTTCCTCTTCATTTGTTTTTTCTGGTTGGTTTTTCCCTTGCTCCTCTATCTGCTGTGTATTTCTCTGTCTTCTCATTTTGCTTAACTTACTGTGCTTGGGGCCTCCTTTTCGAAGGCTGCAGGGTTGTAGTTCCTGTCGTTTTTGGTGTCTGTCCCCAGTGGCTAGGGTTGGTTTAGTGGGTTGTGTAGGCTTCCTGGTGGAGGGGACTAGTGCCTGTGTTCTGGTGGATGAGGCTGGATCTTGTCTTTCTGGTGGGCAGGTCCACGCGTGGTCATGTGTTTTAGGGTGTTTGTGGACTTATTATGATTTTAGGCAGCCTCTGTGCTAATGGATGGGGTTGTGTTCCTGTCTTGCTAGTTGTTTGGCATAGGGTGTCCAGCACTGTAGCTTGCTGGTTGTTGAGTGAAGCTGGGTGCTCGTGTTGAGATGGAGATCTCTGGGAGATTTTTGCCGTTTGATGTTACGTGGAGCTGTGAGGTCTCTTGTGGACCAGTGTCCTGAAGTTGGCTCTCCCACCTCAGAGGCACAGCACTGACTCCTGGCTGCACCACCAAGAGCCTTTCATCCACACGGCTCTGAATAAAAGGGAGAAAAAGTAGAAAAAAAGAAAGAAAGAAAGAAAGAGGATAAAATAAAGTAAGATAAAGTAATTAAAATAAAAAATAATTATTAAGAAATAAATTTGTTTTTAAAGTGAAAAAAACAAGAAAAAACAAAAAAAAGGACGGATAGAACTCTAGGACAAATGGTGAAAGCAAAGCTATACAGACAAAATCTTACACAGAAGCATACACATACACACTCACAAAAAGAGGCAAAGGGGAAAAAGTAATAAGTCTTGCTCTCAAAGTCCACCTCCTCAATTTGGGATGATTCGTTGTCTATTCAGGTATTCCACAGATGCAGGGTACATCAAGTTGATTGTGGAGCTTTAATCCGCTGCTTCTGAGGCTGCTGGGAGAGATTTCCCTTTCTCTTTGTTCTCACAGCTCCCAGGGGCTCAGCTTTGTATTTGGCCCCGCCTCTGCGTGTAGGTCGCTGGAGGGTGTCTGTTCTTCACTCAGACAGGATGGGGTTAAGGGAGCAGGTGACTCAGGGGCTCTGGCTCACTCAGGCCGGGCGGAGGGAGGGTTGCGGATGTGGGGCAAGCCTGAGGCGGCAGTGGCCGGCGGGACGTTGCACCAGCCTGAGGCGTGCCGTGCGTTCTCCCAGGGGAGTTGTCCCTGGATCCCGGGACCCTGGCAGTGGCGGGCTGCACAGGCTCCCCGGAAGGGAGGTGTGGATAGTGACCTGTGCTCGCACACAGGCTTCTTGGTGGCAGCAGCAGCATCCTTAGCGTCTCATGCCCGTCTCTGGGTCCACGCTGTTAGCCGCAGCTCGCGCCCATCTCTGGAGCTCCTTTAAGCAGCGCTCTTAATCCTCTCTCCTCGAGCACCAGGAAACAAAGAGGGAAGAAAAAGTCTCTTGCCTCTTCGGCAGGTCCAGACTTTGCCCTGGACTCCCTCCCAGGTAGCCGTGGTGCATTAGCCCCCTCAGGCTGTGTTCACGCAGCCAACCCCAGTCCTCTCCCTGTGCGCCAGTGGAATCCCGAGCCTCAGCTCCCAGCTCCTCCCACGCCAGCGGGTGAGCAGACAAGCCTCTCGGGCTGGTAAGTGCTGGTTGGCACTGATCCTCTGTGCTGGAATCTCCCCACTTTGCCCTCTGCACCCCTGTTGCTGTGCTCTATTCCGCGGTTCCGAAGCTTCTCCCCTCCGCCACCCACAGTCTCCGCCCACAAAGGGGTTTCCTAGTGTGTGGATACCTTTCCTCCTTCACAGCTCCTTCCCACTGGTGCAGGTCCCATCCCTATTCTTTTGTCTCTGTTTATTCTTTTTTCTTTTGCCCTACCGAGGCACGTGGGGAGTTTCTTGCCTTTTGGGAGCTCTGAGGTCTTCTGCCAGCGTTCAGTGGGTGTTCTGTAGGAGTTGTTCCATGTGTAGATGTATTTCTGGTGTATCTGTGGGGAGGAAGGTGATCTCCACGTCTTACTCTTCTGCCATCTTCCTTGTTTCCTCCTGGTTGGAGCATTTAATCCACTTATATTTAAGGTAATTATTGATATGTATGTTCCTGTTACCATTTTCTTAATTGTTTTGGGTTTGTTATTGTAGGTCTTCTCCTTCTCTTGTGTTTCCTGCCTAGAGAAGTTCCTTTAGCATTTGTTGTAAAGCTGGTTTGGTAGTGCTGAATTCTCTTAGCTTTTGCTTGTCTGTAAAGGTTTTAATTTGTCTGTCGAATCTGAATGAGATCCTTGCTGGGTAGAGTAATCTTGGTTGTAGGTTTTTCCCTTTCATCACTTTAAATATGTCCTGTCACTCCCTTCTGGCTTGCAGAGTTTCTGCTGAAAGATCAACTGTTAATCTTATGGAGATTCCCTTGTATGTTATTCGTTGTTTTTCCCTTGCTGCGTTTAATATTTTTTCTTTGTATTTAATTTTTGATAGTTTGATTAATATGTGTCTTGTCATGTTTTTCCTTGGATTTATCCTGTATGGGACTCTTTGTGCTTCCTGGACTTGTTTGACTATTTCCTTTCCCATATTAGGGAAGTTTTCAACTATAATGTCTTCAAATATTTTCTCAGTCCCTTTCGTTTTCTCTTCTTCTTCTGGGACCCCTATAATTCAAATGTTGGTGAATTTAATGTTGTCCCAGAGGTCTCTGAGACTGTCCTCAATTCTTAAAACATTTTCTTTTTTTGCGGTACACGGGCCTCTTACTGTTGTGTCCTTTCCCATTGTGGAGCACAGGTTCCGGACGCACAGGCTCAGAGGCCATGGCTCATAGGCCCAGCCGCTCTGTGACATGTGGGATTTTCCCGGACTGGGGCACGAACCTGTGTCCCCTGCATCAGCAGGTGGACTGTCAACCACTGCGCCACCAGGGAAGCCCTGTCCTCAATTCTGTTCATTCTTTTTTTTTTATTCTGCTCTGTGGTAGTTATTTCCACTATTCTATCTTCCAGGTCACTTATCCATTCTTCTGCCTCAGTTATTCTGCTATTGATTCCTTCTAGAGAATTTTTAATTTCATTTATTGTGTTGTTCATCATTGTTTGCTCTTTAGTTCTTCTAGGTCCTTGTTAAACGTTTCTTGTATTTTCTCCATTCTATTTCCAAGATTTTGGTTCATCTTTACTATCATTGCTGTGAATTCTTTTTCAGGTAGACTGCCTATTTCCTCTTCATTTGTTTTCTCTGGTTGGTTTTTCCCTTGCTCCTCTATCTGCTGTGTATTTCTCTGTCTTCTCATTTTGCTTAACTTACTGTGCTTGGGGCCTCCTTTTCGAAGGCTGCAGGGTTGTAGTTCCCGTCGTTTTTGGTGTCTGTCCCCAGTGGCTAAGGTTGGTTTAGTGGGTTGTGTAGGCTTCCTGGTGGAGGGGACTGGTGCCTGTGTTCTGGTGGTTGAAGCTGCATGTTGTCTTTCTGGTGGGCAGGACCGTGTCCAGTGGTGTGTTTTGGGATGTCTGTGACCTTATTATGATGTTAGGTAGCCTCTCTGCTAATGGGTGGGGTTGTGTTCCTGTCTTGCTAGTTTTTTGGCATAGGTTGTCCAGCACTGTAGCTTGCTGGTTGTTGAGTGGAGCTGGGTCTTAGGGTTGAGATGGAGATCTCTGGTAGAGCTTTTGCCTTTTGATATTACGTGGAGTTGGGAGGTTTCTTGTGGACCAGTGTCCTGAACTTGGCTCTTCCACCTCAGAGGCACAGGCCTGATACCCAGCCGGAGCACCAAGGCCCTGTCAGCCACACGGCTCAGAAGAAAAGGTAGAAAAAAGAAAGAAAGAAATAATAAAATAAAGTTATTTTTAAAAATTATTAAAGATAAAAAAACATTAAAAGTTTTAAAAAAGGGAAGAAAGAAGAGAGCAACCAAACCAATAAATAAGTCCACCACTGATAACAGGTGCTAAAATATACTAAAAAACAACAACAACAAAAAAATGGACAGACAGAACCCTAGGACAAATGGTAATAGCAAAGCTATACAGACAAAATCACACAAAAAAGCATACACTTAAACACTCACAAAAAGAGAAAAAGGAAAAAAATAGTATATATCTATAGATTTAAAAAAAAGGAAGAGAGCAACCAAATCAATAAATCTACCAATGATAATAAACTCTAAATACTAAACCAAAATAAACATAAAACCAGAAACAAATTAGATGAAGAAAGCAAACTCGAAGTCTCCAGTTGCTTCCAAAGTCCACCTCCTCAATTTGGGATGATTGGTTGTCTATTCAGATATTCCACCGATGCAGGGTACATCAAGTTGATTGTGGAGATTTAATCCGCTGCTTCTGAGGCTGCTGAGAGAGATTTCCCTTTCTCTTTGTTCGCACAGCTCCCGGGGTTCAGCTTTGTATTTGGCCCCGCCTCTGCGTGTAGGTCGCCGGAGGGCGTCTGTTCTTCGCTCAGACAGGACGGGGTTAAAGGAGCCGCTGATTCCGGGGCTCTGGCTCACTCAGGCTGGGGGGAGGGAGGGGCACGGAGTGCGGGGCAGGCCTGCGGCGACAGAGGCCGGTTATGACGTTGTACCAGCCTGAGGCGCGCCGTGCGTTCTCCCGGGGAAGTTGTCCCCGGATCCCGGGACCCTGGCAGTGGCGGGCTGCACAGGCTCCCCGGAAGGGAGGTGTGGATAGTGACCTGTGCTTGCACACAGGCTTTTTGGTAGCTGCAGCAGCAGCCTTAGTGTTTCATGTCCGTCTCTGATGTCCACGCTGATAGCTGCGGCTTGCGCCCGTCTCTGGAGCTCGTTTAGGCGGTGCTCTGAATCCCCTCTCCTCACACACCCCGAAACATGGTGTCTTGCCTCTTTGGCAGTTCCAGGCTTTTTCCCGGACTCCCTCCTGGCCAGCAGTGGAGCACTAGCCCCCTTCAGGCTGTGTTCACAGAGCCAACCCCAGTCCTCTCCCTGGGATCCGACCTCTGAAGTCTGAGCCTCAGCTCCCAGCCCTCAGCCGCCCTGGCGGGTGAGCAGACGAGCCTCTCGGGCTGGTGAGTGCTGGTTGGCACCAGTCCTCTGTGCGGGAATCTGAACAATGTGCCCTCTGCACCCCTGTTGCTGGCTCTCCTCCGCGGCTCCGAAGCTCCCCCTGCCAACACACCCCTTCGCCACCAGTGAAGGGGCTTCTTAGTGTGTGGAAACTTTTCCTCCTTCACAGCTCCGTCCCAGAAGTGCAGGTCCTGCCCCTATTCTTTTGTCTCTGTTTTTTCTTTTGCCCTACCCAGGTACCCAGGGAGTTTCTTGCCTTTTGGGAGGTCTGAGGTCTTCTGCCAGCATTCAGTAGGTGTTCTGTAGGAGTTGTTCCACATGTAGATGTATTTCTGATATATTTGTGGGGAGGAAGGCGATATCCATGTCCTACTCCTCCACCATCTTGAAGGTCTCCCCCGATCACACTTTTAATGTTTATAGATTACACCAGAACAGATCTGGGCAGCATGTTGTGGGCCACAAGGAAGTAAGATGATCTCGTGTAGGTTCTGCACCCAGCAGAGTGACCAGAAACTTCTGTAATTACCAGTGACATTCCAATAACAATGACCTTAAACTATCACCTGAAAGGTGATTGCTTTGGGTTGTGACTTTTCTGGACAGTAAGTTTTATATAATGGGTTACAAAATGCTGCCCTGGGGCACAAGCCTGAATCAGGAAGCTCAGAGGACCACATTACTCATGTTTGGCCCACAGAGTGTTCGTTTGTTTGTTTTTTTTTAAATCAGCCACGTGAAAGTAGAAATTTCCTGCTGCTCTTAAAATTTTGGAATGTCTGTCCTACTTCTGTGTGGACAAAACTGAGCAAAACTGAGCTGCCATCTCAGTCGGATGCCACTTTCTAATGTGCCAGAGCCACCCCCACCCCCCCACATTGGTCACTTCAGCCTGTCCGCTTCACTTATTACCCAAGCTGCCTGGTCCAGATAGTGGAAGTAAACAGATTAGCGGCTCCTAGATGATGGATTCTGAAAGATGCTTGTTGAAAAAGGTGTTCAGAGGTGAAAAGCATTTGAGAAACTGAACAGCTTTATACACACTTTTATATACACTTTATATGCACTTCATATACACTTCCTTGCAGATTTTCCAGTGCCTGAATAGGTTAAAAGATCCGAGAAATTCTGCAATAGAGAAATCTATTCAACTTTGGTCTGCAGCATTTCCCATTCCTATTTGACTAGGAACTCCCACTTCTTTGATTAACATATATTTGTCATCCTTCTGTGGAACACACTTTGGGAAATGCTGAAATGGATTCTTACAATCTGGTCCTACCTGAAGGCAGAAGAATCAAGTAGAGAATTAGAATTCTGTAAATTACTAAGTAATTTGCATACTCATAAAAGAACACTTGAGTGCATGTGAAAATAAATGTAAAGTTGTCTTATCAAGGAGCAGTATTATTTTTGTGATGTTATTTGATACATCAAGGAAATCTACAGAAATGACCACAGGCCACCAAATGCACAACCAGCGTTATCTAACAAGTGCAACAGTCTTTATAAAAGTTAAATGTTTTGCTCATTGTGAAACAGAAATAGATTTCAGCTTTGAGAGACCTGGATTCCAGTTACTTTTGTTGTGCTCCAGTGTCTTTGTTATTGCCTGGCTGAAGGCATCACTCTCTTCATATTTCAGGTTAATGATCTGATTGGACTGTAAACATTTTGTTAGACAAAACTTATACCCATGATACTTGTAGTCATTTAAAACAAGGAATATGTGCAAATGAACCCAGATATCCTTCTGTATTAGCTATTTTATTAGAGTAATAATGTGCGGATCGTGATTTGCATGTTCAACTAAAGGATCGCAAACAGTTTTTGACACGTAAATTCATGGCTCTTCTACATGCTTCCACTGAGTTTGGCAAAAGCGAATTGGTCTATTTGAGTTATCCTTCTTTGATTTCTCCAAGAAAATCAATATAATAAAGTAATTCTGTCCTGCCATCCTCTTCTTTGCTAAGCTCTTCTCAGAACAGTCAGAAGGTGTTTTTTTCCTTCAATTATTTCAGGCTTGTTTGCATTAAATCCTTTCCAACAGGCTCCAGTAAATGTGTTCCCTTAATAAGGATGTCTCCCTTTGAAATAAGCTAAATAAAATTTTACATTTAAGGTGAGTAAGAACCAGTTATGGAGAAAATTGCTCAATATCTGTTTTATTCTAATTTCTTTTTCCATGCAAAGCATGCTGCGGCTCTATATTGAGGACCAAGTGTGATGATTTGGCATGCATAATTCATGCTTCTGGCCTTCTACGCACACTTATTGTTTCCATCAGAATTCCACGTATTTAGATAAGATCAAAGATTATTCTTTATGGCTATCAATTAAACTTATTTTTAAGGACTATGACGTAAAATATGTGGGTATTTTATTCTTCAGAAGAATGCTTGATTGTGGTAGTGTCATAACACAAGATTTCTCCTGTCAGTACTTTAGATTTTGTTTGTTCTGTGTTTGTTTGGTTTTGTTGCGTGGCAGGATTCCATTTATTTAAGTGGCTGGCATCCTGGTTTGTAAAGGTGTCTGACATGAAAGCTCACATATTTATTAGTAATTCAGGGAAAATCATGCCACTCAGTTCCCAAAGATTTCATCATTCTGTGGAATTTCTTACATTGTTCACCTTGCCAAAAAATGGCATTTTAATTATAAGAAAAGCACATCAAGTCTTCTACTATGTAAAGCCCATTTCCTGGTCTCCTTTTCAACTGCATTCTCTTATTCCTGTTACAGCTGTTTTCATACCTCATTAAGGTCTTCTCCATCTGGATGGCCACAGGCATTTCCAACTCAGTATGTTTATAACTAAATCCATCATCTTCCTCCCCAAGTCAGTTTCCACAGTGTAATGAGTGGCACAAGCCAGAAACCTGAGTGTCATCTTCGATTCTTCACTCTTCTCTGCTCGACACATCCAGACAACAGCCAAGTTCTGTCAATTCTGCTTTCTCAATATCCCTTGGGTCTGTCCTCTTCTGCTTATTTACTTCTCATTGCCACTTCCTGGTCTAAGATGCCATCCTTCTTTTCCTGGATTACCTTGTTACCTCCCGCTCACAGACGTGTGCATTTCTCCTGCCGCTGAACACACACTCAGAAATCTAAGCATGGTTGTCAAAGTGGTCAGAGGGGACTGCAGAGAGCTCCTTGTCTGGCATGTTCCCTTGTCCAGCCTTCTCCATTAATCACATTTATTGAGTGTCCACTATGGGAAGGGGCTATTAGGGGCTATGAAGAATCTAAAAAGAAGTTGTGATCTCTGCCTGCAGGTAATCTAGATAATCTAGTGGATTTTTGTGGAGGGTGCTCGGGGATGGGGATGCAATGAAAATCACTGATCATGTCTTAGCCACTGTGGCAATATTTCTGCATTAACACTCTTTTTGGGGGTAAAAAAAAATCAAAGGGAGCCCATGGCCTTTAAAATGTTCTTAATTTGCCACCTACTGCACAGTAATCCTCTCAAGCATAAATTTTAATCTTTGAGATTAGGATTTCAGCAGTGAGCATTGCATCTGATTTCAGGGAACACCCAAAGGTCAGCACTAGACTAAAATTGCTCCATCTCTGTTCTGGTGATTTGGTGGATATAACTTCCTGCCTCATTCTGTTTCGTCCTCAAGATCACTCAGGGCTCTGCAGTATAGCCATATCGGGGGAGGAGGATTTGGGGCTCACTTTGTATAATTCACTCCTCCCTGAGATACTTTCTCAATAACAATGGGCTTTCCTAAGGATCCTGGACATACAATGCACACCATCAGATTTTATATACTGTTTCTTCCAGATGGTTTCTGAGTTGTCAGAGAAAGTTTTATATCTAGAGGGTTGACAGCTTCCCCATCTCTTCCCCTGCATCTTGACAACCCATGGCCCCCCTTCCTGTCCATTCTGTGCTCCGGATTCCAGGAGTGGAGCCACACCGTTGCCATTTAACAGGAGCAGATAACTCAGATCAAATCTCCGTGGCAAATCGGCTTCTTAGCATCTGGTGCCGTTCCTTTAATGAAGCCTTTTTCTCACCATGATATGAGTCCATTAGACACTGAGAAGCTGGAGTATGTAAAAGATTTTGTTTTATCTGGCCCTTCTCAAAGGTACTGTCTGTCATCATAGATGTCTGCAGTAAATATAGCAACAGCATCACTGGATGTGTGAAGCGATTAGATTTATGAGGCACATAAACTGCAAAGCTTCTAATAACCATAATTCCTAACTTCGATCATAATACCGGTATTAGTGTCATGTTTTCTGGAGGACTTTATGTTTCTAAAAATATCTTAATTGTGGTTACCATGTGTACCCTGTAATTCCTTTAATTTGAAAGTGAAAGGGCTCTGCCAGAGATGAAGCCAGAGGAGACAGCCCCCCCCCCCCCCCGCCCCCGGTTCCGTATTGTTTATGTGGGCAGTGGGGAAAGATGGATGGCCCCTCTCGCATGTTTTGCAATTGAATTAGATAAATCTCAAAAGAGAGTCCACACTAATAAGGAACAACTGATGGCAAAATCAAGTGTGAGGGATGGGGAATAAAGGGTAGGATCTTAGTCTTCATCCCCATTCTCCTGCCCCCCCACCCCCTATCTCCAGGGGGATTCTGTCTGAATGCTTTTAACGTGCTCTCCTTCTAATTATTTGGCATGATTTGAAAAACCTTTGAAAGGATGGTAATTATCAGTCTGTTTTCCTTTTGAGCGAGGCCTGAGATGTAAGTTCAGGTGCTTGGCACAAGATTCTCGGCCTGTGAAGTCTCTCTTTGACTTTTAAGGGTAAAGGAAGACAGATGCTCTTGGGTTTGCTTAGAATACACACACACTATTTTTTTAGCAATTTCTGAACTTAAGCAGAAAAGACGTCTTGTCATTATTCCATGCAAAACTTGGTCATTTGCTCTTGCTGTTCACAGCGCAGTTCTTTCAAGTCCACTATAAGGACTGTCTGACTGCAATGGCTATTTTTGCGCCTTTGTAAAATTTGGCAGATTTGAAGGACACCCAGATTTAGTCACTGAAAGATGATTCCATACCTACATCACTGAGTTTGACCCTGACAGGTGACATGGTGGACTCTGGCCAGAGGCAGGGGGACTTGCCTAATGGATATTTTTAAAAAACTTTTTTCTGGGCTTCCCTGGTGGCGCAGTGGTTGAGAGTCTGCCTGCCGACGCAGGAGACGCGGGTTCATACCCCGGTCCGGGAAGATCCCACATGCCGCGGAGCGGCTGGGCCTGTGAGCCATGGCCGCTGAGCCTGCGCGTCCGGAGCCTGTGCTCCACAACGGGAGAGGCCACAACAGTGAGAGGCCCGCGTACCGCAAAACAAAACAAAACAAACAAAAAAAACCAAAACTTTTTTCTGAGTAGAGATAGAATATAAGCCTATCTTGTAACGTTCAAATACTAAAGATGTGTAAAGTAAATACATAATTTCGCCCTCTAAATATAACCACTGTTAACAGCTTGATGTATATCATTTCAGGCTCTTTCCTAGTAATATCTGAAAACATTATTATTTTACATACATGAAATAGAACTATACCTGCTGTTTTACGGCTATGTTTTAATTTAATAATATGTCGTGGACACTTTTCTGGGGAAGTGAATACACATTTGTCTTGATCGTTTTAACTCTTCTCTGGCATTCCATAGCATGGTTGGATCATAATTTATTTACTGTTCCCCTTCTGGTGAGTATTGAAATGGCCTTCAATTTTTTGTTCCTATAAATAATGTTTCCAAGAACATCTTGGTCCATGTATCTTTAGATGCTAATGAGAGTATTTCTGCAGGATAAATTCCTAAAAGTGGAATTTAAATGTTTATAGTTGTTATTAAATTGATAGATTTATATGTTAGAAGGTTGTTTTAAAATTGTGGATTTCTTTCCAGTTTTACCAGTAATATATGAAAGTGCTGTTTCTCCACACTCCAGCATGGGAATTAGTCCTTTCATTTAAGTTTAAGCTATTCCTTTGCTCTTTGCTAGGTGCTCAGATAAAACTGTCTCACTGTTTTGTTATTACTTGGATTACTAATGATATGAGTATTTTTTTTATATTGGCATACATGCTTTTTCTTTTCATTGTTCTTTATTCATATCCTTTTCCTATTTTCTATCAGAGTTTTCATCTTTTCCTATTAATTTATAGCTCCTTTTTATATATTATGTTTATGATAGAAGCTGGAAATAATTTTCTAAGTGTTTTATTTATTTCTCAACCCTATTTGTGGTGTGCTCTATCATACAGACATTTTGTATTTTTTTGGTAAAATCTATCAATCTTGTCCTTTATGATTTTTACCTTTGTGTCCTGATAAGAAAGATGTCTCCCATCTTAAGATGATAAGCATATTCTCCTATATTTACTTCTAGTAATTATCTGGTTTTTTAAAAATGTTGAAAATTTTAATAAATCATTATTTTATTAGAATAAAAGAATCGAACTTATTGTTTCTCTCTAAATAGTCGGTAATGGCTTCTACACTATTTAATGAGTCAGCCCTCCTTACTAAATTTAAATGCTATACTTAACAGTCACTAAACACCCATATATTCATACACCTGTTTCTGCATTCTCTGTTCCATTCTATCCCTACCAATACCATGTTGTTTTAGTTACAGTTCCTTTAAAATGTATTTGAATCTGGTAGGACAAATGCCCTTCTCATTATGTCTCATTTTCAAAAATTTAGCAGGCATCCTAAGCATTTACTCTTTCAGATTAATTTTATTATCAATTTGTAAGCGTTGACTAAAATTGGAATTTTTGGAATTTCATTAACATACAGTTTGTTTTAGGAATTGCCATTTTCTTCTAAGGGCATTTCTCTGTCTTCTCTTACTGAGTTGTGATACTAACTGCTCTCCCCAGATGTTTGTGTGAAGATGGTAGAAAAGACAGTGTGGGCTAAAATTGTGGGTTTTGAGAAAGATAATATTATGATTGGCTAGAAAATGACAAGGTATGTCAAAGCACTAGCAATACAGGAAAACGGAAAAGGGTATAGATAGAAGGAAGGAAGTGCAGAGTGAGTGTACGGTGACGTGAGTATAGAGGGCGGAAAGTGAGAAAAAAAAAACCAAGGAGAGAAGGATGGATTGAAGGCAGGATAAGAAACATCGACCCTTGGCTGCCTGGGCAGGGAAGGGCTGGAGGGGCCGGAGTGGATTCCACAGTCTCCTCCCTGTTGGGTTGGGCTGCACGGAACTTGCTGAGGGATGGCCAGGTGGCTCTGAGGATGGAAGACCAGGGTGAGGGTGGGCCTGGGAGGTGAAGGTGAAGGAGGCGGAGGTGAACGTGGCGTCCTTTTGCCTGTGGTCTGAGGGCTCGGCCAGGAGGAATGTTGAGTTCAGTCAGCATAGGGAGAAATGAGACTAAAGGGGAAGGGTAAGGCAGGGTAATGTGGGCAAGGAGGCAAGCAGGAGGGCCCAGATCAGAACACAGAGTAGGAACTGGATAAAGCTCTGCCCAGGGATGCAGGCCTGGTGAAGACAGACCCAGCCAGAACACTGCAGTCAGGGGCTTAGTTAGGAGCATTTCTGACCATGGAGACCTTGTGAAGCACCCCCCTGCCCACCTCCCAGGCCTCCTACTTCCAAGATTTTCTGGGGCCTGCTACGGGGTTACACGTGTGAAGCATAACTTGCTCAGTCTAGCTGGACCCAATCTGTGCAGTGGTGGACACCTGAGCGAAGCTGGGCCACGCACGCACTTCCCAAGGAGAGTTGGCATTGAGACGCAGGGAGCAGGTGGATCTTTCCTGAAGCAACTGCATTTTCAGTAGATAAATCTCTGGAGGTCTGGGTGGCTGTGCTTCAGCATGAAACTGAGAGAGAAAAACAATCTACTTTGAGAAAGAATAAAACATATACACAGAAAGAGCAGAGACTGGTTTTCCCAGCTTATTTTTGAGACCAGTTGCGTTCTATACTTTGAGCAAGATGGGATATTCCAGAATCGCCCCTTTTGTAAAAAAGCTGGCCCAAACTGGGTTTGTGTTACACAGAGTCTTAAACAATACAGGGACTAAAGAAGCTAAGCTGGTGAAGTTATGAATTTCCTTGTTAATAAAAAGCCAGGGTCTAAATTAAAGGACCGAAACATCATTAAGGGAATTCTGGAAAGAGGGATTTAGCAGGTTAGGTTTAGAAATAGAAGTTAGGGTTCTGCAGTCAACTAGACCAAACTTGGCAGGAGAGGGTGGGGTGGAAAGAGCACCGGGCAGGGAAGGAGAAAGCAGCCCAAGGCCATGGAACGTTATCCTTGGGTGAGGATTGCTGGACCTCCCTTGATAAAGCAGGGCAGTTGCACCTGCTTTACAGTCCCTGCCAGGAATTTTTTGAGATGTATGGCAGGGACCAGGTGCACCCAGTGGGCTGTAAAATACTATGTCCATGCAAGTTGCTGTAGCTGCCTTGCAGGACCTGTGTTATGATGTGGCGCTCTCTGGGGTAAAGTGCTTGTAAGCTCAGTAGCTGACTGATGTGTGCTCACGGAGTGGTTGGAGGGAGGGTAACAGGTGGAGGGTGAACCTGGGGACCCTCGCAGGGCCTCTGGGTAGCATAGCTCCAGGATATGCCATCCTTACTCTCGTCAGTGGGAATGGTGCCCAGTGGGACACCACGTAGAATGCCATGTGAACGAGGCCCCCCAGAGTTGGGTGATGTGGAAGTCCTGGTCCCAAGGTCATGTCTAAAGAGAATGCCCTCTCTTGCTGGGAGTGCTGGCCAGGAAAGGGACCAGTGGTTAAATATAAAAACAACTCCCAACTGGAGGAATTCTCCTGGCAGCTTCATCACAGCTGTATTGTCCAAACCTTTGGGAAAAGGCTGAAAACATTAGGAAAAGCATGGGTCTGGCTGGTACTTGAAGGCATGCACCCCATAAACTGTGTCAGCACCCCATAAACATGCCACTTTTAATGACGAGTGCATGTCCCTGTTCACCACCGTCATTTATTCGACTGCAAAATCTCCTGGAACTTTGTTTCCTGAATTCCTTTTATCTTAACCATTTAACCAGCCTTGGGGGGGATATTGAGGACCTGAGTCATATCTCCCCCTGATCTCACCTGAGCAGTAACTTAACTAGTGACAAAGCCTGTGGAATGATGCTAACAGCCTCACGGAGGCTTCCTGACCAGGCTGGCATCTGCAGAAAGCTGGACCCATCAACTGTCCCATAATGCTTTATGAATGTTTACCCTGGAATAGGGATATTTTAAAACATCTGCTTTGGTGATAATTAACGTGTGCAGGTGCCTGGAAGGTAGAGGGTACATTAAAAATGTACGCACCACGTGGAAAGAGGGACACCCAGCCAAAGATGCACATAAAAATGTGGTGTGATGCTGGCAGAATGGTGTCAGGAGGGCTGAAGCTGCCAGTAGAACTGGAGGTTGCAAAAACAACCCCAAACAAAGAAAAGCCCAGTGAAATCAAGTATAGTCCACACCCTAAGGAAAAAGAACCCAGAAAGAACAATGGAAAGAAATCTTTTTGGCAGTGGGAGCAAAAGAATAAAAGAAGGAGCCCCCTGCTGAGTAGGAAGCCCTATCCCAGAGCAAACAGAGGCATGTTCTGTGAGCTTCCGAGTTTCCGTCAAGGGGAGTGGGCTTCAGACAGTGAGGCCCAGGAAGAACGCGGCCAGCGCGCGGGTCTCATAAACTGCAGGGATTGAGGTGTCCAGGCCCAGGTGACGACACCACAGCCTGAGGGGGAAATTAATTTGTGAGTGTGAGGTGGGGGTAATAGAACTGGTCACCCATGTTTGAAAATCATGGAAGATGGCAGAGTGTCAAAGATTGGAGGACAGTTCTATCTTGATTTCATAAAAGAGAATTCTGACAAATACAGAAGGCCAAGATTGCTGATCCCCTGCCTGATTTTGGAACAGATTCTAACATGGTGTGTGGGCCCTGAGAAGTAGAAAAAGACTTGCTTGTTAGGGAACTACATGGATTCATAAGAATAATTCATTTCAGTGCAACCAAGGTACCTCTTCTCGCTCCTTCCTCCTTCCTTCTCTCTCTCCATCCCACCTTCTTTTAAGTTCGAAGTTGAACAGAAGAGGAAATTCTGAAGATAAAGTAAACTTACTTTCCTAAAAGTCATTTAATATCATTAATATTTTTGTGACTAAGATGGAAAAATATGGGAAATATGTATAACAATTATTAATTAAAACATTTTCATATAACCAATATATTAGATTAATATATGATTATTGACATAGGCTATATGTTTCTGTCTCCTCCAAATTCACGTGTTGAAGTCTAACCTCCAGTGTGATGGTATTTGGAGGTGGGGGGTTTGGGGAGGTGTTTAGGTCATGAGGGTAAAGCCCTCATCAACGGGATTGGTGCCCTTACAAAAGAGATCCGAGAGAGCGGCCTTGCATCTTGTGCCATGTGAGGGCACAGTGAGAACACAGCTGTTTGTAAACTAGCATTCGGGTCCTCACCAGACACCGAATCTACCAGTGCCTTGATCCTGGACTTCCCAGCCTCCAGAACTGTGAGAAATAAGTGTTCGTTGTTTAAGCCACCAGTATGGTATTTTGTTATAGCAGCCTGAACAGACTAAGACAGTTATTATTGGTAATAACATGATTAAATTAACATAATTTAATATTACATTTTTATGTAAAAAATTGAAAATATCTGAATAAGATGGAAAAATATATGGTTAAGTGGCTAAAGAGCTGCTTAATGGATTAGTGTCAGCCAGAAGAAGTAGAATGCAGAGGGTAGGATTTTACAGAATCAACTGGGGAGCTACTTAGAAGTGCAGATCCCACCCACCCAGACCTGTTGAGTCAGCAGGGGCAAGGCCTGGGAATCACCGTTTTAAACAGCTCTCCAGATGATTCTCAAGCACATTCACAGGTCTGTATCTTTAGACCTGACTTCCTCCCTGAGTTTTGGACTTGTGTATCCAAAAACCCTGTCAACATCTCCACTTGGATGCTTGCCCCAAATAGAATTCTTTATCATCCCCAAACCTCCTCTTCTTTCAGTAAATGGTACCACCATCCATCTGGATGCTTGGCCAACATCTAGGCGGGATTCCTCTTGCCCCCAAGTCCTTTATTGGCTTTGCCTCTGAAGGAAATCATAATTCTGCCACTTCCCACCATTGCCACCCCCACCAACCCTAGTCTAAATCACCATCTCTCCTCTGGGCTACTACTGTTACCACCCCAGTCTCCCTGCCTCCACTCTTGCCTCCTATTCCTTCTCCTTAGAGCAGCTGGTCTGCTGATCTTTGTTACCTTTCAGTAGCATCTGACTGCATGGACAGCTGATCCCAAATTCTTTATCTTGACCTCCAAGACCTCAATCTGGTTCTTGACTACTTCAGTTCATGGCTCACTCTCTGACTCCCCACGTGCCAGCTGCTCTGGCTTCTCTTTTATCCTTTGAGCACACCAAGCTTGTTACTGCCTCAGGGCCTTTGCACTTGACATGACAGCCTCCATTTCATCATTCAGGCTTCACTTTAAGGATCAGCACCTCAGAGAAGCCTTCCTGACAACCCCAATTCACTCTCTACTTCATTACTGTTTCATTTTACTACCTAAAATTCTTTACTATCTATTTATTTGCATGGTTGTTATCTGACTCCTTGATAGAATATAGACCCCATGAACAGGAAATTTATGCCAAGAACATTGCTTAGCCCATGTAGGTACTCAATAAATATTTATTGATGAATGAACCACTGGTATAACAGATGAGGCTAGACTTTGCAATCAGCCCTGGGTATAAATCTCTACTCCATGTCCAGCTTCCAGCCCAATTCCCCTGAGCCTTGTATAACATCCTGGCTCCTATGAGGCTCCTGCTGTCCTTCACTCAGTCATCGAATCCCCCCTCTTCACACGCCATGCAGCACATTTACTGAAGATTTTACCTGCTTCCCGACTTCCTTTCCTCCAGGACTAGCATGACCCTGGGGATCTTCGTCATCCACGTGGTTGAAACAGGCAGCATCGTGGCGCCATACTTCTCCACAGTGGCTGCATGTTAGAATCATCGAGGAAGCTTTAAAACAATCCCAGTGTTGAGGTCCCTAGAATGAGGTACCTAAAGGAATCAAATTCATAGAAACAGAAAGTAGAATGGTGGTTGCCAGGGGCTGGGGGGAAGGGGGAAACGGGGCGTTAGTGTTGCATGAGTACAGAGTTTCAGCTGGGGAAAACGAAGATGTTCTGGAGATGGCTGGTGGTGATGGCTGTACCACAGGGTGAATGCACTGAACACCACTGAGCTGTACATTTAAAATGGCTAAAGTGGAAAGTTTTATGTTATGTATATTTTACAATTAAAAAAACCGAAAACAAACAAACAAAAAATACCAGTGTCCAGGCCTGTCAGCATTTCTGGGGATAGGGTTTGGGTGTCAGTACTTTTTAAAAAACTCCCCAGGTGATGCAGCCAGGCTTCACAGCCCCTGCCTTCCCTACCCATTCCCTGTCTTCCTGACTCCGACCACGGACATCCATCCTTCATTTCATCCGCTCCCTGGTAGGACCACACTTGGAGTCATTGGTGGGTTGGGAGGAGGGGGCATTTAAACGCAGCTTTGTCCTGTGGCCACTTGTTTCTGTCTCCAGTCGGCTCCTCTTGTACCCTGACAGCCCCTGTCTTTCTGCCCAACCACCCTCCCAGTAAGCATTTACCAAGTGCCTGCCATTGCCGTGTGCAGGGCTGACAGTGAGGACAAGGAAAAACTACTTGTAATTCTTTAGGTTCCACCTCCTAATATCTCTGGACTTTTAAAAAAACCTGACTCCATTTTCATTGCTTCGGCCCTGGTGTAGGCCTTCGCTCCCAATTATACAATTTCCTCAGTGGTCTCCTGACCTCCAAACTCCCCTCCCCGTGAGATCCATTCCTATTTAAAGCACAAAGCTCCTCATGGCACTCCCTTGCTTATCATTCTTTATTAACTTTATAATATCTTTAGGATCCAGCTTCTAATTTACTCCTTTGCTTCTTTTTTTCTTAATCTAAGTAGGCAAATATAAAGGAATTTCTGGGTTTTAAAAAAATTGTAAAATATAACATTTACCATCTTAATAATTTTTGAGAATACAGTTCAGTGGCATTAAATATATTCACATTGCTGTGCAACCGTCAACACCATCCATCTCCAGAACTGTTGCATTTTCCCCAGCTGAAACTCTGTGCTGGTTAAACAGTAACTCCCCATTCCCTGTTCCTCCGGCCCCCATCAACCACCATTCTCCTTTCTGCCTAGTGAATTTGGCTACTCTAGGTACCTCACATAAGTGGAGTCATACAGCATTTGTCCTCTCGTGTCTGGCTTATTTTGCTTAGCATAATGTCCTCAAGGCTCATCCATATTGTATCGTGTGTCAAAATTTCCTTTCCTTTTAAGGCCGAATCATATTCCATTGTATGTATAGAGCCTATTGTGTTTATCCATTCATCCATTGATGGACACCTGGCTTGCTTCTGCCTTTTGCCTACCATGAATAATGCTGCTATGAACGTGAATGTGCAAGTATCTGAGTCCTTGCTTCCTATTCTTTTGAGTAAATACCCAGAAGTGGAATTGTTGGGTCACGTGATAATTCTACGTTTCATTTTTTGAGGAACTGCCATAGTGTTTTCCATAGTAGCTGCATCATTTTGTATTCCCACCAGCAAGGCACAAGGGTTCCAATTTTTCCACATCCTCACCAAAACCTATTTTCTGTTATTGTTGTTGTTATTGCTGTTTTATAATAGCTCCCCAAATGGATGTGAAATAGGTAGTTTTTAAGACCTAGTTGATGTTGAAGAAAAGGAATTTTTGTGAGCCCATTCTGTGCAGTTGTACAACTTGCTCCACAGGGCTAGTGGTCCAGGGGTAGGGGCAGAAAGCATTCTTTAGTTTGTGGAGCCACTGGTTTGGTCAGTGGATAACATGGAATCATTGAAGCAGCAGTCATTCTAGAAAAGACTGAGATAGATATCTTTCTTAGCCACTGTTAGATAAGGGATTCACCCATTTTGTAGTGATGTGGGATGGGAAGACAATAGTAGAAACACACTGTAGTTTCACTTACACATTATTTGTAGCTGGTGCTACATGAATTCATGGTTAAGTTTATCCCGGGAACTGTATAATAGCATATTGATTATATATATATATATTTTTTAATTTATTTATTTATTTTTGGCTGTGTTGGGTCTTCGCTTCTGTGCGAGGGCTTTCTCCAGTTGCGGGGAGTGGGGGCCACTCTTTATCGCGGTGCGCAGGCCTCTCACTGTCACGGCCTCTCCCGTTGTGGAGCACAGGCTCCAGACACACAGGCTCAGTAGTTGTGGCTCACGGGCTTAGTTGCTCCGCGGCATGTGGGATCTTCCCAGACCAGGGCTCGAACCCGTGTCCCCTGCATTGGCAGGCAGATTCTTAACCACTGGGCCACCGGGGAAGCCCCTGATTATATTGATAGGTCTCCTGTGAGAGTTCAGTTCTTCCCAGTCTTACTTTTGTTGTCTTCAAGAACTTCTGATCAAAAACCCCTTTGGCTGTTGTTAAGGAGAAGTACAAAGCTGGGTGGCACCAATGGCTGTTGGCAGTGTTTCTAATGAGCAGAGAAGACCAGAGCTGACTTCTTCCAGAAAAACTGAGGGCCTCACTCCCCTTCCTTCAGAGGCTTCTGCTCTTCCCAGCATGGGACAGGGCTTAGGTATAGTAGTGAGACTGATGAAAATCCCACATGGGCCCTGGGCCACATCTGGTACAGCATCTGGGTCAGAGAAGAGAAGAATCATGGTGGCCTCTCTGTGCTGGTCACACTGCACATGGGCTTATGGGTTCTGTTCTGGAAAAGACGGTCTCAGTGGAAACTTACAAAAATGAAATGTTCTCAGCAGAGGCAAATAGAAAGGTAAAGAGTCTGGAAGTCCTTCTGTGGAAGAGTTGAAGGGATAAGTGGTATTTGGCTTGGCAAGGAAGATACTAGTAGGAGGAAGGGAATGAGCTACATGCCTTCAGGCCTTTAAGGGGCCATGATTCATGATGTGTTGCAGTACTGGGACAAATGACTAAAAGTTATAGGAAACTATTTTGACTGTTTAAGGATCCTTTTGAAGCTAACAGTAAGAAGAGAAGGAACTATTGAAGGTGACACTAACTGACCTTCAGGCAGGAAAGTAATAGAGAGCTCAAGATTCCTGAAACCAGGAGGGGGTTAAAAAGTGGCATCCTTAACTTCTGCTGCTGAGGAAGTAGGGGTGTTCAGAGTGGTGTTGCAGACAGTTTCTACATAATGAAGAGAACCTGTTTTCATCTTTTATTTCAAACAAGGTGTTGATCTTGGGGGGACTGTGAGGTGGCTGAAAGTAGGACCTTAGTCCTTGTCTTCTTTGAAGGAAGAATTCGGCAAAGAGTCAGAAGTTGTGAAGCAGATACAGCGTTTATTAGAAGCAAAAAGTACATGTGGAAGAGCACATGGGTGAACTTGGAGTGAGTTGTGCGCAGTAAGGGTGGCTTCTCTTATGGGGGCAGTCTTCCAGGTTGTTTCTAACCAGTCATGTTGTTTGTGCCCACATTTGGCCTGACTCAGGGTCCTTCCTGGTGTTGCCCGCTCATCTCTCAGCTAAGATGGATTCCAGCGTGAAGGTTTCTGGGGATTGGCAGGACATATTATGGGCTGGCGGCTCCTCCTTCCTTTGGTCGCTCCCTTAGAGTGAAGACCTCTTCTGTGCATGTGTCAGGCTGGGAAATCCCCTTGACCACAAGAATGAGGAAACGTGGTCGCTTTGTCTTCCACCCAGTCAGGACCCGATGCTCCTGCTAGTATTGATATCTTATCTCGAAGCATCAGCAGGAGACCGGTTGCAGCTGCTCAGCCTGGGGCCCATCTATCTCCTACCTCACTGTGACACTTTTCACAAAAGGGACCCAAGGCATACAGTTTACTGACACAGCAGACAGAGAATTTTGAGGCTAGAGCCAGACATTACTGGCCTATACAGTAGAACCAGATATATAAAAACCCAGCCCCAGCCCTGGGTGTAGTGAGGCTGGAGGGCCTGGTTGCTGCCACCAGCACAGCCTTCCATGGAAACCATCTGAGAAGGTCTCACACCTAAAGGTTCTGCTTCACCAGAGCACATGGGTTTCCATGAAGACTTAGCAACAAGGGCCCTCCCTGAAGCCAGACGTGAACCCTTGTAGAGGGTGTGGGTGAGAGCTGTGTGGGATGTAGAAAAGGACCACATAAAAAAGAGTCTTCTGGGCAAATGCTCAGAGTTCTGTCTGGGGAAGATCCATACTCTGCAAAGTCTCTTCATGCTTGTGGCAGAAGCATTAATGCCAAAACTTACATTAACTAGTTTATTCTTTTTGTTGGTTTGTTTGTTTTTATACCTTCGAGGGGTGGGGGAACATTTATAGGAATTTCTAACCCTAGTGTTAAATCCCAGAATTGATGAGGGGTAAAAAGAAGGACTGCTAAACTGAATTCCAATTCTGGGTTACAGGAAAATTATTAGGCCTGATTCGGGCAGAGGTAGGTGGCCCCTGCTACCTACCTTTGTTCTCCTTTCGGGCAAGGTTTGTCTGACACGTCTGAGTGCCGTGTTAAGATGATACCGCAGAGGGAGTGGGACTGTACTAATTACCTGGAGGTCTGCTCTGGTGAGCTGCCACACTTGTGTTTTTCTCACCCTTTCCTTGGTGCCAAAAATCACTAATGAAGCTGTAAAAGGAAAGAGGACATGTCCGTGGCTCCCTTTTCAATGACATATGGAAAGAGAACACAAACAAACCGAACAACCCAACCAAACGAAACCCTTTGTTGTTCTGGGGTCTTACTGGTACTTTGTCTCTGCTGATTGTTAATTACTGTCAGGTAACACTTTGGGTGATTAATTGACCTCTCTTAGGCAAAACAATAAAGGCCATTTAACTAATCCAGCAGAAAGCTGAGAGCACATTTTGTTGCGCTGCTCTTTCTGTCGCTGGGCGATTCTCCACCTCAGCCCCCCTTCTCTTCGTTTATGACCTCACCTATTTGGGAGAGAATTCTACAAATATATCCTACACTTCATCACGGTCCTCACGGGAACGTTTCAAATCTATTTGCAAATACTATTTTTGGAGTCATTAACAGATGTTTTACTCTTGAAGGTGAGCTGCTTATTTAGTAAGTGAAAGAAACCAAGGAACAATGCACAAACAGGGCATCTTATGCGTGTTCTTGCTTCTAAAATCTTTCTGGGCAGCATTACCTCTACTTTAAGGTGAGCGTAATGGACTTTATGTCAGAGGCTGAACCTCTTTTCCTGGTGCTGCTAATATCTCATTGGGAGCAGTTTCTGTATGTAAAATGCCATAAGAAATGAAAAAATGGGGCTTCCCTGGTGGTGCAGTGGTTGGGAGTCCGCCTGCCGAAGCAGGGGACGCGGGTTCGTGCCCCGGTCCGGGAGGATCCCACGTGCCGCGGAGCGGCTGGGCCCGTGAGCCATGGCCGCTGAGCCTGCGCGTCAGGAGCCTGTGCTCCGCGACGGGAGAGGCCACAACAGTGAGAGGCCCGCGTACCGCAAAAAAAAAAAAAAAAAAAAAAAGAAAGAAAAAATGAACCGTGTTGATTGACCCTTCAGGAATTCACTGTGTAGCCATGAAGGCAGATACACACATGGCGTTTATTCTGATTGTCCAGGGTCCTCACTCAGAAACCCACCTTGCCGGCACCTTGATCTTGGACTTCCTGGTCTCCAGTACCGTGAGAAATAAATTTCTGTTGTTTAAGCCACCAGTCTATGTATTTTACTATGGCAGCTCTAGCAGACTAAGGGAAAAAGGAATATTTTAATGGTAGAATTTCATGTATACGGGTAGCTCGTTGGAAAGATATTTTGCAATAGTTCGTCTCTCCGTTCTCTTCCTCACACCATACCCTCTAGGCAGTCACCTTGGATTGCTACAAAAATCTGATGTAATCTGATATAATAGCTATTAGAGTTATTAAATATCACCCAGTCCAAGAAGAAAAAGTAAGCTTATTCTCCTAATTCTGAACATATTTCTGGGATGGAATTTTTTGCACCTATACTATAAGAGTTGATCAGAGAACCATTTTCTCTTGAACAGGTTCAAGATAAAGAAAAATATATTTTTATATTTTGTAATTTTATAACTGATTTTATAACTGCTTTTCCTGAGCTCGTGACTCTTGGGCATACTACATGGGATACAATTTCTCTAATCGTACCAAGAGACTATGAGGACTGCTCTTAGTTTAACGGGAAATGGAAAATCAGCACCAGAGAGAAAGAGTTTGCAAATGACAAGATATAACCCTTCAATGCAAGTTATTATAAGGGAAGGCTGAGACATTTTTCTTTATCCCTTCGTAATTTTTTATTGAGTTATAATTAACATACTAAATTAGTTTCAGGTGTATAATGTAGTGATTAGATATTTTTATACATTATGAAATGATTGCTGCAATAAAACCAGTTACCCTTCCTCACCATACAAAGTTGTTACAATATTATTAACTGTATTCCCTATGTGTACATTACATCCCCTGACATATTTATTTTAGGGCTGAAAGTTTGTACCTCTTAATCCTCTTCAACTATTTCGTCTGTCCCCCCACCTCCCTCCCCTCTGGCAACAACCAGTTTGTTCTATGTATCTATTTTGTTTCTGTTTTGTTTTGCTTGTTCATTTGCTTGTTTTGCTTTTTAGATTCCACATATAAGTGAAATCACACTGAGTTTGTTTTTCTCTGACATATTTCATGTAGCATAATATCCTCCAGGTCCATCCGTTTTGCTGCAAATGACAAGATTTCATTCTTTTATATAGCTGAGTAATATTCTACTATATATCTCCTTTATTCATTCATCTGTTGATGGAAACATTCTTTAGGAAATGCTGCTCAGCTCTTCCTACTTCTTATTCAGCTGCTGTGATGACAGTAACTTTCTTTGCCCTCTACGTTGACAAACCCCCCTTTCTCCTGCCAACAGAATAGCTTGGTAACAGGTGGTGGGAGGGGAGACAAACAGGGGCAAGATCTGAAATGACCTTTCGTGCTTCAGCGTGAGCCAAGGTGGTATTCCAGAGCCAGCCAGAGGCCACAGCCCATCAGCATGGTCTCCTTGGAGCCATGATGAAGAAACATTCAGGGCCAAATAAACAATCGTATTCTCAAATTCTAGCTTGAAAGGGCAGGTGTCCCTGTTATTGTAATGGCAGGGTCCAAATGACGTTCATTGCTATTACTGTCTTATTAGCTCTTCCTTAGACTTGGAAAATCATTCACCTCTCTGTAGTCTATTTGTTGGGCTGGAGTGTGTTCCATGTTGTTAGTATTGCTAGGTAATGAGGACAAGTAATGGCAATACGTTTCACACAAACCATATACCCACTTATTATGATCTATTTAAAGTAAATCTCTGTTTAAGCTAAAAATCATCCGGAATTATGTATCATAGCACTTTGAAGTATCACTGCAAAGAATTCATTTTCAGCTCTAGTTCTTTTAACCCACTGCTCATCAGACTATTAGGGATAAAGGACCCTTTAAAAAATAATTTCCAATACTTTGTAGATCCACATTTTGTAAAATACAATAAAAGTGAATCATTAGGAAAAAAGACATACAAAATACAAATACCAATTTTTTTGTTATTAGATTTGGCAGACCTTGTCAAATTACTATAATATTTTTTCAATGATTGCTATTTCTGTTCTTATCTGCCATTGGCCTATAACACACAGACAAATGACCCCACTCTGAGTAGTGTAGACCAATTACTAAGTAAACAAGCAGGCCCATAGGACTTCTCCTTGGCCCTATCCTTAGGGCAGAGGGCTCATTATCATAGAATTGCCCAGAAGGTTCTGGTCTATCAAACCCTGAGGGCTTCCCTCTGGGTTCACCATCTCTGGGATCCTCTTCCCGTGGAGGGCAGTGCGTTGAGACATTGCTCCAGATGAATTCATCTTCAAGTCTTCTTCGTGCCAGAACTGATTTAACCAGACAGGCAAGCTTGTCTTGTCTCTGAGCAGTGCCTTTAGGGAAATGTGGCAGAGGTGATATAACGTGAGGTGCCTTTTGCTCCAACTCATCTCTTTTGTGTATTGAAGGCTTTTCAGAATGAAAATCAAAACAGAGAGAAATGGTAAAAACAGCAAGAGTGAGTAGCTAAAGGTTATGGGGATTGATTGAGAGCAAGGCCTCATGGGAATGGGTCAGAGGCCACAAGAATTGGGAGAGGGGACACCATGAGCAGAGAGGGCAGAGATGAAAGGAGCATGAAAGGTCCCTGAGGAACCTTCTGTCCGGGGTTGGTTTTGTTTATGAGGATTTTAACACTTTTTAACAGTTCACCTCAGTGGTGATAAAGAGATGGAGCCCAAGACCCAGGCCGTCACCCACCGTCCCAGGATAAACATGGGGCTTAAGATGACAAAAGTAATCTCCTGATTTTGGAAAATAAGATGTATTATATATCTCTTATATATATATATATATATATATATATATATATCTCTTATATATATATATATTATTACTCATATATATATGATTTCTTTAAAACAAAAACAAAATTATAATATTCATGATAGTGTTGAGAAACTATTCTTTAACACTCTTGCTTTCAATTTTCTTCTTAAGAATTCCAAATCTTTTCACCTGTATTATCCACGCATCACTGTTGAGATATTATTATTCACTTATATATTCAGTCAACAATTCTCTATAGAGGCCTCTGTCTAGCGGTTAGCAGTCTACAAAGTGGCTAGCAGCCATAACAATTTCTTCTAGATTTGTGAGAGTAACCTTCAAGAAGGAAAATATAAATTTTTAAGACTTAGAAAACCGTTATGGGCTTTGGTACAGGTTCTAAAGTGAAAATAGTGAGACAATCTGTGCTCTTTCCTTATATTCAAACGTGCTTACTAGCTTCATCATAAGGAAGCCTGTGAGGTTTACGACAGCAAAAGACATTTGAGTGTTTTTGAAGCAGTTTGCTAAATATGCACGTGTGATTGCTTTGCATTTGCTATTAATGCTGATCCTAGCAACATAGGACCTGTCAGAATTAAGGAGGCTTTGGCTGCCTTTGTTTTCCCGTTTGAGAATTCACCTATTCCCTGTGTATAAACTTGCCCTGATTCAATGCCTCTCAGCTGAGATCTGTGAGACATTCATCCTCCACGAAATGCTGGGTGTGTTGGGTTCCTGCCTGAAGTTAGGGAGCTGAGAGCATTTATATTTACTGCAGGATCTCCCACTGAAGAGTTTAACTGAAGTTGAAATAAATTAACACAATCTTCTATTCCATACATACTAATTTGTTTCTGATGCACAACTGACGCTCAAAGTGTCTGCAGTTATAATCACAGAGTGCACATTTTTATTTTTTGACTTCCAAGTCTGTGTGTGAGTCAGGAACAAAGTAGGAAGCAGAGCCCACCTCCCCCTGAGATGCTGGATACTCTTACTCTGTCTCCCTAGGGCTCAGCCCATCAGATGCCCCTGCCTGAGGTTTGGCATTCAGGGGTAGCGGTGCAAGGCGGCAGGAGTAGTGGCAAGTGTGAGCGGTGGCTGGGAGAGGTGAGGCGTCCAGTGATCAATGGCTATGGCAGGAGTTCTTTGCTGGGCTGGTTCTGTGTGTCATTCTGGTTCTTGTCCTGGCTCCTACCGGACACACATTTTTTTCTACCTGTTTTCTGAGTGTGATTTTCCAGTCTTTCCAGTGATTCTCTGAGCTACTCAGTAAATTCCTTTTTGCTTAATCTGTTGGAGCTGGGCTCTGGTGCTTGCAGTTAAGAACCCCAAGTGATACACTTTTAAATATTGAAATTATGGGAATTCGATCATTGGTATAATGTATATTGTCCTCATCCCAAGTCAGCTGAATGAGCACTTAACTTTTAGAGCATTTTGTGGAATCTTTATGGCAATTCCTGAGGCTTAGCTCTGGCTGTTGTAAGGTAGAGCTAGGTGAGTCCTGCCCAGTGTCAGGCGGAGAAGCAGTCTTTATTATTCTGGGATGCTCACACAGCCCAGACTTAGATCTTCCAGAAATGCTGCCTGGGGTCTCCACCAGCCCATTCAGTGCCTCTGAGAATTAGAAACCCAGTCTCTTCCTCCAAATGGTCTACAGTCTTATTCCAGGATCCCACTTGGCAGGTGGGTCTGGTGCTGGGATTTTACCCCACTTGTCCTCTTAGTTGGGAGCTTGTGTGGGGCATGATCTGTACAACCATATCTGGTAGCTCTGCCGCCCTCTGCAGTCAGGCCTCTAATAACTCCCCAAAAGGGCTACAGATGTTGAAGACTTTCTAAGCTCGGACTTGAGGAAGTTTATAATTGAAGTGGAAAGGCAAGTTAACAACATGCAGAAAGGCTAAATAACATGAAAAGAGGTTAATAACAGTTTAAGACAAGGAATAGGACTATATTAGTCAGAATTCTCCAGGGAAACAGAACCAATAGGATATCTATATGGATAGATAGATAGATAGATGTAAAGAGATTTATTATAAGGAATTGGCTCACGTGATTATGGAGGCTGACAAGTCCCAAGATCTGCAGGGTGAGTTGACAAGCTGGACACCCAGGAGAGCTGATGGTGTGTTCCAGTCCAAAGGCTGGTAGGCTCAGGACCCAAGAAGAGCCAATGTCTTGGTTCAACTCCAAGGCAGGAAAAAGCCAGTGTTCCAGTTAGAAGGCCATCAGGCAGGAAGAATTCTCTCTTACTTTGGAGAGGCTCGGCCTTTTGGTTCTATCCAGTTCCTTCAACTGATTGGATGAGGCCCACCCACATTAAGGGGAGCAATCTGCTTTACTCAGTCTACTTATTCAAATGTTAATCTCATCCAAAAACATCCTAACAGAAACACCCAGAAAAAGTTTGACCAATATCTGAACATCTTGTGGCAGTCAAGTTGGCACAGAAAATGACCCATTGCAAGGACACATCAAAGATTGTGCGTAATTAATTGCCCAATGAATTATACAGGTAATAAATACTCTGAGAGGTCTGAGGCAGGTGAGATCACTCCAGTCTGTGGTAGCCTTGGAAGGCAGGTAGGTGAAGACTGAGGGACTTGGGTGCAGGAAAGTGAAAGATAAAAGCCCAAGACCTCTACCAGGAGTGCCTGCCTGGAACCTCGGACAGCAAACACCTTCCCCCCCACCCCCACCAACTTCCAAAATATAAAGCCCAAGCTCCGTAGCCTGAGTGTAAAGTCTTAACAATTGGAGCCAAATCTAGTCATTTGGGACTTATTTCTAAGAGGGCCGTCTTTCTGAGCAGTTCTATCGCTCCATTCACTCCTTCAGCCACCATTTAGCAAATCCGACTGTGTGTGAGGCATCATGACAGACGTTACAGCCAGAATAGTTGATTCCCAGTCCTACCTCCCACTCATGGTCTATCTCTGGGAATGAACTCTCTCCTTTCCTCTAAAATCCCCATTTGGACTCATCTTTACCATGTATTTCTTCATCACCACCCTGGTTTATTATTAACACTTCCTCCTCCAAACATGGATACAATTATTTTTAGTGCAATTCATTTGAAAATAGTACCAGATCAGCTATTTTCTCTTGAACTATTATCAAAATGTTTTGTCTTTGACTTTTTAAAAAACATACTTTATGTTTCTTTCATCTCTCTACCAGGATTGTAAAATACGAGGCCGTGTTTTCTAGTATCATGGTATCCTCTGAGCATGCTTTGAAAATAAGCATGAGATGTTTGCTTCTTATACTCAAAGTCTTAACCAGTGAAGATGTAAAAAAAGGGTACCTTGCCCTTTGTCATAGTGGCAGGTGTACAGATTGGAGTTGAGACATCTCTCCAACCCAGCAAGGATGGCTTGGATAGTATCCTCTCCTAAAGAGAGGGACAGTGTGCTCAGGTGGTTATAAAGGTGATTCTTAATTTAAATTCATCTGTAAGAATTTGGAATAAATGAAAGGGAGCAGCTAGCAGGACATATCCCCAGAAAGCAAGGCCTAATTGAAGTTCACTCTGCAGTCCCTTAAGAAGCAGCAGTTCCTTTTTCTTTGCTTTTTTAAAAAAAATTAATTAATTTATCTTTTTATTTTTGGCTGTGTTGGGTCTTCATTGCTGTGCACGGGCTTTCTCTAGTTGCGGCAAGTGGGGGCTACTCTTCGTTGCAGTGCGCAGGCTTCTCATTGCGGTGGCTTCTCTTACTGCGGAGCACGGGCTCTAGGAGTGCGGGCTTCAGTAGTTGTGGCACGCAGGCTCAGTAGTTGTGGCTCCCAGGCTCTAGAGTGCAGGCTCAGTAGTTGTGGCTCGTGGGCTCTAGAGCACAGGCTCAGTAGTTGTGGCGCATGGGCTTAGTTGCTCTGCGGCATGTGGGATCTTCCTGACCAGGGTTCGAACCCATGTCCCTGGCATTGGCAGGTGGATTCTTAACCACAGAAGCAGCAGGTCTTAATTGCAAGAAAGAAATAAATGAGTTTCCGAAGTGCCTACTAAAGAGCAGAATGAAGGAGAAAAAGCACGTTATCCTCCTTTTTCGTGTACAAGCAAACCCCAAGTTATCTGACATCTTTACAGTTTGACTTAGAGGTCACCAATGATAACTCATTTCCTAATGCTGGACGCTTAAGTAGAAGCAGATTACTGTGCAAGAGTAGAGTAAATAGCATTAGTAATAAAGCCAAGCATCAATTTTTCATTTGCAGCCCGATCACTAAACTTTTAACTGAAACTGCATGTGATACATTGTAGGTGTCCTTATATATCAATAAAATTGATTTGAACAAGTTGAATCAAACCCACAATTAGAGTGAAATTGGCAACACTAATATGTGTTAATGATAGGTGGGACACCTAATTTTGAGAAATAGTAATGATCAGAATGCAGCCTTGAATCCTCTGTTGGATTTATCAGTGAACTTAACCTTACTTCTGGTTTTGGCTAAGGTAACACGTGCTTGGTAAAAGGAGCTTTTTTTTTTAGGTCATAAACTGAATATTCTGTTACTGCTTGAAACCAAACTACTCAGCTGCTTTCTAGCTGAAACAAGGATGAACTGCCACCTTTAATTTTGGCTAGCTGCATTTTCTCTACATAGTCACTTCTGCTTACGTTTCACTGGCCAAAGCATGTCCTGTGGCTGCAGAGGCCAAAGTGGGTGGAGACATACGATTCTCCCATGGGGGAGAACATCACAAGTTGCATGGTCAAGCCTCACATTTTGGGGTCAAGGATGTATAATCTTTCACAGAGAGGTCAAGAACATATTTGGAATATTAAATAATCTGTCATGAAACATGGTTCCTTTTTTCTCAACAACTTTTTAAAAGTTCTTCAAGAGAAGACTTCTCTCAAGGCTAAACATGCTCCATTCCTTTTATCGTTCTGTAAGACATAGTTTTAGGTTCTTACCATGCTGTGAGCATCTTTCACTTTGCCTGCATTTGCTGGACTATTAAACTTCATGACCACAGGGACTGTGTCTATTTTGTTCTCCACCAGATCCCCAAAGCCTAGCACAGTACCTGGCATAAATATTTATTGAACAAATATAATGTTCTTTTTAGGTTGTAATCTGACCGATGCAGGTTGCAATGGGATGGTCACCATCCTTATTGTAGATCTTGCACATCTTTTAATATAGCTTAGAATCATGTGTACGTACCCATGTGAACCTATGAACTTGTTCTGATTCCATCGTTGACTAAAACATTTTCTGTAGTTGTTGCTTTTTAAATTTTATCTGCCTCGCATATTATTGCACTATTGTTTTTTTTACCCTATGTGCAGAATTTAATATTTATCTCCTTATAGTAACATCTTATTTCCATTGAGTCCATTACTCCAGCTACTCAGTATTTTCTGTAATCCTGATTTAGTCACCTAGTGTATTTAGTGTCCTTCTCATAGGTGTCATATGCAATCACATGCAAATTAGGTGATTTCACCTTCCATGGCTATGTTCAAGGAGCAGGAAACATCTTCCAAGAAGTGTTTTGTGGCACACTGTCTGAAATGTCTTACAATCTGCCATTAATCTATTATCAGAAATCTAGCGGTCAAGGGGTTAACCAGCAAGCAAACGTTGGTGCTGCAGGAGCGGGAGTCCAGGCTTCATCACTTACTAGCCTGCTACTTTGTGTCTGAGCCCTGGTTTTCCCTCTGTAAAATGGAGGGTGGCAGGATTGGAGAGGGTGAGGAAGTGGGATTCATTACAATAATGTATATGAAATGTTTAGCTCTGTGGCTGGTTCCTGGTAGGTGCTAGAAACATGGTTCCTTCTGTTTCTGCTACCTCAGGTGTCCTGTTTGCAGTGCTTCTTGGATCTCTTTTCATTGTGTTCAGAATTGGAAGGCAAACTTACCAATTGATTCAAGTACAGTCCCCACACCCAGAACACCCACGCAGGGTGCTGGGTTATAAATAAAACCCCACTCCCTGAGAGTCCATTCTCAGGTAGCCAGGAATCTTTGAAAAGTTTTCAAATTCACATAGATACAAAAGCACCTGTACATACAGTATAATCCTAGGAATGGTTTTGGAAATAGCCATGGACATTTACCTAGGAAACTAACTTAGAGTTTCCAGAGATAAGTATGCAAACTAACTCTAAAGATACTCTTGGGCTACCCTTCCTCCCTCCCTCCCTCCCTCCCTCCCTTCTTTCTTTCTTTTTTAGCAGATTCTCCTACCTAATTATGATTTGCTCAGACACATCCAAATTACTTTGAGCTGGATAACAGAGGGAAACACAAGAGGAATTTGCCTCTGAAAATCCACAATCTGGAAAATCCACTTGTAGCTAATGAAGAGGAGCTTAGATGAGAAAAGAGAGGGCTCTGGTCTGGGGATTTCAGTGTATTTCCCTTTTCTTCTCTTGATCTCAAATGTCAAGTTCATTTTAACCTGTACTTATGACACATTTTCCCTAATGAAATAACCTGCATATGTGCTCAAGACTGAACCAGAGTAATAAATTTATGCTCTAACCATTATTCTTCACCTTAGCTAGATGTGGAAGTATGCTCAAGTTTTAGTGCATCAAGGACATTGCACCTCGCTTTAAGTACCATTTTATTTGTTCTGGGTTATTCAGTCACTAGCCTCGTTGAAGTCCTTTTTCTGCTTGGGCTCAAAGCCCACAGCTGGGTCCAAGGATGCATACTCAGCCTGGACCCCAGTGATAAAGGTACTTTAAAACACTTTGACATAAGGCCCCAATATACAGCTTGAGACAAAGGCTGAAGCACTTCTAGCTGACAGGAAAGGGCAGGAAGTAAGAGGTCCGGGCCTGGGATTACCCAGCATAAAAGGTTTAACTCACAGGGAGTCATGTGCTTGGGAAGGAAAGCAGACCATGTCTGGCCTGGGCACCTGAGTTAAGGGCCGCTGGAGTGAGGAGCAATGGGTGGGCTTCCCAGGCAAACCCACCTGACCAATCAGCGTCAGTCCCATCTGCCTCCAAGATGTCAGCCCTCAAATTCGTGCTGTTTACCAGCCATTTTCTATCACTTTCTTGTGTCTAGTTTGAATGCATTCAGGATTTTTCTTTTCTACATTTTTGCAATTAAGCCATGGGAGGTAATGGTGAATTATTTTGTGGGCATTACCATACCTCTTGTGAGGAAAAATCAGAGTAGGAATTGCTACTTAGACCAAAAATAAGTCAGATTACTGCTGCTCAAAACCATCACTTTGTTATATGATAGTTGAACTTCATGATTTGGACCCCTGGGACTCAACATTTATGAAAATGGAGGCAGAGGTCTTCCTGGTTTATCTTACACTTAAAGCAAGAGAAAGGATCTGTAAAACAAATAATGGAAGTGGGCTTACATATCAACCTCATTAGGAAGGCATGCGGTTCCCGGTATTGTAGAAGCCAAGATGTGCTAAAAAACAAAACAAAACAACACAAAAAACCGTTAGTATGCTAATTAAAAGGCATTTTTGTCTATTCATCAGCATACGTCTGTAAGCATTCCTACTTCCAATAATTTGTAAGCCTCTGTCCTTTACTGAGTGTATTAGTTTTTATTTTATAGGATATTTCCTTTTAAATATTCCACAAGTTAGACTAGGCTATCCCTCGTTAGTCCAAATCATTAAATATTTTATCTTACAGTAAAATGACTATGGAGGGGTTTATAAACAGACAATTTGTAAAGATATCTGGGATGTAGATTTTCCTCTTTAATGCAATAAATTTCTGTTCATGGAAATGGGATAAATATACTTGGTACAGAAATTATTACAGAGAATTTAAGAGATTATATTAAGGAAGAGGCAGCAAAAGTGAGAAAAATAGAACAGGGTGGGAAGTAACCCATGCCAGGGTGGTGAAATAAACCTGCTAGAGAGTTGGTGAGAAACCCTATATCATACAGTATTTTGGTAATTTAAGAATGTACCAGCAAAAAGGAAATAAACTACCAGATGAGGATGAGAGGAACAGGACCCCTAATAGTACCATCAGCTGAAGTGAATTTTAGGGGAAAGTATTTAGTCACATACCTGGCTGTTCCCTGAGGTATCACATTGCAGACTCCATTTTCATTCCATATAATGGAGTGCCGTCGAATGTTTTGGATGGTGTCAAGGGATTGAGAGGATTATTTAAAGTGGTGCTATTCAAAATCTCAGTGCAGAGGAGATGTGTTCCAGTTGTACAGCTCCCATTTGGAGACCAGAAAAAAGTAAAAATGACTTCATACCTAAATTTTCAAGTCAATGCAAAGTGTTGGATAAGCTGACAGATGTCGAAGCCCTCTCTTCCTTGCTGGGTGAAGAGTGAGCCACGTGATAAAATCAGAACCAGATGGTTCTATAACTAATGCCTCCACTCCTCTGGAACATGCATGTGTGTGTATATGTACATGGCTGTGGCCTAGTACATAGGGAAGAGCCACCATTTCATCTTTTTATTCTATAAAATTTCAAACATACACAAAGTAAGTAGAGTAGCGAATTGAACTCCCGTGTTCCAGTCACTCAGCTTCAGTCATCATTATTCTGCTTCATATCTACCTCTACTCACTTCCTGTCCCCTACTCAATACTTTTCAAGTTTTTAGATATAAAATTTATATACATCAGAAAATCTTAACTGTATCATTTGGACAAATAGATATACACATGTAACCCACATGATCATTTCATTTTAAGCCCCATGGTTTTCTACAGGGGTCTAAAACAAGACTCAACAACTTGGATCCCACTTTAATGTCAGGATGGCCAACCCAATGCCAATGGCTTAGATTGCATGGTCAGTTAGTAGTGGATATGCTGAAAGGATGTCAGGGTAGGGAGGGATATGCTGTTATTTATATATATACATGAAAGATCCACAATAGGGCAGAACAGGAAAGAAACATACCTTGCAAGTAAAGGTGTTGGACTTAGAGTGATCTATGAAAGAAGATAAGCCCACAAGAGAGAGAAGAGACTTCATAACATTACAAACTCCATGAGAAAAAGGAGAGACTTGCTACTTTTTAGCTATTACATGGCAATTAGAGGAATCCCAAGTCAGGGCCTAAGAGGTTGCCTTGATCATCAGTGTTTTAAAGCTTCTCTACAGCCTGTTGAAAAGGCTCGTGTTTGACAGAGCCTTCAGGGCATGTCTTCACTCTCTCCTACCTGCCCGCTCCTTCCTCATGGGCACCCTGCTTATTCCCGGTGTGGCTTCCCGTCCCCGTCATCTTGTTGATCATAACTGACATTCTTCTTGCCTCTTGAACCTCACAGCATTTGGGGAAGAGAAGGCCGTTGCAGAGGCACAGTCCAAGAGAAGGTCACAGCCTGCTCTCAGGGTGCCTTCTCCCTCCGCCCCTTCGCAGAGTTCCTTTCTGCACCAATTTCATTCTAGGGACAGTTGTCTAACCCGTGAGATGCATTCTTTTCTTCACAGTGTAGCGGACGGAGCCAGCCTCCCAGAGGGAATGCGTGGATATACTGCATCGTTTCCTGGTGAATTCCACCACCCTCAGTTTTTTTCTGAATCCCACCTACGTTTGCAGGTGGTTTCTTGTCTTTGCTCCAAGACTGTTCTGCTTTTGGACCTCAGTGCTGTGCTTGGAATAATACTCAAAAATCCATTCCAGATGGTCCCTCATCTGCTAATCTCTAGCTCTTTCCCACTCCGGTTCTGGATTGGTAGTGTGGACCAAAAACCAGATTCATCAATAGCTTCTTGCTTGATGGTGGGCAAAGTAAAGAAAGTTTCAGCAAATGGCTATGAATTAGTATAGCACCTTTAAGGGCAGGAGACAAGACCATTTTTCTGTTGATAGAATAATTTTTTTAATAAAGGCATCTGGTTTCCATGTCTGTTGGTCTCCCCAAAAGGAACATTGTATGGTAAAGTTTTAATACAGTGCCTCCAATTTTCTTTTTTATGCACTGAGTGTAAATTATGTCAAGTTCCAAAACTCTATATTTTGTTTTCCTCAAGGTGGTGCCTTGCTTTATAACTTACGGGAAAGTGAGCCTTAATATATTTTGGGGGTAGAGGGATAAAGGACCAATATTGATCAATAAAGTGGTATTCATTCTTTTTTATAAGCTCACGTATTTGGTTAAGAATATTGGATTTGCCCCATAGATCTAATCATAGCACCTAAGCAGCATTTTGGAGCTAACCACAACCAGTTGGAGTATGTTTGGAACAACTTTGGTTTTCTTCAGTAAACTCTCATTTAGCAACTTAAATTTTAAAAATTTACTTAGAGAATATGTATGTATACATACCTTGTATGTAATATATAACCACTCAATTCTTAGAAAAATAAGTTTCTTTATTTTTGAATTCTTCCATAAAGTTCCAGAGTTGTTAGGATCTGAAAAATTGGTATTCACTCTACCCATGTATTTTTGCTTTTGGGTTTTGTTTCTTCTCCTCACCCTCATCCTAGCCTTTGACTTTCTAGATAAGAAAACCAGACATTTCTTGGTCTGTAACAGCATAGGAACTCCTCCAGCCCCTTGGCCATTTTAAAGAAAAAGATGGCGTGTTTCTTTGTTCTGTTACTTTTTGTTACTCTCACTGAGCTATCATAAGGTTTTGTTTGTTCTTAGTCAGCCTTTCCTGTTCCCAGTACTTCAGAAGTATCATCAGCTCTCTGCTGAACTTACAATACTCCTTCTCCCTACTCAGGTAGTACTTATCATCCTGTATTTTTTGCACTGCTTACGTGTTCCTCTTTTTTTCCTCCACACGGATTGGCTTTCATGGTTCTTAAACTTATTTCATTTTCATGACATCCCTTTGTCTCCTCCTCCAAAACAAATCTAGTGCCCTTTGCCTGCTGGGGGCTTTATTTCTGATGGTTTTACTTTACATAAATACAGAATACTGAAGCACTTTTGAATCATCTGTGAAATCCATGTCCAGATTTCTTTAAAAAATAATACAATTTTCAAGCTGTATGCCTTTAAGGATCTGCTTTGTCTAGTCCTTCCTGCAGCTGAGGACCATTGCTGGTTTAGTTTAGATCCACGGGAGCAAATGAGCCTCTGAGTGTAAAACTGGATGACGTTTGGAACTGAGCTTTCACACGCTTCAGGTGCAAAAATGCAAAATGCTGAAGGCCTGACTTTGGTGTAATTGCTGAGGCAGGATTGCTGAGTTAGCTGAAGGCTGAGACTCCAAATATTCCGTGACTAAACTAATCCCCTCATTTATTTCTACCTGGATTTCTTTTTTCCTCCTGGCCACTACAGCCATTTTCATAATGTACAGTGATACTCGTAACCTTTATGTTCATATGTTACATCTGAATCTACCCAGGCCGTCGTTAACAGCAGAGTAAAGTAAACATATCCTGGTGGTGTAAAAATGAGTTTCAGGAATCACATCTTTGCCTGACTTTGACAGTAGCAAAAGATATAACTGCTGTGCTTCTAGTTGAGCAGTATCCATGCAAGTATGTGCAAAATCATGATTGAAGTCTTGAATCTCTCCATCTTTGGAGGAATTTTTCTTGAATGCATTCTGTAGATCTGTTTAGCAGGAAGATTGTCTAAATCCAGCCATGTCATATGCAGAAAAACTGCTTTCCTCCTGTAAGAGCTTTTTCTGGAAAAAAAATTTTAGAGGGAGTTGAATCTTCATGTTGTTGCAGTGGAAATAGGTCTTCTTGTCCTCAAAAGAAGACAGCCTTGTTGCTGAGGATGCCCTTCAAGGCTGGGATGGTACAAAGAAAACTCCACTTTCTTTGGAGGAGTTGACCGCTGCCTTATCCTGTGCTCCAAATCCATCCCTTTAAAGGGAGCAAGGTATGCTTTCGTTTGCACCAAGTCCATTGTGTGGTTTGTTTGTTTTTCTTCTGAACAAAGAAGCTGGAGGACATCATGGAAAAAGTGTCATTCTGTTTGTATTTTCTTTAAATATTACCCCCTGGAGAAATTGTTCAAGAACAATTTATCCTTAACCCTTCACCCTCAGATGCTGCCAAGCTTCAAGGTCAGATTTAGCTTAGTTTCTCAACCCCAGAATGTGATTCAGGCGAGTCAAGGCTACAGGAGACAGTCTCAACACTGCGCTCTGGGTCTGCCATCGTGGATATGGCAGGTCCTATAAAATCTGAGCAGGAACTGGTCTGCTGGAAAGCCAGCACCTCCCTTTCCTTGAGCCCCATCTCCCATCAGAAGGATGGGGCCCAGCTGGTTTACAGCGTGGAAGGCAGTTGTTTACTTTCGTTCATGTTTCATTAACTTCTCTGAGTAGTGTTCAGCCTCTTATACTGTTTTGTGTCATTTGTTACTACTGCCGGAGGTATAGACTTGATACAGACTTTGATTATGTTTATGGGCCCGAGCCGCTCAGGACTATAGTTTTCAAAACTCCCTGGCGTTCTTCAAGAAGTTTGCTTTATAACCACAGTGATATGAAATGGGCTTCTAGAAAACCAAATCCTTTGTTTCAAACAACCTTTCAGTTCTTGAGCTGGCTTTTGCTTTTCTGCGACAGCAGATACCAGTAGAAGGCAGATCTCATCAGGTGGGGGGGGGGGGGTCCAAGGAAAATCCCATGTGATTGACAGAGGCCCCCGGAGGGTCACTCAGGTCAGACGTAACATATGCCAGGTGATCAGGTGAAAATTCAGCTCCAGAAACTTGGAGAAGATCTCAGCTCCAGAAACCATTTTAAAGAAAATTAAACTTTCTGAATGGTTTAAACATGTCTTTTTTGTTTTTTAATAGATCTTTATTGGAGTACAATTGCTTCACAATACCATGTTAGTTTCTGGTACACAACAAAACGAATCAGCCATATGCCTACCCATGTCCCCATATCCCCTCCCTCTTGAGCCTCTATCCCATCCTCCCTATCCCACCCCTCTAGGTCATCGCAAAGCACAGAGCTGATCTCCCGGTGCTATGCGGCTGCTTCCCACCAGCCAACTATTTTACATTCGGTAGTATATATAACTTCTTAAATGTCTTTTCTTTCTGGAAAAGACATGCTTCAAGATAATGAAGAAAAAGATAAATATTTGGCAAAACAATCTTTTCTACAAACGCCCCTGGGTAAAAGCAAATGAAAATGGTCCTTACTACCAGGCTGGGCTCTGTTCTACACCTGCATTTTGTTTCTCTTTCTTCTCTGTTTATTGTGTATATAAGTTTGCTTCATATGATTTCTTTTTTGTTTTTTAAATAAATTTATTTATTTTTGGCTGCGTTGGGTCTTTGATGCTGCGCGCGGCCTTTTCTCTAGTTGTGGCAAGCGGGGGCTACTGTTCATTGCTGTGTGCGGGCTCCTCATTTCGGTGGCTTCTCTTGTTGCACGGGCTCTAGGCATGCGGGCTTCAGTAGTTGTGGCGCACAGGCTTAGTTGCTCCGCGGCATGTGGGATCTTCCCGGTCCAGGGCTCAAACCCGTGTCCCCTGCATTGGCAGGCAGATTCTTAACCACTGCGCCACCAGGGAAGCCCCGTATGATTTCTTAATTAAATATTTAATAGCACATAATGGTGGAGGTTGGGTGATGTTAGGCTGTGTTTTATTGTGGTAGCTCATTGTGTGTATTTATACTTTGTTGGTAGTGTTTTAAACCACACAGAGGGCACACATGCCCTTCCAGGCAGAGACCTGAGTGCATCTCACAGGGAGGGCTTCAACCCCTGTTCGCTCAGAAAGCCCGCCTACGTCAGCACCAACACACAGGCCGTAATGTGTCCCCATTTAACTGCTTCCCGTAAGGCAGAGCTCCCTTTTGCTTAGTGGGGAAAGGATGCTTTGTTGCTTTGTCTTTCCTTTTAGAAGGTCTGATTTGTCTGTATATAGACTGGAAGGGGGGATGGAGGTGGAGGCAGAGTGTGCAGCCGAGAGGGCCAAAAGGTAGTTGATTATTGGTAAGAGGGCAATTGTCATTGGCCCAGCATGAGTCACAGAGTAGCCAGCTGGGCTTGAGAAGGACTTTGTGGCTTGATATGTGTGTGGTGATAAGACATGTTGGGGTGGTGAGGTTGTCAAAGGGGTGAAATGCCAAGGGCCTTTAACTGGCCCAGAGAATTGAAAAGCAGGTCACTAGAGAGCTGGTTTGTTCAAAGGTGAGTTGGCATTTAAACAGGAGTTCTTTTTTCTGCAAGATGAGTGATGGCAGTGGTAGAGTTAGAGGTATGTGTGGAGAGGGAAGTGGGGAGCCTTTTCCTGGGTGCAGGTGGAAGAGCCTCACTGATGAAGTGAGGGTATCAAGCAGAACTCTCTGTGGCCTGTTGCCAGAGTCTGGAGCTGCGTTTTCTAACCCTATTTAGGTCGTGGACCCATTGAGAATGTGGTGAATGCTTGCTACAGAACCTCACTCTAGAATAGGGTTTCTCAACCTTGAACTTGTGACATTTGGGGCCGGATAATTCTTTGTCATGGGGTCTTCCTGCGCATTGTAGGATGTTTAGTGGCATTGCTGGCTTCTGCCCGCTCAATGCCAGTAACAGTGGTGACACCACTAATGTCTCCAGACATTGCCTGATATCCCCTGAGAGGCCAAATTGACCCTGGTTTGAGAACCACTGCTCTAGAAATATACAAATATATCCAAAATTTCCAAGGGGTGAAGGTGTGCTGACCCTTGAAGACTACTCATTATGTTTTCTAGGGTGAATGTAATATTAAAATATCTCTAGCACCTTCTGTTCTCACTTCTTGGAGAAGTCTATTTCTATCGCGATGGAAATTTCTGTTGCGATGGAATCATGGATCTAAGTCTTTACCAACTTTCTGAAAGGCATGGAGAATTTTTATCCATTAAAAAAAGAGGGCAACTAAGCTTTATAAAATTTAAATTACTTATCTCTGATGTCATGGGTTACAGAACCCAGATTCCCTATCTCCTGGGACCAACACATGTGAAACGTGGGTGAAGTCACTGTAGCTAATAAATACATCATTACACTGTACTTCCTCTTTCTTCCATCTTTGTCTTCCCTCATGCAAATCTGAGAAGCATTTGTCTTTTCACTGTTTGGAAAGCTCCTTTAGTCTCCAGTTGTATCAGACATATCTGAGCGTGCCTTTCCCAGAGAATCTACTCCTGCCCATGGCCTCTGCTGAGTGGTCAGTGGGGCACATGCCCCCGCTCTTCGCTTTATCCACAAGGGTGAACACTGACCTGAGGGGAAAGGGCCTGTCCCCAAGTTAACTGATGATTCATCACTTGTAGCCTGAATCAAAAGGATAAGTCAGACCAATAACATTCCTCCCTTGAAATTTGAACTTTGTGACCCAGAAGGAAGTGGCCTGTGGGTAGCAACTAAAATCTCCTGATACTGAGGTCCTCCTGGAATCCTGGCTCAGTCTCCAAATTCAGTGTCAGAATGGGTTGGTGTCAGTAGAGTTCCTATATTCAGTGTAACTAGAAATTCCCCTCATCGAGCCCTGTAATAGACACTCAGTATACTCAATGCAAGTGGGCCTTCTGATGTGGCTGCCTTTCTACCAGACGCTCCACACACAGAGGTGAATGGGATTTTGAATGAATTATAAGGCTGGCTGTCTGTAGTACTCTGAGGCAACATTTCCCACAGGAAAGCAGGCATTGTCAGTGGGACTTGTAGGTGAACAGAGACATCCAAGTCTGCTATGATGGGGGCGGGTTCTGGCTATGGATTTGTGGCACGCTGCCTGGGATAGCCTTGATATGGGAAGTCAGATGTATGTGCATGTCTCTCCAGGTGTGGATGTTCTAGAGTCATTTAGTGTCTCTCTGGCTGAATATACAACATCTGTTGCTCTGTAAGGAGCTGCATCGACCACCCTAGTAAATGCATATGGTTATGTTTTGTGCTATGGGGATATTTCCTGAAAATAGTGTTTCATTTACCTGGGGCATTGCCGACTCCCCTTTGAGAACGTGGATACCATATAGCAGTGCTTCTCAACAGTGGTTGCCTGCCTCTAGGCAGGAGGGCATTTTGGACATGTTCCGGGGGCAATTTTGGTTGACACAATGATTGGGGGATGCCACTGGCATTTATGAGCAGGGGCTAGGGATGCTAGATATTGATTTGTGCCATAATCCACATGAATTTTAAATGTCTCACAAGATCTATTTATAATTATCTGAACTTCAAACCTTATTCCATTTAACATAGAAGCACAGAGTAGTTTTGCTTGATTTTTATGGTCACTGAAATTTCCAGGGATGCAACCACCATTTAATTAAGAGGAGATTGTCCTTTTTGTTTGGAAATTTACCAAGAATTCTTCATTTCAGAAAATCATGTTGTCGATGTTACTGATGACAACTGCTGATTTATCGTGATGCAATATACTTATATTAGTCTGCCTTGGAGCAGTTACATTTATGATGATTCTGTGTGTGTATGTGTTATAGGCATATCTATCTCAGTTTATGACCACAGTGGAAGGACCACCATTTCAACGTAGGCCTCCGACTCTCATAACAATGTTGAATCAGAAAGAAACCCCAAGGTTCTCATCACAGAGTAATACCTTGTAGTCAGATGTTACCACCTTTAGCTATGCGGCCCACTGTGAGTTTACATTTCTCTCTAGAGAATGTGAACATTTGTGCAATTCTTTACCTGGAGTCAGACCTTCAGCTTCACCCACATCAGATGGCAAAGCAGGATACTCCAATGCTGAAGGAAGGGCACAGGTTTTCTCCAACTCAGCAAGAGGAAGCTGCTCTTGATTTTTCCTAACAACCGTTTCTCTCTCTCCTCTTGGCTCTCTCTCTTTGATCCATGCTGGGTGGATTCACATGTCTCTGTCTTTTCCAGTAGCTCTCCCATTTTCCATTACAAGAGGATGACCTGATCATGTGAAATATCAAGGTTTGAGGATCAGGTTCCAACAACTCTTACTTTCCTCAAAATGATCCTCCCTTTTAATGTTCCTCAGGTTATTTTTTCCCACTTAAAGTTGTTTAAATTTATGACTGTCATCTCCATTGGTCTTGGAAGAGCAGAAGTTCTTGGTCTCTAGAGCATGAAGACCTCTGCATTTGCCATGGATACCATTAATCCTTTCTTTATATAAGATTTTCTTCCTCCTTTCAGTGATTCCTTTATTGGCATCATTAACTTTTCCTGGATCTAGTGTCAGCGATGATGTATGAGAAGAAATGTTCAAATAAGATTACTTTTGGCTGACAATTGAAATGACCTTTTATTTCTTAGCTTCTTCTCTAGCATGATTAAAAACAGCCCACTTTATTGAGTACTTAAAATATGTCAGGCATTAATATGAGTTTTTGTGTATGTGTTTCATTTAATCCTCATAAAAACTGTGTGAGGTAGATGCTATTATTATCCCCATTTCATAGATAAGGAAACTTGGAAAGGTTAAATAACTTGCCCAAGATTTCACAATTAATGAGTGTCCTTCTCTGTCCATCAAATATAAGTCATTTAATACCCTAAATAGAAAAGCATCCCAGAGAAGAATAAATTGAGAAAGGAGAAGACTAAATCCATCACCAAGACATTCCATCAGAGTTGTGGTCCTGATAGGCCTAGCTTTCCCCTAAATATTGGCTCACAATCACATTCTCATTACTCATATCTAAACTATAAATAGCAACACTATATCATCTAGAGAAGAATGGCTATAACAGTTGATGCTAACAGATTTCAGTGTATGTCTCTTTTTACTTTAGTTGCTGTCCTGTTTAATTGGTAAATTACTCCTAATCAGAGAACTGAAAAGAATAAAATTTAAAAGCAAGTTACTTAATTTCTCTGAGCCTACATATATCTGTTCACAAACATACGATCACTACTTTCTGTATGTTTGGGCAGGGGAGGATGGAGACTTGAAGTGTGGTTGACTATAGTTTATACTAACAAGGCCAGTGCTGTGGTTTTAAATTCTTTCATGTCTTTTCTCTATGCTATCCACAGATTATGGCCTTAATCTTGGTCCTGAACCATGGCTCTTCAGAGAGACCTGAGAGAAGATGAGTCCCTCTTCTACTGAGAAACACATCGAAATGTTGGACACTGGGTAGGTAAGCTGCATGTTGTCAGTTGGTACTCAGCTCCTCGCAGACTTTCTGTTATCTCACATTTCTGGGACTGGAAACCTCCTCTCTACACAACTCAGACACCCTTGCCAGCTGGGTTCTACCAATGAGAGGCACTCAGGTGAGATTAGAAGATGGGAGGAAAGCAGAAGTCATTCTGCTTTAGGCAGTGATATGGGTGGGAATCCAGGCTCGTGGTTTTCTGCTCCACAGTGGCAGCTTTCAGTGGCATGTGTGATGTCAGGAGCTCTGAGCAACACAACTTTTCGCTTTCACCCAGCCCTAGCATTTTCTTGCAGTTTCATATCTTTGGTAACCCTTTGCTGTTTCTTATTAGCACTCCCAGCCCTTCCAGTATTTTTGTAATCAATTCTCTGTATTAAATCTCCTCCTCCCCTCCCATTTGAAATGGAGTGGTTTCTATTTCCTGGCATAGACACCAACTTGAAAGTAGGTAGAGTGGAATTTATAAGAGCCAATAACATCATCTTCACAGATAAAAGACAATGTGATCTGTTGACTGATTTTATTTATTATAACATGCAAATAATTGTAGCTTAAAGATGACTTATATAAGGTAGAGTAAATGGTAAGTAGGCATACATAAAGCATCTGTCTAGCCCTAGTGGATTATATCCTCAGAACAAAAAGTAGTGCAGTAAAACAAACAAACAACCCAAGGAAAAAACCACCTTAAACAATTTTCAGTAGTAATACCATAGGTAGACATGGCGGTATTTTTTCTGAGACTCTTCCGGAGCATTATGTGATAAAGCAAATGAATAATTATGTTGGTGTCTCTGTGTATCATGTTTTTCTGAGTGATAAAAAGGTGATGCAGATGTGAAATTCATGAGGTTAAGTTAAAAACTTTGTAGTCTTGAATTGCAGTTGGAATGAACAGTTTAAACTCATGAGATATTTTATCTTTAAAAATGTATTTCTCATCCCCCCCAAACCCTAGAAACAATGACAGATCCATTAGCAATGAGCACCTTTAGTGCATAGATTGTCGTCTTTAAATATAATTTCCCATTTTAAGGAAGCAGAGCTTCTTGGAGAAATGGCTGATTCTAGGCCTGGGACAGGAAATATCTAAGATGATTCTGGAATATCTTGTCATGCCACAAAGCAAGAAAGCCATCAAAGACCAATCGTGTTGTGTCAAAGAAGGCTCAGGAGCCCACTCAAAGAAATTTCCATTGGCTAAATATGGATTAATATGAACGTCAGTAAGAGTAGTAACGATAGTAGATTGAAGCTCATAAAATACACTTAAATACATGAAGTTATAATTAAAAACAGAAAACATCATTGGCCACCTTTGGAAGGAGCCAACTCATGTAGCAGATGAATAGTTCTTTTACTCCACCTTCCTTTCGTGAGTTGTATCTCACAGTAATCAAATAATTGATTAGAGGAAAAAGATTCTAGCTAATAAAAAGGAAGGATAGGGCTTCCCTGGTGGCGCAGTGGTTGAGAGTCCACCTGCCGATGCAGGGGACACGGGTTCGTGCCCCGGTCCGGGAGGATCCCACATGCCGCGGAGCGGCTGGGCCCGTGAGCCATGGCCGCTGAGCCTGCGCGTCCGGAGCCTGTGCTCCGCAACGGGAGAGTGAGCAACGGGAGCAGTGAGAGGCCCACGTACCGCAAAATAAAGGAAGGATAGAATTAGAAAATCACCATTCTGTTATCCCTAATAAATTAATAGATCTAGTCAGTGATCATCTAACTTTCTGATACCAATTCCAATGTGTGTGTGTGTGTGTGTGTGTGTTGGTGAGTTGGGGGCGTTCCCCACAGCACCAAGCAATTCTCAGACACCAGCTGAGTGTCCGACAATTCAACTCAATTCTGACACTATCTACTTGGAGATGGTATCAGAATCCACATGTTAGAGGTTCAGTCCCGCAAGACTGCCCTCCACTTCAGATGCCACACCAGTGCTCCCGACTGACTGGGTATAGATTGGGGGTTCCAACAATCTCTTCCTTGGGTTCGATTAATTTGCTAGAGTGGCTCGCAGAACTCAGAGAAACATTTAACTTATCAGTCACCTGTTTATTATAAAAGGATATAACTCAGGAGCAGACAGATGGAAGAGATGTATAGCACAGGATATGGGGAAGGGGCTCAGAGCTTCCATGCTCTCCCAGCGTTCTACTCTCCCCTAATCTCCATGTGTTCACCAACCCATAAATTCTCCAAACCCCGTTCTTTTGGGTTCTTATGGAGGCTTCATTACACAGGCATGATTGATTAAATCACTGGCCACTGGCAGTTGATTCAACCTCCAGCTCCTCTTCTTTGCCAGGAGGTGTAAAGGAGGTAGAACTGAAAGTTCCGGTCCTCTAATCACATGGTTGATTCTCCAGAACCAGCCCCCCTCCTTAGGTTCTGCCAAAAGTCACCTCGTTAACATAACAAAAGACACCTTTGTTGCTCTCAGCATTTCGGAAATTCCAAGGGTTTTAGGAGCTCTGTGCCAGAAACGGGAAGACCAAACATATATTTCTTATTATAAATCACAATATCACATCATCAGTGACTGCTAACATTACAGAAAGGGAGCAAACTAGATAGTATGTTGAAAATTACTTAGAGGAAAATGTTAAACCACACTATGGAATGAAGTCAGTAAAACTAAGTCTGTGGGTTTTGACACATACATAAATTCTATGTACATACATTGTAATGTGTACATAAATTGTAAAAAAAAAAAAAGTAGTGGAGGGGAGCCTAAAGATTAAAAGAGACTTAAGAAATATTGAATAATTGCAACGTAAAGTCTTTTTTGGATCCTGATCCAAACAAGATCATGAGACAATTGGGGAAATGTCAACACTGACTGCTTAATTAATTATGTAAGGAAATTATTACTTCTCTTTTGGTTCAGTAATTTTGTGGTCTTGTTTTAAAAGAATCTTTGTCTTTTATAGATACATATTGAAGTATTTGTGGAGAAATGATGCCTGGAATTTGCTTCAGAATTGCCTAGGGAAGGGGGAATTATGGGGATACATATAAATCAAAATTGGCCGTGAGTTGATAATTGTTGCAGCTGGATGATGGGTACACGGGGGTTTATGATATTACTCTCTCTACTTTTGTTTATGTTAGGAATTTTCTATAATGAAAGAGGAAAAAAATCCTAGGGAAGCCTAAGTAGAAGATCTCTTCAGCCCCCTGGTTTCAGGAAATTGAATACCTGCAGTTAGTGGTCGGTAGTTGCTGCCTACCAAGAGTTCCACAGATATTTCTACATATGGAGGTGTTACATCAGATCTTAAATATATTTTGGAACCAAATTGGTGCCCTTCCGCTTGAAAGATACGAAGGGCTAGGAGCCTCAAAAAGAATGTGTTTCCAATTGTTGCTGTAACAAATTACCACAAACTCTGTGGCTTCAAACAACACAGATTTATTGTCTTCACGGTTCTGGAGGTCAGAAGTCCAAAACGAGTTTCACTGGGCTGAAATCATTGTGTCAGCAGGGTTGCTTTCCTCCTGGAGGCTCTAGGGAAGAATTTGTTCCTCGGCTTTGCCATCTCCTGTCTACGTTTCTTGGGCCCATGTCGGCATCCCTCTGCTCACATCTCCTCTGGCTCTGCTGCTTCTCTCTTTCATTTATAGGGCCCTTATGATTCTACTGGTCCCACCCCGATAATTCAGGATATTCTCCTCATCTCAAAATCCTTACTCACATCTGCAAAGTCCCTTTTGCCATGTAAGATAACATATTCCAAATTTCTGGGGATTAGGATATGGACGTCCTTGGCGGGGGGTGGGTGGGCATTATTCTGCCTACCACAAAGAGAAATTAAGAAGTTGGGAAATAGGATTAATAAGGGAAAGTATATCAGTTAGGATTCAGCCAGGAAATAGGAGTCGTTCTAATAGTTTCAACAGAGGACATTTAATACAGAGAATTTGGTACACAAAAAGATGGAAAATCTGCAAAGTCAAACAAAGGATGGTAAAGTACCCCAGAGTTTAAGAACAGCAGAAGCTACTATCACTTCTAGGATGGGAGGGGTGCAGGAAGGAGGTGGTGTTACCAGAATCCAGGTGCTGAGCCATTCTGTGAGAATCATGGAAAGGCTTCCCAGTGGAATTCGGGAGCAAGGAGGGCTGGAGTGTCTGGTGGGGAGCTGGAATCCCAGAGGAGACATGGGCGTCACTGGGAAATACAGTAGCTTCTTGTTATCTGTGGTAGCTGTGTTCTATCAGGTCACCATGAATAGTGAATTAGAAAATACCAAACCATTGCTCCTAGGGGAAATACAGGGTTAGGTTCCTGTGAGCCTCTGGTCACAACATTTTCTTCAGCTGATCAATATATAACTGTGTTTCATGTGTGTTTATGTTTGAAGTCATCTTACTTAATACATATATAAAATTGCTTCAGTAATATTTAACTCATGGCCAACAGCACTATAACTCATGCCTGAATGAAGCTTATCTAACACAGGCATTTTCTCCGTAAGATACATCACTGCCTGCTTGTGCTTGGGAGCACCAGACAGCACTTTGGCCTTGTGCTTGGGGGCCATTTTAAACAGTGAAATCACCAAAGAAGCAAAAATGAGAAAAACATGGTATAAATACATGAAAATGACACTTATTCACAGTATGAGAGCTGTGACAAGAAGGCAGAGCATTACCTTGTTTGACCTCTGCTTGGGAACATGTACGTCAGAGGACTCACATTTTTCCTGCTCTGGGCATATCCATGAATGACCATGAAGGCACCACAAGTATTGATTTTGGAGTAACAAACAAATTTTAGTGAGTAGGAACATTTATAAACATTGAATCCATGAATGATGAGGCTGAACTGTACTTCCCAGGACAACGATGGAATAATAGCCTGGATTCTCTCCACCTCCCACCTTCTCGTCTTCTGCCACGGTTCTCTTCGGCTAAATAAGTTGCAAGGGAGTCTGAGAAGCAGAGTGGGAGAACACATCTGGTTACAAAGAGGTGGTGCAAAGCACACAAGGTTTAAAGAACTAAGATTTGGTGGTGAAAGAACTAATGAGAAGCATTCAAGGCACTTAATGATTGCCTTTAGATCTACAGATCTTATTGTAGAGGTGATGATGACAGGCTGTTTTTAATTTCCATGAAACCAGTATCAACTGCTTTAAATTGAAATAGAAGCATGGAAGATTTATGAAAACTCTTCTACCTGTGAGGACTGAGATCTAAAAATCCTTTAGAAAGGATGAATGAGGACTTTCCTTCCTTAGACATGTTAAAGGACCAGGCAGCTACTTACTTGTAGTTGTTGGTGGCTGGCCCATCTGGAGGTGCATACTCTGTGGGGTCTGGGCTGGCCTTCGCTCTAATTCTGCTTATGGTTAATATCACCTTGAACTCTGGAGAGTAGCAAATGCCACAGCAGCTGCCTCGCTGTCTTAGATCTGAGAGAAGAAAAGAAACCTGTTGTGGCAGAAGGGTGGTGGATAGAAAGCAAATCAACCAAAAGATTATTTCAGCACAGGGGTTGGTGGCTTACTTGTGATTTATGACACAATGTTTTTATTTGATCTGGCATTACAGGGATAAGTTATTGAGTGCTAATTGTATGTTGATAAGCTGTGCCTGCTTAAATTTATTCCTTCCTCAGTTTTTGTTAATTGGGGCATGTTGGAACAGAAGGGGAATCGTCCACTTACTGCCTGGCTTGGTTTATGCTGTTGCTAAAATGCCGAGTTATAATTGTGTCTTCACCGTTATTTGTGCTAAGTGAATAAGGGAACTCCTACCGGTGGGCTTTTTTTTTTTTTTTTCTTTTAACTTCCCATTAATGTGTATTTCTTTTTCTCATAAATGAAATGTTAAAGAATAATATCACTCCTGGGACTTCCCTGGTGGCATAGTGGTGGAGAATCTGCCTGCCAATTCAGGGGACACGGGTTCGAGCCCTGGTCTGGGAAGATCCCACATGCCAAGGAGCAACTCGGCCCATGTGCCACAACTATTGAGCCTGCGCTCTAAAGCCCGCGAGCCATAAATACTGAGCCTGTGCACCACAACTACTGAAGCCCACACGCCTAGAACCTGTGCTGCGCAACAAGAGAAGCCACCGCAACGAGAAGCCCGCGTACTGCCACAAAGAGTAGCAGTGGCTCACCGCAACTAGAGAGAAGCCCGTGCGCAGCAACGAAGACCCAACGCAGCCAATAATTAATTAATTAATTTTAAAAAGAATAATATCACTCCTATTTACTTGTTCAAATTTAGTCAAGTTGCAGCAGAAGGTAGGGTCAGAGGTGGACTGGCAGAAGGCTGGGGAATTCTGAATGCAGAGTTTATCATTTGAAATTTAAATTCTTTTTAGATAAAGCCGTCATGGGGAGGTAGGGGGAGACTGGGCTGGGGGCTAGGAGGGCAGGATACTGAATGTTTCTTGCATAGGTGGCTTTCTCTCTGACTAATCTCTCTCTCTCTCTCTGTCTCTCTCAGCGACTGGAGTGGCAGTGCAGTGTGAGAGGTCAGCAACAAGACTGGCCAGGCAGAGATGTGGGTGTGGATGGGATGGCGTGGTAACTGCCTGATTTTCGGGTCTTGTTTCTCAAGGGTCCCCATAATAAGTAATCTAACTCCAGGAAGGCTGAGCGTCCAGATTTTAAGAACCCAATATGGACACAAAACAACAAATGGCCAGCAGGGTTATAAGTAGAAAAGCCAGGTTGAAATGAAAGAAACTCAGCAAGGGCACAGGAAATAGTAATCTTCCAAACAGGCATGCCAGATTCAGGGGACCCGAGGGCTGTCCATATGAGTCAGTACACATGCCTTGTAAACACTAATCCCAGACACAGAGCTCACCCTCCGCCTTGGCTTTATGAACTCCGCTGGGTGTGGGCAGGTGTGGACCTGGCTGTAAACCAGAGACAGGTGGACCCTGCAGGTGCTAGGAGCTCCTGGCTACGGCAGGGACAGTGGGTGCCACCCTCCAGGCTTGTTCCTGGGACTCAAGTCCCCTTCCCCCCGTCCGCACGCTGCTGTGACTCCCCTCCCTCTCTCAGTTTTGTTCTTAGACTTCACATATAATCTCTTCTGGCTCATCTCCCTCAAATTAAAATGGGAAAGGGTTCCCTTTAAGTCATCGTTCGTGCAGCTTTCCTGGTCAAAGTAGAGGGAACCTTACTGGCCTCTGTGTAGAGAATTATTGAGGATCAGGTGAGTGTAGTTGCCTAAAGATACCTCACTCTAAGTGCTGAAGGAACCTTGCAACTGGGTAGCTTACCCACCGAATTGCCCTAGAGGTGTGGCTTGTGAGGGTGGGATCATGCTGAAATGTGAGGAAATGGCTCTAGTTCATTTATAAAGCCAGTTTGGCTATTGGTTAGTTAATTAAAACAGGGGTCATAATTACAGGATGATTAGCTAAAATGTCAGTGTTACTATGATGTCCTTCCTGGGGAAGAAAAACAGCTAAGTGCTGGCTGTTGCAGCATTGCATGTTCTACTAGAGCATGCCAGGGCCCAGCAACCCTTCTTAGGGACCATGGCAAATAGTGGAAGGAGAGCAGGAGAGGCAGCAGAGCCCTGGATTCTACCTTGGGTTTCACTATTGCCAAGACTCCTTCTGCCTTCTTCCCGGGAATCTGGGGACATCCCAGGGAAGCTTTTGGCTCCCACGGAGCTGGGAACAGGAGCTGGATCCTCTCAGGAACCGGGCTGCCTGGAGTGCTGAGACCTGGAGAGGAAGCCACGTCGGTATTCAGAGGAAAAAGCAGGGGTTCAAATCCCGGGGCTGGGGGAGCTGACGTGGGGTCCCGGAGCTGGATGGGAGACTGGAGTCATCTCAGTGTGCATTGTCAGAAGACTTCATCCATGTCCCAGCCACCGAGCTGAGCCAATGGCCACCAGGAGCTTTAGACTGAAAGCTGGAAGCTAGAGCAATCGCGAAGCGTAGAGCCCGTACGGAGTAACTCAGAAAGGTGACAGCAGGACCAGGACCACACAGCTGGAGGTGGCAGAGCCAGGGTGAGATCCAGTCCTCTGAACTCCAGGGAACGCCTTTTCTCTTAAAACCTCCACCTCACGTGTGACATCCAGGTCCATTCTGACCTTGGGTTGAAAGGGACACTGATATCGCCCCAAGCAACCATCCATGAAAATGAAATGGGATTCCAGAGGTATTTGAGCTCCGTATTAAACTGTTTTCCTATGTTTTAACTTGGTCAGGTAAGAATTATAGATGATGCTGGCAAAATTCTTGAGAAAAAAACAGGTGGTGATCGCTCCGGTAAAGAGAAGGCTGTAGATAGTTCCTGTTCCATAGAGCGGAAGGTTGGCATTAATACAAACTCTTGGTTTTCCTGGGAATTCTTAACCTTTTTGATTTTTCTATCTCCTGGGCTGTTATGGCTAAGACCTGGGTGGTATAAGTTTGCCCTAGACCTTGCTTCTCAGAGTGTGGTCCCCAGACCAGCTGAATCAGCCTCACCTGGGAACCTGTAAGAACGACAGATCCATGGGCCCCACTCTGGGCCTGTGGAATCAGAATTTCTGCGGATGGGCCCAGGAATCTGTGTCTTAACAAGGCCTCTAGGTGATTCTGTCACACACTAAAATTTGATAAGCCCTGACCAGAATTAAATGGCAATTCAAGTGAAAAAATACAGAAGCCAGTACAAAGTAATGGTTCAAACTGACAATTACTAGCTTGGAGACCTTGGACAAGTAACTAGGCCTCAGTTTCCTTGATTCTGAAATGGTAGCCTCATGAGGCAGTTGGGGAGCTCTAGTGAGATACTGCAGAAAAAGCCAGTATGTAGCACCTTGCTACATTTTTAGTGGACACTCAGTACATGTTACTTACTAGTTCTATGATTATTGTAACCCCAGATGGCTCTAGCCCTGGCATCCCATGGCGTGAGCTCTAGACCCTTCCTCGTGCCCTGTCTCTCGCAGAGCTTCCACAGCGCCGTGCAAACCTTGCACTGCTTTGGGGTGAGCGCCGTGGGACTGGGTGGGGCCTCCTGAGCACCTTGGGGAGTGCATCTCTAGCCCCTCGCTCGTTCCTGAGTTTCACCACAAAATCAAGACAGAATTCGACCATATTCTGTCCTACTTCACGGTATGGGAAGCAGGTTGTGGGAACCTCACATTCCAAGCCAGAAGTCAAGACCTGTTCACCCCAAGGATGAGTCTTCTTAGGCAGAGAGGGAGGCCCACATCTCAGCATCAGAGCTGCCCTCGGAAATCCAGAGTGCCGGGCCCTGCTTGTCAGTCGGTCCTGCCCTGGCCCTTCCTCGTGGCTACTGCCACCAGCATCCACACGGTCACTTTGGGAGCAAGAGGCCGGCCGCTCTCCCAAACCGCCTGTCACACAGAACACAGACGCAGGAGTGGCAGCCTGGAGCAGCAGCTGCCTCCCTTGGGGCCACTGTAATGTCTCCCGGGGGGCCAGCCCGATTTTCCTTGGATGAGCCTTGGAAAATTAGTGAGCAATTCTGACTGGTTTAATTTTTCTCTCCTACGAACTTGAGAGACCATGTCCTCTTAATCATCTTTGGAGAAGAAAGACAAGAGAGAAGAGACGTTTAAGGAAACACGGAGCAATTAATCTGTTCATTCACGTTCAGTAAATGACTCTGTGCTCTGAGGACATTCTTTATTCTACAGACATTTATTGGGAACCCACTCTGCATGGAGTGCTGAGGACAGCAGGGTGAATTAGGAATATTTCTGCCCTCAAGAATTCCACGAGCTGATGGGGAGGAGGACAGGGCAAAGGGACTTCCATTGGGTGGGCTTTAGCTGTGAGCCCGGCCCTGGGCTAAGTGCTTAATCCTCACAAGAACCCCCTGAGGTCTGTATTCTTATTCCCATTCTACAGATGAGGACATTGAGGCTGAGGGAAATGAGGTGAATGACTTGGAGTCACCCATTTGGAGAGTGGCAGGGCTCAGTGACACAAAAACCCTTCCTTTCTTTACTCTTCCACGCTGCCTTAGCGGGAGCATGTGCGTCCATGTCTAGAGCAATGAACAGGAATGTTAAGTACGATGGGAAGGTGCAAAGTGTAGCTCAGAGGGAGAGGCATTGCTGCTGACTGCCATGTGGGCCTGGAAGCATAGTCTAAGGGAGGGCATGGGCCTGGGGAAGCCAGTGGAGAAAAGGTCCTGAACAACGCTGTAGGGAAGGCTGGGCAAGGGGGTGGGATAGGACAGGCCCTGAGTGGCTCTGTTTGCCCTGAGCGTGGGCTGCAGGAGTCTGCTGTGTGGAGGCTGAAGAACCGAGCAGCCATCAGCTCGGGTCAGGCCTCGCCCTCAGTGTGATCCTGGCCAGTACCAGCTATCAAGCAAGATGGGATAAGTCAGGACAAAACTTGGAATAGGCCTTGCACTCCCAGATAAAGGTGTAATAAAAGCTTGTCAATGTGTTACACTTGGTTTCATTTTTATCACCATTATCTCCTTACCCACTCACATTTACTAAGTGCCACGTGTGCATAAAGTGCTTGGCCTTAGGCTCAGAATGGGTCGGCGAATACTCATACGTCTCCTCGCCCAGCCCCTCTCGCTGGTCCGTGCCAGTTCATAGCAACCCCTTCCTGCCGACATCACATGAGAAAGTCAGGAAGGAACTGGCGCGTGCAGAGAAGGAAGAAGGTTCCAGGTGCATTATGTGCCCTCATAAGGCGGTAAGATGAGTCCCGTTTTATGGATGTGGTCACTGAGGCTCAGAGAGGCCAAGCTGGTAGAATTGGAGCACTCTTTCTCCGAAGGTGGTGCCTTACGAGCTAAGGGGGTAGTTGACAGGTTTTTGGGGACAAATAATCTATGATAAATTTAGTTGATTTAGGTTAATCAATTAAAGTTAACTTGTATTGCCTTAGTTGAGACAGTATAGTAAAGCGGCAAATCAGATTGGACATTGCAGGCAGAGAGTCCTGGGTTCAAATCCTGACCCCACTTAGCTTTTCTGGGTCAATTCACCTACCTCCTCTGAGCCTTTCTTTTTTCATTTATAAAATCAGTGTAATAGTACATACTCTATAGGGTCATCAAGGTGAAGTAATACAGTTTATGTATAGTAGGTAGCTCTGTTCTTGGCAAATGATGTTGCCTCCTCTGCCCTGTCTTCTTCTCCAGGAAATGCTTGCTTCCAGATTAACTGGTTTGGACACATGAATATTGACCACTTGATCTGCTTATCCCGAGTATTATGTTATTTACTAGTGATTGCATGGCTATCCAAATACCTTGTTTCTTGGCCAAGTACAAGGAAGCCAGTATAATTAGCACGGATGGCATGGTTCTCCTCCAAGAATGTCCTAGGTCTGCGTGGTTGGCCTTTGAAATTGCCTGGGTTTCATGATTTCAGAGCCCGTGGAAGTTCAATGTGGCAGGTGGCTGGTTCTTCACCAACCTTTTTCCCTTTTCCTCTCAGCTAGACTAGTATTTCCCAGTTTCCCTTATAGTTAGGTAACTATGTGACTGAGTTCTGGCCAGTGGAACATGGGTGGAGATGATGGGGATGTGGAACGTGGGTGAAAAGCCTGGCCTCTAAGAATTTCTCACAAATCGTCCTCTCTTCCCACATCTGCTGCCAGATAGAGGATCAGGCAAAGGACTCCAAAGCTGTAGAGGATAGAGAACCACCAGATGGAAGGAAACTGGGTCCCTGAATGACTGTGTGGAGCAGAGTAACCATCCCATTCCACAACCTGCATTGGTCCATGAGACAGTATCTTACTAGGTTAAGCCACTGAGATTTGGGGCTTACTTGTGTTGTTTTTGTTTTGTTTTTTTCTTAACATCTTTATTGGAGTATAATTGCTTTACAGTGGTCTGTTAATTTCCGCTGTGTAACAAAGTGAATCAGTTATACATATACATATGTCCCCATATCTCTTCCCTCTTGCATCTCCCTCCCTCACACCCTTCCTATCCCACTCCTCTAGGTGGTCACAAAGCACCGAGCTGATCTTCCTGTGCTATGTGGCTGCTTCCCACTAGCTATCTATTTTACGTTTGGTAGTGTATATATATGTCTATGCCACTGTCTCACTTTGTCCCAGCTTACCCTTCCCCCTCCCCGTATCCTCAAGTCCATTCTCTAGTAGGTCCTCATCTTTATTCCCATCTTGCCCCTAGGTTCTTCTGATCATTTTTTTTCTCTTTTTTAGATTCCATATATACGTGTTAGCATACGGTATTTGTTTTTCTCTTTCTGACTTACTTCACTCTGTATGACAGTCTCTAGGTCCATCCACCTCACTACAAATAACTCAGTTTCATTCCTTTTTATGGCTGAGTAATATTCCATTGTATATATGTGCCACGTCTTCTTTATCCATTCATCTGTTGATGGACACTTAGGTTGCTTTCATGTCCTGGCTATTGTAAAAAGAGCTGCAGTGAACATTTTGGTACATGACTCTTTTTGAATTATGGTTTCCTCAGGGTATATGCCCAGTAGTGGGATTGCTGAGTCGTATGGTAGTTCTATTTGTAGTTTTTTAAGGAACCTCCATACTGTTCTCCATAGTGGCTGTATCAATTTACATTCCCAGCAACAGTGAAAGAGGGTTCCCTTTTCTCCACACCCTTTCCAGAATTTATTGTTTGTAGATTTTTTGATGATGGCCATTCTGACTGGTGTGAGATGATATCTCATTGTAGTTTTGATTTGCATTTTTCTAATGATTAATGATGTTGAGCATTCTTTCATTTGTTTGTTGGTATTCTGTATATCTTCTTTGGAGAAATGTGTGTTTAGGTCTTCTGCCCATTTTTGGATTGGGTTGTTTGTTTTCTTGATATTGAGCTGCATGAGTTGCTTGTATGTTTTGGAGATTAATCCTTTGTCAGTTGCTTCATTTGCAAATATTTTCTCCCATTCTGAAGGTTGTCTTTTGGTCTTGTTTATGGTTTCTTTTGCTGTGCAAAAGCTTTTAAGTTTCATTAGGTCCCATTTGTTTATTTTTGTTTTTATTTCCATTTCTCTAGGTGGTGGGTCAAAAAGGATCTTGCTGTGATTTATGTCATAGAGTGTTCTGCCTATGTTTTCCTCTAAGAGTTTGATGGTGTCTGGCCTTACATATAGGTCTTTAATCCATTTTGAATTTATGTTTGTGTATGGTGTTAGGGAATGTTCTAATTTCATTCTTTTACATGTAGCTGTCCAGTTTTCCCAGCACCACTTATTGAAGAGGCTGTCTTTTCTCCATGTATATTCTTGCCTCCTTTATCAAAGATAAGGTGACCATATGTGTGTGGGTTTATCTCTGGGCTTTCTATCCTGTTCCATTGATCTGTCTTTCTGTTTCTGTGCCAGTACCATACTGCCTTGATTACTGTAGCTTTGTAATATAGTCTGAAGTCAGGGAGCCTGATTCCTCCAGCTCCGTTTTTCTTTCTCAAGATTGCTTTGGCTATTCGGGGTCTTTTGTGTTTCCATGCAAATTGTGAAATTTTTTGTTCCAGTTCTGTGAAAAATGCCAGTGGTAGTTTGATAGGGATTGCATTGAATCTGTAGATTGCTTTGGATAGTAGAGTCATTTTCACAATGTTGATTCTTCCAGGCCAAGAACAGGGTATATCTCTCCACCTATTTGTATCATCTTTAATTTCTTTCATCAGTGTCTTATAATTTTCTGCATACAGATCTTTTGTCTCCTTAGGTAGGTTTATTCCTAGATATTTTATTCTTTTTGTTGCAGTGGTAAATGGGAGTGTTTTCTTAATTTCACTTTCAGATACATTAGTGTATAGTAGGGGGCTTTAACACCCCACTTTCACCAATGGACAGATCATCCAAAGTGAAAATAAATAAGGAAACACAAGCTTTATTGATACATTAAACAAGATGGACTTAATTGATATTTATAGGACATTCCATCCAAAAACAACAGAATACACATTCTTCTCAAGTGCTCATGGAACATTCTCCAGGATAAATCATATCTTGGGTCACAAATCATGCCTTGGCAAATTTAAGAAAATTGAAATCATATCAAGTATCTTTTCCGACCACAATGCTATGAGACTAGATATCAATTACAGGAAAAAAATCTGTACGAAATACAAACACATGGAGGCTAAACAACACACAATAACCAAGAGATCACTGAAGAAATCAAAGAGGAAATTAAAAAATACCTAGAAACAAATGACAATGAAAACACGACAACCCAATACCTATGGGATGCAGCAAAAGCAGTTCTAAGAGGGAAGATTATAGCAATACAGTCCTACCTCAAGAAACAAGAATCATCTCAAATAAACAACCTAACCTTACATCTAAAGCAATTAGAGAAAGAAGAACAAAAGAACCCCAAAGTTAGCAGAAGGAAAAAAATCATAAAGATCATATCAGAAATAAATGAAAAAGAAATGAAGGAAACGATAGCAAAGATCAATAAAACTAAAAGCTGGTTCTTTGAGAAGGTAAGCAAAATTGATAAACCATTAGCTAGACTTATCAAGAAAAAAAGGGAGAAGACTCAAGTCAATAGAATTAGAAATTAAAAAGGAGAAGTAACAACTGACACTGCAGAAATTCAAAGGATCATGAGAGATTACTAGAAGCAACTCTATACCAATAAAATGGACAACCTGGAAGAAATGGACAAATTCTTAGAAATGCACAACCTTCCGAGACTGAACCAGGAAGAAATAGAAAATATGAACAGACCAATCACAAGCACTGAAATTGAAACTGTGATTTAAAATCTGCCAACAAACAAAAGCCCAGGACCAGATGGCTTCACAGGTGAATTCTATCAAACATTTAGAGAAGAGCTAACACCTATCCTTCTCAAACTCTTCCAAAGTATAGCAGAGGGAGGAGCACTCCCAAACTCATTCTATGAGGACACCATCACCCTGATACCAAAACCAGACAAAGATGTCACAAACAAAGAAAACTACAGGCCAATATCACTGATGAACATAGATGCAAAAATCCTCAACAAAATACTAGCAAACGGAATCCAACCGCACATTAAAAGAATCATACACCATGATCAAGTGGGGTTTATCCCAGGAATGCAAGGATTCTTCAGTATACGCAAATCAATCAACATGATACACCATATTAACAACTTGAAGGAGAAAAACCATATGATCATCTCAATAGATGCAGAGAAAGCTTTTGACAAAATTCAACACCGATTTATGATAAAAACCCTCCAGAAAGCAGGCATAGAGTGAACTTTCCTCAACATAATAAAGGCCCGCAGCCAACATCGTCCTCAATGGTGAACAACTGAAACCATTTCCACCAAGATCAGGAACAAGACAAGGTTGACCACTCTCACCACTCTTATTCAACATAGTTTTGGAAGTTTTAGCCCCAGCAATCAGAGAAGAAAAGGAAATAAAAGGAATCCGAATCGGAAAAGAAGAAGTAAAGCTGTCACTGTTTGCAGATGACATGATACTATACCTAGAGAATCCTAAAGATGCTACCAGAAAACTACTAGAGCTAATCAATGAATTTGGTAAAGTAGAAGGATACAAAATTAATGCACAGAAATCTCTTGGGGCTTACTTGTAATACCTATTAGCCTGCCCTTAGTAATACAGCCTGCTTATGACTTATAGCAAGGTAGTTCCAGCCATCATTAATACTCTCTCTAAATGACCCTATAAAATCAAATGCCCTGGGAGGGGTAATGTATTTCCTTACATTAGCATAAATTATTTATAAGCTTAGCCTGCCAGGTTCAAGCAGGGCCCTCTAGATATGTGGCACTTTTTCTTTTTTTTTTTTAAGATTTTTAAAAACATTTTATTTTATTTATTTATTTTGGCTTCATTGGGTCTTCTTTGCTGTGCGCGGGCCCTCTCTAGTTGTGGTGAGCAGGGGCCACTCTTCGCTGCAGTGCGCCTCTCTCGCTGCGGAGCACGGGCTCCAGGCACGCAGGCCGCAGTAGTTGTGGTGCACGGGCTCAGCACTTGTGGCTCACGGGCTCCAGAGAACAGGCTCAGCGGTTGTGGCGCATGGGCCCAGTTGCTCCGCGGCCTGTGGAACCCTCCTGGACGAGGGCTCGAACCCATGTCCCCTGCATTGGCAGGCGGACTCCCAACCACTGCGCCACCAGGGAAGCCCAGCACTGTTTCTGATGGCATGTGCAGCTGAGGTGGGGAGATGGCTGGTACAGTGGTTCTCAAAGCATCAGTATCACTGGTAACTTACTAGAAATGCAAATTTTTGGGTGCTATCTCAGATCTACTGGATCAGAAACTTTGGGAGTGGGGCTCAGCCATCTGTTTTCACAGGCCCTGCAGTGGTTCTGATGCACCAGGCAAATATTTGAGATATAAGTTGAGGGAGGAGGACTGCTGGAGACCTGGAGCTTATATCTGGGGAGAGCAGAACAGAGTGGGGTTCACAGCAACTGCTCTGGTGCAGACCGCTGAGGACTCTCTCCTTAGTTTAAAGATGGCTACCCTCGTGCTGCCTTTTCACAAGGCTGTCCCACTGTGTGCACACACCCTGTTGTCTCTTTATATGTCCTGATTTCTTCAGATTAGATAAGGGCCCTACCCCAATGGCCTCATTTTAACTTAGTCACCTCTTTAAAAGCACAATCTCCAAATACAGTCACATTTTAAGGGTCTGGGGGTTAGAGCTTCAACATAGGAATTTTGGGAGAGACACAGTTCAGTCCATAACAGCTATGGAATCTGGAATATTACTACTTTTTAATTTTCCTGTCCCTCTGAGAACTTCCTTGAATAATCCTGGAGCCAAAGATAATTACGTGCTATATTTAACATCGTCTTTGGAGTAAAAAGCTTGCTCTACTTTATTCTAGCAGTGAAGTTAGAACTGAATTAATATTTTTGGCAATAAGTTGGCTGATGGAAACTAGATCTCGATAAAAGTAATGCAAAAGTAAATGGGCCCTGTTTTAAATAGAGTTTCCTGGACCTCTCGGGCAGCTGGAGGTTAATTTGTGAATGAATGTAAGAGTGTTTGGCAAATAGGGACTGTAAAACAACTTTATAATCTGGTGGAAACCTGCATTTTGCCCTGAGTCGATGACCAGTTAGTGCCGTGGCAAATGGGAAAATACTTTCCTTGAAATTTTGTTCTTTGGAAATAAGCAAGAAGATCCTTTGTTAGGATAGAAAAATGAGTTCCTCTGAGATGCTTTTGAGTCAATTTGGTGTGTTAGTAAGCTCTGGTATTAATCTTAAATAATGACTGAGTAATGCGGCAGAAAAATAGAATGGGAGAAAAAATAGATGGGCAACTCTTCTTAAAACTCATGTTTCACAAGCTTGTATTGTTGTTCCCAAGAGAAATCTTCAGCATGTCAAAGGATTGCTTTATCTTTCATTCTATTCATGTGGGTCTCCCCTTGCCTTTGCTCCCTCGCCTTCATATTAACTAGCAGGGGTCACATATTTGGTGCCCCTGCTGCCAAGGTGAGCTTTGCCATAACAGCTTCAGGTAGTCTAAACTTGGGGCAATTTAGCTGCCTTTAAAATCCCACAGAATGAACTTTCTTATCATTTGTTAACTGCCAGGGCAAAGTTCACTGAAAAACATTCTTACTGCTAGTCTGTGAAATGGTGGCTGTTGAAGTCCTATGCATACAGGCACGTTAGCCTATGCTCAAAATATGCTTATGGGGCAAATTCTGATATGATTAATGTTGGCATCATTGAGCATACATTAGTGGAATTTGCATATATAAAATTTGAATAATGTTCAAGGACATTAAGTGATTTCAGATTTAATAGTGATAATCATAGCTAACATTTATTGCAGTATTACATGCCAGACACTGCTCTAAACATTTTGTATGATAATTAATCCTCACAACAGGTCTACGAAATAGGTCCTATTATCACACCCATTTTGTAGATGAGAAAATCGAGGCACGGAAACACCTCCTTTTTGGCTCATGAGATTCCATGGTAAAGTTGAGTAGGTGTGTTCTATGGATGAACCTTGGTTGCATGCCTGCTGCCAGTGTTGGGGGGCTAGAAAGGTGAGTATCTTGTGCTTTTGGTGATAGGTTGACTGTCTTCAACCAAGACACATGGGGGGGGTGTCCCCAGATCTGGGTGTCCCCAGATCTGAGGGCCAGGGAGCGTGGAGGACAAACAGAATGACAAGGACCCACCACAAAGAGTGGCTTTTGTACATGTTTCTGATGCTGCCTAAGAGTCACACAGGACAAAGGGAACTTTAAGCCCTGCTAATAGTGATGCTACTAAATATTTGAAAAGTAGAGGCTTCTAGTTCTTCCTCATCCACTAGCCAAAAGCCAGTACGTTTATGTCAAAATAAGAAAAAAAACTGCTCAGTTTTAAAATAAGGTTTATACTTTAACGTTGGACTTAAGAAAACTCCCCCCTCTGTCTTTGTCTTTTTTAAAGTGCTGTTTCTGCCATATTCTCCAAACCTGGTTAAAAATAACCCAAGTAAGTCTTTAAAAAGTGTATTATGTAGCAAAGAGTTCTAAGAAAGTGTCCTCTTATATGTATAAAAATGAAGCCCAGTTATAGCAATAAATTTTGACTGGAATGCAGAGTGACTCAGTCAGAGGGACATGTCATGTGACCATGATGACAGGCATTCATTCATAATTTGATGACTTCTCCATCTAGAATCTGGCAGTCTGACAGCCCAGCACCTGCTCTACCCCAGCAGTGAGCAAGGAATCCCTCAGCTGTAAACGAAGGGACGTGGGTACAAAGAGATGTTTTATCATTCAGTATTTTTTTGGTCTCACTGTCCAAGTATGTAAAATTCAACCTAAAACCTTCAGGTTGACCATAAAAAAAAACCTGAGGACCTCATCATTCTGCACAAAGCTCAAGGAGTTGCCTGGAGAAACAATTTATTTTCTGTAACTTTGCAGACATATAAAAATGAATAGGTTGTAAAGAACATTAACAAGTTAGTATTCAGTATCTCTAAAATTTTCAATGTACATACTTTAGGGGAATCTACCCTACAACAATGAAAGCATCAGTATTTAAGGATATATTTACAAAGATGTGTTTACTTCAGTATTGTTCGGAGTGGGGGAAAAAGCAACCCTGAATGTCCATTAGTAGAGGAATAGTTGAATAAATTCGGTTACATTCTTACTGTGAACTATTATGTGTATGTTTAAAAGAATGATTTTGTATGTATTGACCTGGAAGGCTGCCCCTATATATTGTTATATTTTAAAATCCATTGCCAAAAAAATGCACAGAGGATAAGTAAACCCCTCTTTATACAAACGTATATGTGTTTGTACATTTATATTTGCTGGGTGAGTATTGAGAAGTATGTGGAAGAATATTATAAGCCAAATTGTCACTTTTCTCCGAGGGATTGTTTAATGTTACAACAAACATGTATTAGTTGTGTAATTACAATACAGAGAAGGAAATGTACTTAACCATTTAGGATATGGTGAGGATTTAATGACACAATATTTATAAAATGCTTTTTATGATCCCTGGTCTCTAGTAAGCATCTGAGAAATGCTGGATATTATTACTTGATTTTTTTTTTTTTCCTGGACTGCTGCAGCATACAGCAGTCTGGCGCTTGCCTTCCTCCACACTATTATTTATTGCAGTCTATGTTCCAGATGGCTCGTAGTCTCTGAGGAAACCACACGCTATCACTGTCACCCTATGCCTGTGTGTATAAAGTCCCCAATCTTAGAACCTCAGGTTCCCCCTTCTTCACCTGCGTAGCTGCTTTGCACCCTTTGGGCCTCAGTTTAAGTGCCTTCTCTGACCTGCAAGTGAAGGTGAGAGATCTGTTCTCTCTGGGCTGTCTGTCCCACGTCGCAATACCGTTACCCTGTTGGAATAGTCTGTCTGTCTGTGGGGCTGCGTCTACCCATCTTTGCATCCTCAGCATCCACCCCAGGGCCACGGAATGGGTACTTGGTAAACATTGATGGAGCAGCTGAATGAACAGTGGCTGCATGACCATGCTGGAAGAGAAAGAGGCAAACTGGTTTCTCAGGAAAAGCTCAGGAAGCCAGACAGGCGCTGTGTCACTGTTTGAGTTCTAGGTGCCTGCTTGGGTTATTCAAGTGCAGTGTTTTCATGTCTCAGGCTTTTGCAAATTGTAAATGGACTAAGGTGTTGCTGCTTTTTAAATGACTAATTTGTTCAGATTATCATATAATGTCCCTCCAGTGTCAAAGTTATTAACTTACCAGGACAGTTAATAACTACTCTTTATTGACTTTATGCATATGTACAAAAACCTCAGTTTAACCAACGTCAGGTAAAAGCAATTGAGAAAATATATTGCAGAATGGAAACTCCAGGAAGAGCTTTGCGGTTGGTAACTGAGACTACCATGTGAACAAGATGTACAGTCCTTAAATGGCAGAGGACTCATTTCTTGGCCCTGTTCAAAATACAATTTTCTTTTTTTTTACATTTATATTATATACATTTATTAAATAATTGTTTCTTTATCTTTGTTAGGTTATTACCATTAGAAAACATGTTAAAGTGTATCATTACATTATTGCAAATCTGGTGGGTGAATTAATGATATATATTATTTTAATAGAGGTGCCTGTTAATCAGAAAATTTTAATGACCAGCATAAAATACTATTTTCAAAAAAGGTAAAATTATGACTCCCACACAGAAATCAAATGAATATATGTTAAAATTTTTCCTTAATTTATTAATTGATGAGCGAACACAGACAGATGTTATTACTGATTTAAAAGAAAATCCAAAGAAAGACACATTGCAGATGACCAACATCGAATTGAGTGAGAAAATGGAGGCAAAACTGAGTTTTTCATGGGGAGGTGATGATGGTAAAGGAATATTTTCTGAAAAGGACAGAATTTGCATGTCTACAGACAAGAATTATTTTGCTAATAAATTTTAGTATGAGTATGTTCCAAATATTGCATGGGACATACTTGTACTAAGTAAAAGTTCATCTGAAAATAAAATTTTACTGCTGATCCTGTTTATTATTTTTACTGTTTTTTCCCTCTAAATCTGGCAACCCTATCTGAGTTGAGCATTATTATAACAGTTCATCTCTAAATCCACTAGGTCAATAACCTGCCTACCCCCAAAATGGCAAATTGTTATGTTTCCCACCAAACCTACTTCCTGATCTATATTCCATATTGCAACATGTGACATTCTCATCCACTCTTATCCAAGGTCATGTTCTCTCTCCTTACTTACATTCAATTGATTAGTATGTACTCTATTCTCCAAACCGTGCAATTGTCTTCATCTCTATTGCCTAAGCTTCCTGTCAGGGTCTCATCCTCTCTGGCCTAGAGATTTGCAAATTTCCTAAATTAATCTTTCAGTTTTTATTTTCTCCAGTCCCTCCTACATGTTGTTGACAGGTTGTATTTCTGGATTAAATTTTCCCCTCCTTACTTCCAACAGGAGGTTGTTCAAAGCCCTTAGCACGGCCTTTCGCAGTCTGACCATGTTCTACTTTCTGGTCACCATCCTCACCGCCCCACCCTCCTTCTGCTCTAGGCATAATAGTTGTTCATAGTGCTGAGTCTCTGCACATGCTGTTTGCTATGCCTGTATTGCTGTCTCCTTCACTCTCTGCTCCCAAATCCTGCTTCAAGAGCCTGCTTAAATGTTACCTCCCCTCTAAAGCCTCCCTGTGTTCCAAAGCTGTCCCCTCCCAACCCATTCAATCTTCCTTTCGTTGTGTTTCCATTGTAGCATTATATTATTAAAACATGTCAATAATTGTACTGTTTCTGTCTTGCTCAAAAGACTGTGAGCTTCTCAAGGACAAGGGTTATGTCTTACTCATTGTTTTAAATATACAGTACCTAGCATAGTGCATGACAACTAGTATGCATACAGTATCAGAAAAGAAGTGAATACCTATAACTCTTATATCTCCATCAGTGAAAAATTATCATGGAACACCTGAAGATGAAGTTGCAGCAAATGAAGGTAATAGGAAGCTAACCAGTTAAAGATGGAATAGCAACCGATGCCTGTTCAGGTTCATTGGATTTCACCCAAATGATCATGCTTACACATGCAAGTACATGTTTATTAAGCATTAAGCATATAGGTACAGATGTCTAGCACAGAATGAAGACAGCAGGGACTTGTTGTCCTTTCTGTCCCTCCAAGCGTGAGAGGCACAGATGAAACTTATCATTGTAACAAGATACATCTGATCACCTTCAACATAACAGTATACATCTCAACTCTTCCAGAATACTTTTGAATACATCCAACGTTTATTCCTGTGAACAGTTTTCCTTGTAGAGTTCATTGTCTAACAGTTTTCCTTGTAGAGTTCATTGTCTGGCCATGGCCTACATGTGAAACCCCCATTCAGCCCCCAACAATATCTGAGAAGTCAAGAAGAGAGAAACTCCTTACAAACATTACAGTATTAAGGACTTTTGCTTATTTCATTTCTTCCATCAGGACTATAACTCATGAATTTCTCATAGTAGAACTAAAAATTGTTTCTCAAGATGTTACAGGTGGAAAGAGAGAGAGATAATGCCATTTAAAAAATGTAGTCTAGGGATCGCCTGCATCAGAACCCTTGGGCGTGCTTGTTAAAAAAGCAGATTCCTGGACTTCCCTGGTGGCACAGTGGTCAAGAATCCACCTGCCAATGCAGGGGACACGGGTTCGAGCCCTGGTCCAGGAAGATCCCACATGCCAAGGAGCAACTAAGCCCGTGTGCCACAACTACTGAGCCCACGTGCCACAACTACTGAAACCCGTGCGCCTAGAGCCCATGCTCCACAACAAGAGAAACCATGGCAATGAAGAGTAGCCCCTGCTCGATGCAACTAGAGAAAGCCTGTGCACAGCAACAAAGACGCAATGCAGCCAAAAATAAATAAATTTATTAAAAGAAAAAAAAACCCAACAGATTCCTGAGCCCAATCTTCATTATCAAATCAGAACTTGTTGGAGTGTGGTTCAGAAATCTGTATTTTAAATAAATTCTGTAGCATATTATTATATACAATGAGGTTTGAGAGCTGGTAGAACAGATACACACAACAGGGCTGATTCCACATACGTATAGGCAACCGAGGCACTCTACTACACCATGAGATGGGTGACAAAGATTCACTTGCACAGGCCCAAGCTTTTCAGACCATCACTGCAACCGCATCCTGGGCGATTGCTGTCATGGCTCTGCCACTGTCCAAACTGTCACCTGTGCTCAATGCGGTTCAAAGCTGCAGCTTGTTGGCTGCTGTGTGAATCGCTTCTATTGGTGAGAGAAGCAGGTGGCTCTGTGTGCTGAGTTAAGGATAGATTTTTTCCAACTGGACAAGACTTTAGGATAACGTGTAGGATATTGGAAAATGGAGCAAAGAGCATGTTTCTGAATAGGGGATAAAGTGCGCTGTGATGTCTGACGTTGCTGAATTGAAGTTAAATGAGCAAGGGTTCATTCTCGGAGGCAGGCCAGATCCTCCTAGGCACTCTGGTGGACACCTGATAAAACTCCCATTTTTATACTAGGCTATTCAGTTTCTTTAAAGCCTCTTTTTGTTACTACAATATAAACAATTAACCAAGCACTTACTACTTCCCCTTTTATTTCAGATTTAGAAATGTTGGCACTTGGAGCATGATGTAAAGAAATGTGACAAAAGGGCACAAAATTGGTGCCTCCGCTTCGAGCTCCAGGCTAAAACTTTCATCTATAGCTTTGGTCCTTCTTTATCTGAATCTAAAATAGAAAAGATGATTAACGGACCGTGCTGCTCCTCTCTCTTCTTGAATAGCTGACCTTCGTGCCTCTCTTTCGCAGCTGGGTCCCGTTGCCTGCGTGAACACAGAACTCACTGGGAGCATCCAGTCCCTCTGCTCGGTCCTCCTCTTATTTCTCACTTCCTTTCTGGCGGATAATCTTAATTTAGCCTAAAATATTTCTCAGCCACAGCCCTGGAGCTCTCAGCATTTTGCATATTTTACGTCTTAAGAGGCTAACCTGTTAAGCAGACAGCTTAAACACTTGTAGTGGTTTCCTTATGGGTCCCTTGGTAAAGTACCCCAAGTCTGGGGGAGGCCCAGCGATATTGCGATTGTGGTAGGGTTGTGTAAATACAGCACAGATTCCTGTGGGTTTGATGCTCTTTCTTCCAATGTTTTCAACCTCTTCAAGATGGATGCTGTTACTGCCATTTTGCAGATATATTCAGGCTTAGAGAGGCCACACAGCTAGAGAATGGTGATCTCAGATTTGAATTCCAGGTCTGTGTGGCACCAAAGTCTATTTTCTCCACATCAGCAAATAGATTTGTTAGGAAAGACTGATAAATAGCGCCCTTGGAAAGCTGGAAAGCTGTGGAAAGCCGAGAGCTGAGAGTAAATTTGTCATAGCTAATCTTCCTTTGCCCTTTAGTGGCCTGGGTATAGCTTAATTAGGGCAGCTCTTGTAGCTATTTCAGGTTTAAGTTTACTGTGTACGAAAGAAACAGAAGCATCCAGGGTGCTAGAGAGGAGAGCACTGGGGAATCCAGGGAGAAGTTTAAGACAGAGGAAGTGACGGAGGAACTGACAGGTAAATGCTGTGTAAGAGCAGAATAAAAGATTCATGGTATGGCCATACGTAATTACTGCTGATTTAGTGAGAATCTGCTTTAGAGTCATTGCTAAAATCTGTGAGCCTCCTTATGGGTGGGATATTTACCTTTAAAAAGTAAAAATTAAAAAACTGCATTTTAGCGTTGATTTTTTTTATTTTATCTACAAGGAACCAAAAGATAAAATTCCGTGGTATTCAAAGAGACAAAAATCCGTGGAATTTTTGGCTTTATATTAATTTAAATGGATTCCTATATGTAAAACTGATAAATGTGGAGCCACTTGGATAAAGCCAAGAGAAGGTGTGGGGTCTTCCTGCCTGGCCTTGTCATCCCATCCTGCGATAACCCCTGCGGTATTCCCTCAGGCTTCTGTGGCCCTCAGAAACATAGGTTGTGAAAACTGCATTAGGATAAATAGAAGGTGATTAAGCTTCAGGAGGCCTGTGTCTCATGTCTGCTCTACAATCCTGGCTTTATAACCTTGGGCAAATCTGCACCTCAGCCCCTTACTCAGAAAGTGGAGATGATGATGACCATTGGCCTCCAACCTCCCAAGGCTATTCAGAGCTAGGAACCTGGAGATCCTATGTAAATATCTAGTGATATTATTTTATAGTCCTTTGTGGTGGTACTCTCAATCTTTGAATATTTTATTCCTTTTGGAAAACTCCATGCCTCATACATGCTTTCTGATACTCAAGAGTTTTGTACCTTGTATCCAGCTTTCCTAATTGGTTAGGATTAGTCCCACCTCTCTTATTTTGCCATTAGCTATTTTCAACTCCTAATTGGTAAGAGTGTAGAGGGTCCCCAAGACCCCCTCTAGGTTCGGTGATTCACTAGGAGCACTTAAACACTTTCACGGAACTTAACATAGGATTCATTACAGGGAAAGGAAACAAAGCAAAATCAGCAGTGGGAAGAAGTGCATGGGGGCAAAGTCCAGAGGAAACCAGGTGCAAGTTTCCAAGAGTTTTCCCCCTGTAGATTCACATAGGCTGTGCATAAGTCCTCCAAAATCAAATTGTGACACCATGTGTAACACGGTGTCCATCAGTAGAAACTCATTGCCCGAGGCTCCTGCTGGGGGCTGGTCATGTAGACACCCTTTGTCTAGCATGCATCAGGAGCCCAGGCTGCCCAATGGAAAGCTGGTGTTCAGCCTCTACCACATTGTTTGTATAAATAGTTTAGGAACAGTGAGCCAACCTTATCAATTAGGGAATGGTGGGAACCCTCCTGAAATTCTAATTCACAGATGCCAGCTAAGGACCAAAGTTGTAAATGGGCCTTTCTAAGGATAGCAGATTCAGGCCTGCTATGTTAACTCATTTCTGCTCAGTAAGCTTCAATCTTTTTTTTCCTATTTACCTGTTAAAACAATTTGGATATAAAAATAACTCAGGAAAATTTGGAAGTGTTCTTTTCATGTTGATGATAGCATTTTGAGATGAGAGTTCTCCCTCAAACTCCCTGAACTCAGATAATTTACTCTGCTTTTATAAAAAGCTCATAGTTGTATAAGTAAATGAAATGAAAATAATAAGAACAAACCAAAAATCTAAGATAATATAGTTAACATTTAGAAATATGATAGCAAAACATTATCTTCTTTGTGCAGTAAGTTTCATTAAAATATTTAAGTCTTTCTCTATGGCACAACATTTTTGTATATTAAGAAGGTAAAGAAAATAACTCTGAAAGCTTATGTATTACTTAGAAAGATGTTAAGATGCTGTTACAAGAGACCCAGTAAAAAGTTAGCTTACAAAACAAACATGTTTATTTCTCACACTCATAACAGTTCCAACGTGAGAGTTTCAGGTGGATGGAACAGCTCTGCCAACTTCATCAGGGACTCAGCTGATGGCTGCCCTGCCATCTGTATCACGTGGTTCACCACATGTTGTTTTCCAGGTTCTGGCTATTGGCGCCTGGAGGAAGGGGTGAGGAGGGGAAGTCCAGAGCCAGGAATCTCCTCTCAAGCAAGAAAAGTGAAAATTGCTCATATAAGTTTTGTTTGTTGTTTATTGGTGAGAGATTGGTCACATGGCCACATGTAGCTGCAAGAGAGGCTGAGAAGTATAATCTAGCTACATGCCTAGGAAGAAGGGATGGGAAACTTTTAGTGGGCTGTTAGCCATCTCCCCCACAGCTCATAAGAGTTTTTCATTACAGGTGCAAACTAGGATATTTAGCACTTTGTTTAGAGACTTGTAACTTTCCAAGTAATCGCAGAGCAAGTTAGGAAATGCTCTAGAATGATATCTAAGCTTTCACTTTAAAAAGTGCTTTGATAATCTGTAGCATGAAGATTTCAAGGTAGAAAACTCATCCTGACAATTTACCAAAGTGCTTTCAAAATATTTTATTATTCTTGATAGTTTTACCCCAACTTTAGTTGATATATTCTTCTCCTTAGTTTTCTCTTTTGAGCAATGTGTAACGCTTCCTGCCCTAAACCAATCTTTAGCTAAAGGGCTTTCCTCTTGTTGAATACCTTTTAACCTCTATATTATAATTACGATTTCAAGGTTCAGTTGTACTTCCTTAATGTAAATCTAGGGAAAGTGAAAAATAAACCACCTCATTTCCAGTTTCTACTTTTATACTACATCTGTTATCTTACTTACGGATATAACATAATATCCAACTCCTTAAGTGTATTATGTTTATAATCGACCTGCTTATGCCTTCATTCCTGACATATAAATAGTAACATTTGATTTGTTAAGTTTAAAATTGCATTCTAAAGTTGTTTAGAAGATTCTTGTGTTGTTTCATTAGATAATCTCCTATAATTCATGCAGATTTATTTTAAAGTTGGTGTGAATGAAAAGGAGTAGTTGCTAGATAGCGATGACCAATAATAAGCGTTCATTTATTACCTTGGCTGGAACTGCATAAAAACTGGGTCATTGACTTAGGTATTTGTTTTTTTCAGTTCCACAGTCTGAGATTTCTGTATCACACATGCACACGTACACGCACGTGCACACTGCACACATTCATACATAGTGTGTATGTATATTCCACTTGAACTTCGCTTTGTCTAAATGTGAAATTTCTCTACTCTCAGAAAATTTCCCTATTGCTAAAAGTGTGGTCCTTAATGTACTGAGATGATCCCATATGTACAATGATGAAGGATTCCATTTTGAGTTGTCTCTTGGTGGTGGAGACATCTCTGTACTGAGGTCTTCTCACTTTCTCCCACAGTCCCTGGTACAGTCAAGAATAGCTATTCACCACATGCCAGATTTGACTTGGGCACAGAGCATGTGGTCAGAGGACAGGATGCGATTGACCTTCATGTGGCTCAAACCATGACCTAGGATTCACATAGGACACTGAGCCAGACTGCTGCAGACGATAATCCCTCAGTGCTTTGAATTTACTGAGTGCTTTAGATATATATATTGCTATATTTCTCTTCCCCCAAGCTCTTGCTAACCTACTATCTCATCGTGGTTTCACAGAAGTCTGGAAAAGTAGGAAGTGAGAAGCATGACTAAATCTATTTTTCTTACCTTTTAAATTTTATGTTTTCATTTTCCTCCTTCCCTCCCTTCCTTTCTTCCTTCCTTCTTCTTTTCCTCATTCCTTTCTTCTTTATTTCCTTTTTTCTTTCTTATTCACAGAAAGAGAAACTAAAGGGGTAGAGATGTTTAAGTAAAATGTTTAGAATTCAGGTCTACCAGCTGCAAACCCAGTGTAATTGCTACCATATAAGGATATAGATGGAGACAGAGGAGAGACAGAAAGAGAGAGAGTTGTGTTGTGTATTAGGGGGAGGGAGTGAAGCAGTTCACAAGTGTTTCCACTTTAAGCTTTTCCCTGATTATCCAAACCTTTGTGTCGTGGAAGGCACCCAAGGAGCCATCTGGGTCAGCTTCCTACCACTGCATGGCCCCACTCCTTGATCTGGCTTCCTCTTGATCATTTCACGGATGAGATGCTCACATCTCACAAGGCAGCACATCCTGGTTAAATCATTTGTGTGGTAAGAACATATATTGGGCTGCAATTTGCTTCCCTGTGACTTCCATCCCCTACAGGAATACATAAACAAGTGTAATCTTTTCCTTGACAGTCTCTAGTCTAGACATCTGAGAACACGTATCATGACTTCACCAGCTTTTCTCCCCTCCAGGCAAGCATCTCTATTTTGTACAGCTTTGCCTCTCTACGTTTATATTGCATTTTATCCTTGTGCTTCTTAAGATGGACAGAGAACTGAGAGCCAGACTCCCACCAAGAGAACAATGGGCACTTACATTCCCTGAGCAGAAAGGCATGTGGAAGTGGAGATTCAGAGCATCTCTGGGGGCGGATGCTGACAACGCTGTCCTGACTCTGCCCCCAAGATAAGTTACCTACCCCTTGTCTACTTCTGCTTTTTCATCTGTAAAATGATGAACTAGGAATCAATGAAATAATGCTTGTGAGCAGTTGGGAACAGTGCCTGACACATAAGTCTAGGTGTGAGCTGTCATTGCATTCATATTTTTGGCAGTCATTTCACAGTTAGAACATTCTGAAATTTGAGGCAACCAAAGACCATGGTGCATTTTTGTACCAACCAGTAAAAGTCAATATCCCTCCTCCCTTGTATATACGAGTGTGTGCGGTTTGTATGTGTGTGTGTTTGAACCTGAATGAAGGGTTCTATTCCTGCTAAAAGTCATCTGGCTTATTTCAGTATATATCCTCCAGCCTGTTAAGTGGTTTGAATCTTGAAGGTGCCCATCCAACATGGCAAGTCTCCCTCCCAATCATGACTTTTATGACTCCAATCTTACACTGAAAAAAAAAAACCAAATAAGACTAGAACAATTACAGAGCACTCTTTTGGTTTACGTCATCATCCAGACTACACTGATTTATCTAGTCCCTCATAGTACAAGCTATTTAATTTCATGTTTGTCTGAAATCGAGATCTCCACTTTGCAAGGGCTCTATATTGACTTACCACTGAGTATCCATATAGTTATGCAAGGAAAGGAGATTAGTTTGGCATGATTTATTTTAAAGCAAATTTTCATTTTGCTTCTTTCTCAATTCTCTTAGCTCTTGATACATCACATTAAATACGTGTGGTGCTGGCTATCATATGCATAGCTATCACTGTAATTTTGCTTATGAACTTGACCAGGACCTGTGATTTTACTATTGAGGACCAAATCCAGTGTGTGTTTCTGGTTTAGCAGAAACTAATTATTAATCCAACCTTGGGTTTTACTTTACACTTATAAACTGTGAAAATACTCTTTTTTTTCTTCAAAAGTCTTCCAGTGCTTCACAGAAAGTAATTTATTTCCCTTTAAACATAAACAACACTCAAGAAACAAAGAAAAGAAAACCAAATAGAAGAGCATGTCCAGAGACTCCTAGTAATTTCTTTGGGATAATCCGTGAGGTTGAGTAACAGAACCAGTAAAAATCAGATTTCCTCTCTGCTTGCCCAGTATTTTTTCCCAAGAGCAGCCCTGCATTCCGTCGGCCCTTATGTCTCTCATGGGAGCACCTTATCAGGTAAGATTTCAACTGGAGGTTCACATGAGGCTCCATCCGTTTGAACAACCTATGAATCTTTTGAGGTTTTGGTCCATCATTACTTTGCAGTAATTGTTTTGACATTGTTGATCTCTCAAAACATAAAAAGTATTCCCTGCCAATAAAGGGGCTGTGATTTCATTAAGGATTTGTTATATTTCAAGGGGGAATACAATGTTTTATGAAAAACAAAAGGAACCTTGTCATATTCTATTAAAGCAGTCTCCTAACCCCCACTGAAATCGCCTGAGGACTTACATGGCTCCTAATTACACACAGTCTACCTTAGATTTTCATGTAATTTAAATGAATGGGTCTTGTACTGAACGTCTCATTTCTAAATTACTCAACGTCTCTTATTTAAATTGCTCAAACTCAATATTTTGACCTCCTTCCTCAAAGAGTCACCTAAGAGAATAGAAGATTATGGAAAAAAGGGAACCTATCTCTCAGTTATCAAATTACTCATTATGTTTTTAGACATGACTAGTTCACATTTCTTTACTAAAATACTGTAGAGGTTTGCCATAAGAGGAGAGGACTGGATGGATAATTTGAAGAAAAGGGTTTTATTTCCCTAAACAGTTCCCAGAGAGATTAGAAAATACTTATTACTGCTACCTTAAAATCTGATCTGTAGGGCTTGCCCACTGCTCTCTGCATGTGAGGGAAGCAAACTGCCAGATTGTAAACACAGCTTGAGTTGCCTCCTTTTTGACGTTTGAAATAAACTTAGGTCCCCTTGGGATCTGAATTTAGTTTTGACAAAATGCTGCTTTCTGTTTCAACAAAGGATAAAAGGAAATCACCTCATAATGGTTCCTTCTTAAACTAGTTGTCCTTAAAGTGGTCATTTTGAATGAGCTAAGGTATAGATTTGAGAAAAACATTCAAAATCAGCAGGAATTTTTAAGTCCTTGGTTTGAGGTGAGCTTCACATGTTTCGAAAATATTGTATTTTCAGAGCTTAGTTGGACTGGGATATGAGGAAGCACAGGGTGGGAGTGGAGGAGGTTAGGGAGTGGTGATTATTTTCTGGCTGTCCCTGAAGCTGGAGAGAGAGAGAGAGAGAGAGGGTGGGGGGAGGGAAAGAGAGTGAGAGAGAGAGAGAGAGAAAGAAAGAGAAAGCAAGATAGAAAGAAAGGGAGGAAGGGAGAGAGGGAGGGAGGAAGGAAGAAGAGGAAAGAAAAGGAAAGAAAAGAAAGGAAAATCAAGCTTTTGGTCAACTTTAAAAATATCCCTTTCCGTGTCACACTTTCACTGTTATGGGGCTGCTGGTTCCATTCTGCAAACCTTTCCTTACATCACCAAGTCTGTTCACGGTCACAGTGATTCTCATTGAAATGCACAAATAAGGGTGGATAAAAATTGTTTTGTGAAGTGTTATGTGTGAGCATGGATGGGTGGTAAATGATAATATTAATAACAAATATAATAAAATGTAATGATAATAAGCTCCGTGCTCTGTGACGACTTAGATGGGCGGGATTGGGGAGAGGGAGAGAGGTCCAAGAGGGAGGAGATAGATGTATACATACAGCTGATTCCCTTCATTGTACAGCAGAAACTAACACAACATTGTAAACCAACTATACCCCAATAAAAAAAAATAATTGACATACAATAAACTGCACTTATTTAAAGTGCACAAATTAAAAAAAAAAAAAACTGATACTAATTGAGGACTCACTCTGTGCCTGACAAGATTTTTACATGTCCCAATTCATTTTCTTACAACAACTCTATGAAGTAGGTACTATTACTATTGTCATGTTTCAGATAAGGAAACTGAGGCACAAGCAGGTAAGTAAATTAATCAAGTTGCCTCAGCTTTTAGGCCAATGCTACTTACGTAGTTCGCTCTTTCTGTAGCATGAGCTTAGATTTTTAGCAATGATCGCCGAGGTAAGTCAGAAGAAAGGCATCCCCTACCTTCCAGACTGACTAGACTGGAGTCAAGTCCTGCTGTGTTGTCTTGGTGGTGCCGTGTCAATTCCCAGCAATAGTAATTAGCAGTAATGTTTGGGGGAGGGACTCTGGTGGGCAGTGAGAATGTAGCAGCGTTATCATCTTCTGTGACGAACTGAGACAAAAGCAAAAACTTCTAGGAGGGACATCTGAGACATGCACAGGACTGGGATTTGGGGCACTCATTGATTCATTCAGCCCATATTCATTGAGCATATACCATGTGCCTGGCACCCCATTCTCAACCGTGGGGACACCATGGTGAACCCAACAGGTAAGGCCCTTCCTCTCATGGAGATGACATGGCCTTGTATGCAAAGCTGCGTTTCACTCACACTGCCTGGATTTTCAGTGTCCACAATTCTCTGCTTTAGAGGATGTTCTATATTTCAGCTACTTGTCTGGAACCTTCTATATTTCAGCTACTTGTTCTATATTTCAGCTACTTGTCTGGAACCTTCTCCCTGTAAACGAGGTTATTTTCTGAGGCACAGAAAGGGATTATACACATTCAGTCTATAAGAGCAGGGGAGGGAAAAGCTCCTGCAGGTTATTTAAAATCTGCACAGATATACAAGCATGACTTACACAGTCCTGGGCTCCAGCCCAAGAACGTGCTGTGTCCACAACTACCATACTGCATAAAAACCCACATTAAAACAGTAATAACAGAGAGGGAAAGAAAAAGTCATGGAGACAGAGCTGAAAGGGTTCTTGAATTAAATCACTTTTATCTGGGCTCATTCTCTTAAGGATGCAATCAACTCACTATTTCAGCAGCTTGGGACCTTAGAAATGCATTTCAAGATTAATTATAAGGTGAATTCTTTACTATGGAAAAATATACTACTTTCCTATTACTTCTAACAACAGATTCTAGTTAATGAAGCCTTGAAGCAGTTTAGTGGCTTGACTGCCACCTACTGTTCATTTTTTGCCAAAACTCACATGTAGCTTGGGCAGGAGGTAAGAAAAACGCCTTGAGTAAATCATTTTTTTTGAAGTGTTTTAACATATGTGCTGTAATGTAATTATTTTTAAAATTTAGGAGATCGAGAGAATGTGATTGATTCCATTTCAAATTACTATCTTTGTCTTAGTTTATGACAGTCACTTTGGTTAAAAATGAAAATTCTACAGCATTCTGAAAATGTATATATATATTTATATATATATATATATATATATATATATATATATATGCAGGGCATTTCATTTAGTCCTGACAAAGCATTATACTTGAAATTTATAAAAATATGCCACAAATGCATCAAACTGAAACTATCATCTCAGGAAGCTGGCATCTGATCTTTAAAACAGAAAAGAGATCTCTGTCATCATACTTTTATGCTTACATGGCTTGTGCAGACTTTGAAAATGTAAGTGCTTCTTCTATCTAGATAAGGAGATCAAGTACTGTACATCCCCAGCTATGTCTGAGTGACTCAGGCTTTTGATAGAAGTCTCTTCAGTTAACACAGCAGTCCTGAGATTCTGTTAAATGTTGAGAACTCAGAAGGCCGATGGGTTAGTGCATTTTTCTCCCTCATGTCTGAATTAATCATTTTAAAGTAATAACTAATTTTCTGGATATGACAATGCTATTTACTATTGAAATATAGAATCTTGGTGGACACTTTGTAAACGTGATCCTAAGACACAATCTATGTGAGTTATTTTATTTTTTGATCGCCCCTTTACCAGCCTTTGCACTGAATTATGTATGTAAAGAAAAACTGTAAACTGTTTTTTTTTACTGTCATCTTACATGTAGGTATATGCTTTCGTATTTTCAAATGTGTTTGTAGATTGTTTCATTCACACTTAAATCCAGTTACGTTTATTTTATTTTTTTAAAGCATAAGGCAAAAATCACCTAGAACATTTTGGCCTTATTAAAATGTGCTTCCTGCTAAAGCTATGTTGCAGTTTTCAATATAAAATGGTGTCAATAAATTCTAACATTCAGAAATCTTTTCAGCTAAAGTTTCTTTTCTCTACCAGGAACAGGCAGAGAGTAGTGATAGTTTCATTCGCTAACACAGTATTGGTAAAAGAATATGAATATCCTATTTTTTTTTTTGCCATATAGTATTTTTTTCTGATATCTGAAATAGCCATCTTAGATTTTAAAAATCACTATGAGCTCTGTGATAAGCCCTCTCTGTATATAGTTTTACAGATAATTGCACATTATTTGAAAGTCTGTCCTTTATGGTGCCAATAATATAGATATAAAACAAAAGCTTTTTTGTGTGTCTTTATTTATAGTGACACTGATAGAATTTAGAAAAGTGATATGAAACGACATTAAGAAACATGAGCAAATTTGATCAAATATTAGTTTTACACACTTTTCCCCCAAGTGATTCCATCTAATAACAATGACACTAATCCAAAGCCAAAGAAAAATAGTTCTACTTAAAATATTGGCAAAGAAGCTGAAACAAATACAATTAAGCTGACCTTTTAATAAATGTCTGTTTATTGATTTAAATTCACTTTTTTTTTCTTTTTCTGAGCAATGCTGACGAGGCATGTTAAAATACAAGCACGTATAATAACTTGGACACAACCATTTTTATTTCTTTTGTGTGTCATTACTGAAAGATTGAAGCCAGCTTCACCTAAGTGTAGTGATGCAAAAATAATAGTATCCCAGTCTGGCTGCTCTAGAGCAGAGGCAAACAAGAGCCTCATATTAAAGTCTTCGAGGTAGCTGACATGACGCATCTAGTCAGACGTAAATAATGACAGACGGAAACTATCATGAGGTCTGTGAAGCATCAACGTACTGCTATCATTTTCTCTCTAACCTTGCCTTGCTAGCAGCTCTCAGCCTTACAGCCTGAGAGATCATTTAAAAAGCAAATCCTAATGACTCTGCCCACTCTAACAATAGTCAGTGAGATTGGCATCAATTTAGCTCAGTTTAGAAACTCAGGATAGCAGCCATTGTCGACTTGTGACACCCTAAACTCCGCTTGTTCTCCATATATCAGCCCCCAATGCTACCCCTTCCTCATGGCTATTTCCACGCCTGGCAAAAGAGATTCTCTTTGTAGGAAAATTATTCATCTCCGTTATTTGTGTGGCACTCTGCATATAATCTCATAGGCTGCACAGATTTTCCTGGGCTAACTCATTTGGTACAAAAAGCTTTAAGCCCCCCCTCTCTTTTCCATGTGGCACACATAATTTTGTGTATATTACGTATGCACAGGGTAACAGTGGGTAAATAACATCCCAGTGTCCCTGTAGCTTAAGACTAACATGGTTATGGTTCAGATAAACACATCTGTACATGGCTGCCATAATCAATGTGGAATGGCAGAACAATTTTGCAGATGCAGTCCCAGGAAGATTAAAAAAAAAAAGCTGTCTTTTCCAGATTCAACAGAATCTATTCACCAAGAAACCTGTGATAAAGCAGTCGCATGTTTTATTTGTTAAGACAGTGATGACTTTGCAAGCCGGTGGGGACTGGAGCTGATGTACAATAGGATAATAGCATGATCACTTTGCAAATCAGCATGTGGCTTTGCCTGGGTGCTGGCGGCAGAAGGGCACGGGGTTCTGAGAACTCTAGCTGGCAACCTGAAAAGGCAAGGAGATCAAACTGCCTGGCTGTGAGTGTAAATGTTTGAGGATAAATTGCTGTGACTCTCCTTCTGCTTGGTTAAAAACACATCGCATATATGTGTTTTTGCTGTTTTATAAGAGGCTCGGAGGTAAACGTATGGGCCTGCGTGTGTGGAGTGGGTGGTGGTGGGGTTAGGTAGCAGAAAAGAATGGGGGAGGCTCACAATAGCCCATCCTAATGGAGAACTATTGATCTCATTTCAGAACACTTTAATCTCCAGCTAAACATCTTACTTACCTTGTGTAAAAGAGATGCCAAGTTGAAATAAATAATAAACACACAATATTTTAAGGACTTTTGAATTTTGCATGGTAATAAATATTAATGCAGCTTGTGACTCCCGAAGAAAACAGAAGGCACTTAATTCTGTTGTTGATACCAGGTACTGTGCAGGTTGATTTCCCGAGGTGAAAGTGAAAAATGCACTATTTGGACTTAAATTTAGATTTAATAAATAACTAATTTAGGATCTTGTTCTATATGCAAGGATATAATCACAAGGCATTCATTTTTAAAAGGTTTCATTTATTCTTGTGAGCTTAATTATTGCAAGGAAACTGTGAGCAATTTGTTTTTTACCAGTGTCTGATTTCTGAGAATGGTTATTAAATATTAAATGGATGCATAATTCAGGCAATTAAGAAAGTAATCACACAAAGTAATGTAATGGAAGTTAATTATTACTGCATAAGCAAATAGTTCATTAATGCTAGTAGTTGGTTGCTATAGCTGCATTCTTAATACATGCAGAACTGAAGCATGAATCCTCTGTGTATTCAAGGAGCTAGTAGGAAGTGTGATGCTGCAGAGAGAGCGCCACTAATGAAAAACAGAAGCAAATAAGGCCATATTGACCCCTGACTTGTCTAAATAAGGTGGGATCATCATTACTTAAGAGAGTTTTATGGAAACCACGACTGCACTAGCTGCTTATAATATTTTGGTAACACCAACCATGTTTTAAATCAAGGAGAAATCAAAAGGAATTCAGCTTGTTAAAACAAAAATCACCAATTGTACTTCCCCTGTTGCTGTTGTTTTAAAATCAACTCTTTTGTTACATAGCTAAAGTCATTATTTGCAACTTAAAAAGACGCCATAGACATTTTTTTTCATAAAAACATTACAGCGGGTAACAGACCTTATTTGTCCTACCCTGGAAGCCCAAGTGAAAATTCTGACATTTCTTTGCTAACACTATCTCCCTAAAGCATTATACTTTTTAAAGGCTATTTTATATGAATTTAACACATAGGAGTTCTGGCGCTCTCCAGACCTTGGGCTGCAGCGAGGCGGTGGGAGCAGGCCAGGCAGAAAGGGAGGAAAGCGAACAATGGCGAGGATTTATCCTTGAGCCCCCAGGACCGAGCCAGGCCTGCCTCCAGAGGAGACCAGCTCCTTAATGGGCTCACTTTTTAACTACCCAGAACCTCCCAAGGCTCCCTGCAGCAACAGCACTGCCTGCCCCATCTCGTTAGAGACTTTCACCCAGAGAAAGGCAGTTCTGTGAGGCCAGGTGCTCTTCCCCCATCCTGACTGAGGCATCAAGCTGCCGTAATCCTGACATCATTTGCTTGTCTACTTACAGTACCTTGCTAAGCTATCCCCACCAGCTCCCAGGCTGGAGGCTGTGCTCGGTGGGCACAGTGACAGTCAAGAGACATTGGTCTTGTCAAGGGGATGCTTCCAGCCATTCAAGGACGGTCTCCTCTCTGTTCCTAGTGCTTGGCTTGCCACTGCAGAAAATAGAAAAGACCTACAAGACAGACTCCAACTCTGCTTTAGGAAAGCAGCTTACAGTGCTCTAGGAACAGTGGTTCTTTTAACCTGTTTTTTTTGGGGGCGGGGCAGTCATAGAGCTTTTGGACACTCTAATGCAATTGGGCATTTACACAAAAATGTGCATTTGATTTTAGAAGTTTCATGGTCTCCTTAATCCTGTTGATGGATCTCAGCGTTAAGACCCTCTGCTTTGGAGGAGACCAGTGTCGTCAGATAGTGAACATCTAGGAGATAATCTGTTTGGGTTTTTGGCATATAGACTATAAATATAGCAGAGGGGTTGGTGTGGTCTGAGGTAGTTTGGGGAAGGCTTTATGGAGTAAATGAGCCTTGAGGTTGACATTGAAGGATAGTTGGTATTTTGAAGTCAAAGGCAGAGCAGTTTTGTATAGAATAGCATGAGCAAAGGAAGAAGGGTAAGATTTCATTCATTTATTCATTAACATTTTACTTCATTCATTTATTCATTAGCATTTTTATTCATTTATCAAATATAGAACTCCTACTGAATTAGATAATCACGGGAAATAAAGGTAAGACACGGTTTCCTGACCTCAAAGGATTTACAGTACAGAAGATGCAATACGGCAAGCACATAAATTAACATGTTACAAAGAACGTGTAGTTGCTCTGAGTGAATTCAGCTGGGGGGTTTCAAAACACTCCACGTAAGACGCGTTTCGGCATTGTTGCAAGGAAACTGTGCAATTAAATGGGCAGATGTAAAGCACTCGCTGACAAGACCTCACCTTTGGTTTGGACGTTATACCTCAAAAAGAGGAAGGAAACAGTATGGGCAAAGTCAGGAAGGTGGAGAAACATGTTGTGTGTTTGGAAAACACGTTTAGCTTGAATAAAGCACAGGTTATGAGTAGGGAAGGCTTCAAAAGGTGAATGGGGACAGGTCATGAATACTCTTAACTGGCAAGTAAGGGGATTTGACTATCACGAATGGAGAACCACAAATTTTCCTTAATGTGGTGTTTTAGGACAGTACACCTGGCTACAGTGCTCAGGAAATGTTGGCATGGAGTGGTACACCTAGCAACAGGGAGACCTCACAGGCCGCTGCAGAAACGCAGGAGGGAGCCACCGAGAGGGATCTTGTTGGTATATGTCTGAGGGAATTAACTTGGTGAACTGCGGGTAGTGAAGGGGGAGGCTTGGGAATTTCGAATTCCTACCTACCTGCTGGGGCCATAGAAGGGACGTGACCCATGGGTCACTTTCAGAAGGAGACACTATTTTTACTCACCAGGAAGGAAGCAGGCGTGTTGTCATGACAGTGGACTTCTATGGTGTCTCTGCCACCCTCTCCTGGTTCTAGCTTCAGAAGGACGGGAAATACATGCCAGCTATATCATTTGTCCCCCCCCCCCCCACCCCAGCCTATTTTTGTATCTTCTCACTCAGAGCAGTGTTTGCCACACAACGCTGGTGTGTAAGTCCAGATCATTTCCATAAGTTTTTGCCCTTTAAACCAAACTATTACTCTGCCAGGGGTCAAGGGGTTCCTTGAGGAAGACTTGGAGGTTTTAGAACGTGGGCTTCACCTTCTCTCTGATTTAGAAACAAGCTTCTCTTTCAGTTTTTTTTTTCTTTTCTTTTTAAGTGGCATCTCCCACAGTACCTCATTTGATCTCCATAAATGCGAGAAGTAAATTGGGAAGATATTTCTCTTTTACAGATGAAACACAGAGGAGATAAATGCCTAGCTTAAGACAACATAGTGAAAGACGACCCCCAAATGAAAACTTTCCACCTCAAGACGGTATTGATGTTCAAGACAGCCCTGAGTGAAAGGTAGCAGGAGCCTCTATTTTCTCTACTCTGATCCACAGAATTTCTTCCAGACTCCTAAGTTCATCCTTGCATTTATAGGCTAAGCTCAGGTCAGGTGAGCTCTGTCTGTGCCTTAGGGATTACTTAATTTCCCATTCAGCAGTAGATCCTTTCTCTACTCTTGCAGAGATTTCGATCGCGGCAAGCTCGTATTCCAGTTCTCATTGTCTGCTGAGGCACTTTTCGCACTCTAGGGCAAATATCATTTCTGCAGTTTCTCTACTTGGGAACAAGTCTCTCATTCCCTTCCAAGTCACCAAGGACTTTAAATGTCAGAATTTATCCCAGCAATACTAAGCAGCCACTTCACTTGCTTATCAGCATATTGTCCAAGTTCCATTTAAAGTCTCAAGGCCAGTGCTTTCTTAAACTAATTCTAGAAGTTTCCAGAGAGCCCCAAAGGGCTTCCAAAATTTAGCTGCTGCTTCATCACGGTTGAGGTGAAAGTGATCAGATTATAGAATTTTTCTCCTATGTTTGACATTGTCACATCTGATGCCACAAAACTCTCCTTTAACACACTCCGAATTAGCTGCTAACCAGTTTCTTTCACTCCACATTTCAAATTCTTTAAACCCTGGAAAAGCAAGCCGCCACAACCTGAAGGCTGAAGATGTCTGTGTTGGACGCTCAGCTGTTTTAATGGCCTTTACAACGTGTCTTTAGGACTCTGCCCGATTCTCTCTTGGCAGTCTTCACTGTGATGGGGGTGGAAGTGGAGGTTCGAAAGGGAAATCCCCACCTCACGTGAATGCAGGGCTGGCCTGCACTACTCTCCTTAGACAGAGTCTAAGCTGCCAGAGACGGATTCAGCTCCCACATTGGAGCTCTCCTGTTAAACCCTCCACATCACCACAGTGAGAGAAAAACACGCCTTCTGGGGACTAATGACTGATTCCCTGCATCACGTCTAATGTATCCCAGGGTGCTAACTTCAGCACACCTGCCTCCACCACTGGTAAGGTAATGAGATCACTTATGAGTCACTGGTCACCGACAACATTTATAATATTCTTCAACCGAACGTCATTGCATAGCCAGTGTGCAGTGTTCCCCAGGAGGTGGCGAGTTCTGTCACCCTGGGAGCCCTGTTTTATGGGTAGTTGGTTGGGGAAGTGGTTCAAAACCCTTTATAAATGAGGTGGATAGGTTTGGAAAGGTTCTAGGTGTCCCATGTTACGCTGTTAAATTTCGTTACTAATTACATCATCAAGAGGTAATTATAGCCCTCTGAGGCCACAGATTTAAAAATTATAGCCACCCAGGAAATTTATCCCATAAAAAAAGGAATGCATTGGCCTGGATAACTGAGGTGGTTGGGGAAAGGTGTGGGGTGGTGGCGCACAGGGAGCTCAGGAATCCAGTTCGCTTGAGTTCAGTTAGCACCGAAGTCCATTCACAGTTGTCTGTGCTGTGGAGTTTGAATGAGGCTGCATTAGGGACATACTTCTCAATTTTAGAGAATCAAAAGTTACCCAATTTACTCAGGAAGATATCTAGAATAATTATCTTATTTTTCTTCCTTAAATCAGTCCCTTCTTTGGCAAGTTCTCAGAAAGCAGAGCTGACATTCAGTTTCAAGTGAGAAAAGAAATGTAAACTTCCTTTGAGCCGCATTTCAAGATAATGTAGATTTTTTTTTTTTTGGGGATACCAAATAGCCAAAGATAAATACAAGACAGTGAGACACAGTGTTCCTGGACTCTCTTCAGAAGAGCTCTTTGGACTCGGTCCCTTAATACCATCTCTATCCCCTTTTGCATTTCTGCCATGAGTGAACTAGAGTGAGGAGCTTATTGCCTCCTTTCCTGAGAGGCATGCCAGTGGAATGGTTAAAATGGGACTCTGGATTGGAATCCCTTGATTTGCTTCCTGGCTCCTCCAAGGTAATCTTGTGTATTACTTAGGGTAGCCCTAGTTGCTATAACAAATAAACCCCACGTTGTCAGTGTTTTGACACAATAGAATTTTATTTCTCACCCATGTAACAATCTAGTGCTGGTGTTCCTGGTGAGCAATCTTCCATGTTGTGATTCAGAGATGAGGCTCCTTCATCTTGTTGTTCTTGCATTTCTTAGAACCTCAGCATCTTCTGTATCCAGCCAGCAGATAAGTAGGGAGTGTGAAGAAAGCACAGTCAGTAACTGACAGAGCTGGAAGAGAGACACATCCCTTCCACAGCTTTCTGTTTGCTAAGAACTAGTCACATGGTGCCACCAGGATGCAGGGGAGGCTGGGAAATGTAGTTCCTGGCTGAGCTGGTTGATTCTATGGAAGGGGGAGAACAAATGTTGGTGAAAGTTAGCTATTCTTGCCACAATTCGGCCAGATACTTCAATATTCTGTACCTCAGTTCAGTTCCCTCATCTATAATATAGCGACAATAGCAGTACCTACTTCAAAGAGTTGATTATGGATTCAATTAGATAACATATACAAAATATTTGGTACACAGAAAGTACTTCATAAAAGTTGGCCATCGTTTCAACAGTTGTTATTGTTGTTAATTTTTCCGGTAGTTACTTTATTACCACCCAACAGAGACTCTCATAATTAATCTCTCACATTACTCTAATTAAAATAGATAGCCAAACAGTGTGTGATAAGTCTCATGGCTCTTTCATGAACAAAGAGAATCTATTTAATGGGGTAGGTATAAAACTAACCTGTGTGACAGTCAGGCAGTCCCTGAAGGATATGAAGCCTGCCTGTAACGTCATGGCCCCTGCTCCCCTCCTGCTGTATGCTCTACACTCAGAAGGAAAAAAAGTTAGAATTTCTCAGAGGGGATGACAGAACAGTTCATCATTTCATTGTCTACATGTTATTTTTCAGTATTTCCATACCATTTCCATTAGAAATTATAGGAAGCTTTTGTCTTTGAATCTGTATCTATATGTACTTAAAGACTCAAAAAGGGCATTTTCAACCTGTGATTCATTTCTATTTCGATAAAACTTCATAGAGAGAACCCAATTCAGTAAGGTCAGTTTTCCTGGCTACTAAATTCCTCTTTCAGAGTGCAGAAAAATTCCATGGTCACCAGCAAGAATCCTGGGAAAGTAAAAAGAAATGAATGAAGATAATCTAGACATTTTATACACAGAGTGGGGAAGGCATGCTGGTGATTAGACTGTTATACTTCCTGAAGGGCTGCTTACTTTTATTCAGTGTCATAAACCAGGCCAGGCCAAATCGCACCACACCTGACCCAACATGACTCAGCAGTGGTTGGAAAGCTGAAAGTCAAGGCTGTATAGCAGAGTTTTTAATCAAATGGACTCTGTTAGCAGAACACTTGGGTTGGAATCTTGGCTTCACTCTTAACTATACCTGCACAACTTTGGGCAAGTTACCTACCCTTTCTAAATCTTGGTTTTCTCGTCTCTAATTTGGGATAAAAATAATGCCTGCCTTATATGTTTCATTGAGATAATTTCTGTGATATACTTAGTACAGTGCTTGCCGCATAATAACAGCAAGTACTTACGTGCTCTGTCTTAAGAGCTTTCCTTGCATCTACTCATTTAATTCTCATAACAAACCTATGGGAAAAGGTACTACAATTAGTCTCATTTTACAGGTGAGGAAACTGAGGGCCAGAAGGGTTGAGTAGTCTCCCCAAGATCACATAGCTACTCAAATTGTAAAGTCGCAATTCAAACCCATGCCCAGAGTCCAGAGACAATGCTCTTATCTTCTGTATTATGCTGCCTCTTCATAAGAGCTCAGAAATGTTATCCATTATTTACATTTTTATGAAAAGGTAGAGGTTAAGAATTTAATTCGGGAATGTTTGCTAACATAGCTCTGAAATTGGGGATATGAGGGGATAAGAGCCTGGAAAACCTTTGCTCATTAATACCTACTGAGTTAGTAAATGAGTGAATAAATGAATGAGTGAATTAATGTGTGGATGAAAACAAACCTTGCATGATCTGAAGCCAGGGATATGTCTCAGAATCAAACTCTGGAAATTAGCATCAGCTGGAAGACAGGGACCTTGTACCACCATGGCATCACAGTGAGCAAAAATGACAGTTCTGATGCACTGGTTGTGTTTGAGTCAGGGGAACCTCCCCGCTGAGTCTCAGACTTCAGATGGAAGAAGGCTGCTACCCCTTGAGAAGCACTCAGTGTGATAATCCTATGTCAGGAGTGTGTGGGCAAAGATGATTTCCCTCAATGCAGCGCTGGCCCATGTAAAATACATTTTTATCTAACTTTCTAAAGCCCCATTTGGTGTTCCAGTAGCAGAGTATAGGAGGCATGCGTGTCCTCTGCATTATGCTAATTGTTTAAGCACGACAGTTTATTACTTCAGTCAGAGGGGTAATGTAGATCAGGGAGGGGGGAAAGGTAGGGCACAAACACAATTTTCTAGTTTTTGAGAAGCAATTACAAATAGATGAGAAGCCATAACAATATTACACGTAGGATGGCTTATCCGTAGGACTGAAAAGGCGGCTGGAGCCTGTGCAGTCAAGAGCAGGAGTGGTTCAAAGCTGACAAGTCTACAGCGATGATTTAAAAATAGCAATGGTAATTCTGCAGCAAAACAGAACAATGAAACCAAGAGTAACGGTGCTCAGAAAAGACACTGGCCCAACACAATGCTCTTTCATTGGGTAAGCTATTTTCATAGCAAACCCAAATTTCAAAATGTCAGTCTGATAAATAGGGGAGATCTGAAAGGATAAAGTCAAGGTGTTTTGTTTTAATACTTAAAAAAAAAAAAGGAAACTTACTCTTGTTTCTAACAATCTTTTAGAGCTCTAAGGAAAGAGCATGTTGTGCTTTGAAAAGAGATCTAGTTATATCTTGTCTAGATGCTATTTTAATGTATACAGGCTTAAGTAGGTTTGGATCATATTATGAGGCTCATTTTTTCTCTATAACAGAATGAATATTGGTTAGAATTCAATAACCATGAAGAGCTATAAAAGTTTAAAATATAATGTCTTACTCTAATTTCCATTTTCTTCTGAATATAAGTGTTATCTTGGTACGGTAAGATTAGATGAGGTCTACCAACATCTGGTAGGATAAAGTATTTACCAACCTGGCAGGGTGGCTCTGAGTCCTAGATTTTTTGTTTTAAGTCTTCTGTTGAATTTGTCACAATATTGCTTCTGTTTTATGTTTTGGTTTTTTGGTCAGGAGGCACGTGGGATCTTAGCTCCCCAACCAGGGATCGAACCCACACCCCCTGCATTGGAAGGTGAAGTCTTAACCACTGGACTGCCAGGGAAGTCCCTGAGTCCTAGTTTTGAGAGCCATCTCTCCTTATTGGCTGGTAGATCTTGGACAGTGTTTAGGATCTCTAAGGTTCCCTTTTCTCATTTCTAAAATGAAAGTAAAATAGCTTCTACTACCTAGGGTAATTTTGAGGCCTAAGTTAATGAATGCAAAGCACTTAGTGTGAGCTAAATTAATAGTAGCGGCCATTATGATTATTTTACTGCTACTGCCTGTAATCTTGGGCAAGTATCTTGGACACAAGTATCTTGTGTGATACTTGGCAAGTCTCCTCATCTCTTTGGCTCTTGAATCTTTCCAGGGATTGAGCGAGGTAGCTTTGAGGTCCCTTAAATTTATACATATATAATTTATTTCATTCTTCATAGAAACCTCTGTGTAGATTAAAGCAGAGGTCTAAACAAGGTTTTCCAAGAACAGTGTGCCTCTTAAGAATCAGGAATTTTCATCCCAGTTGTTCCTCCTGCTAGGTGGAGGTCCCATTAAAACATAGTTCATATATGAGATTAGAAATGAGATCATGATGGATTTCAAGGACCATGCACCTTGACACAGCTGGCAAGAGCATCTTGACTTTATATACCAGCTCTCTTGGAGGTATGTTCTTATTATTAATCATTTAAAACTAAAAGAAAGATGTTTCAGGTACTCTCCTGTTCTGTCTTAAATCCCTAGCTGAAAACACACGTAGAATTAGAATTAAATAGGACCCATGGAGGAGCAGAGAGCAGTCCTATCACGGTCTCCTCAGCATTGTTATTTGCTCTGTGATGGGAGAGAGAAAACCATCCATAAAGTTACAAGTGAATTAGAAAGTGGCACAGCTGTAAGAGTCCAGGGCTGATTTCAGACTATATTTTGACATTGATTATGCCTGCCTTTGCTATTGAGTGTCATTCCAGTCAATGGGATGACAACAGGGAGTTTAAGGGAGCACAGAGAGAAAATGATAACACAGGAGCACAAAGAAAGTAGTAAAAGGAAATGCTCAAGATAAGCTAAGCTAGTTTGGGGCACTTGGGTTGAAAGGCCAGGGTGGAACCTCTATCAAGTAGGGTAACAGGAGTGCCAGACCATTCTCCCCACCAAATCCTGTAGTTGTCACAGAAAACCTCACATCCTTTCCTATTTTCCATCTTCTTAACCTCATATATGTTGAAAAGGTTAATTATATTTGGAAATTGTTTTGTTTTAAGGATCTTGAAAAACAATTCATGAAGTTGTGAAAGACTGAGAATTAAGCACTCATTCATGGTGAAAATCATGTATAATTTTTATACTACTTAATATTTTACAATGCATTTAATGCATTTTACCTCTCTGGGCCCTTACAAATGTGAGGCCTGCATTTGTATGATAGTGTTATCTCTATCAGTTGGATGCATTAGGTTGCAAGTAACAGAAAACTCAACTCAAAATGTCTTTAACGACATGTAAATGCATTCCTTTGGGTCAGAGCTGTGAACAGATTTCAGAATTGGTTGATTCAGTAGCTCAACATTGTCACCAAGACTCCCAGTTACTTCTACCAATGTGCTGTCATTGGTGTTACCTACATCCTCCAGCTGGTGGGAAGATGGCTACAGTAGTTCTAGGCATCACAGCAAAGCCCAGATATTTTCAGAGGAAAATGAAAGGTCATTTCTCCCTGATGACTCTCTTAGGAGTGAGAAATTTTTTCCAAAAGCCCTCCTGCAGGCTTCCCTTCACGCCTCATAGGGCAGAATTGCATTGCATGCACTTCTTGAACTAGTCATTGGCAAGAGGAATGGGATTACTTTTAGACCAATCAGGTCTATTTCTGGGGATGTGGTCAGGGTGCCCTGAAGCCCATGGCTGCATGGGAGAGAGATGGAGGATACCAGAACAGAATGAGGTATATGTTAAAAAGGAAGAAGTGGGGAACAGACACAGTGTAGGTAACTCATAATGTCCACTATACCAGATAGATAGGCAAAAAGATAGATATAGATACAGATATAGATATACACTGAGACTCAGAATGGTAGAGGGATTGCCTAAGAAGTGGCAGAGACATCGTTGGTAAAAGCTGTGTTATAAAGGGTATGTAAAATATTCACAGAACAGATAATGTTCTGGCTGGAAGAGACTATAAAGGTCATCAAATCCTTGGTCTCTCCTAGGACTTTGAGGGCGTGGGCCTTGGTATCACTAGCTCCTTAGCCAAAAGCACTTACTAACACATACCTCTGAATTGAACTTATCTCTGAAATCTGTTGATCTTCCCTTTGAAGGGCAATGTGTGTGAGTCCTACAAAAATTTTGCCCTGGTGGGAGAGTGGTAGGAGAGTGAGCCAGGAGAGCTGCCTGTCACTGAAGTCCCTCCTGCTTCTGAGGACAAAGAGTGTGGGAGGGCAGGGAAAGAAAGGGGCTTGTTTCTAGCTGAGTGTCTCCCATGACATTTGGAGGTGGGAATGGACAGCTCCTTATACTGAGCAGCCTTCGCATCCACCCATGTACACCTCCAGAGGCCCCTGTGGCCTTCGTCTTTCTTCTCTTCAATTCCTACAGACCTCTCTATCCTTTACTGCATTTCCTGCCCCAAGCCCTGCTTCTTTTTCTTATCATTAAGTCCAGGCACTCATTTCTATCTGGTTTTACCTTGATAAACCTAGAGGAGGAGCTGAGAATTGTTTTCAGGTTCTACAAGTAGAAGGTCAAAAACAGTGGCATTGGCTGTTCTAGCCTCAAGGTGAAGCATCTTCAAGACAAGTAAACCTTTCTCCTGCAAAAATCGACTGACCACACGGAGCATAATTCTGGTGTATTAATATGCTAGCTGAGTCTTTGTCTCTTTGCTGAACCTTATCAAATATTCCTAAGATTGTCTACCTTTTAGCATAACTGTAGAACATCTTAATGCTAAAAGAGCCACTCTCCCCCACCTTATCAAAGACATTTTTATACAAACTTGGCAGGGGCAGGGACGAATGTGCTCCTTATCATTGGGCCTGCCGCGCACTGTCAGGGCTGTTGGCCACACCGTCTCTGGCTGGGCCACCAATCATCAATCCCTTTGTCCTCAGGTCTCTCTCCTCATGATTCAAAGTCCAGGTGGGGGTGTCCGGCTGATCCTGGGTCAAATAGCCTTGCTCTGGGTGTGCTTGTGTGGCGGGGTGAGGGGATGGGGAGAGTAAAGAAGGAGGGCGTTCCAGCTTAAGTTTTTGGAGTGTAGGGGGGCGGTGGCCTGTCTCCCACCAAAGCTAATTCAGTGTACAGTTTAGATGTTGGGGGTTCAAACATCAAGCAGCCAACAAAAGACCGGAATCTATGATACAGGGGTGTGAAATGCCTGGGTTTCTAGAGTGGAGAAGCTCAGACCCAATCAGAACAGAATGATCACATTAAAGAAAACCTTCTAGTTAGCAGAGCAAATCAAATAATCAAACTGTTACCAAGCCTCCCGAGTCGGTCCCCAACAGGGTCCTTCCGCCTGGTGTAGCTTGCTCCAGTAGAACAAGACGGAGTTTGGTTCTGGAAGCAAAGGAAAGCTCTAACTCTGATCAAAGAACAGAGAGGTGCAAGCTCTACGGCACAGGCTCTCCCCGGCAGGCTGTGGGAGGGGTTGCTTTAGGGGGATTTTGTCTGTGGGGAGGGGGTGGAGCTCTCACGGGGCTGGTGCGGCTGCGCTGCTCAGCTCGCGTCGCGTCTCTGCGCCCGGCCTGCCGCCATCTTGAGTCGAGTGTCCTGTGAGGACCTTCAGCGCACGTCCGGAGCTGAGGTGTCGGCTCAGCCGTTTCACGGGGAGCTCTCGTTTGAAGGGCTGGTGGGAAGGCCTCGACATGCGCCCCGCTATGAGCAAGTGAAACAGACTAAACGCGAAGGGAAAAAAGGTTAGACTTTATCTTATTGCCCCGATTCTGTTTTTATTTCCTGGGAGTTGTTTGTGGGCTTTGTTGGTGACAAAATGTTTCTTAGGACAACTGTGGTGGTAGTTCTCAAACTTCTGGGTTCGTCACAATTGAGGAGCACTTAGTAAAAATACCCCGTTTCTAAACCTCCCCCCAGACCTGTTGAATGAGACTCTTCTGGGGGGAGGGGACCAGGAATCAGCAATATTCATAAACTCCCTGGGTAATTATGATGCATTTGGTCTGGAGACCTCCCCTGAGAAATACTGCTGTGTGTGGCCTGAGAGAAGTGATCAGCAAAACAACAAAAATAGCTAAATTTAAGTAGAGCTTTCTATGTTAAACACTTTACCCAGGTTATCTCATATCAACCTCACAATAACTAGCAGGTGGTACTATATTAACCATTTCACAGGTGAGCAGAGAGATGTTAAGTAACTTGCCTAGATCACAGAGCAGGTAAGGCTTGCAGCCATGGGTCTTATCGAGGTTTGTGGGTCCTGAGGATTGGTCCTATGGAAAATGCAGAGAGAGAAAGATGATTATCACATCCAAAGAGGGCAAGAAGCTTAAAGAGGGAAACACTAATATAATCACAATGACTAATATGTTTTACCTTAATTTCTTTTTAACGTTCTAAAATTTGGTTCAGTAATTTAGAAACCAGAAAAGAGAGAGGGGGGAGGATAAATTTTTTATGACATTAGCTAAAAGTGTATTGTCTTGATTTTCTTATTTGTATGGAGATAAAATTAAGAGTCTAGAATCCATCCCAGGTTCAACTAATAGCAATCCTCAGACAGACAGATTTATTCTCCTTGCTTTTAACTGAAAGAAAAAAAAAAAAGTCAAATGATAAAATGATAACCAAAGAGAATTATAGGGCATGTTCTCAGATCACGTTGAACCCAATATCCTATGTGTTTTTTATTTGTGTCCAAAATACCGCCCAGTGATACCTGCCATTTGGAATGATGGTCCCATGACCCCACAATCACAAGTCACATAACAAATATGAGTGCACCATGCTGAACTTGTTAAGGAATGAACATAGCTTGAAACACAAAGGCTTAATTTTAGTTGATCAGAGAATTCAATTAACCAGAAAATCCCATTTGTTGAAAATACAGTACTTTCCCCACCCCTCCTAAATGTCGTATTTTCTGTATCTGTGTGGCAGGGGGAGGTGCAGGGCTGGGGAGGGGTGGGGTGCGGGGGTCTTGGGGGGAGCCTTAGTAGGGATGAGAAGAGGTCAGCTTACACTTTTCAAAGGAAAGGAGTAACCAAGTGTTCTGTATATAACAAAAGATATCAGTCACCCTGATGAGTTTGGATTCAACAGAATGAAAAACAGGAGAGTTTCAGAAAAAGAAGAGTAGCTTCCTGCCAGTCCAAGTGGAGGGTCCCACTGGGAGGCAGAGAGATGCACAAAAGTCTTTTTGTATCCATGATCCTTTGATCCTTTATTTTTATGGTAGATAAGACAGTAATTTTTCTACTGACCCACAGAAAGATACCTAAGAGAAGCCCAGAAACTGCCCTGGATTATAGTGAATTTAGAAAGTGGGCAGAAAGCATATATAAAGATAATTTCTTTTACCTTATTTTATATATCACTTTCCTTTAAAGAAAACACTGAAAACCCCACATATTTTCTTTTTTAATCCTATATCTTTACGAAGTGTGAAAAAGAGGTATTTTGAATATTGTTTAATAGATGGAGAAACAGAGAAATCTACCTGGCCTGGTCAGCTTGGATAGTAGAGAGGTGTCAGACGAGGGGTTTAAGGGTCCTTTGCTGCCCCCTACCCATATCTTCTCTGTTAACTATCTCTAACTTTCATTGGTTAACCATCATTAGCAATGTGGCCTCAAACTGTTTTCTGCTTGAAGTCCCACCCCATCCCCATTTCCACTGTAAATAGCATCTTGGTCAAGAAAAAGTGATTCTGAAAATGCCATCTCTTGTAAGAAGAACTGTAAAAACAAGTAATTTCACTCTAGAAGTGAACTTCCTACTTGAAGGGGAGAAAAATAAGAAAGATGGATGACTGTGGAATTTTCATAGAAGTTTTTCACGCAGGAGATACCGTGGGCATGTCCTCCCTTTGCAAAGCAAGTGGCTCTTTATGTGTGTCTCAAAACATCCTGTGGATTTTACCGTCTATTTCAGTGGGAGTTTTTGAGACATGGAAGGGAAAGAGACTTACTGACCTTTAAAAAGCAGCTGATCCATTTGTAGTCTCTACTGTCGACTTAGCAGTTGCTTCAATATTTCAGTGGAGGTTTTTAATAGAAAGGAGGTTCAGGAGTCACACATTTTATTTTGACTTGACCATTGGGAATTACCATATCTGACCATCGGGGAGGAATTATAAATGTTCTTTAGTGTCACTTTACTACATGACGATCAATTAATAGAGCTTGTGCTGAGGAGGATAGAGAATGGTAGCAATGAAGGAACTAGTTGATGTGGAACAAAAGAGCTAGTGAAAAGATTCGTTTTTCTGTGAAGTTAAAATAGACGAGTGAGTCTCTGGACTCAGTCTTTCACAAAGTACTAATGGCTGGCTTTCATTTGAGAAGGGACAGATTCAGGGCAGTATTGGGATAAAGGTTCATGTTCTCTTGTCTGGATAAAAGTTGTTCCATTCCCATATTGGAAAATTCTGAAAAAATATTTTTCCTGAAAGTTAGTTTTAGTGTTCTGGTTTCAGTGAAACAACCCAGAGGGTTCTATGATAGTCCAAGAAGTACAAAAGGGATAGTGAGAAGGAGCCGTGCTTGGAGGGGACCTACATATCCCTTACAACCAGCTGGAGAGGAGTCCCTTGATGATTATAGGTGAGATATCCATAGCTTTTGAGTAATTGCAAAGGTAAAGTTAGAGAAAATAACTAGAACCATGATGGTGGAATGTTGTAATCATCCAGGAGAGAGCTGATCAGAGCCTGACCGAAAGAATGGAGTTGAAGGGGAATAGTAGAGAGATTGCATGAAAGGACAGTTGGCAGTATTCAGAAAGAGACAATTGCTGAGTGAAGGGGAGTGGAAGAAGTAACAGTAATTCTGGGATTTTAATTTTTTTACTTGAGAGTGTATAATTGGACAGAATAGCCATGTGTGATGGGTAAACAAGGATGAATTTGGTGTTTGTTAGCAATTATGATTAGAGCCAGTCTTGAAAACAAAATGGACAAACAAAAATGGACCAACAAGGACAAAAGGGACCAGACAGATCTAGGTGTCATCTATGACTCTTTCTAGAGTTACTTGTGGTTCTTGCAGAGTGGCTTATTTACGGGAGTGGAATACAAAGCCATACTGAGCTACAGATAGAGTTAGAGTGTAGCGTATTTTGAAAATGTTTCCCAGATGATTTACCAAAGCCACAAAAAATGTAGTGAAAGAGGAATAAGCAAAGTGTATTGATCAACCAAAATGTAACTGAATGTAATTAGCCAGTGAATAATTATATTAGAATCAAGGTAAGAATATCTCAATGCATAAATATCTTCTGAAAATTATACTGTTTTGAATTCATTAAAAATTCTAAAAAATCTGGACTACTTTTACTTTACTCCATTGATAGGAAAAAGAATATTCCTCAACTTTGTTCACCCATAATAAGGGGAAAAAAGAGCTTTACATAATAAAAAGATTAAGTACATGAAAGTTCCAACATATTTCTTAGCATAAAGTTAGTACTTTATAAGTGTGAATGTGTTGAATAAAATTAAGTGAGATTCCTACAGTTTGAGTTTTATTGCTAAGCTATTTTATCCTTTCAGTTGAATTTGTATAATATATAGTCTCTCCTAACACCTGCATCCATCTTTACCCTTCTTAGAAGAATAATCCAGCTTCATCTTCCCTGTTTTCTCACTTTCTTCCAATCTCCTGGCTTTGCCCACTCACCCTCTGCTCAAACTCACCTGGACGAAGTTGCTAATTGCCAACTTTCAATGGCATTTTCAGTTCTTACTTTACCAGACCTCACTGGAGTATGTGACACCACTTTTTCTTTCCTGCATCTGTATCCACCTTTGGCTTGCTGGACATTTCTCTCTCCGTTTCCCCCCAGTCTTTCTGAATTAATCTTTTTCATTTTCCTCTGAAACTTCCACTTCCTCTCTCCAGGCCTTGAATGCAGTACTTCTTTATGAGTGTATCCTTCTATTCTGCTCTCTTTCCTCTTTCTGCTTTCAGTTTTAGTATAAAAACACATCCATGGCTTCAGTTACCACCTTCAGGCCCGTGACTCCAGAAATACATATGCAGCTGAAGTCTCCCTTGTGTTCCAGAGGAGCAGTGCCATCTCCCTGGACACTTCCACTAGGACAGCCATGGACAGTTCAACATTACCACATCCAGAACAGAATTCATTTTGACCCTCTAACCCCATAAGCTGCTTCTTCTGTATTACCTATCTCAGTGAACCATAATACCATCCTCCCAGTTGCCAAAACCATAATCTGAGACTCATCCTTAACTCTTTCCTCATGTTCAAATGATGGAGATGTCAGTCCTCAACTACTGTTGATTATGTTTCACTCCTACTGCTATTATTCGAGTTCAGACTCTTATTATTACAGCCGTTTCATCCTCCTTGCCTCCAGTTTTGCCATTCATTCATTCATTCATTCACAACACAATTATGGTGTGTTTGCTAACATCCAGGCATTGTGCTGGGGATGCGTTCCAAGAGATGAGCATGGCCAACCTGGATTCTGCTGTCATGGAGACTCCACTAAGGCCCATAGTCACCTTAAAACCCAAATATGATCATGTCATTCTTTGTTCAGCATCCTTGAGCAGGCTCTCAAGCCTCAGGGCTACGTCTGCCTTTCTTAGATTGGTGTGGAATGGCTTGTGTGAGACACTGCCCATTGCCTCCCCAGGGGAACCTCAACTGCAGCTGGACACAGGGCCACCCAGAAGGCAAGGCATTGTCTTCCAGACTTCCATGCAACCAGGGTGGTGGCCACGTGACTCAATCCTGGCTGATGAAGTGTAAGGCTGCTTAAAGCCAGTTAAACTAACCTGGGAGGGGTGGTGGAAGGGGGCACTTTTTGCCCTCTGTCTTTCTTCATTCTTTTGCCCTGCTACACAGATGTGCTGACTGGAGTCCAGCAGCCATCTAGAACCACGAGGAGACCTTGAGTATGGAAAGGTGTGTACTAGGATAGTGAAGCAGAAAGATGGGAGCCTGAGTCCCTGAAGAAACTGAAAATTGTGGAGCCCTATACCATCTTTGGCCCCCTTACCAGCACATCTTTTTGTGAAAGAGAAATACACTTTTGCTCTTTTAACTTGATTAAAACACAGTTAGTTGGGGGTTTTATATTACATGTAGTGGAACTTAACTAAATAGATGAGACTTATAAAGACCTTTACAACGTGAGCCTTTCTTACCTGTCCAGAATTAGCTTATCTTTCTCCTCACGAAAGTCCTAGAATCCCCCCAACTCTCTCTTCTCTCTTCTCTCCCTCTCCTCCTCCCCGCCCCTGCCATGCACTCCCACTCAAACAGTGCACACTCACACCTTCATGCTATTGTCCCTGCTGCTCCTTCTACCTGGACTTCCCTCTCCCTTTACCTTCACACATTCTTAAGTCTAATTCTTACTGGCTTGATTCAGATATCACTTCTTCAGACCTACCTACTGGTTTGGTTCAGGATCCTTCACTACCCCTTCTCAGCCTGGCTTAGGTGGTACCCTCCTAAGTGCTTCTTCTGTATGCTGTGCTTATGGTCTTTTTAGTCTACTACCTAATACATTTCTTGTTTCCTTATCTGAGTTCTTCACTAGCCTGTAAGGGCAGAGGGTATATGTGCCTGTTTGAATGAATAGCTTGCACTCTAATTTCTCTTGCCCGTGCTGTCAGTTTCATATCTAGTCAATGGAAGAAGTTTAAACTAACAGGGTTGGGCTTCCCTGGTGGCGCAGTGGTTGAGAGTCCGCCTGCCGATGCAGGGGACACGGGTTCGTGCCCCGGTCCGGGAAGATCCCACATGCCGCGGAGCGGCTGGGCCCGTGAGCCATGGCCGCTGAGCCTGCACGTCCGGAGCCTGTGCTCCGCGACGGGAGAGGCCACAACAGTGAGAGGCCCGCATACCGGTAATAAATACATAAATAAATAAAATTAACTACCGGGGTTTTATAACTTGATGAAGGATGATCTTAGAATCAATTTGCCTATCTTCCTGTTTTCTTTCTTGTGTCCTGGGCACATGTGTGGGTGGGGTGACTTCATGTGAGTTGGGACAAACTTGCTGAAGTGGAACTGTTCCCTCAGGGAAGATGGGGTAAGTGTGTATAGCAGTTTTCTAGGTACTCTTACAAGTCTTCTTACAATTGGCCACAAACCTATGAACCTGCTCCACACGTTGTTAATGTTCATTTGGAAATCTTTTGCATACACTAGGGCTAGGCTGAGCCGTCTCAAATCCAAATCTTCACCCTGCATGGATCTGCTTCCTCTCTGGAGATGTCCAGTCTCTTTAATGGGCCACACAGACCTCTCTTCTACTTCTTCGGCCTCATCTCTTACCACCATTTTGCCATTTCCTTTGCACACTAAAAAGCTTGTTCTTTTGGGATAGCCCATATCATTTCTTACCTCCAAACCTTTGCTCCAGCTACTTCTTCTGCCTGGATTGTCTCCCCTAACTTCTAAAAGTGCTAACTCCACCCATTGCTTAGGGACCTTAGAACTTGACTCAGGGGACTTTCTCCTCCCAGAACTCTTCCCCAGGCCTCCACTGGCTGGGTTAGGTTTGACTCATGGCTCCAGTAACCTGTGCTTGGCTCACCCATAGCACTTGCCTCAGCAGTTAATAACCCATCTCCAGTGTGTTGGCCCCTCCAGAGCCAGGAACTGCATCCTGTTCATCTTCGAATCTTCCTGGTGCCTGGCACATGGCAGGCATGCAAAAATATTTTGCTTAATTAATAAGTGAAATATCAAATGGAAATGCTCTCAGAACCACACAAATTACCTTATTGCACAAATTTTCCTGGTCTCACTCTGATGAGCCATCAGCTTTCCCCTTTGCACAGTTCCACATCCTGGGTGGGACTGATGATTTAATCAGCTCATGTGAGAGTTTGGAGTGACATCTTGGGAACTAGCCTGATGTTGGAGGAGGCAGGGGGACCGACCGTAAACTCTTTATATGAGCAGAAGGCTGTTTAATAACTGAACATTCGCCCCTAGTTCTGAGCTTCGTCACAGCTCCCTGACATGCCATATCACACCAAACAGAGACCTGGGGTGCTCACTCTGGCTCAAGAGCGTTATCACCTGCCTGGAGCATAACCTGACATCCCAGGAACTTCCTCACTTGGGGAAACTGAACCAGAACTTAGAGGCTTAGAGGTTCTTTGGTGGAGGTGCCACTGTCTATGAGACCCTTGGCTGCTATCTATCCAGACTGAGTTCCCCTCCTTCCAGATGAAAAAGGTGCCAGGGATTCATATATGTGGGGGCCTAGTTGGTGCTGATAAAAGGTCATGTAGAACCTGTGTGATCTTAGATAAGTTATTTAACCTCTGTGTGGCTTAGACTCCTCATAAAAAGCATGAAAATGCCTATGTCATAGGGTTAATAGGAGGACTAAATTAGATAAATTACTGAGTCTTGCAGAGGCAAGGTCTGTAAGTAAGTGCTTATTATGTCAGTTGCTATTATTACTGTTGTCATAATACTGGTCTGTGGTGTCTACAAAGAACAAATCTTGAGAAGATAAGTGAGACAGAAAAATGTCCTGGAGGGGAACTGAAATGAAAATGTAAACCAGCGTCTCCGTGTTGGAATTCAGAATCGTTTCATTAAGGAAGACTATGTGTCATGTCATTTAATGATCTAAAAAACAAAAAAAAAAACCAGAGTTTGCATGAAAAACTTGTATGATTATGACTACTTTTTCCCTTGCCTCCCCTTTTTGTGCTGTCACTAAATTTCCTGTGCAAAAGTCACATCTTGGGTCCCTCACATTGATTTTGCTCAATTATCTTTCAGCGCTGCTCTGACCTATTTATGGGAAGTGGCAGGAGCTTTCTGCCTTCCCCAGAGATCTCACTCCTCTTTTCATAAAGATAGAAAGTGGTCATTGTTTCTTTGAAATGCTAAGCTCTCTTGCCTACCTTAGACGATGTGGCTGACATCACCTTTTTGGTCAAGGGACTATGTTTCCTACTGAGGAAGCTTGAGATGGAGCAGAGGGCAGGTGATAGGCAAAACCAGGGAACACCTTAGGTCCAAAGAAGCCTCAACAGTAGGGAATCCTGGGGTGCAAGGTGCAGATAAGTAATCGTAACGCCAGTTTGCTTTTGCGTGTGTTGGTGGTATGCCCACATCCTCCTTTGTCTCTTACCTCTCTGCTGGCTGCTTCTCCATCTCCTTTGCAGAGTTCTCTTACTCTGCTGGTCTTTCAGTGCTCATGTTTCTCATGGTTCTGTTCATGGGCCTGAGCTCTTACTTTTACTTTCCCTGGACCATCTCAACCATCCCAGGGCAACAGGAACCAGATCTGTCTCCCAAGCTCCAGACAAGTACATGCAACTTCCTTCCCGGTTCCTACTTGGATATCTCACAGGTCACTCAAACTCAATATAACAAAAATCACATGTTTATTCTCCCTCACATTTGCTTCTCCCTCAGTGTTCCTTGTCTGAGCAAACAGCACCACTCCCCACGCTGTTACCCAAGGAGCAACCTGGAAGTTGACCTTGACTTTTCCGCTTTCTCTCTCCCTTCCCATTCAATCAATCACTAATACCTGTCAGCTCCTCTAGTTCTTCTCTGCATTAATCCAGGCCACCAGCACTTCTCTCCTGGGCCAGTGCAGGAATTCCTCTGCTGCCTCCTCTGCTTCTAGGCTTGTTCCAAGCTATTCTCCATCCTGCAGCTAGTTGGATAGTCTAACACTGAAAATCCACCTGATCTAACATTTTCCCCACTTTCCCATTGCCCTAAAAATAATACCCAGGCACCTAAACATGCTCTAAGGCCCAAGATTCAACCTTGATCTAGCTTCCAGCTGCATCTCTCCTCAGCCTTCTCCTATTTTTGTGCTCCAGTTACACTGAGCTTCATTCAGTTCCTCTCACCTCTGCACCTTTGCACATGCTAGTCCCTCTGCCTTAGCATGCCCCCACCTTTGGCATCTGGGTTAACTCTACTCCTCCTTTGCCTTCCAACTTAAACACCAGTCTCTCTAGAAGCCCTTCCCTAAGCTTGAATGGATCCCCTGCTCTCTCTATTCCTACCAGCATAACATGCATCACAACTGGCATCATTACTTGTTCAAGATTTGCATTGCTTGATAGTATTGGAGAGCAGGGAATATATGTCTTGTTCAATTGTATTTCATTGCCTGGCATACCAGGCACAGTCATTGCTCAATAAATATTTATTAAATATTTAAATAAATGAATAGAAATAACAAAAATCTCTTCATTGTTTTATTTTGAATTTTGCTGATCATCAATAAGATTGAACTGTTTTGGTATGTGTTTCTTGATCATTTATTTTTTATTAGTTGCCATTTCATATTTGTGGCCTATTTTTCTTTGTTTTTTTGTTATTGGTTGTTAAGAACTTTTTGTAAATTGAAGATTTTAGTTCCTTTGTATTTTGTAAATAATTTTTCTGATTTACCCCTTATTTTTTACATTTGGTATTTTTTCTTATAAATAAAGGCTTTAAGTTGTTACATATTCAAATTGACCAGTCTTCTGCATGAGGATTAGAAAGGGCTTCCATATAGGCATATGTTTGTATCTGCAAAGTAAAGAAGCATGCCTGACATATTTCCTCTGTAAGTTGATGTGGAGGGGAATGCCTGTGAGGAAACATTTATCTCTTACTTTGCTATAATGTTGTAAAGTATTTTGTAGATGCTTTTTATTTTCCAACAAAAATATTTAAGGATAACTGTTACGACTTCCACTTCCTAAAGATAGAGTGAATATGTTTTTCTCAATTCCTCCTGCTTAGCAAAACTAAAAACCTTGGACATTATTTAAAAATCAAACACAAGACTCTGGAAAGTAGAAAGAGGAGGGAGATCATCTATGGAACTTGCAACCCCAGAAACAACATGGTGGTGAGTTCCTGGGTTTCTCTCGCATTATACATCCCAGTCTTAGAGTTGAAGAAGCCATTGCAACCCAGAAACGCCAAGGGGCACAGACAAACATAGCCCCCCAGAAAGCCTGCTGTCTAGTTAAAGGACCAGGGAAAAGGCAGCCTACACACTCCCACCCATGCCAGCAAAAGCTAAGTTGGAGGGGTTACTTATGCCCACCCTAGGCTGTAACAAGGCACTTCTGTCCCCCTCCCTGCTGCTGGGGTGGTGTCAGAGAAGGCCAAGTAGGGAGCCAAGACTTTTCAAAGTGCCTTCCCCCAAGTATCATTGGAGACCATGTGGGGAGACAGAACTTTCCACTCCTCATGGCAGTAATGAGATACCTTTCTGTTCCCCACTGGGGTAGTGTCAAAGGAAACCTAGGGAGAGTCAGGACTTTCACCATCACCCAGGGGGTAATGAGGTCACTATCACTGCAGTGTTGATGGAGGCCACAGGGTGATCCAGAACTCCCATCCCCACCCAACAGTATCAAGCAGCCTCCCACCCTCTGTTGTCAGTGGAGGCCACGTGGGGAACCTAGACTTCTACCTCCACCTGACAATAATGAGGCAACCCCCTGCCAGAGTGGCATCAGAAAATGCCAGCTAAAACAAAGTTTAAGTAAAATCCAGAGTCTCCTAACTTAACAATGCAGCTAGACATCCACAGGCAAAAAAAATCAACCTTGACCTAAGTCTCACATGTTATACAAAAATTAACTCAAAATGGTCATGAACTTAAATATGTAAGCTAAAACTTTAGAATTTCTAGGAAAAAACAGAAAATCTTCATGACCTAGGGTGAAGCAAAGAGTTCTTTGACTTAACACAAAAAGCATGGTATATAAAAGGAAAATTGATAAATCAGACTTCATCCAAATTAAAAACTTTGAGAAAGATCCTGTTAAGAGAATTCAAAGAAGTTAGAGAGTGCGTAAAAGTACTTACAAATCACATATAATAAAGGACAGGTATCTAGAATATATTTTTAAAATTGTCAAAACTCAAACAAAAATTATAATTAGAAAATGAGCAAAAGATATGAAGAGTCTTGTCACCAAAATGACAACTAAGCACATGAAAAGATGTTCAACATCATCAGTTATTAAGGAAATGCAAGTGAAAATCACAATAGGATATTACTACACACCTATCAGAATGGCTAAAATAAGAAATTTGACACCACCAAATGCTAGTGAAAATGGGGAGAAACTGGATCACTCATACATTGCTGAAGGGACTGTAAAGTGGGTGGAGCCACTCTGGAAAATAGCTTGGCAGTTTCTTAAAATACTAAACATGCAACTACCATATAACCAGCAATTGTACTCCTGAGCATTTAACCCAAAGAGATGAAGACAGTGTCCATACAAGAACTTGTGCTTGAATGTTACAGCAGCTGTATTTGCAATAACCAGAAACTGGACACAACCCAGATGTCTTTCAGTGGCTGAGTATTAAACAAATTAGCACATTCATACCATGGAATACTACTCAGCAGTAAAAAGGAACATGTATTGATACAGAACAATTTAGACAAATCTCCAGGAAGAATAATTACGCAGAGTGAAAAAAGCCAGTCCCTAAAGTTTACATACTATATGATTCCATTTACATAACATTCTTGAAATGACAAAATTATAAATTGGAGAACCAGTCTAGTGGCTGCCAGGGGTTAAAAAGGGGGTGTAGGTGGGAGGGAGGTAGGTTTGGCTATAAAAGGGCAACATTTGGAATCATGATAGAAATGTTCTGTGTCTGACTTCAATGTCAGTATCCCAATTGTGATGTTGTATAAAGTTTTGCAAGATGTTACCATTTTACATGTGATCTCTCTATTATTTTTACAACTCCATGTGAATCTATAATTATGTCAAAATAAAAAATATAATTTAAAACCCCGACTAAAACCAGGTTTTAAAATAGTTTTATTTAATACTTTCAAGATAATAATTCGTAGAAAAATTAACTTGGGTTTTGTTAATATTACCAGAGCTAAAACAATTTGAGTTTTGATAGTGTAAGATTCCTTTGACCCATGTAACTTACTATGTCATAAATTTCTGGATATGTTGGTTTTTTTGTTTTGTTTTTTTAAATTTTTTGCTTTATTTTGTTTGTTTCTTTTGAGAAACCATGTCTTTAAAAATCTAGAGAAAGATTTTTTTAAGTATAATGCAACACTTGGAAAAGAATTATGCTTCTTTAATAATTCAAATTACAATTGGCCTCTATCTGCCCTAAATTAAATCTTTGTGAAAGAATTAGGGGAAAATGCTCATGGCTTGGAAAAGACTAAGTTCAGGTAATTATACTCTTGGCCACAATAAACCTTACTTTTTTACAATATACTTTTCTCTTGGAAACAAAACACAGAAAACTGCATTAGAGTACCCTTGCTCTGTCGTGAATGGTGTTACACTATGAGTAAATCGTATCCCCTGTTTACACATCTTGGGACATAAGGTGCTTTATTCATGGAGGCCCCATGGCTTTGTTTTTGACATTGCTGGTTTAAGTTCTGTAATCAATGAGAACAGGACTAAATTCCAGCTTTGTTCCACTTGAGCTCCTGTTAGGCCAGCAAGGTGGGCTTGAAGAGTATTGGCCTCGGGGTCACAGGGTTTGGGCTCAACTCTGCCTCTCTCATTTATGAGCTATATGGCATTGGGAAAGTCACTTGAACTACCTGAGCTTAGAATTTTTTATTTGTAGCAAAAGAAAAATTACATCTTCCACCCAGGATGATGAGAAATAGAGAGAAAATATATATAAATAGACTTGCTCACGTTATTAGCTCAGTAATTGATCACTCTTACTATTACTGTTATTTGGGCTTGACACTTGCTATGCTGTGTTTCTGTTTATCTTTGATTTATCCTTTCAACTGGATTGTGAGTACCTGGAGGGCAGACATGCCACCAAACCACCTTTATAACCCTCACATCTTTCAGGATAATGTCTTGCACTCAATAGGGGCTAAGTAAAAATATTAGTTGATAACAAAGATGATGCTATAAGTGGAACAATTGAAGGTAGTATATCATGTTGAAGTTCCTTTAACACATCTGTGCACAAATTTTAGTGCATTGGAATGAACTAGGGAGTTGGTAAAACAGATCTCTGTTCTCTACCTCCTACCCCAGGGAATCTGATACAGCAGGCCTAGGAGTCTGCATTTTAGAAAGCTCCCTGGGTAATTATGATGCAGGTGGTCCATGTACTGATCACATTTAGAGAAACCATGCTTTAGTAGATAACCTATGTCTTGCTGACTGTTAAGTTGTAAAGAGATTACCCATATGATACATAAAGTAGGAACTGATGATTGTTGAAATGAAAATTTGGTCTGCAGGGTCATCCAAAAAATCCACTTTATCACTGAGCTGCCAGGCACATATTACAAAACTAATCAGAACTTACTTTTAATTAACATGTTTTATGTCCTAGTTATCTAAGCCAAAACTATATATGTACATGCTGTCTTCTTGGCTCCAGCTTGCCTAGTGAAGAGAAAATAGAAATGGAATAAAATGCCCAGTGGGCATTAGACTGCAAATACATTTATCCTGCAGCAAAGCATTAATTTATAAAGGCAACTGCAATGCATTATGCATACAGTCCATCCTCATTTGGACCCCAAACTGACTCTTAGAGAGACATGTCCTTTCTCTAGTGACTGCTATTTAGGACAAAGACTTGGAACTAATAACAAAATGATTGTACTTCCTAAGAGTGCTACCCTAAAGCACTTTCTTTCATTATTAGGAAGACTTGATACAAAATTAAGCAAATAAGAACTGGTGGCAAGAGTTATGTCCTCCTTCCACCATAGGGACATAGGGACCATTTAGAGACAAAAATAAAAGTGATTTTGTTCTTCATGAGAACAAGTAATACAGAAAAGAGCTGTTATTTACTTTTGGTTTTCATTCAAAGACTTCAAAATAGTGATTAAGAATAATGCCTGTTTTCAGATGGGTAATAAGAAAAAAAGGGGAACATTTTCTTGTTAGGCTATAAAACTGAAAATAATCATTTTGATATCTTCTCCTCCATCCTTACATTATTTACAAAACTACTTCTATTAATATGTAAATTATCCAAAATAAAATATAAAATCAGTTTACTAAGAAATCACGGTTCTGTAGAAGATACTAGTATATGATATATGTATTCTGGAACTCAATGATAATCCAAGTCCTTGACCCTAACATGGGTTCTACAGTGAAATGGATGTAACTGGTCCCTCTTGTAGGCCATCTCAAACATTTCCCATTCCTGAGAATATGAACAAAAAATGGACTTGGAAAAAATGTGTATTCTTAGATCGTGATTCTACTCCAACTCTGCAATAATTACAGTAATTACAAAGATAAAGGGTAAAAGTCACAAAGTGCTGGCTGGGACATTCCAGAGCAGGAGAACGCTTGGCGCCATTTTTATAGTTATGCCTGTTAAGATTTAATAGATGGAAAGTTTCATTAGTGAGCTGTGCTGCAATTAACTTCAAGGAGGTTCCAGACTACTGTATGTTGCTGTTACCGACAGAAAACTGTTCAGCTTTCCCTCTTGAAAGAGTGTATTGGATTTTCAACACTTTAATTATAAAAAGTTATGAGGCATGATTTAAAAAAATTTAATGTAGAGCCTAGTTTCTCCTTATCATAGAACCCATAGTAATAACAGACTTTTTTTCTTCATTTGACACGCTAATTGTTGACTCTCTGGGAGTGAGTCATTTTGGGATTGTATCATTATTGGTATTAATTATTTTAGACAGAAAAAAGGTACAAAAATCTTTGTACCTCTTTTTCCTCTCTCTCCTCCTATCTCATAAAATCATGTCCTAATGGGATTGTGGCAAATTTGGAAACTATGATTTCTTTAAATCAAAGAATTTCCTGAATCACATACTCCACCTTTACTGTAAAATGCTTGCTCTCACCTCTGACAAGCTGGCAAATTTCAGAGAATAAACATTGGAATCCAGTGACTTGCTTTTCTCCAGTGGCTGGTCAGATTCCAGCCTACTTTTGGAGCTTTGAGTCTAGACTTGAGTAAAGTGTCCATAGGCAGAACTTTGCAGACTCCTCTTCGCTGGAGGTGAAGATGGTGCTCCCCTTTATAGTATAAGCAAACCGTTGAAGGTCATCCAGTGTTATTCCTCATGGAAATTACTGCCATGTTCTGGGTTTTGTGTCCTTCAGAAGACTTTCTCTATCTAGCATGTTATTTGATTTCTCTATCCTATGACATGGCTAAACTGTTATGGTCCTTACTGTTATGTTTTATTGTGTTAAACAGCAGACTGCTATGAGTCTTTTAATGACTTAAAGAATGAGATATGTATTTCATGACTTTTACAACTTGTCTTAATACTCCTTCCAGTTACAGTCCACCCACCCGCTTCCATTCTACATGTGTTTCCGTTAATAGGCTGCAGATTTTTTACGTGTGGTAAGTATGTAACCATGATAGGCACTTTCAGAGACATCTTAGCTTTTTCAGACACAAGGATGCAGTTTGGTGTCTGGGAACAGTAATTTAGTTTGGCAAGCAGTTATGGAGTACCTAAAAAACTAGAGTTTTAATCTACATGGAATTATCCCACAGACAGTGTTTGCTGCTGTCTGAGCAGCACAAATGCATCAGTTCTTTTATACCTAAGTGTGAAGTCTGGAAGTGGGTGACATATTATTGATATTTTATCATGTGGTAACACTGTTGCTGACTTACGAGTGGTTGGAAGACCATGGTCTGTCTATTGGACTAAACTTCTCCCTGAACTTGGCGTGTCCCCAAAGTCCTACCTCCTCCCCAGTGGATAATCTTTCGTAAAGTTCTACACCCTCCTTATTTTCCTTGTCTTCGTGAATTCATCAGACCTGGCCACGCCATGTCCCAAAATGTGACCAGTATGTGAAGAATGGCAGGAAGTCATGCTTAGAGATTCCACAGTCCCCCAAGAGGTTCCACAATAGGGTACAGATCAGGGCACAGGGCCCCATCAACCCTTTCCACACACCACAGTTTTCAGTACTTTGATGCCTTTTGATGTAGGGTCTGTTTTTTGGAAAATCTTTTTTGGTTTAGTTCTGAGAAAATTATTAATACTTGGGTTAAGGTTGGGTCAGAGTTTAAGAGATCAGTATGTTTATTTGGGTTTTATATATTTGTGGTTGGTTTTAGTTTCTGCTCTTAAACACCAGCAGCAAATTCTTGGGGTTTGTGAAGCATTGCATCACTTTCTTTCTGTCTTCTTGTGACATGGTGTCTGGATAATGCAGTTAGAAATCAGACTGGGAATTAAAGTCTCTTTGTCGCAACTGAGTGAGTTCTGACCTCCGGTGCAGTACCTTGCATCATGTTATATATTTTTTGACTTCTCTGTTAATCAACGTGTTTGTTTATCAGTTTTCTCACAGAAGGGTAGTTAGAATTAATCTTTAAAATGCAGGTAAGCAGTGTAACATTATTAGAACTGGTTTGTGTATGTCAAATGGATTGCTACATTTTGCATATTTAACTATCTTTTTTGGTCTGCATTCTCATTTGAAGAAACATTTAACTTTTTATAAGCAAGGACAGTATAATATACAATGCTACTAAGCCTAATATTCAAGAATGTTTTCATACATGTCTTAGTATTAATTAGGGAGCAGTTCTTGTTTGACATGTTTACTTGGATTCTTAATAGGTTTCCAAGTGGGGTAATGCAGTAAGTACCCAGAAAAACTAACAATTATCTAGTCTAAAGAGCTTTGGATTTCACTGTAAAATTAAAATTGTGTGGAAATTGTGTTTTCATTCTACTCATATTAACCTTTTCTTATCCATATTAGCTAAAGGTTAACTTGTTCCTGCCATTTTTATGAAGTGAGAAGCAGGAACTTTGTCTTTTTATGAAAGGAAGCACAGGAGTGACAAGCAGTCATTAGAGATTGAAAGTAAAAGTGACTGTGAGATTGTTATAACATAGCTTATTGTATAAGCCCAATTTTGACTTTTGTAAGTGCTGATATTAGGAAGAGTGAGCATAATTGCATATATGAAATTTATATTCATTTTACCCTGTCTGATGCCAGTGCCTGTTGGGAGACAGAGTGCTGTGACTTTCTGGGAGGGAAATGAATCTCACAGGCGGGTGTCACTGCCCCCAAGCACCAGAGTTGAGGAAATCTGGTTTTTTTTGTTGTTGTTGTTGTTTTTATATTTTCTTGGCTGGGCTGCACAGCATGTGGCATCTTAGCTCCCCGAGCAGGGATTGAACCCACGCCCCTTGCTTTTGAAGGATGGAGTCTTAACCAGTGGACCACCAGGGAGTCCCTAGGAGATCTGTTTTAAGTGTAGCTCAGAGACCAAGGGAGAGAATTCCTATTGTTTTCTTTTTTTGTTTTCCTGACTTCACCACTGTGTTCCCAAGTAGCTAACTTGTTTCTCTGCCTCTCACAAATGAACAATATGGCCAAAGGAAATATTATTAGTGTCTTCACAAAATGGCAGAGTGGAAAAGGATTGTTAGGTTTCCAGATCTCATTTCATAAGTATTCAGGGAAAGGGAGACCCTGAGAGGGGTGAGTAGCTGGTTATCTGGATGGGAGAGTTATCTCCAGTAATTGTAAGGCTTTCAATAATGGTAAATTCTCCTAAGAATCTGAGGAAACAAAAATGGGAAATAACTCCTGTTTACTAGGTTTTTTAAAAGTTGATTGGAAACATTTTTAACCTCCCTAAAGAGAATAGGAGAACCTCAGTCTTTTAAAACACTAGTTTCCAGTCAGTGGGGTGAACCTTTTGCTAGAATTTGTCCCATAATTTCTAAATGAGTGAACAGAAATAAGAAAGGTATTATACTATTTTATGCTGAATTAACCTCACTATATACTGCTAAAGATCTATCTCTGGAGACACATCATAAAAACTAAGCACTTTTACCACCATGGCACTATTAAAAAGTATTTCATATTTTATTATTAGGGTATAAAATTACTAATCAAGGGTGGGAAATGACCAGGAGAAAATAGGAGAAAAAGAGAGTCATTGAAACATGCTGAAATATTACCAAGCTTTCATGAATGTATTTTTCCCCTCATCTTTTAGGGCCAGCACATTTTAAATAAAAGTCAGTATGTTTAGAATAATAGATCATGATAAATACTGTTGCAAATGAATGAATTCTGTTTTGTCTAGCAGGATCATCAAGGCAGAAGAGCTTCTCTAAACGCATCATTGATTTCAATGAAAGCAAAACTTCTTTTAGGTTATGAACCCCTCCTATATTGCAAAATTGCTTCCCCTCATGCCAACACAAACAGTACCACCCCAGAATTAGGGGATTATTATGTTGGTTCTAGAAGGAGGGTGTTGAATTGATGTCTAATTTTTAGTAAATCCCATCAAAATTACTTTTTGAATAAAGGAACAAATATAATCATATATTTGGTAAACCATAATCTGGAGAACATTCCACAGGTCTTTGTCACCCTTCAACGTATCCTTAGAATGTACCTCAAGAATGCCTCCAGAGAGAGAGCTGGAAGTCAAGGCACTTGCATCGCATTTTGAGTTCCATCATGCTGTGTCTTACGTAGGCTTCTGAGACCCTCTAATCTTTCATTTTCTTCTCCCTTTCTATTGTTCCTTTCTTCTACATGCCAAGAAGGCATTGGGAGATTTAGGTGACGAGATTGGACCCTTTCCTTCTCATGAAAGGCAATATAGCTCTGGAGTCAGACTACACACGTTCACATCTCAATTTGATCACTTATAATGTCTCAGTTTTCTCATTTGTAAAGTGGGAATAATGATGGTTTCTATCATGGAGGGATTAAATAAATATGTATAAAGTATTTAGAACAGTTCTTGAAAAGAAATGCTATTATTATTAAGTGATTACTACTGTCTTTCTTTTTATTTATTATTTTTTTTATTGGAGTAAAATTGCTTTACAATGTTGTGTTAGTTTCTGCTGTACAATGAAGTGAATCAGCTATATGTACACCTATATTCCCTCCCTCTTGGACCTCTTTCTCACCCCACCCCCCATCCTACCCATCTAGGTTGTCACAAGTGTCAGTGCAAAGGCTGCATCCACTGAGCTTACCTGGTTCTCCTAGGCAGAGTGTTGTACTTTGTGTATAATCCCAGTAGAGCAGTTTGTTTTTTAACAGTTTGTTTCCATGTGTATTTCCTCACTAGACAATAAATCCCTTGAGGTAGGGATTGGAGGATGGTATTTTATTGGTGTATTCCTAACACTAGCACAGTTTCCAGGCATTCATTAGGCATCCAGTGTTTATGAATGAATGAATACATGGATGGATGAATGAATGCATGTTTCACTTGTTGTCTCCCAATATCCATTCTCTACTTGTTTCTTTAGAAATAGAGTCTCCAAATTTTAGCAGAGCATATGGCTGTCCAGCTAATGACCACATTTCCCAGCCTCCCTTTCAGGCAAGGTATGGCCATGTGATTACATTCTGGCCGATGGAATGTACATGGAAGTGTGGTGTTCCATTTATAGGTTATGCCCTTAAAGAAAAGAGTCACATCCTCCATTTTCCCTTTTCCTCCTGCCAGTGGCTAGAAGGTGGATGTGATGGTGACATCTGAAATAGCTGTCTTAGACCATGAGATGGATGGCACTTGTTGAGGATGGCAGAGCAACAAGATCTAATAATTCATATGTTCTTAATGATGTGGAGCTGCTACACCAGCCCCGCACAGCTTGTATTCAAATATCTCTCTTGTTTGGAGCACTGTTTTGCTGTTGATGTTTGTTTTGGTGGTAGGTGGGTCTTTGTTTCACCATCTGAGTCTGCCCACAGAGCTACATTTATTGAATCTCCGCCCTTTGATAGATAAGTTTCTAATGCAGATAACATTGATAAAAAAATAGATAAGAATTAGCTTATCACAGCTGATTAGAATTGAGCAAGTGTGTGAATTAAATATAGCAACAAAGGCTTTGGTTTAACTATTTGAAAAAAGCATTTAAACCTTATTGTCCATCTATTCCCAGTTGTCTAATGGTTGCTCCGACTGGTAATGGGGGAAGAGGGATGAAAGATTACACAAAACTCTGGGTTACAGGACTGAGGCCAGGGAGCAGTATTTATCCTAGGAAGTGTTTCTATTCAGACCTCATTTGGATGGGCAGGAGGGACAGAGTTTTCCCAGGAAATTCCCATCATCTCAACAAAACAGCCTTCCTCCCTACCCGGTACCCTGTGGGCGAGCACTGTGCTTGCCCGGTAACAGGGTCAACAGGGAAAGGGTAGAACCCTCTTTTCATCTGCTCTTCTATTTGTCATGAACTCCTTTTTGACTTTCTAAGCAAGAGCTACTAAACAGAGAGCTGCTTGGGTCTCTGGATCAGGGATTTGGACTTGATGTGTGGCGTGAGGTAACCAGTTTTCTAATGTCAACAAAGATTTGCCAAGAAATTTACCAAGATGCTGTTCCACAGATTTTCATTGTAAAGGAAAATCATTCTGGGGAAAATTAAAAAGGGGTAGTAACAGCTTGATCGTCATTTTGAGAAAGTACAGAAAATAGTGATGAAACATGAACATTCAGATCTACATAGATACAGTTTTGAAACTTTTTATTAACATACAACATACACATAAGAAAGTGTCTAGACCATAAGTGTACAGCCTTATATACTCTTACGTACATAATTTTTAATTTTCAGGAGCCATACACACCCATGTTTACTAGAACACAAATCAAAAATGTGCAGCATACATTTTAAAACTCTGGAGCTTCATGGTAAAATGCTGAAATACAGATGATAATATTTCTCATGAATATGGAGATATATAGCATGTTCTTGGATTGGAAGAATCAATATTGTGAAAATGACTATACTACCCAAAGCAATCTACAGATTCAGTGCAATCCCTATCAAATTACCAATGGCGTTTTTTACAGAACCAGAACAAAAAAATCTTAAAATTTGTATGGAGACACAAAAGACCCCAAATAACCAAAGCAGTCTTGAGGGAAAAAAACGGAGCTGGAGGAATCAGACTCCCTGACTTCAGACTGTACTACAAAGCTACAGTAATCAAGACAATATGGTACTGGCACAAAAACAGAAACATAGATCAATGGAACAAAATAGAAAGCCCAGACATAAACTTACGCACCTATGGTCAACCAATCTATGACAAAGGAGGCAAGGATATACAATGGAGAAAAGACAGCCTCTTCAATAAATGGTTCTGGGAAAACTGGACAGCTACATGTAAAAGAATGAAATTAGAACACTCCCTAACACCATACACAAAAATAAACTCAAAATGGATTAGAAACCTAAATGTAAGACTGGACACTATAAAACTCTTAGAGGAAAACATAGGAAGAAGACTCTTTGACATAAGTCACAGCAAGATCTTTTTTGATCCACCTCCTAGAGTAATGGAAATAAAAACAAAAATAAACAAATGGGACCTAATGAAACTTCAAAGCTTTTGCACAGCAAAGGAAACCATAAACAAGATGAAAAGACAACCCTCAGAATGGGAGAAAATATTTGCAAACGAATCAGTGGACAAAGGATTAATCTCCAAAATATATAAACAGCTCATGCAGCTCAATATTAAACAGACAACCCAATCCAAGAATGGGCAGAAGACCTAAATAGACATTTCTCCAAAGAACACATACAGAGGGCCAAGAAGCACATGAAAAGCTTCTCAGCATCACTAATTATTAGAGAAATGCAAATCAAAACTACAATGAGGTATCTCCTCACACCAGTTAGAATGGGCCTCATCAGAAAATCTACAAATAACAAATGCTGGAGAGGGTGTGGAGAAAAGGGAACCCTCTTGCACTGTTGGTGGGAATGTAAATTGATACAGCCACTATGGAGAACAGTATGGAGGTTCCTTAAAGAACTAAAAATAGAATTACCATGACCCAGCAATCCCACTACTGGGCATATACTCAGAGAAAACCATAATTCAAAAAGACACATGCACCCCAGTGTTCATTGCAGCACTGCTTACAATAGCCAGGTCATGGAAGCAACCTAAATGCCCATCGACAGACGAATGGATAAAGAAGATGTGGTACATATATACAATGGAATATTACTCAGCCATAAAAAGGAACAAAATTGAGTTATTTGTAGTGAGGTGGATGGATCTAGAGACTGTCATACAGAGTGAAGTAAGTCAGAAAGAGAAAAACAAATATCGTATATTAATAACGCACATATGTGGAACCTAGAAAAATGGTACAGATGAACTGGTTCGCAGGGCTGAAATTGAGACACAGATGTAGGGAACAAACGTATGGACATCAAGGGAGGAAAGCGGCGGTGGGGGCGGGGGTTGGTGGTGCTGTGATGAATTGGGTGATTGGGATTGACATGTATACACTGATGTGTATTAAATTGATGACTAATAAGAATTTGCTGTACAAAAAAATAAAATAAAATTCAAAAAAATACTTCTCATGAATACAAAAACGTTTTCTCCAGAGTTTCTATAATTTTACATTTGTAAGTTGGAAATAGGAGGAACTCATGTTTTTAGATGCCTAAATTTTTTAGCTCAATTTTTGCATACGTAGATAATGGGAATTCAGAGCAATTTATCTCAGCCTCCTCAGCAACCATCTTCTTGTCAGTTCCACATATGCTCTATTTGTCTTCAGTGCTACTCTCATCCTTAAGCTCTTGAGGCCTCAGTTTTCACAGCTATAGACTGGGAACAATAGCTGAACACAAGATTGTGCTGATCAAGTGAGATAATGTATAGAAGGAGGTTCACGTGACATTTGCATGTAGGAAGACATCAATAAATGGTGTTTTGTTATTATTATTATCAATGCCAATATCAACTGATGCTGAATTTAGGGGGCCTACAGAAACAGCGGCATAATTGTATTGAACTATATAATATTCTTTCTCAGGTGGATGGGCTAAGCCTGAAGTGAGATTGCCAGATTTATGTCCTTTCTAGATGAAATGTGGATCCTTTAGCAACAGGAGGTAAGAGATATATGGTTTACATGTGGACTTCTGGTTATGACTCTTTTTAACTGATGAGTTATCATGTTGGAATTGGTGTAACTCTGAAGAGAATATTTCCAAACAGTCTTCAAGGAATGTCATGTAGCATTTATTAGAGTCACTCCAACAGGGACACTTCCCACTTGCTTTGATTTAGTGACATTACTGCTGGTTAAAAGCCTTAGGTAAGGCCACACACAGTGGCTGGCGATTTGGATAATTAGAAGGAATGGCAGAGGCCTGTCTCTTTACAAGGAAGTTAGCAGTGACATGCAATTAAAGCAAACCACGGAGGGATGCCGGGTAGCTCTAAGGATTATAGTGGATCGAGTGGAATCAAACCATACTTACAGATTTCCCTCTCCCACAAAGGATTTCTGCTTGCTTATTTTTAAAACATATTCCGGAGATAACTATGCTATTTCACACAAGCAGAACAAAAGGAACAATATAACTCACTGCATGGTAAATTTCCTCATAGTTTTGTGGACTGCAATGGCCAGTTGGTGAAGCTGTTTGTCCATTGGAATCTTGATAAGGCATCTGAACCTTGAGTATCATACATTTATTGGGGTGGTGTTTTCTGCTTGAAAAGATGCTTTCATATCTGTTACCTATTTTGATGCCCACAACTGTATGAAGTGAGGTGAGGAGTCACTATGAGGTCCATTTCAAACATAAAGAAATGGAAACTGAGCTCTGAGAAGGGATTTGCCGCAGTTTGTTTATGGGAGAGGAGAGTAAAACACCAGTTATGTGACTTACAGTGCAATACTCTTTCCGACACATGGAACCGTCTTCTCCAGCATAAATGTGCATTCTTGCTTTCTTAGCTTTTCCAGGGTTCAGTTTTCTTTCTTTCTCCTCCTGAGACCCTGCAGTGGTCATGAGTGCCTTAGAGAATGAGCTGAAAAATGCACACACATGCACAAACGTAAAAAATTGTATCACCTTCAGACCACCTCCTTCTAAAATCTGTGTGGGCAGCAGTATAGGGTTTGTGGAAAATACTAGTCTGAGCTTGTTGGGGCACATGGCCTTCTGAGGGGGAAAAGTCGCACCACGAAGGTTTGTTCGGCCTTAATGGCACTGGGTGTCGCTCAGCTCATGTCAGCTTGGTTCAAACCTCACAGCAACCTTCAAAGGTGAATATTATTGGGCCCATTTTATAGATGAGGGCACTATGAACACTTTAGTGGAATTTGAAGCCAGAGGGAAACTTTTCACCACAGTGCTGCACAGCCTCCCAAGGTGGTGACAGTCTGTTGGTGATGAGCTATTCTCCTAGTGGTCAGCCCATGCTTGTGTGTAATGGTATGGCTGGGAAGGGGGAAAGGAGGTTTCTAGAAGCCTTTCAGCAGCAAGGCTTCCTTGGGGAAATCCTTTCCTTGGGGGTGACACGTTGGAACTCTTACCAGGGGTAGAAATGTGAAGTGTGAAAGAAGTGTTGAGATACAGGGATAGGAAAGAACATGGTGGCATCCACAGGGTGGTCTGTTTCTCTTGGGATGTGTGTTGGATATCCAGCTGTTGTATTAATTTTTATAGATTCCATGCTACCTTCTTGCTAACTTGGCAAATGATTCATGAAGTTACTGTAATGGGGTGAGTAAACTCATGGGTAGAGCTGGGGCTGGGAGAAAGGAAAAGGCAAATCCCTACAGTTGGGGTTTCCTGAGCCATAAATAACGGCCATGTTGCCATTCCCAGCAATATGCTTCTGTCATTAATTAACTTTTATGGAAAGCTATGGTGTTCATGACTTTGGCCTCTCCTCACTCTTGATCTATGTGGTGTTATGTGGTGTAGACAGCAGTGCTCACAGGTGGGATTTGTCTGACAGGGGAATCTGAATTAGCTGATGTGAAATGCCCACTAATATATGGCATGGCCCTGCAGAGGGCGAGTGCATGGGGAGAAAGCAACCATGACACGCTCCCTGTTCCTGCCGATTGTTTTTTCAGCGCCTACACATGTGATCAGAATATCCTGTTCTCTGTTAGGTTCAACTTTAAGTGTGAGATTTTTTTGGTGTTGTTAGAGAATGCTGAGCTGTCGCTCTAGGATTTGGTGATGTGGTGCTCTATGCTTGAGACACGAGCAATAAAGATGGAAAGTTCCTAGAGACACAGGACAGCTCCCATCTATCAGAGCCAAATGGGGCGATCCCAGGCCAGCCTTTTGAGATGCCCCACGGTAGTGTTAACATCACACCAGAAAATTATCCCTCACCTTTAACCTAAAGTCTTCCAGCTTGGTTTCCAGAACAGTTGTTTTTAAACATTAGCATACATCAGAATCGCCTGGAGGGCTAGATAAAACACAGATTGCTGGGCCTCACCTTCGGAGTTCCTCTTTTCTCTCTAGATTAATTGAGATATTATTGACATACAACACATGTAAGCTTAAGGTGTACAATATGATAATTATATACATGTAATTATTGCAAAATGATAACCACTATAAGGTTAGTTAACACCTCTACTATCTCACATAATTATGATTTTTTTGTTTGTGGTGATATTTAACATCAACTCTCTTAATTTTCAAGTTTGTAATACAGTATTGTTAATTATAATCACCATAATATGCACTAGAGCCCGATCTTCTTACTCCTATAGTTTGGAGTTTGTAGCCTATAACCAACATGTCCCCATTTCCCCCACCCCCAGCCCCTGGCAACCACCATTCTACTCTCTATTTCTATTAGTTTGGCTTTTCTTAGATTCCACATGTAAGTAAGAACATAGAGTTTTTGCCTCACTTTGTCTTATTTTGCTTAGCATAATAAGTTTTATTCATGTTGTTACAAAAGGCAGGCTTTCTTCTTTATGGCTGGATAATATTCCATTTTGTGTGTGTGTGTGTGTGTGTGTGGTGTGTGTATATATACACACCAGATCTCTAGAGTTTGTTTTTTTTTAAAACATGGTCTTCTGTGCAGTTTTTCTCTCCTTTTTATTTTGATTTATTTATTTAACATCTTTATTGGAGTATAATTGCTATACAATGATGTGTTCGTTTCTGCTTTATAACAAAGTGAATCAGCTATATATACACATATATCCCCATATCTCCTCCTGCTTGCATCTCCCTCCCCACCCTCCCTATCCCATCCCTCTAGGTGGTCACAGCGCACCGAGCTGATCTTGCTGCTGAGGTATGTAGCTGCTTCTCACTAGTTATCTATTTTACATTTGGTAGTGTATATATGTCCATGCCACTCTCGCACTTCGTCCCAGCTTACCCTTCCCCCTCCCGTATCCTCAGGTCAATTCTCTACGTCTGCATCTTTATTCCTGTCCTGCCCCTAGGTTCTTCAGAATTTTTTTTTTAGATTCCATATATATGTGGCAGTGTACAGTATTTATTTTTCTCATTCTGACTTACTTCACTCTGTATGACAGACTCCAGGTCAATCCACCTCACTACAAATAACTCAATTTCGTTTCTTTTAATGGCTGAGTAATATTCCATTGTATATATGTGCCACATCTTCTTTATCCATTCAGCTCTCGATGGACACTTAGGTTGCTTCCACGTCCTGGCTAGTGTAAATAGTGCTGCAATGAACATTGTGGTACATGACTCTTTTTGAATTATGGTTTTCTCAGGGTATATGCCCAGTAGTGGGATGGCTGGGTCGTATGGTAGTCCTATTTTTAGTTTTTTAAGGAACCTCCATACTATTCTCCATAGTGGCTGTATCAATATACATTCCCACCAACAGTGTAGGAGGGTTCCCTTTTCTCCACACCCTCTCCAGCATTTATTGTTTGCAGATCTTTTGATGATGGCCATTCTGAGAGGTGTGAGGTGATACCTCATTGTAGTTTTGATTTGCATTTCTCTAATGATTAGTGAGTGATGTTGAGCATTCTTTCATGTGTTTGTTGGGAATCTGTATATCTTCTTTGGAGAAATGTCTGTTTAGGTCTTCTGCCCATTTTTGGATTGGGTTGTTTGTTTTTTGGATATTGAGCTGCATGAGCTGCTTGTAACTTTTGGAGATTAATCCTTTGTCAGTTGCTTCGTTTGCAAATATTTTCTCCCATTCTGAGGGTTGTCTTTTGGTCTTGTTTATGGTTTCCTTTGCTGTGCAAAAGCTTTTAAGTTTCATTAGGTCCCATTTGTTTATTTTTCTTTTTATTTCCATTTCTCTACGAGGTGGGTCAAAAAGGCTCTTGCTGTGATTTATGTCATAGAGTGTCCTGCCTATGTTTTCCTCTAAGAGTTGTATAGTGTTACATTTAGGTCTTTAATCCACTTTGAGTTTATTTTTGTGTACGGTATTAGGGACTATTCTAATTTCATTCTTTTACCTGTAGCTGTCCAGTTTTCCCAGCACCACTTATTGAAGAGGCTGTCTTTTCTCCATTGCATACTCTTGCCTCCTTTATCAAAAATAAGGTGACCATATCTGAGTGGGTTTATCTCTGGGCTTTCTATCCTATTCCATTGATGTATATTTCTGTTTTTGTGCCAGTACCATACTGTCTTGATTACTGTAGCTTTGTAGCATAGTCTGAAGTCTGGGAGCCTGATTCCTCCAGCTGCGTTTTTCTTTCTCAAGATTGCTTTGGCTATTCGGGGTCTTTTGTGTTGCCATACAAATTGTGAAATTTTTTGTTCTAGTTCTGTGAAAAAAAACCATTGGTAGTTTGATAGGGATTGCATTGAATCTGTAGATTGCTTTGGGTAGTATAGTCATTTTCACATTGTTGATTCTTCCAATCCAAGAACATGGTATATCTCTCCATCTGTTTGTATTATCTTTAATTTCTTTCATCAGTGTCTTATAGTTTTCTGCATACAAGTCTTTTGTCTCCTTAGGTAGGTTTATTCCTAGGTATTTTATTCTATTTGTTGCAGTGGTAGATGGGAGTGTTTCCTTAATTTCCCTTTCAGATTTTTCATCAGTAGTATATAGGAATGAAACAGATTTCTGTGCATTAATTTTGTATTCTTCTACTTTACCAGATTCATTGATTAGCTCTAGTAGTTTTCTCGTAGCATCTTTGGAATTTTCTATGTATAGTATCATGTCATCTGCAAACAGTGACAGTTTTATTTCTTTTTTTCCGATTTGTGTTCCTTTTATATTTCTTTTTCTACTCTGATGGCTGTGGCTAAAACTTCCAAAACTACGTTGAATAACAATGGCAAGGGTAGGCAACCTTGTCTTGTTCCTGATCTTAGAGGAAATGGTTTCAGTTTTTCACCACTGAGAATGATGTCGGCTATGGGTTTGTCATATATGGCCTTTATTATGTTGAGGTAAGTTCCCTCTATGCCTACTTTCTGGAGAGTTTTTATCATAAATGGGTGATGAATTTTGTCAAAAGCTTTTTCTGCATCTATTGAGATGATCGTATGGTTTTTCTCCTTCAATTTGTTAATATGGTATATCACATTGGTTGATTTCATTTACTGAAGAATCCTTGCATCCTGGGGTAAACCCCACTTGATCATGGTGTGTGATCCTTTTAATGTGCTGTTGGATTCCGTTTGCTAGTATTTTGTTGAGGATTTTTGCATCTATATTCATCAGTGATATTGGCCTGTAGTTTTCTTTGTTTGTGACATCTTTGTCTGGTTTTGGTATCAGGGTGATGGTGGTCTCATAGAATGAGCTTGGGAGTGTTCCTCCCTCTGCTATAGTTTGGAAGAGTTTGAGAAGGATAGGTGTTAACTCTTCTCTAAATGTTTGATAGAATTCACCTGTGAAGCCATCTGGTCCTGGGCTTTTGTTTGTTGGAAGATTTTTAATCATAGTCTCAATTTCAGTGTTTATGATTGGTCTGTTTATGTTTTCTGTTTCTTCCTGGTTCAGTCTTGGGAGGTGGTGCTTTTCTAAGAATTTGTCCATTTCTTCCAGGTTGTCTATTTTATTGGCATAAAGATGCTTGCAGTAATCTCTCATGATCCTTTGTATTTCTGCCGTGTCAGTTGTTACTACTCCTTTTTCATTTCTAATTCTGTTGATGTGAGTCTTCTCGCTTTTTTTCTTAATGAGTCTGGCTAATGGTTTATCAATTTTGCTTATCTTCTCAAAGAACCAGCTTTTAGTTTTATTGATCTTTGCTATTGTTTCCTTCATTTCTTTTTCATTTATTTCTGATCTGATCTTTATGATTTCTATCCTTCTGCTAACTTTGGGATTTTTTTTGTTCTTTCTCTAATTGCTTTAGGTGTAAGTTTAGAATGTTTATTTGAGATGTTTCTTGTTTCTTGAGATAGGATTGTATTTCTATAAAGTTCCCTCTTAGAACTGCTTTGCTGCATTCCATAGGTTTCGGGTTGTCATGTTTTCATTGTCATTTGTTTCCAGGTATTTTTTTATTTCCTCGATATCTTCAGTGATCTCTTGGTTATTAAGTAGTGTATTGTTTAGCCTCCATGTGTTTGTATTTTTTACAGATTTTTTCCTGTAATTGTTATCTAGTCACATAGCATTGTGGTTAGAAAAGATGCTTGGTGTGATTTCAATTTTCTTAAATTTACCAAGGCTTGATTTGTGACCCAAGATATGATCTATCTTGGAGTATATTGCATGAGCACTTGAGAGGAAAGTGTATTCTGTTGTTTTTGGATGGAATGTGCTATAAAGATCAATTAAATCTGTCTTCTTTAATGTATCATTTAAAGCTTGTGTTTCCCTATTTAAGTTCATTTTGGATGATCTGTCTATTGGTGAAAGTGGGGTGTTAAAGTCCCCTACTATGACTGTGTTACTGTCGATTTCCCCTTTTATGCCTGTTAGCATTTGCCTGATGTATTGAGGTGCTCCTATGTTGGGTGCATAAATATTTACAATTGTTATATCTTCTTGGAGTGATCCTTTGATCATCATGTAGTGTCCTTTTGTCTCTTGTAATAGCCTTTATTTTAAAGTCTATTCTGTCTGATATGAGAATTGCTACTCCAGCTTTCTTTTAATTTCCATTTGTATGGAATATCTTTTTCTGTTCCCTTACTTTCAGTATGTGTGTATGTTTCCCTAGGTCTGAAGTGGCTCTCTTAAAGACAGCATATATATGGGTCTTGTTTATGTATCCATTCAGCCAATCTGTGTCTTTTGGTGGAAGCATTTAATCCATTTACATTTAAGGTAATTATCGATATGTATGTTCCTATTACCATTTGCTTAATTGTTTTGGGTTTGTTATTGTATGTCTTCTCCTTCTCTTGTATTTCCTGCCTAGAGAAGTTCCTTCAGCCTTTGTTGTAAAGCTGGTTTGGTGGTGCTGAATTCTCTTGGCTTTTGCTTGTCTGTAAAGGTTTTAATTTCTCCGTCAAATCTGAATGAGATCCCTGCTGGGTAGAGTAATCTTGGTTGTAGGTTTTTCCCTTTCATCACTTTAAATATATCCTGCCACTCCCTTCTGGCCTGCAGAGTTTCTGCTGAAAGATCAGCTGTTAACCTTATGGATATTCCTTTGTATGTTAATTGCTGCTTTCCCCTTGCTGCTTTCAATATTTTTTCTTTGTATTTAATTTTTGAGAGTTTGATCAATATGTGTCTTGGCAGGATTCTCCTTGTATTTATCCTGTATGGGACTCTCTGTGCTTCCTGGACTTGATTGACCATTTCCTTTCCCATATTAGGGAAGTTTTCAACTATAATCTCTTCAAATATTTTCTCAGTCCCTTTCTTTTTCTCTTCTTCTTCTGGAACCCCAATAATTCAAATGTTGGTGCGTTTAATGTTGTTCCAGAGGTCTCTGAGACTGCCCTCAATTCTTTTCATTCTTCTTTGTTTATTCTGCTCTGCAGTAGTTATTTCCACCATTTTATCTTCCACGTCACTTCTCTGTTCTTTTCCTCAGTGATTCTGCTATTGATTCCTTCTAGAGTATTTTTAATTTCATTTATTGTGTTGTTCATCACTGTTTGTTTGCTCTTTAGTTCTTCTAGGGCCGTATTAAACATTTCTTGTATTTTCGCCATTCTATTTCCAAGATTTTGGATCATCTTTACTATCATTACTGTGAATTCTTTTTCAGGTAGACTGCCTATTTCCTCTTCATTTGTTTGGTCTGGTGGGTGTTTACCTTGCTCCTTCATCTGCTGTGTGTTTCTCTGTCTTCTCATTTTGCTTAACTTACTGTGTTTGGGGTCTCCTTTTTGCAGGCTGCAGGTTCGTAGTTTGCGTTGGTTTTGGTGTCTGCCCCCAGTGGGTGAGGTTGGTTTAGTGGGTTGTGTAGGCTTCCTGGTGAGGGGGGACTAGTGCCTGTGTTCCAGTGGATGAGGCTGGATATTGTCTTTCTGGTGGGCAGGACTGCATCCGGTGGTGTGTTTTGGGGTGTCTGTGACCTTATTATGATTTTAGTCAGCCTCTCTGCTAATGGGTGGGATTGTGTTCCTGTCTTGCTAGTTGTTTGACATAGGGGGTCCGGCACTGGAGCTTGCTGCTTGTTGAATGGAGCTGGGTCTTATTGTTGAGATGGAGATCTCTGGGAGAGCTTTTGCCATTTGATATTATGTGGAGCCAGGAGTTCTGTGGTGGACCGATGTCCTGAACTCGGCTCTCCCACCTCAGAGGCACAGGCCTGACATCTGGCTGGAGCACCAAGACCCTGTCAGCCACACGGCTTTTGGGAAGTCTGAGGTCTTCTGCCAGCAGTCAGTAGGTGTTCTGTATGAGTTGTTCCACATGTAAATGTATTTCTGATGTATTAGTGAGGAGGAAGGTGATCTCCAGGTCTTACTCCTCCACCATCTTGAAGGTCTCTCTGTAGAGTTTTTTATTTTTCTGGAGTCGGGCCTGAGAATTTACATTTGTAACAAGGTCCCAAGTTCTGCTGCTGCTGCTGTTTCAGGGACCAAGTTTTGAAAAGCATTGCTCTAGACTATGATTATGAGGGTAATAGGTAAAAGCATGAGTTTTGGTGTCAGAAAGCCCTGGATTCAAATCCTGCTCTGTCACTGTGAAATTATGGAAAAGTTGCCAAGCCTAGGCATCCTTATCTGTAGAAAGGGGATTGCAAACATCTGATTTGGTTTGGTTTGATTGGGTAAGGATTAAATGAGATAATCTATGTAACTTGCTTAGCGCAGTGTCAGGCACATGGAAGTGACTTCGCAGATGTGAACTTGTGATATTGGTAGTGTGCCTCTTAGAGGTAGGGTCACCAGAACTGCTGGCCCAAATGTTAAGGCAGAGACATCTATTTAGGGCAGTCTCTTTGAAAGTTAAGAAAGTCAGAGAAAATGTAGATGTGAAGAATTGTAAAACAGAGAACATGGGACCATATTCTGTAAGACTTTCTGATATGCTACAGAAAGAAAGAACAAGAGATCTGTCTTGCATCAAATAGTGAGAGAGTCATCCTCCAAAAGGTGAAGTTTAAAAAGGGGGGTAGAAATGGAAATCCTGAACTGGACATTGGGACTATTTGTATTTAATATGTAATTCCCAACAAGTATATGCAGAGTGGAGTGTTTTCCACAGTGGGCTTTTGAAGTGAAGGGATGAAGAACATGTAAGTGAGGGAAAGCAGGATACAGTACAAGGCACAGCACTGTATATGAGCTTATTTATTTGCAAAGATAGTACATGCTTGGGCCAGTTATAAAGCAAGAAATGTTTGTCATCCTGGGACCAGATGTCTCCTGTCTTCATCTTCATCCTACTTCTGGCTCTCCATGTGCTCTTTACTCAGTGGTGTGTATTGTAGCTTTCCATCTCCTTCTCAAGCTGCACCTCACTAAGGAAGAATTTACAAAAAGGAAGAATTTACAAAAATTGTTAGCATAGTGTAAAATTATGTCCTAAGCTATGAGCATCCCTAGAATAGCATCTCTTAAGCTGTGTTTCTTGGAACAATAAATAGGTGGTCTGTGGAAAAGCATTCTTGATGTAACATGTATTTGCATATTAAAGGACTGAGAAGTCCTGAAGTTAAAAAAAAAAGCTATGTGATTTTGATTAAATCATCCTTTTAAAATATTTTCAACATTTTTCTATAATGAGCATGTATTACTCTTATAATAAAATGTGAATCAAATTACGTTAGAATAAAAAAGAATGCAGTCTAAGCCACCAAATTTAGCTTCCAGCCTTCTTTCTTCTCTACCTGTTACAGATTATTTGTGTTCCCCCCCAAATCCATAAATTGAAGCCCCAGCCCCCAACCCCCATCTGGAGACTTTGGGAGGTAATTAAGTTTAGATGAGATTATGAGCTTGGGGTCCTTATGATGGGATTAGTGTCATTCTCAGCAGAACAAGAGAGACCAGAGCTTTTTCTTTCTCTGCCATGTGAGGATACAGCAAGAAGGCCGCCATCTACAAACAAGGGAGCAGGCCCTCACCAGATGTTAAATCTGCTGGCACCTTGATCTCAGACCTCCCAGTCTCCAGAATGTGAGAAATAAATATTTAGGGTTTAGCCATACAGTCTTTTGCATTATGTTACAGTAGCTCAAACTGACTAAAACACTACTCTTCCCTCACTTCTGTGGAAGAACTAAGGATGGCACGATGTCAGATTCTAAAATAACACGTTCTTAAAATGCCCTTTTTGAAGGATAACTGAACGTACATAGTTTGTATGATTGTCGAATGCCTCAAATATTTGCCATATGGAAAACCTCCTTCATCCCAATTAAAGCCATGAATCCACAGTCACCCTGAGCAATTAATTGTTCAACCTACTTAGTCTAAATTGGGTCAATCAAATCATGGGACATAAGAACTTACGGTGACAGGAGAACCACAGAACCGAGGAACTATATATCCAACTTCACTCTTCTAAGCTTGAGCACAGGCACGTGGTCATGGACATCAGTGCTACATTTGTAGGCAACAACTCAGCGAGCAGGCTTTTCCTGAGAAAGGAGATCTTCTCCCAAGATTGGGTTCAGTACAGACTGTAAGGGCCTAACCTCATATCCTTTGGAAATCTCGACTTCACCCCTGGGAAGTGTTTAAAACTTCAGTTGGGGTGTGGTTGTTCTATAGGTCACATTCTTCTTGGGGAGAGAGCATTTGAGGTCTCTGGTATTTTGAGGATAATCAGGGGCCTAGCACTATCAGGTGAGATGCCTTTGGAAAGAAACTGAAGTGTGTGTTAAAATTAGGTTAGAAAACAATATATGTTTGACATCTAGAAAGCAACTTTAGGCTGTTGAGTCCAACAGTGTGGCACAGTTTTTCCAGTAGGCAATAGAGAAGTTCAACAAGGCTTGTCTCTCTTTGGTGGAAATGACATGTAATCCAAATTGGGTAAGTATCACCCAGGCCAGCAAAGTTGATTAGACTTCTGTCTCAAGTGGGCATTGAGGTCATGATCACACTTTGATCTTATGGAGGGGTGCCACCTGCAAGCAGCAATAGGCCATTTGGGCTTTCCTGAGCAGAGGTCTTTGGGCAAAACAAGTTCAAACTCGAGGGAATGTGGACACAGGAGTTACTGTGCTGACCTGTCCAGAACGCGTGTGAATTAATGACAAAAATTGTTAATTTTGGTAAAAATAAATTTCTTACTGGAAAAAATACTGACTTTTTTTTAAGCAATTTGGGAATTGAATTAAAAACTCAATATTCTTAATTTTTAAGCAGTCAGTTCATTAGTATTAAACTGCCAAATATCTCTTACTGGAAAGGACCACAAGGAGATGAAATAAAACACACTGTAAGGAATTGTACCTGTAAAAGGAAACAATAAGAACAACTGCAGGGCTCACCCCTCGCACCTGGCTCACAGTGGCAGTGGAATTTGGTACTTGGCAAAGTGTGTACTGGGCTCTCCCGTGTGGTTGTGCTTGAAGCATGTCTTGGTGGAGTGTGCTCTCTCTCATTCCTCGTGGCGAACTGTCCTAGTGAGAGGAAGCTCAGAATTCATGCATAAGACATGTCATGGTAGTAATAATAGCACTTACTCATATTTACATTTATATGTCTGGTCTTTTCTTAATCTATTTCTCAGAAAGAAAACTCTGATACTGAACTGTCTGGTTTAAAACCAGACACATGGCAACCATATTTACTAAAACTTCACTGGCTGCCAGGCAGTGTGCTATTTGCATTCACATGTATTATGTGTATTATGTCTTATTAAACCCTTGTAATGGTTCTGTGAGTAAAGTATTTTATTCCTATTGTACAGATGAGGAAACTAGAGCTCTGAGAGGTTAAGTAACTTGCTTAAGGTTATCCAGCTAGTTTCTAATAAGGTAATATGGTCTTGGAATATGTAACCTCACATATCTTTATGTTCCTTTGATATTTGATACACTGAAGTAATGGAAGATTTCCCTAAATCTGCCCTCAAGCTTTTCCTTGATTGATCTGTGAGTTTAGAACACTTCAAAACTGAAGAGTATCCTTGGGATCTCAGAAAGCATGATGTCTGTGAAGTATTAGAAAAAGGTCTGAAGAGTATCCTCAATAATCAACTGTTGATAAACTTAAGTGAGACCAGATTTTGCACACACACACAAACACACACACACAAATTCCCCCAACAAGCCATGAAAGACAAGAAGAATTACAGGCTTTGATAGTGACTGGTGTGGTCAGAAGTCACCTCAGGGTCTCAGTATACTGTTAAGTTTCAGTACCTACCCAACTGGGGTCACTTACTGGCTACTGGGTGTCTAGTTTGATTAGATTTTCAGACTCTTTATTATTTTCAAAATTTTCAAGATATCTGGTGCAATGGATAGAACCACATGGAGAGACACTGATGCCTCTTCCATCTTCCTAAGAAAATGCTCAGAAAAATCACATGGTAGTTTTCAGATTGCAGGCTCTTCTAATGGTGTGAATGCTTTAGGCTGTGATTCCTAGAGGTATGAACGAATTTCTTCCCAAGAGAATTTTTACTCTCCCTTCCACTGATACGTTGGAACTTCCTATAAGGGAGCATTTCACAACAAAACTTCTAGAACCATCAGCTGTATATTAGTACAGACTTGATGAATATGTCTTGGTTTAAATCTGGGACAACAAAAAGGACTTCTGAAATAATGTTGCAAAAAATAAGTATCTTTATCCATTAACTGACTTATGGTTGCATCGGTATAGCCATTTCTATTTCTGAATTAACTAGAGGCATTTCCCCTGGTCTTCTGAAAATTATACAACTCCTAGATTTTACTGACATAATGCCAGGTGGTGGGTACTGTTCCTCAACTTCATTTTAAAAGGTGTAAAGAGAGAGGACCTTCAAGATGGCGGAGGAGTAAGATGTGGAGATAACCTTCCTCCCCAAAAATACATCAAAAATACATGTACATGTGGAACAACTCCTACAGAACACCTACTGAACGCTGGAAGAAGACCTCAGACTTCCCAACAGCCGTGTGGCTGATAGGATCTTGGTGCCCTGGCCAGCTGTGAGGCCTGAGCCTCTGACGTGAGAGAGCTGAGTTCAGGACATTGGACCACCAGACACCTCCCAGCCCCACCTAATATCAATCAGTGAGAGGTCTCCCAGGTGGCTCCATCTCAACACTAAGACCCAGCTGCACTCAACGACCTGCAAGCTATAGTGCTGGACACCCCATGGCAAGCAACTAGCAAGACAGGAACACAACCCCACCCACTAGCAAAGAGGCTGCCTAAAATCATAATAAGTTAACAGACACCCCAAAACACACGCAGTGTGTTTTGCAGACACCTCACACAGTCCTGCTCACCAGAAAGACAAGATCCAGCCTCATCCACTGGAACACAGGCACCAGTCCCCTCCACCAGGAAACCTACACAACCCACTGAACCAACCTTACCCACTGGGGGCAGACGCCCAAAACAACAGGAACTATGAACCTGTAGCCTGCGAAAAGGAGACCCCAAACACAGTAAGTCAAGCAAAATGAGAAGACAGAGAAATACGCAGCAGATGAAGGAGCAAGGTAAACACCCACCAGACCAAACAAATGAAGAGGAAATAGGCAGTCTACCTGAAAAAGAATTCACAGTAATGATAGTAAAGATGATCCAAAATCTTGGAAATAGAATGGCGAAAATACAAGAAATGTTTAATACGGCCCTAGAAGAACTAAAGAGCAAACAAACAGTGATGAACAACACAATAAATGAAATTAAAAATACTCTAGAAGGAATCAATAGCAGAATCACTGAGGAAAAGAACAGAGAAGTGACGTGGAAGATAAAATGGTGGAAATAACTACTGCAGAGCAGAATAAACAAAGAAGAATGAAAAGAATTGAGGGCAGTCTCAGAGACCTCTGGGACAACATTAAACGCACCAACATTTGAATTATTGGGGTTCCAGAAGAAGAAGAGAAAAAGAAAGGGACTGAGAAAATATTTGAAGAGATTATAGTTGAAAACTTCCCTAATATGGGAAAGGAAATGGTCAATCAAGTCCAGGAAGCACAGAGAGTCCCATACAGGATAAATACAAGGAGAATCCTGCCAAGACACATATTGATCAAACTCTCAAAAATTAAATACAAAGAAAAAATATTGAAAGCAGCAAGGGGAAAGCAGCAATTAACATACAAAGGAATATCCATAAGGTTAACAGCTGATCTTTCAGCAGAAACTCTGCAGGCCAGAAGGGAGTGGCAGGATATATTTAAAGTGATGAAAGGGAAAAGCCTACAACCAAGATTACTCTACCCAGCAGGGATCTCATTCAGATTTGACGGAGAAATTAAAACCTTTACAGACAAGCAAAAGCCAAGAGAATTCACTACCAAACCACGTTTACAACAAATGCTAAAGGAACTTTTCTAGGCAGGAAACACAAGAGAAGGAAAAGACGTACAATAACAAACCCAAAACAATTAAGCAAATGGTAATAGGAACATACACATTGATAATTACCTTAAATGTAAATGGATTAAATGCTCCCACCAAAAGATAGACTGACTGAATGGATACAAAAACAAGACCCATATATATGCTGTCTACAAGAGACCTACTTCAGACCTAGGGACACATACAGACTGAAAGTGAGGGAATGGAAAAAGATATTCCATGCAAATGGAAACCAAAAGAAAGCTGGAGTAGCAATTCTCATATCAGACAGAATAGACTTTAAAATAAAGATGATTACAAGAGACAGAGAAGGACACTACATAATGATCAAGGGATCACGCCAAGAAGATACAACAATTGTAAATATTTATGCACCCAACATAGGAGCACCTCAATACATAAGGCAAATGCTAACAGGCATAAAAGGGGAAATCAACAGTAACACAGTCATAGTAGGGGACTTCAACACCCCACTTTCACCAATAGACAGATCAACCAAAATGAAAATAAATAAGGAAACACAGGCTTTAAATGACACATTAAATAAGATGAATTTAATTGATATTTATAGGACATTCCATCCAAAACCAGCAGAATACACTTTCTTCTCAAGTGCTCATGGAAAATTCTTCAGGATAGATCATATCTTGAGTCACAAATCAAGCCTTGGTAAATTAAAAAAACTGAAATCATATCAAGTGTCTTTTCTGACCAAAACGCTATGAGACTAGATATCAATTACAGGAAAAAAACTGTAAAAAATACGAACACATGGAGGCTAAACAATATGTTACTAAATAACCAAGAGATCACTGACGAAATCAGAGGAAATCAAAAAATACCTAGAAACAAATAACAATGAAACCATGATGACCCAAAACCTGTGGGATGCACCAAAGCAGTTCTAAGAGGGAAGTTTATAGCAATACAGTAACATCTCAAGAAACAGGAAACATCTCAAATTAACAACCTAAACTTACACCTAAAGCAATTAGGGAAAGAAAAACAAAAAAGCCCTAAGTTAGCAGAAGGAAAGAAATCATAAAGATCAGATCAGAAATAAATGAAAAAGAAATGAAGGAAACAATAGCAAATATCAATAAAACTAAAAACTGGTTCTTTGAGAAGATAAACAAAATTGATAAAGCATTAGCCAGACTCTTCAAGAAAAAAAGGAAGTAGACTCAGATCAACAGAATTAGAGATGAAAAAGGAGAAGTAACAACTGACACGGCAGAAATACAAAGGATCATGAGAGATTACTACAAGCAACTATATGCCAATAAAATGTACAACCTGGAAGAAATGGACAAATTCCTAAAAAAAACAACCTTCCAAGACTGAACCAGGAAGAAATAGAAAACGTAAACAGACCAATCACAAGCACTGAAATTGAAACTGTGACTAAAGATCTTCCAACAAACCAAAGTTCAGGACCAGATGGCTTCACAGGCGAATTCTATCAAACATTTAGAGAAGAGTTAACACCTATCCTTCTCAAACTCTTCCAAAATATAGCAGAGAGAGGAACACTCCCAAACTTACTCTACAAGGCCACCATCACCCTGATACCAAAAGCAGACAAAGATGTCACAAACAAAGAAAACTAAACACCAATATCACCGATGAACATAGATACAAACAGAATCCAACAGCACAGTAAAAGGATCATACACCATGATCAAGTAGGGCTTAACCCAAGAATGCAAGGATTCTTCAATAAATGAAATCAATCAATGTGATACACCATATTAACAAATTGAAGGAGAAAAACCATATGATCATCTCAATAGATGCAGAAAATGCTTTTGACAAAATTCATCACCGATTTATGATAAAAACTCTCCAGAAAGTAGGCATAGAGGGAACTTACCTCAACATAATAAAGGCCATATATGACAAACCCACAGCCAACATCATTCTCAATGGTGAAAAACTGAAACCATTTCCACTAAGATCAGGAAAAAAACAAGGTTGCCTACCCTCACCACTGTAATTCAACATAGTTTTGGAAATTTTAACCACAGCCATCAGAGTAGAAAAAGAAATAAAAGGAACCCAAATCAGAAAAGAAGAAGTAAAACTGTCACTGTTTGCAGATGACATGATACTAAACATAGAGAATTCCAAAGATGCTACAAGAAAACTACTAGAGCTAATCAATGAATTTGGTTAAGTAGCAGAATACAAAATTAATGCACAGAAATCTGTTTCATTCCTATACACTATTGATGAAAAATCTGAAAGAGAAATTAAGGAAACACTCCCATTTACCACTGCAACAAATAGAATAAAATACCTAGGAATAAACCTACCTAAGGAGACAAAAGACTTGTATGCAGAAAACTATAAGACACTGATGAAAGAAAGTAAAGATGATACAAACAGATGGAGAGATATACCATGTTCTTGGATTGGAAGAATCAACATTGTGAAAATGACTCTACTACCCAAAGCAATCTACAGATTCAGTGCAATCTCTATCAAACTACCAACGGCTTTTTTCACAGAACGAGAACGAAAAATTGCACAATTTGTATGGCAACACAAAAGACCCCGAATAGCCAAAGCAATCTTGAGAAAGAAAAACGCAGCTGGAGGAATCAGGCTACCGCAGTTCAGACTATGCTACAAAGCTACAGTAATCAAGACAGTATGGTACTGGCACAAAAACAGAAATATAGATCAATGCAACAGGATAGAAAGCCCAGAGATAAACCCACTCAGATATGGTCACCTTATTTTTGATAAAGGAGGCAAGAGTATGCAATGGAGAAAAGACAGCCTCTTCAATAAGTGGTGCTGGGAAAACTGGACAGCTACATGTAAAAGAGTGAAATTAGAACAGTCCCTAACACTGTACACAAAAATAAACTCAAAATGGATTAAAGACCTAAATGTAAGGCCAGACACTGTAAAACTCTTAGAGGAAAACATAGGCAGGACACTCTATGACATAAATCACAGCAAGAGCCACCTCGTAGAGAAATGGAAATAAAAAGAAAAATAAACAAATGGGACCTAATGAAACTTAAAAGCTTTTGCACGGCAAGGAAACCATAAACAAGGCCAAAAGACATCCCTCAGAATGGGAGAAAATATTTGCAAGCGAAGCAACTGACAAAGGATTAATCTCCAAAATTTATAAGCAGCTCATGCAGCTCAATATCCAAAAAACAAACAACCCAATCCAAAAATGGGCAGAAGACCTAAATAGACATTTCTCCAAAGAAGATATACAGACTGCCAACAAACACATGAAAGGATGCTCAACATCACTAATCATTAGAGAAATGCAAGTCAAAACTACAATGAGGTATCACCTCACACCTGTCAGAATGGCCATCATCTAAAAATCTGTAAACGATAAATGCTGGAGAGGGTGTGGAAAAACTGGAACCCTCCTACACTGTGGGAGGGAATGTAAATTGTGGGTGGGATTGTAAATTGATACAGCCACTATGGAGAACTGTATGGAGGAGGTTCCTTAAAAACTAAAAATAGAACTACCATATGACCCTACCATCCCACTACTGGGCATATACCCTGAGAAAACCATAATTCAAAAAGAGTCATGTACCACAATGTTCATTGCAGCTCTATTTACAATAGCGAGGACATGGAAGCAACCTAAGTGTCCATCGAGAGCTGAATGAATAAAGAAGATGTGGCACATATATACTATGGAATATTACTCAGCCATAAAAAGAAACATAATTGAGTTATTTGTAGTGAGGTGGATTGAACTAGAGACTGTCATACAGAGTGAAGTAAGTCAGAAAGAGAAAAACAAATATTGTATGCTACCACATATATATGGAATCTAAAAAAAAAATGGTTCTGAAGAACCTAGGGGCAGGACTGGAATAAAGACGCAGATGTGGAGAGTGGACTTAAGGACACGGGGAGGGGGAAGTGTAAGCTGGGACAAAGTGAGAGAGTGACATGGACTTATATACACTACCAAATGTAAAATAGATAGCTAGTGGGAAGCAGCCACATAGCACAGGGAGATCAGCCCTGTGCTTTGTGACCACCTAGAGGGGTGGGATAGGGAGGGTCGGAGGGAGATGCAAGAGGGAAGGGATATGGGGATATAAGTATAGGTATAGCTGATTCAGTTTTTTATACAGCAGAAACTAACACAACTGTGTAAAACAATTATACTCCAATAAAGATGTTAAAAAAAAATAAAATGTGTGAAGAGTGTGTGACCGGTCCTCTTTTAGAATCTGCAGTCATGATTGATGAATTTGTAAGCATAGCACTTCTGAAGTCTTTGGCAGCATGAGCAGAAGTTGGTTTCTCTGCAATGATATACAGGATTTCTGGGGATGAATGTTTCCTTTTCATTAGAGGCAGAAGACCCATCTATTAGAAGCTGCTCTCCAGTTTTTCAGGCATGTAGAACTATACCAGGGTACTTTACTGGGCCATTAGAAATGTGACCTTTGAATTGGTCAAGAGGTTCAGAAATCCCACAAATTTGGGGGTTGAGAAACGGTGTAGTGTAATGGCCTCACTAGTCTATGGATTTTTTTCATGAAATTTAAGTCCCTTATCAATAATTGATAGGGTGGATAATAAGCACTTTTCAAACAATCTGATGTGTTTATCAAATACCCTCAGTTTAAGTGAAGCAGGATAGTGAGAGTTTTTAGAAGAACATACGTTGTGCCTCACAGATGTTGAGAAACACAGCAGGAATGTGTTCAGGGTAACTTTATCTTATATGCTTCAAAATACGATAAGCCTGTCAGCATGTGTAAATGGTAAGGACTCTTATTCACAAGGAATAGAACCTGCCTCAAACAAGCAAGAACACCAAAGGAAACTTACTAGGTCCCAGATCTGGGGAAGCCTGGGGCTGGAGCTGTCTTTGTGACCACATTGACCTACATGACGTCCTTGGCTTGCCTTCTCTCCCTCATTCTATTTCTAAGTAGTAGCCTTATTGCTTTTCTCCTTCATTCCAAATGCTTCCTTCCTTCATGTAGAATCTTCAGGCTTACATTCATCCAGTTTAACTATTCCACAAAGGAGTAAAAAGAGCTTCTTTCTTGCAGGGTCTTATGCAAAATCCAAAAGAAGGACTCCATTATTCCTGTAGTGTCCTGTGTTCGTCACAAGCCCACTGTTTCAACAAATGTATGAGGCACTGGTCCATGCAGTGTGAGGAAATCAGAAAAGGACTCTTAAGATCCTGGGCTTCCTACAAAATGGTAGGAGGTATAGGGCATTAACAAATACATAATTTGAGGCAGCATGTGAAATTAAGACAAGAGAAATCTAAAACGATGGTAATCAGATCAGCTGACTGTGACCAGAGCTCTTTCATGAGGAAAAATATTTCATCTGTTTATTGAAGAATGGATTAGATTTCAGTGGTGAGAAGTCAGGGGCAAGAGGAGAGTCATTCCAGAAAAAAAGGAATGGTATAAAGAACCACAAAGGGACAGGAAAAAGGGAAGAGTTAGCAGCTTGATGTGAATAAAATATGGGTTTTGTAAAGAAAGAAATGTGAACTAAAGTTAGTATGAAATATTGGTATCAGATCGTAGAGGACTTTGAGATCTTCAGCCTTAACCTAGTTGTTTCCACTTAAAACAACAACAAAAAAAAATGCTGTGTAGGTCCAGTAAAGGTTTTAGAGCAAGGAGAGGCAGGATCAAATAATTCATTAGAGAGTTTCAAATGGCAGTCATAGTGAGGAAGGATTGGATGGGGAATTTACTGTAGCTGGCCATTTCCTTTTATGTCCCACAACCACCTCACATTCAGTGCCACCTCTCCCATTGTCTTTTTGTGGCTGCATCATTTTCTTAGCAGTTCAGCCACGGCCGTTGGTGATAATAGGTGACAACATGGATGAGTCACAGTGCTGTCCTTGAACACCAATATTTTTATGTGGATGAAAATCAAGTTAAAATGAGTATAGAAGACACACTGAGAGGAAACACATAGCTGTCTCCCAGCCTGGGGGCCAAGGAGCAGGGAAGGTCCTGCCCTCTTCTGCAGGTGAATCGAGCTGGGTGAAGTGAGCTAAAAGTCTAATTGCTATGGACAGACAGACGGGAACCCCAGATCATTCTGAGCAGTGGCAGGTGGGGAGTCTTTCTTCACCTCTAGCAGCCAAGTCCTGGAGACAAGCCCCCTTGCAGTAATACAGAGGTCCCCCAGAGGCTTCATCCAGGTCCAGAAAAATTATCAGTATGTATTTGAATACAGGTCAGTGTTATAACCAAGACCTCAAATAATAGTGGCTTAAATCAGATAGAGCTTCATTTTTCTCAGGCAATAATCTGAGCATAAGCAGACCAGAGCTGACATGGCAGGTCACAGCATTAGCAACACACAGCTTCCTTCTCATGGTTTCATCATGTCCATAATCCTGCCATTAGGAGGGGGAAGTGGGACCCTACAAGGGTTCACTGAAAGCTGTAAACGTCATTTCCACTTACACTCTAATGACCATAATGTAGCCATATAGCTGCACATAGCTGGAAGTGCTCAGGCCATGTGCTCAGCTAATAATAACAGCTGATGCTTACATAGTGCTTCCTGGAACCAAGCACTGTTCTAAGAGCTTTGCACATGTTGGCATAGAACAACCCCATGAGATAAGAACTAGAATTATTCCCATTTTACAGATAAGGTAACCAAGCACAGAGACATGGAGTAACTCACCCAAGGTCATCAGATAGTAAGTGATGGGGGTGACATTCAAACCCTCACTGTCTGGTTCCAAAATGTGTGATTTTAACCATTCTGCAATGTTGCCTCTAAATTCAGGGTTCTGTTAGTAAGGGAGAATGAAAATTAGGGGACGATCAGTTATCACTACTCTAGCACCCCAGCATTCATGTTTGTCACACACAGCGATGGCTCCAAGCTTTGGAATACTCTCCGTCATTGCTCTGTTCTTTCCAGTTTTCCACACATTGCCATTCACAACATTTTACGTCCCCACGCCACATCCCTGTAGAGATGGCTGACATGATAACTTCCGGTCTAGCCTCCTGGCTTCCAGCCTCCATACTCCAGCCTCCCCTATACTTCCCCACCAAATGAATCTTTCCTAAATGCCATCTTCTTCATGTCATTCCCCTCTTTAGAAACCAACAGGGATAAACACTACTTAACTGGATCAACTTCCTTCTTCTAAGCCTGGCCTTCACTTTCACAATTTGGTACCAAACATACATTCCAAACTTACAAATCCCTCCTCAGGGCCCATGCAAATCCTCTCTACAGCTGTCACATTGGTCTGTTTATGCCATATGTGTTCCTATAACCCAGCTCTCTTGGAAGAAAAGGAAGGGTCACCCATATATATATAGGAAGTTTGCTCGAGTCCTTGGACCACTGAGAATGGCTGCACCTTGGCCCTGTTCGCTTGTCTGAAGTCTACCCATCCCAGCTTGCATCCTACCTGCCCAGTGGCTAACTTAGAGTTCTGTTCCCATGTGCACTGAATGAATATATGATCAGTGGCTTACCCACCAGCCCATGACATCCACTCCTCCCTGTGCTCTCATTGCTCCTCCCACCCCTGGCCAAAGGTGTTAGCCCTCTTTCTATGTATATAGTCTTGCACCGCATGAGATGGAGGCCAAGTTTTGTCCTATTGTGATCCCCTGTTGCAGTGAGGTGCTCAATATACTTTGCTGATTGGCTAGGGGTCGGTCCTAAGTGACTTATTTAGTCACTTTTAAGAATCCCTGTAAGCAACGTAACTTGGAAAATGATTGTCCACTAGTGATCTACAATAAGCAAAAATGTCACATTAAGTCTGCTGGATTGCCTAATGTTAAATGTAAAGGAAATAAGAATATGACATCTTTTCCTTTGCCATGATGTATATTGTCCACGTTAGACAGTCAGAAAAAGTAGATATAGACTTGAAAGGATGTCTCATCCTCAGACACTTTCCTGTATTTTGTATAACAAGAAGTATTAAAGAGTTTTTCCAGATATTTGTAGATAAATTTGAGCTGAAGTTGAACATCTCTTGAATTTTGAATATCAGCTATAGGACATGGGGTAGGAAACCAACGGACATTAATGAAAGAGCTTTATTTCAGAAAGGATGGGATCACGTGCTTCTGGAATGAAGGAGGAGGAATGTACTTTCAAAGGGGTACCTTCCAGAAATCTTGTTTGTGCTCTTGGCTCCAGGGTAAGAAGGAAGAAGTGGTGACATGAATATATTTTAAAGTCAGGGCATTGTAAGCTTGTCTTAGACTTCTGAGCTTTCAGAGTGTTTGTTCAGGAGGTGGTTGCCAAGGTTTTACAACTTTGCTAAAAACATTTGGTCTCCTCTTTAGATCCATTCAGTTGATATCATTTTTAGTGACTGCCAAGGCAGCATTGTTGCTGAGAATTGATGTGGCAATGAGTCTTTACTAGCACCCATCTAAACTGGACTTTTGTATCGTACATTTTACTTTGATTACATTTTTTCTTTTAGAAATTCCCTGGAAACCAGCTTTGTCTTGTCAACTGAATAACAAGCATGGAATTTATATAATCACTGCCTTGCCACAGTGCAACTGATTTGCATCTTCTGGCTAAATGCAAATTGTCCATCCTTAAGTTCAAGGCATTTGCCTCTCTTTAAATGAACAGCACTAAAGTGACTTGTAGACATGACTGTTTGTTTAGCTTGGCTTCTCTCTTTGATCTCATGTTAACATACCTTAATGGCAGGTAATGATTGATAATAGAGTATTGTAAAGTTCAGGTAATAAATACTGCTTAACTCATAATAATGCTGAATAATGTACTTTTTATGACTTGGTTTGTTGGAAAATTTCCTTGTCAGCTTGGTCTAATTGTCCAAACAAAACCACCCATTACTTGAAGAAATACATGTCCACCTTAGACACATTAATTAGGGTCATGGCTGGGCTGCACAAAGGAATATAGTAACACTTTAGTTATCTTTAAATGTAATCTTTGGACAATCTTACTAATGCTAGACTCAGGTTTAATGAGAAACTTTTGTTTACACTTGCCCTTTGAGGCTCACGAGCCTGCGTTGGAATCTATGGTGATGGCTGTGGACCACATGTACACACACCATGGTCTCTCCTTTGAGGCTTCCAGAAGTCATCAATTCTAGTGGTTTGGACATCAAAAGTCACAAAATTAAGTTTTCTTTGGCACGAGGGGCGGGGGTATTTGTATGAAGAGAAAAGGAAAATCTTTTAAATTTTTTATTGCTAAATATTTGAAGACACATGGCATTGAGATTAGAGTAAAAAGGGGATTTGGTGTCTTGGTATTGACAAGCTTGAGGGCTGTACATAAAAGTGCTGGGTGAAGAACTGCTTGCCCAAATATGGTTTTTCCATGATGCTTCACTGACTTTGAAGTCCCAGGAATATTCTAGAGAATATAGTACAATAGAAATCCAGATGACCATGTGGGCTTTTTACAAAACGACCAATGTAACACCCAAGGTTTGACTGCAGAGCATTCCCATAATGAATCCAAAAACAGCTCTCTGAAAAAGAATGCTTGGTTTTAAAGTTTGGAATGATTCAATTCATGATTCCAAATGCATGAACTGCTACTATATTCAATTCAGGGGCTTGTTTCCTGCATATTGTGAAAAAAAAGTGTGTGTATAATTTTTCAGATTTGAGCCAAATTGTTATTTCATTGATGACAGTTTCATGTCTTATTTTATACCTGAAATTCTAAGAAAACCCACAATGGGAAAAATTTTATTCTCACTTTGTTGTAATCACATCATTTTCTCTCCTGACAGGTCTCTATAAATGACTTGTTCTTTAGTTCTTATACATTTATAGTTTTTACTGCCATTAGGTTCCTAGAATGGCTCATTTTGATGAATAATATTGTCCACTTCACACACACATTACTTGCTGTCTACCTTAAGTCTTTTTTTTTTTCTTTTTGGCCACACTGCGAGGCATGTGGAACTTCCCTGACCAGGGATAGGCCCATGCCCCATGCAGTGAAAGCGTGGAGTCTTAACCACTGGACCACCAGGGAAGTCCTACCTTAAGTCTTATTTTTCTTAAAAGCAGGATATTTCAGATTGACTTTAAAATAAACAAAATCTGTTGGTCCTTAACAATTTTGTCCTTTTATCCTGATGATTTATTTCATGTTCTACTTTAGTCTGTTTTTGCTGAAATTCTTGGAAGATTACAGAATCAAAAATGACAATCTTTAGAAATTTGGTTTCTTGGATGTATACATACAAAGATTGGTGTCTTGGTGGGATTGATTTGCTTGCTCCTTTCAAGTAAAAACATAAATACTTTTTTATCATTGTTAAATATGAGAATACGTGCCTAAAACTCTCATAGCAGTTAATAAATAAACCATGGGCTTCCAAAAATGTTCGAGGTTAAGAACTGCATGCATCAAACAATAGGTACATTGCAAATATCACTGCCAATCAACTGCTTTCCCTTTCCTGATGGATCTGTGCTGATGCTGTGTGAGACTCACAAATTGACATGTCTCATAAGTTTTTAAGACAGACTAATGCAGGAGGAATGGTCATTTGACCAGTTTATACTTGGATTACATTCATCTTTTCTGATTTTAAAATTCATTTAGATAGGAAACAAGTCTTCAGAATCCTTCAGTTTTATATATAATCTATTTCAAGGGGAATCCATTTCAGCTGTATGTTAATGTGTAAGTAGGTATTTTTAAGCAACCTGGAGACAGTTAGTGCAAGTGTTCTCAACCCTGGCTGCGTGGTAGAATCATGTGGCTAAGTATTTTTAAAATGTTGATATCCCAGGTCAACCTAAGAAAACTTAAATTCGAATCTTGGGGCTGGGACTCTGGCTTTATATGGGTTTTTTTTTTTAAACTTTTCCAGGTGCTTCTAACATGTAGATCAGAAGTTAGAAACCACTGATTGTGTATAATGTTTCTAAAATCCAAGTCTAAGAGAGCCCTTGTGCAGAATTGACTGGGGCACTTGTTAAGTGCACTTTCCCAAGCCACCCTTGCTCAAGACCTCCTGAAACAGAACTGCTGAAGAGAGCCTGGAAGCTGAATTTTTCACGTGAACTTCACATGCACACCGAAGTTTGAAATTTACTACTGCATTTGAAATTTACTACCGGTCTCAGGTCTCACCTAAAGAAAGTTAATCCTCACAACAACCCTTTGCAATGGGTTCTAAGACTACCATTATACAGGTGGGAAAACTAAGGTAACTCTCTGGAGGTCCCAGTTCCACTGTGGAAGCAGGATTTGAGCCTATGGGGTTGACTTGACAGCTGTACACACAGCTACTACTTCATAGCTCCACAGCCTCTAGATATGAGCACTGCTCTGGGGTGATTACATATGTCCAGCTCTGTGGTAAGTTACGTGTTAATGAAGCACATTAAATAAGGTGAAATGAATGGTGAGATACAGAAACTGGAGGATTAATTCTGATTGCTGGTGAGGGTTTCAGGAAAGCCTTCATGAAAGGACCAGGCACCTGAGCTGACCCTCTAAGGATGGGGAGGGCTTCTCCAGGCAGAGGCTGTGCAAACACAGGCAGAAGAGTGTGTGAGGTGCTCAGAGAATGGCAGAAGTTTTCTATAGCTCAGTGCAGGGTTGTACTAGGTAAGACTGAAGTCTGGAAAAGTAGATTTGAGACCTTGTATGTAGGAATTGGATGCAGTTTGCTTCTTACTTATTCCAGCAATAAGCCATTCAACCAATAAATATTTTTATTCCAATACTAAATGGTGGTTAGTGAGCAGAGGAGAAAATTTTTTAAATAGACTCTTTAGTTACTGGCATTCAGGAAGTCATACTCCAGTAGTCACTCATGGATACTTTAAAATATTATTTATTAACTTTTGAATAGGAACTACCTTTGCATGGGATAAAATCCAGATGAACAAAAGGCTGCGAATGAAAAATAAGTCTCCCACCCACCCCTGACCACCAGCCACCCAGCTCCCCTTTCCAGAGGCAACAATTGTTGTTCAGTTAGTAAAGCCTTTGTTCTCTCTCCCTCCCCCCGCCACCCCTGTCATGGTCACATGGTAACATGATCTGTGTAGTTGTAAACCCTTTCAGTCCCATTAACTCACCGAGATTTGGCCTGGTTATACATTTGCATCCAGGGTTCTCATGGATATTCGTTCAACAAGCATTACTGAATGCCTACTGTGTGTCTACTTTTGAAGGCCTAGACTGGGGACTGGGAGAGCAAGAAGAGGTAACACTTGCCCTTAGGGATCACACAGCATAATAAGGTAAACCACCAAAAACTAATTATGACAGTGCAATCTGGGAAATGTAATAGCAGTAAATTCATGGCTTTATGAGGATAAGTGGCCTCTAAGGCCCAAGCTCTTTTTAGTTCCTGCTGCCTCTGGGCAGAGAAAGATGCTGAGCCACTAAAGCCCTAGGCTAATGTCATACTTAAGGTGAACTGTATCCTTCCAAACTCACTGTGTTTTTTATTTTTGCATAACTTGATCAAAATCATTCCTCCTTGTCACAGTCTCTTCCACATCTAGACATTTTCAGATGTGTATTCTCTTGTTATTTTATTACTAATTACTAATCATGGTTACTTATTTTAGTTGATTTATTTTACTTCTAAATTCTCTTGCAGTATAGTTTTGAGTCTTGGGCAGGTGGAATAAACCAAATTTTGTGAGTTTTGTGCCACTGGCATGTGATTTTGAGCACTGCTTTGTTCTGTTTAATTCTTATGTGGTCCCACTGAAATATCAATAGGTTATGAATATTCACAAGAGTACAGGTGGCAGTAACTCCTTTTACAAAAAATAATGCACATGTAGCACATAAAATTTTTATTCTTTTGAGGCAGTTTTCCAAGCTGTGTTCCAAGGACACATTTCATAATATATTAATAGATATTATACTGAAAAAAATTCTATGGTTCAGTAAGTTTGGATATGAAGAAATAAATGGGCTTTACTTGAGAAATTTTTAGAGCCTTTAGTATGTTAACCTGCATTGTGAATTTCTAGGAGAACATTGTATGTGGTGCTTCTCAAACTTATTTGACAGTGAAAACTAGTTTTTGTTTGTTTATTTTTTAGAAATATAGCCATTGTCCTCTTGGGACATTCTGTTTTATTAGATGACTGATGATGTCTAGTGCAATAGATTCTGCATGTGAAATGCCCCAACAAATGGCTCTCCATCAGAAGAGAAACACTCTTAAAAGTAGCCAGATATATACATATTTATAGTTACAAACCATGTGTATGTAACTAAAGTGGAAGCTTATTTCTGTGTGTTGATGGAACTTCTGGTTTACTTTCTTAAGCTCTTTACTGTGTCCTGGCAAAGCCTTGAATGTGGACGGCTCTGACTTGACTTCAGAAAGAGCCCCTTCAGCTCTGGGGCTGGCCTTCTCCCATTTGATTCCTCTCTCCCTTTTCAGCCTTTTGATTTTTGTTAACACTCCCCTCTTTCCTCTTCTCCAGCTGCTCCCTCTGCCTTTGGGGAGATGTGGACAAGAGACAATGACTGTGAAGATGGCAAAAACAGGCAGAGTGGGGAAAGACTTGACAGAGAGCACAGAGAAGGGGATGGGGAATTATGAACAAAGGTAGAGGAGAGGAGCATGGCAACCATGGGCCTCTAACAATAATCTCTAAACATTTACGCCTCATCATTTCTCCTTGTGGGCAGATGGGGGATCGAGCGGCATGCAAATCACATAAACCCAGACACCAGAAATGTTCACAGATTGCCGGGGAGGGTTTGGCAACAAAGAGGAATGTTGTCATCTTTGTTGCTATGTGATGAAGACCATTGTGGAAGTTCTTTAGGAAAGTTCTAGCCGGACAAGTTTTTCCTTTTTGTTGTCACTTCCCCCACCATCAGATTCTATGCATCTATAGTCTTATCCATGTTCATAGAATGAACGAAGCTGTAGTTTACCTCCATCTGTAGCCATTCTCATTGCATTGCTGAGAATGAGGAAGAAGGGTGTGAAGGGAAGAAATAGGCTCAGAAGCTCAGAAAATCACCAGTGGATGGATGAGTGGAACATAAGAAGCTGCAGACAGAGGTGAGCAGACTTCAAAAGAAAACATTTCTTAGGGTGTATTACTTAGGATTATATTCAGATGTGAGGGACAGAAAACCCAAGATAACAATGGTTTACATAAGATAGAATTTTATTTCTCTCTCATCTAGGAGTGTGGGTAGGCAGTGTGGGGCTGGTGTGGTGCACCATACACCTTATATCTTTTCTATTAGAGGCATGGCCTTCACCTCGTGCTCCAAAATGCTAACATCAGCATTGTAGGCAAGAGGATGGAGAAAGGAAGGAAAAAAGAGAGAGTGAGGGAGACATAGGGCAATTATGTACTCTCCTTTCAGGAAGGTTTCTGCAATGACTGTCCAACATCCCGCTTACATCCCATTGACTATAAATGGAATTGCCCAATACCTAGCTGCAGGAGAATCTGAGAAATTCAGTTTTTATTCAGAGCAGCCATTTGTCCAGTCAAAACTTGAGCTCATTTACTGTGGGAGAAGGAGATAACCAATGTGAGATTGGGGAATGTGGTAGACTGTGTAATTATTCACAGCATTGTTTAGTCCCTCACTTGCCACTGACATCAGATTTGGCCACATGACTTACTTCAATCAGTGAAACATAAGCCAAAGCTTTAAGAGCCATCCAGTAGTTTACCACATCCTCTTTGCCCTCTGCCATGGGACTGGCAATATTCCAGTCACTGGAACATCACTAGGTCCTGGAGGGGAGATGACACAGAGCAGAGATGCAGCTGGCTTGTGACAGACCTGAGACATGAGTGGAAAATCAACTTGAGATTTGGAGGTCATTTGTTACTGCAGCATAACTTACCCCAGTGTTTTCAAAATATTTATCCCCAGACCATCACCATCATCCTCTTCCAGGAACTTGTTAGAAATGTACATTCTCAGCCCCACCCTGGACCTACTGATTAGAAACATAGGGGCAGGGCCCAGCACACTGTGGTTTAACAAGTCTTCCAGGGGAATCTGATGTGGCTAAAGTGTTTGAGCCACTGTCCTGGTCTATTTTGACTGAGATGGGGGACTAGAGGTATCTGTCTCCCACATGGGCTTGACTGTCTGCTACCTATAGGTGGAACTAGGGAGCAAGGGCTGCCATCTGTTCCTCATGCGAGAGAGAAAAGAAATGGTTTCAGTAACTACAAGAGTGAAAGTGGCATCTTCCTGTCATTTGGTGTGACTTTAGCCGCAAGGAAGGAGACAGGAAATTTGTTATTGCAAGAAGTGGATAGTTGTACCCGTATCCTTGAAGAAGCAGAAGAGTGATGCATTAGAAGTGGATTTCTCACTTCTTTGACCTTATGGCACCCTATTGTTATGATTGGAGTGCACACAAACCACTAAAACAACATATCTTACATGTTAAAGTAAATTGCCCTATTAAATGGCCTATATCTGATTTTTACCAGATACTACCACCTCAAGACAGTTGAGACACCCTAGTTTGTTCCAAAACATGGCTGACAAATTACACTTTGAATTCTCAGATGTGCTGAGAATGATGTGTGCGCATCCTGCAGAGAGCAAAACCTGAGGCTATTCCCAGAAATCCCTATAGAGTAGGGCTGGAAATAAGCAATGGACACATCCTCACAGTAAGTTTTTTTTTTTTTGACTGCGTTGGGTCTTCGTTGCTGTGCGTGGGCTTTCTCTAGTTGCAGCGAGCGGGGGCTACTCTTCGTTAAAGTGTGCAGGCTTCTCATTGCAGTGGCTTCTCTTGTTGCAGAGTACAGGCTCTAGGTGCACGGGCTTCAGTAGTTGTGGTGCGTGGGCTCAGTAGTTGTGGCTTGCAGGCTCTAGAGAGCAGGCTCAGTATTTGTGGTGCACGGGCTTAGTTGCTCCATGGCATGTGGGATCTTCCCGGACCAGGGATCGAACCCGTGTCCCCTGCGTTGGCAGGCGGATTCTTAACCACTGCGCCACCAGGGACGTCCTCACAGTAAATCTTTGGTGCCTTTTTCACCCCCTTGCAGAACTTTCTGTATTATCCAGATTGCTTTGGTCTACTGGACAGAATTCCATATTCTAGATGTTTCCTAAGAATCCAACATCTCCGTTTTCCTGTGTATTATTCTCTTATGACTCCAGGTTTGATGATTAAATGGATGGGAACTAAGATATCTGCTGGTATCTTACTCTCTTAGATATAGGTTTTATTTCAACACTGCCAGTCTAAAAGTATGAAAGCCCATGGTACAGGCTCTAGGAGATGTCTGTGAAGAGGACCATGAAGAGAAGCCAAACCACGGCAAAGTGTGGGAGGAGAGAGTGAAGCATGTGTGAGGCCAGCAGTCTTGGCATGTGGTGGGAAGGTGGCACTCATGCCCCTCCTTACTTCAGGTGACTGACTGTATTTCCCTCTCTGCTATGCTTTTGTGAGAAATTCAGGTTTCAAATAAAAATACCAAATAACCCTAATGAGGCAGCGGTTTAGCTTGAGTCAGCAATATTCTACATACATTTGCCTCTCAGTGTGAACTGAGCAAACCTCCCCATTGTGTGAAGGAGCAGGCACCTCATTTGCTGCCTTTGGCTGAAGAGTTGCCATATTCAAAAGAACAAACATGATTTCCCTAGGATATAACTTTGAATGTGCTATGGTCAGTTCTCAGACTAAGCTTTTATATTAGTCATTTGGCATTTTTCTGAGTCCACATGGAAACCCCACTGTCTCATCCTACTGAATGTTCTCTGCAAAATACCACTGCATCAAATCCAAATGTCCTGAAGTGCGTGGGAGAAAACCACAGAGGACACAGTTCTGGCCCTGATTCCTGAGCAGACTTTCTGCAAAACCCCAGTGCCTCTTTGCCTGGGACCATCTCCAGAGCAGTGCAGGGCCCAGGACAAATCCTCACCTCCACTTCCTAATATTTTTCTATAAGGAAGATCAGATTTAAGTGAATGTCAAGGGGAGCAGAAAACTAGAAGATGTCACACAAAGGCATCATGATGCTGAGAGTGGGGACAAGGGTGAGTTGTAAGGAAGGAACACAGGCCCAGCATTCCCTCTGCTTGTGGGTCTGTGAACTATCAGGGTCTTTTAACACTGGTTACTTGACATTGACAGTGAATTTTGAAACTCTGTTTGAGGTTCTTTCTTTCCTTTGAAAAAAATAGTATTGCTCTGAACTGTTTAGTAACTGTGGGGAGAATATGACAAATGAGACAGAGGCAAGCAGCTTCTTTAAATTTCTTCCTGCCTCAATTTATTTTCAAGACCAAACAAACATTGGGTCATTTGGCTTTTGGGGATCAGTCCATGGAAATTTCTGGGTTCTGATGCTGATGAGCCAACAATGGAAGGTTCTCCACAGAATTCGGAGGTGAATGATATCCCTGAAGCTGCTCTTCACTGGGGTGGCTTGTTGGAGTGACCTACCCAAATGGGTATAGCCATAGGATGGGATGACCCTCAGCTGGGATATGGCTCCTACATGTCAGACCTCTTGCCTGAGTGTTCCTTGTCTGTCTCTGCCCTTTTCTTCCCCCAGGTTTTTATAGCTGTGCCTCTTCCTGGTCTGATGGCTAATCACTATTACAGACACTCTTTCTGGGCATATCTCAGCTTCTAACCTAAGCTGCACAATTGTAGTGGCCTCTTTCACCACGATTGTTACTGAACCAGGTTCAGTTTGCCTGTTGCTCAGCAAGCCAGAATGCTAAGACACCCAAGTTTGCAGCAAAGAGAGTTTATTTACAAGGCAGCCAAGTGAGGAGACAGGAGAACAAGCCTCGGATCTGCCTCCCCAAGGGCAAAGGGGCTGGGGTATTTATGGGATGAATATAAAGAAGCAGGGTGGTCTGGGGCGTGGGGGGCATGGGCACCATGGGGAAAGGTGATTGGAAAACGGGGTGGTAATTGTTGCTCTGTGCAGGTGTAACTGAGCTATAGGCCTCTGCACGTGCTTAGCATGATCTGAGGGTGGAGTTTCACCCCTTTGATGTCAAAAGATCATTAAGGGGACATTTATGCATGCCCAGTTGGAGGGTCCAGTGGTCCTATCCAGTCTTAACCAGCTCAGCTCGAACTAGACACAGCTGATTCCATTCCTGGAAAACAACTCGGCAAACATCTTATTGTTTAGGCTCCCTGCTGCTTGGAGGAGGTGCAGGTCTTTTGTAGCAACAATTAAAACTACCTTGATTAGTGAAGGCAGGTGAAGTGGATTTGACTAATGATTACCCATGGTTTCAGTGTCCCCTATCTTTTGATCATTCCTCAGTCTTGAGGGAAGAGGAGCAATGACCACTCTGGGTACTTCCTGCTAATAAGGGGCATAGACCTCACAAGCGCTTGAAGAATGAAACAGTCTAGCAACTCATCATTTTCTGCAGTTCACAGGAATAACTTAAAAACAATATACATATTCTAATGAAGGCAAATTATTTGCTATTTTATCATTTTTATATTCACAGTCAAAACTTGTGCAACATTCCCAAACCACAATGGTAGAGACTTAATAAAAGGCTAAAGACATCCATCCCCACCAGCCCTATCCCTTCCATCTTAATAGAGTCTGATGAGTTCCCACACCAAGGAGGAGGTGTGGGGGGCACACCCTCCCAGGCAATGACTGTGTCCCACCCTATGGCACAAACGTCAGTCTAGCCTTCAGGTTGTCATGTGGCTGAATTCTATTCCCTACTGGAAGAAAGTGCATGCTGCCATTAGGAGCTGGGTTGCCCAATCCACTTCTGCTTGCTGGAAGAGAGTGGTATTTTTGCATTATCCCTCTCCTCAGGTAAGACCTCTGCCCCAAAGACCTTGCCATCTTATTCCTAGCCTCAGGGCATTGACCTGGCTGCTACTGGTATTGCCGTGGCTCAGAACTGCACTGAGGTGCATTTTCTCCTCCTTTCTGTATTCTCTTCTATCTCACTCCTCCTGTTTTCTTTGTCTCTCCCACATCATTATACTGTCCCTCAGTATGATGTGTTCCCACAGTTTTTCTTATTCTGTCTTCCTCTCCTTCTAGGAGATTCTGCCCTTATACAAAATGTCATCATCAAGCCAAAAACAGTAAACAAGAGAAAGTTTCCAAACAGTAAATTCTATTTTTTAAAAAATTCCGTATTAGTATCTGAGTCTAATTTACTATATTTCCAACTTTTTATTTTGAAAAATTTCAAACCTACCAAAAATTTCCAAAATGGTACAAGGAACACACATATGGCCATCACCTAGGTTCACCAGTTGTGAACATTTTGCCACATTTGTTTTTTCTTTCAGTGTGTATATATTCGTTATTATTTCTTGTCTTGCTGAATTATGTAAGAGAAAGTTGCCGACATCATAACTCTTTATCCCTAAATACTTCAACATGTATCTCTTAAGAACAAGAACATTCTTTCACGTAACCACAACATAATTATCAAATGCAGAAAATTTAATAGTGGTACGATACTACTGTCTAGGAATTCAGCCCTGTGAGTCTATTTAAATATTTGAAGGAAGAATCTGCATTTGGCTTTGGTTTACATAATCTAAAAATAGGGTTTTATTGTAGTTTCACCAAAATCCACATCAATAGGAATGGGTGGTAGCCTCAAGGAAATGCTTTCCCCCCCTTATTCCTTAATTGATTTCACTTACACAACACATACACTGATAATAACATCTACCAACCAAAGGAAATTAGCTGATGAACTGTAGTGTTAAAATCATTGAGAAGGTATTGGTGGGGGTGTGTTCTAGACCCACAAAGATCAGTGCCTAGTTTGGAGATAACTTTCAGAGCCCTTACATGACATTTTGATATAATTTGATTTCCTGAGAACTCACATTTAGGGGCATAACCAATCCAGCTTCTTCCAGGGATATACTTATAGTAGATAACCCATTCAGAACAACAGAGATGAAGTTGAAATGGAACCCATAGCTCTTTGTTGTGTTTTTAAAGGAAGAGGTGTATGCTTATACATATGTCAACAAGCAGACAGACAGTGGGCAACACTGTTGGCTTAAGAGCATCTGTATTCCTGCATCCCAGACAAATAGCTCTGCCTGACAACCACTGAAGTCCAGGGTCAACTTGAGATGGATTGCACCAACAGAATTGGAATAAACCTAAAGAGACGCCTTCCCAGCAACCCACCAAACCCAAATCAACGCCCCAGAAATTTGTACCTTTCCTCGTTTGGTTGTTCTCCTGCAACATTAAGAGGACATCTAGTCTTTTGCCAGAAGGGATTTGTCCTTTTTATCTAGTCAGGAGAGTGCTTCAGCTATTTGCATTTCTGAATTGCTTAGCTGCCCAAGCATGCTCTGTGTGTGCTGTTTGAAATGTGTCATTGAGGCACGTGACTGCTGTTCTCAAGCTGATGTTGGACTTTCTCCAACAAATATGGATTATGTTAAAGTCGGTTCTGAATTGACGAGGATATGTTAATAACTCCCAGATGGGCATCTCTGTGCTCTCCAGCAGGGAAATGCAAGCAGTCTATGGCAGGAGCAAGTGTTTGGCAGGTCCATCATTCCGTCATTAAAGGCCACATTATTACTTACAACTGTGCTTGCATGACAATGGCTGCTATGAGCCCAGCCTCAGAGTCATCAGCACTAGGAATGTGCTTCTAGGTAAATTGTTTTCCAGGTGGGGAAAAATATTTTATATGAAATCTCCCTCTTCCTAGCCCCAAATAAGATATTGTGAATGAGTCAAGAGGCAGGGTAGCGGGGGGGGGGGCCGTCTATGTTAGTTCTTGGAGACCCAGGACAAGGCAAAGATATATAGCCAGGGATATATGTCTAAGAACCCTTGTGCAGAACAGCCCTTGCTCAATGAAGCAGCTTTTCTCAGTGGCTGTCCTGAGCTGTGTCCTTCAGTGCAGACTTCCTGTCCTAGCAAGTTCCAGCTGAAAAAATTAATTATATTAGAGTTGTTTGCATTGTGGGCGCAGCTTCCATTAATGGCATATTTTCTTTGTCTTTGATTCTTAAGCTATAGGATATGATTGTTTTACAATTTTTTTGAAAAGGAAATAAAAAAGGTGCATCTTCTGTAATCGTATTTCTAGTCAAGAAAGAAACAGTATATTTGATGTTAAATACCCGTGTGACAGCTATTACCTAGGAGTATGCAATCATGGACTATGTGGCTCTTACAGTTAGTTGTGATGAAGTTGGATATTAAGATGAAAGGGAATAATTTGACAGAAAAAGAATCATTTTGGTGACTGTGTAGGTACTGCTACAGATTTGCCATATTTCAAAGTGGTGAGAGGCAACAGGGTCTCCATTTGCAGAGTAAATGCTGCATGTGCATTTCTTTCACTTAGGATATAAAGTAATGTTTTATCCCAATGTATATGTTGTGGTGAGAATGACCAAGAACGATAAAAAGTAATTGAAAACATTCAGTTGCAGATGATACGCTTTCGCCTTTGCTCTAGGTCCCTATTTCAATAACAAGTAATCCAGCCACAGCAAGTCCCCTTGCTTTCCAGTCAGGTATTTTATGATGTCATTTCACCTGATAGGCATATCTATATGTTCTCTTTTCCATTTAAAAGTATAAAACCACATCTGCCAATGACATAAGGAGGAACCATTTAGGATTTCATTTTTTACAAGGCAGCAGCACTAAATGCCATTGATTCCCAGCATGCCCTGGTACATTTTTAATGCTAACGGTCGGGATTTTAACATTTCATTATAAGTCATTAAAAAATATCTTAAGATCAGCAAAAGATTTCACAGAGCTTCTGCATTGAGCCTGCCTGAAGAGGGTTTGTATGGGTGTGGGACTGTGAAAGTTAACAATTTGGATATCCCAAAAGGGTGGAGGAAAGATAATCTAGCTCACAAGGTTTACCGTAAGGCATGGCCACAGAGCTCCCTGAAGGCTGCTGTCTCCAGACCATTTTTGCCATCACCTGCATGCAACCTACCACAGTCCTTTAGAAGTGTCATACTTCCTTATCTGTGAATATCATGAAGTCTAAGAGTTCACACAACCCTGAAAGATTGTGTATTTATTGAATATGTCTTCGACTTACCCTAACATTGAGGAATGTAAAAGACAGCCCAGTGGATTTGGATCCACCAACCCCAATGTACAAGGTACCCCTCCTTGCCTGAACTGGCCCAAGCAACATAAAAGGGGGAAATTGGTGCTTAAAAGATACTATTAGTTTATTGACCCTGGGTATTAAGACTTCAAATGTACTTTTGTATTGTTAATATTTCATTAAAGAACCTCAATTAATGAATTTCTGTTTGTAGAAAGTTTGGGGAGTTGGCAGGTACAATAAAAATAGAAGAGACTCTATTTTAGTGGCCATTAAGTTGAAACTTCCTGAGATACTATAAAACCCCAATTAGTTCGCTGAATATCACCAGGGGTTCATCATTGTCATTAGGTATTAATTAGGCAGCTACAGAGTGCTAGATTCTCTGCAAAATTCACAAAAGCTACTGTTGCTGTTTGGGGGAAACTTACACTTCCAGGGGTGGTGGTCTTTGTTGTTGCTACGTTACCATTTGTAATGAACATTTGTGGAATGAAGGACTTGGTATTATGAAAGAGCTTTACAGTTTCTGTAGCCTCAATAGCTCATAGCACACAATGTTACATTTACAGGAAAGGAAACCAACTTAGAAAGAGGTTATGTGGCTGAGCTGGCATTGCCGTCAAGACTTTTTGATACCCTTTTAAATGTTATGTCACCTTTGACAGAACATACTCTGACAACTCAAAACGGTATAAAATAGGAGAGTTTGAGAGGAGAGACCCTTGTGTAAAAGCACCAGCGGTATTAGTCAGAGATCATCAACACAGGCGAAGGGGCAAGTTTTCTGATTTTTCCTTCTCTACCCTTTACCATATAGGACAATATTCTTCTCATAATGGCACTCAACTTTCTGGATTGTTAAGAAGAAGCTTATAAGGGCAATTGAAAATAATACGGGCATTTTAATATTGTGGCACTTAATGCTACATAAAACCTTTGTTTCCTCCAGGTTTATTGAGCTGGTGTATTAGATTTCCTGCTGTATGAGCAGGAAGATTATGGTGGCTTAGGTCTAAGTATACTTTGGGGAGGCATTTTCTATTTTCTCTATAAATAGTCTTTCTAAAACAACACAGTTGTGTAACTATTAATGTTTACATTGCATTATACATCTTCCACAGTTTGCTATGCATAGTGTGTAGAGTATGGTAACCAGAGGAAATTTTTTGTCTATGAAATAATCTGAGAATTGTCATTATCAAAGTAAATCTATTTTACTTATTATTTCATCAGTAGGATTTTCATACTTTGGTGTTGCATTACGGTGTTATGTTATTACGTCTGTAAACTTCTAGGGGCTAGAATTTATACATGTATATGCACACATCCACATGTATGCATGTACATGTCATGTTTTGAAATAACAGCTATAGCAGAACTGAAAGACTAACTTTAAAATGGAAATAATGTAATTTAGGTGAATCCAAAAAGGGGAGAAAACTTGGAAAATCTTGGTTTCAACTGTATGGTTTTTACAGATAAAAAATTTGATGAAGAGGGCTATCGTTCAGAGCATGCATCAAAGCTTATTTTTCATACTGAAATAATTTCTCAGGCTTAATGAAACTAACCAAATCATTAATTCCCTTTTTAAATGTGCAGAATAATTCTCACAAGTGCATGGGAAATTGTAGCCCTGCAAAAGTACAGCACAGATTTCAACTTAGGTTGTACTTTTGTTCCTTTTCCTGGGGAAACATAACCAATGGTGAAATTGCACTGCTTTGTATGAGTAATTTAATGAGCAATTTCTTCAGAATTTTTATGAAAAGGGCCCCAGACCCAGCACTACAGGTCCTCCCAGAGCCCCTTTTCCTTCCATACATAAATAGCCGGTTTCTTTATGTTCAAAAACATAGCATGAGAGAAACCAATGTTGAGGGTTGTTACATCGAAAGAAATGAAAGATTATCTTCTCCAAGCAGCAGAAATTAGATGTATTGGGCCTACCTTTGAATCACTCTTAGCTTCAGATAGAACATGATGTACGGGTAATCTGCAATTTGCTAGGGGCATTGTTAGCATGCTTTGCCTCCGGGGTAGGATTTTAACCAGGCCTCCAGCAGCTGTGTGTTTGGCATCTCAGCCGCATTAGGTATACAGAACCCCCCTGCTATTATCCTGGTGAAACCTGTGCCAAGGCCCCTGGTGACACAATAGAGGTATTAGGTCAGATGAGTTACATTAAGTGGCAAGTGATAAATTCAAGATGACAATTCAAAACAGCAGTGTTTCTTCTAGTAATTAATTCCAGTGGTGCCTGAGGCGGAGCTTGGTTGCTGCCACTGGTGTGGCAATGCTGCGTAGCTAATGAGAAAACATTACAGCGAGGATTAGGGGCCTGTGCATTCTGGCAGGCTGAGGTCACTATGATTAGGAAATATTAACACAGACTTACTGTGATAAACCATATACACCCAGGAAATTTAATTTTTTTTTTTCATGTAAAAACTGGTAAACACTATACAGTGTAATGATTCACTAAGTGGGCTGTGGAGAGGGGTGAGGCATTCCACCCTGGGTCTGGGGCAGCCCCTCAAAGGCTATTGGGATGGCGACAAAAGGGCTTGCCAGAGCCACTGGCCCTTTTTTCTTCTGTCTGTGGACATAATGTCTTTGGCACATAGGGATACTATAAAATGTTAGGCCTCTTTTACTTTTCTAAATGTGACTTAATCAAGACCTTTTGTTATGTGACTCATCCTCCTTGCTTAAGAAATGACTGCACCGGTTGTATGGTGGTCTTGTCAAGCAGTGGACAAGGTGTTTACCTCCTCTTGCTAAGTCCTCAACAAGGGTACCTTTGATTTCATAGTGCTATCAAGTTTTCAGAGGGCTTGCTCACATTTATTCTCAGTGCCAAACCATCCTGTGACCTATGTAGAAGAAGTGGTGCTACTCCAATCGGATAAATGAGAAACTTGAGGCCAGAGTAGTCAAGGGAATGGGTCGAGGTCACACAGTCAGGTGGCCCATGTTGGGCCTAGAACTCAGCACAAAACACCTAGGATGTTGCTTATCTGAATATCTTATAGAGAAGGATGCAGAGCCAACAGTCAAAGCTGTTTCCTCTAAGATTCCCAAGGACTGTTCTGCTGGGCATCCTTTTGTGCATATACACATATGTGTGCATGAGCATACCTACATGCACACACACATACACACACACATACACACACACACACACAAAATGGGAGCTCATTCCTAGTGAAGGACTTTTAGTTTGAGCAACTACAGATGTCTTGCCGTGTATTGGATATATGGCCTATAAAATACCTATTAAACACTTCGCCTTTGGCACTGAAAAATGAACTGCTTCTAGAGGTAAGACTGTTTCCTTATCACCTGCCATAAATTGGCTCTGGTGCTTGATACTCAAGTTCAGTATATGCTCTGTCCCATACGTATGTGTGTGAGTGAAGGGAGATGAGTAGAAAGGCCATTAGCAACACGTGTTCTCTGAAATGTTGAAGTGCTACCAGACACTCACTTACATCTTTATGTCCTGAGCTTCTTAGTTTATTAAGAAGTCGATTACATTTTAGAGAAAATAAGAAAAACTATAAATACAGTATATTTTCTTGTTTTTCTGAATTCTGTATAACAGATGATATTGATCTTGCATTAATGACAATGAAATTTAGCTAGTTCCATTTTCTGAAATTGTAGAAATAATGGAGTGAGCTCTTACTCCATGATAGTAGAAGAGGGGAGGCTCAGTTTCAGCAAAGGAACAATTAAAAACCACTCATATTGTCTATGTAACTCTTGTCACTTTGTGTATGAGAAACAGGAAAAGTCAATATTTAGCAAGTAAATCTAGCATTTCTTTACATGTTTTGAGCTGATGATTTGAAAAAGCACCAAAGAGTTTCTATAAAACGTTTTCTTAACTCTGTAATTGAAGTGAGCAAAAATGAAACTCTTATGAAAATAAGAGGCCCACGTTACTAAAGGAGCAGGTAGAATGGCCAACCCCGATCCCTGGATCATCCACAGCAGCCACGAGTGAATAAACTAATGTGTGATGAAAGGCAATGAATTTGAGTGAACTCGAATGGTTTTCATCTTAATTTTTATATTTTAACCTTGAAATAGTCCAGTCTTTTTGCTTACTTAAGTTTCCGTAGTTGAACAAGAGCATTATGCAAATCATTTTCTGGAGACTAAAAATCTATTGAGAAAAAAAAAAAACTTCAGAAATGTGTAGGAATTCATAGTTCAAAAACATGACCCTAAATTGGCTTCCATTTTAGGTAAGGAAAGAAGACTGTATTTCCTTTCTAAGTGCTTAAAATTATATTTTGTTCAATTTATATCATACTGTTTAATGATCTAACTTCATCTGTAAGTTCACAGTTAAGAATTTAAAATATTCCTTTAGTAAAGAGGAAAGGAAATTCACATGTCAGGCTTTGGATGGGATGTTCTTTTTTCCCAAAGACAAGTCAGAAAATAAAAAGTTTCTAATGTTTTGAAGCTTGTCACATGTCCAAATCACTAGACAGGTTTTACTACTTAAAACAGTGCCAAATCTTACATAGAAAAAGGTTCTAGAACAAAACTGTTATTTCATCTGGATTCAAACCTGCTCTCGCCTTCTGTCTAATCATCTTTTTTTTAATTAGGCACTTGGATATTCCATGCAAACCTGAAACCTATCAGAAACCAGGCAATTTCTTCTTTGTTTCTGCCAAGCTTCAAGTTTCTTAGAGTCTCATATTTTAAAATATTTTCTGTTGTGCTATGAAAGGAAGAGCACTGTACTGGAAGCCCAAAAATCTAGGTTCCAGTTCTGGCCCTACCTCTGACTCACTGTATGAACTGTAGGCCTCAGTTTTCTCATCTGTGAAATGAGAGAGAAGGTTTCCAAACTTGTCCTCAGTCATATCATATGCACTTAGAAGACTTTCTTTTTAAAAACTTATTTAGAGAGTATTTAAATTATATAAGTAATTTGTGCTTGTTTTAAGAAGTCAAGCAAAATGGACATATAAAGAAAAAATTTGGTAATGTTCCACCCTCTTCTGACTTAAACAAAATAGAAGTTTATTTCTCTCTCACCTAAAAGATGTCCAGAGGTAGGATGTCCAGGGCTGGTGTAGTGGCTGCAGGGTGTCATCAGGAACTCAGGCTCTGTCTCTCTGTTCCACTATCCTAGTTCATAGCTGCCATCTTCCAAGTCATCTCATGATTCAAAAATGGCTGTTGGCGCTCCAGCTAACAGAGACATACTGATGGCCAGAAGAAAGATGGAAGGTGGAAGAAATAAAAAAGAGGTAGGGGAATCCCTCTCATCTGACTTATCTCTCATTAAGCACACAATTTTGTCTACATCTTACTGGCTGAAACTGAATTACATGATCACAGTCATAGCAAAGGAGGCTGGAAAATGTAGTATTTTATTCTGAGTGGTAAGATGCCTGGATAACAACTAGTTATAATTCTAAAGAGGAAGGAGGGTATGGCTGAAAGGAAGGCAATTGGCAACGTCTTCACCAGTGCATATCTTTCCATACTTGTTTTTCATGCTCGTACAAACATATACAAATGTATAGAGTTTTCATCTGGTGGTTCTTTTGTGGTTGTTTATTAAAATGGATGATATTGTACACGTTTTTGTATAACTTGCTTTTTTTTCTCTGAATGTATTATCAACATCCACCAAAGTCAATGTATGGAGATTGGACTTATTCTTTTCAATAATTACGTGATATACTGTAATATGAATTTATCCTAACATATTTAACCAGTCCCCTACTGATCAAATTCAAACTTTCCCTACTGATCAACATTCAGAAAAATATTGAAGTAAATATACATATATCTTGAGCCATGTTTTCTTACATTTAAAAAATTATGAATGCCATCATATACACAAATAAATATGTACAATGTATATGCCCTGTTTATAGAAAAATAAAACAAATGCATGTGTATCCACCACTCAGTTAAGAAAAAATAATTATTATTTAAAAATTGTTTTAATTATAATTATTTTTTAAATAATTAATTTTAAAACCCATACACTATTCACACATAACATACCTCTCCTCCTTTCCAAATTATCTTGAATTTTATTATTTCTTTGCTTTTCTTTATAATTTTACTACAGATAAATATACTCTTAAAACATTATTTGGTTTTACTTGTTTTTGTCATGTGACTTTATCTTTTTTTTTTTTAATTTATTTATTTTTGTTGTGTTGGGTCTTCGTTTCTGTGCGAGGGCTTTCTCTAGTTGTGGCAAGCGGGGGCCACTCTTCATCGCGGTGCGCGGGCCTCTCACCATCGCGGCCTCTCTTGTTGCGGAGCACAGGCTCCAGACGCGCAGGCTCAGTACTTGTGGCTCACGGGCCTAGTTGCTCCGTGGCATGTGGGATCCTCCCAGACCAGGGCTTGAACCCGTGTCCCCTGCATTGGCAGGCACTCTCAACCACTGCGCCACCAGGGAAGCCCGACTTTATCTTTTTTTGCCGTACATTATTTTATGAGATTTATTGATGCTGAATGTATGTAACTATCGCTTATTAATTTTCACTTGTGTATAGTAGTAGCCCATTGTATGAATATACCACTATTTAACTTTTCCCCTGGTAATAGACATTTGTTTACATTTTTATTGCTAACACAAAAATGCTCTTTTATCAGTTCTTGTTTGTTCTTATTTTCTTGTGCATATGTGCAAGAGTTTCTCTTGGTTACATACTCTGGAATACAGTTCCTAAGTCATAGGGTATATAAGTGTATTTTTTCCCCCAAAGTATTTATCCCAAATTACACTACCACTGGCAGTGTGTAAGCATTACTGTTGTTACACATCTTTGTCAAAAGTTAGTAGTATCAGACTTAAATTTTTGCCAGGCTAGGTACAAAATTATCTGGAAGGCTTTTAAAAAGTTCTTTAGCTCTAGAGATATTGATTGAATAGGCCTGATTTGGTCATTTATGGAGGGTCCTGGCATCCATACTTTAATAAATTCCTGGTTTATTCTGATGCTCAGCCACGTATGGAACCACATGTCTAGACTGATCTTTAAGACTCCTTATAGTGTGACTATTTCCAGATTCTCTGTTGCCTTTCATTGCCCACAATGATACCACCATCTTTGCCTGGGAGTCTTTCTCGGCAGAGTTCTTTGCATTTCCATTTCTCCTTCTTTTCCACTTCCTTAGCAAATATATAAGCCCTGAATCAAGTCCTTATTATTTTGTGCCAAGATTAGAAATGACATGGAAGGTGGTTACATTCACAGACTCTGGAGTGAGTCTGGGTTCAAAAACTGTCTCTGCCACTTACTAGCGGAATAACCTTCAGTCAGTTACCTTCTCTGAGTCTCTGTGTCTTCAGTTGTAAAATGAGAATGATAATAAAAGTACCTATCACACGGGGAATGTGTAGATTAAAGGAGTTAATATATGTAAAGATCTTAAAACGGTGCCTGGCACAGGGTAAACAGTCAATGAAAGTTATATAATAATAACAATAATTATTATTGTTATAGTTCCTGTTACTTCAACTGCCTCCTGGAGGAGTATGGGGAATTTGAAAGAGAGCCTCATTGACAAGCTGTCTTCTAATTCAGCTCTCTTTACATCAGAGTGCTAAAATAATCTTCGACCAGCACTATTTCATCATATTCTCCACTGTTCAAGAATGTGCAGAGGTCCCTTTTGCATGTCTTGGGGAAATAACTTATCAAATGCTCATGGAAACATCCATGGTATGAGGCATTTGCTTCACTTGAAAGAAGCAGTTTTCCCTTTTTCTTTCTGTTCCAGTGTGGTTTGTCTTCGACAATACTTAACAAGTGTCTTGGGTAAATTGTATTAGTCAAGATTCTGGTTCAGCTGCTTTAACAAAGACCAAATAACAGTGTTTGACAAGGGAGAAGTTTACTTGTGTCTCACTTAACGCCAAGATTGTAGGCAACCTGGGAGGTGAGTGGCTACGTTTCATGAAGTTTGATCCTGGTACCGTCCCCCTTGTTGCTATACCATTCTCTAGTGCAGGGGTCAGCAAAATTTTCTATAAAGGGCCAGAGAGTAAATATTTTAGGTTTTGGGGGCTAATTGGTCTCTCTTGCAACTACTCAACTCTGCCATTGGCGCATAAAATCAGCCATAGTCAAAACATAAACGATTGGATGGTTATGTTCCAATAAAACTTTATTTATGAACACTGAAATTTGAATTTCATATAATTTTCATGGGTCACAAAATATCGTCCTTTTAATTTTTGAACCATTTAAATACATAAAAACGATCCTTAGCTTGTAAGCCATATAAAAACAGGTGGTGAATTTGGCCCATGGACCATAATTTGCTGATTCCTGTTGCAGGGAGTTGCTCTAATCTGCAAGATCAAATATAGTTCACCACCACTATACCCACAACCCAGCCCCCAAGAAATGGGGACAGAGACAGCAAATGACAATCATCTTCCTTTAAATAGAATCATAATTTGCCTACATTGCTTCTGCTCACATTCCACTGGCCAATGCACTGTCAAATGGCCATCCATAGCTAGTTGCAAGGGAGTATGGGAAATACAGTCTCTAGGTGGGCTGCCATGTGCCTAGCTAAAACTTTAGGGGTTTTAATATTAAACAGGAAAGAGGGGAGTTTGGATATTGAAGGGCAATTAGCAATCTCTGCCACAGCACTTGGGAATTGAATTGGAATAATGACAGGAAGACTAGCTCCTAGACTTGGGGTCCTTTGAGGTTTGTCTTCTTGTCATTGCCAGAAATGAGATCTATGATGCTCAGTGACTATAAAATAAGTCCCCTTCACTGTCCATGAGACACACATGGTGGTTGTAGGACTCGGGGGGAAAAGGTTGCTGGTCATCTAACTGGGAACAATCACTATAGCACATAGTATTATCAAGCCACTTGGTTGATAATTGTCATTTAACATTAAAAATGGGTGTCAAAAATCACTTCAGAAGCAAAGTCCTTTTTGGTATTGGTTTTTATCCTCCACTTACATTTTTTAAGTTAAGAATGTTGATATCTGGTAAACCTTAATATAATTATAATCCAGCATCCCTTATCTAGATGTTAACATTGAGACTGGCTACCTGACTCCCAGCCCCAGATTTTCAGCTCATGCTGGAAGAAGAAGGGCAGGAAATAGATGCCCACTGAGCCTGTTCTTCTAGTCAGGAAAATAGCTCTCTGGATAGTCTCAACCTGTAAACTTTCAATCTGACAAGAGGTAAAAATCTTTTTTTTTAGCTAGGTACACTGCTACCCTGAAAAAGCTGAGGTCCTGTTGGTAAGCAGCAGGATAGATTAGTTGTTGGATGGACAACTCACTGTCTATCCTGTCCAATTCAATTGTTAAGTTTGAAACAGATTTATTGAGCACCCTACTATGTGCGGGGCACTTCACTGAGCCCTGGGAAGGCAAAAATTAATAATATAAAAATCTGCTTTTGAGGAGGGAATAGTCTAGAAGGGAAGACAGATTAGCAAACACGTAATTATCATTTAGTATGATAATAGAAGTGTGTGTAAAGGACAGAAAGAACTGAGAGCAGGTAGTGATTGACCCTAACTTTGGGACAGTGAGAAAGAAGGTCAGAAACGAATTAGTATCAACAGAAACATTGGAAGGAGAATAGCATCATCTTTCTCCCAGAGATTAGAATCTGGTTATGAATGGAATAGCATCCCATTCTGCATGTATGTGATACGAGAATTTGATTTGATGTGAGAATGATCACATCAGCTGTGTGGGAGAGTGCACCTGTGTGTATGTGTGTGCTTTCACATGCACACATCAGCACCAGGAATTATACTGTTTCCCCCAGGGGTCTGAGGCTACCTGCCTGCAGTTGGTATTATATGTACTTACTTACCGTGGTGCAAGAGCTTCTCCCAACCACAAGGGCCATTTTCACAAGCTCTACCTTGTCAAAAAATATGATTTGTACACATATAAAAATATGCATGAACTATATATATATGTATATGCTCATTTCTCTTATTTAGTGCTCACCTGGTAAGAGGTAAAATTACATGCATTTCTTAGGGTATGGGAGACTTATAAGCCAGAAATCTCCCTTTTTATTTCTCAGATTAAAATGGCTTGGCTATTGTTACATGGCAGGATTTCATTTTTTGTTTACCCTGAATGCTGCCTGTGTTTGCATATTGGATTTAGGCATCATACACCCCCAACAGGCATTAAAAGCAAGAAGTAGAAGGCTTGGAGAATATAGAAACGCTGAGAGATGACAGGCTTTTGCTGCAGTTGGAAGCTGGGGAATAGATAATTACATCATTGTCTCTCATTCTGTTCCCACGTGGACTTGCTTAAATGTCATTTCCAACTGCAGGTTCTCACTCTTTCCTACCTCGGAAACCTTATTCAACCTGTGCTCAGATCATGAGAGCGGCACCTGGCTCAGAGTGTGCTCCGTGGGGAATTCCTATTCAGGCATCGCCGGTCTTGACCTGGCTATTGTTGTTTGTGATACTTACTGGTAAAGTTTCTCAATCAATACAACATCAGCCCGAGGAGCTCCTGGGAATGGAAGCCTGCGGCAGCGTACTTAATCTTGGAGCCAGCTTGTGCTCTCTGCTCGGCTGCTAAACTGGGTAGTTGGCCTACTTGATGTGGCATTATTGCTGCTGAGGTCAGATGTGAGCGGCTGGGTGAGTGCTGATGAATGGCTGTTTGTGATGAAGCGCCTCTCCCGCCCACCAGGAGACATTTAATAATGATAGACCATAACTGCACTCGCACAAAAATCTGTGCCGCTTGTTTGTGAGTCTTCTGGGCTGGAGGTGTAGAACGATTGGCATTATGATAGAAGGAAACTTTGAAAGTGGTATTTTTTTGGATTAAACATAGAAAGGGCAGGGGAGAAGCTTAGGAACTGTTGCAATATTTTAAATGATAGTAAATGAAGTTTTCCCTCCCTGCTCAGAGAAGGCAGCTGTTACACAACGTTCCATCACTTCACGTTGTCCTTCCTCTTCCTGTTCACCCTTTGTTTTAGCATGACTTCTAGGCAGTGTGAAAAAAATAAATGGGAAATTATTTTAATTTTGTTAAAATGGGCCATTATGATATGTTCATCATTGAGGGAGTAATTATTCAGAATGTGAAGCATGGATTTGGCAGTTAACACCCACTAAGATGAAGGAGAAATTAGTATCTAAATAATAATTGAACATAGTGTTCACCCCCATTGTTTAGAATATGACACTACGAAGCCCAAAGAATTCTAAAACCGTTGTCCTGCAGGAGGTGTCAGTGCATTATTTATCTAGCTGTTTCCTGTTCAGTCCAATCCTTTTTTTAGTAATCAAAGGAAAAATAAAAATGCTTGGAGTGACCTAAATATTGTTATAAATGAAGGCAGGTTTCTCTGTAAATAAATAGACCACGAAACATTGTCAAGAAAGTAATCAAAAATGTAACTGTTGGGTTCAGACAGAATCTACACAGAATCAGAGGGCTTCATTAAATACTTGATTACATGGCAATTATCTAATGACTAGGGGAGTGATGTTGGGCTTTTCAGAGGTGTTATTAGCTTACCAAGACCCTGGACTGTGCGTTTAGAAAAGGTCTGTGAATAATAGTTACATGTTCTGGGCAGAGCCCCCGGTTTATTCATTATTTATCCCAGGACCTAGCACAGTGCCTCATGCAAAGAAGGTCTGCTGTAAGTATGTATGGAATGAACAGAATGAGAGAGAAAATGAAATGAAGTAGAGGGTGGTTTGGGGACACACCTTCTTGGAATAGAAGAACTGATGCTCTTCCAACTCTGCAAGGTTATATTTTTCATCTCTCTAGTACTGAGGATTAGTCTATACTAATGATGTTAAACTACTAATGTTTGGTCTGAATGTGGTGAAATCATTTTTTCAAATATTTGAGGTAGATTTCAATTCACGTTTATGATTGTACCTGTTTGCATGGCAAACAGTCCTTACAAATGTGCAAAGAAAATTTAGCTTTTTCATGGCTGATCAAGTCTTTTTTATACACTCCAAACCCACTGTGTTGCCAGGGCAGAGTGGATATGGGGAACACCTCAGTCCAAATTGTTAAATTCAGTTCCAAGCAACAATTTCAATAAACTATTTAGGTATTGCAGACTTTCTGATTTTCTACCATTCTTCCTGTGCCCCTCAGGTACAGTTTTGTGGGTGTCTGGAAGGAAGGGTTTACACAGCCTCCTGGTGGTGAGAAGAGGTGTCTTTGGATGACAGGCTCAGGTCATTGTACTGCCCTCTAGTTCCTGAGAAGTGGATATTCCATGTCCTCCAAGTCTCTGGGTGTCCTGATGGCATCCAGTGCTGACCTCTGCAGTGGCTGTAAACTTGTGGTCTGTTCACTAGGCTCCATCTCTGTCTGGTGAATTGGCTCCAGCTTGATCTTATAGATTCTATGCATGCCCTGAAGCCTGGTTGCTCTTCCCATTTATTCGTAGCCCAGGCAACCTGCCCTATAGATCGTGCCTTCAGGGCTCCTCAGCTTCCACCGTGGGGATCCTTCATGTAGGATCCTTGTATTGGCACAGGCCCTCCTGTGGCACAGAAGAGATGGTGTGGGGCTCTTCCACGCACTGGCAGCTCAGGAGTGCCAACTCAGGTGCTTTCTTTGCTTGGCCAGATAGCAGCCTCCGGTTGTTGTGGAGGCATCCTGTGAGGTCATCTCCTTCCCAAGCCTCACATAAGAAGTGGAGAAAACACCTCTCTGCTTTTGGCTTTCCTGGACCTCTCTAACACACTTTCCTCCAAGACTTGGGCCCAGAACAGAGAGATACAAAAGATATATATCTCCTCCTCTTATCTCTAGCCTCCTCTTTCCCAGGAAGCCCTCAAGGCCTGCAAGATGAAAAAAATTTGTTCCCTCTTCCAGGCATAGAACTTCTCCTCCTCCTTCCCAGCTGTCATTCCCTGTGTTTCCCTGAGTCTATAATAGTGACACAGTGGGGGAGAGTACAACTAAAGGGAGGAAGGAATAATGAACAGTTTTTGAAATATTATGCCCCCAATATGTACCTCTTTGTTTCACTTCTCTCTAGTTGCAATATTTTTTCTCTACACCTCAGTAACACACAGCCAAGACAATGCTTAAACCTGAGTTTGGCATCATATGAAGTATAGTGGTTTGAATGATGGCTCCCAAAAATATATGTCCACATCCTGGAAACTGTGAATGTACTCATATCTGGAAAAGGGATCTGTGCAGATATAGTTAAGCTAATGCTCTCAAGATGAGATCATTCTGGATTACCAGGTGGACAGAGAAGACATGGAGGAGAAGGCCATGTGGAGACAGAGGCAGAGATTGGAGTGAGGCCCATAAGCAAGGAGTGCCAACAGCCAGCAGAGGCTGGAAAAGGCAAGGAATGAATCTCCCTACAGCCTCTGGAGGGATTACAGCCCTGCTGACACCTTGATTTCAAACCTCTAACCTCCAAAATGGCAAGAGGATACATTTCTGTTGCTTTAAGCCACCCAAATTGTGATAATCTGTTTCAGCAGCCACAGGAAACTAATACCTGAGGTGATATCAGATTGGTTTCCGCAGCCATAATCCTTTGGTTATGAACTTTGTGAGTGTCTAATATATACGTTCTGACTGGATTCCGTGCAATATTTCTCAGTTGCCTCCCTCTGCTATTTCATTTTTCTCAGAAATAACCCGTTTAATTTTACAAACATTTATTGAGCACTTACTAGGTGCCAAACACTAGGTGTGTTTAGGAGACAAAGATAAGTAAGACCCAGTTCTTTCCCTTCTAGAGATTATGTGCCTGTGTCTGGTAGTCTAAGAACATAGTGATATATCTTTGGTTTACTCTGGAATTGGGATTCCAAATGGGCCTCTTTTTATGCCTCTTTTTTTATCCAGCTGAGTAATTTCCATACAAATCTGAACCGAGAAATTTCAGTGTTTTTAATGCCGGCCCAGTTTTCAATCTTTCTTCCCAGGATCGTCAAATTATTCCCTGTTTTCTGACAACAACTCCCCAGAATAACAATAATAAGGACAAATATCTCTGGATAATAAGATAACCTGGGAATTAAAGCATGTACCAACATTCATTTTGCGGTGATTAGGCCGTGTTGACTGGACTAGGCTGGATAACAAGTACTAATCAATGTACACAAATGCAGATTAGAGCAATTCTGGGACTATCCATGGGAACCTTCAGAGATCACCAAGATCATTAAGTTCAAGCACAGATTTGGTCTCAGCCACATCTTTAATTTATCGAGTGCTCTGTGAGGGCTGAGTTTACATGATAAACTGCACCCTGTTGGATCTCCAGGGTGCACTTGGGACCATGGGGCAGGAATTATGGGTGTAGGTATTAGGTGCTCTATATTAACAAAAAGAAAAGAAAGCCAAAAAACTAAAGATCTAATAGTATGCCAGTGATTCTGTATCTTTTAAAAGATAGCAAGAAGCTGAGAATCTAGAACTGAGTCATTGATTCAGGCCCCCACTTTTGCTTCCAAGAGAGGAAGGATTGCACAGAAGAAGGACCTTTGGAATAAAGAAGACCTGGTTTTAAATCAGGGTTCTGAATTTACTACCACACAATTTGGGGCAAGTGACCTCTGTGCTTCAGTTTTCTCACCTGAAAAATCGAGAAACTGTTACTTAACCTTTTAGGCTTATTAAAGGATTAAAGAGTAGCATTTGTAAAATGCCTAGCACCATGCCTGGCACTTAGTGGTCAGCTGATGAGAGAAAACTGTTGTTATTATTCCCCATCTTACTTCTGTTCGTCATTTTAACTGAAGCTGCCAGGAACGAGGAGTGTCCGACTTTTACTGATGCAGGGAGTGGGGGCCTTTCTATAAGGAAAAAAAGGGGGTTAAAAAGGGAGATAAGGGTCAATTAGTCAAGAGGCATCAGAATGCACAGGCAGTCACCTGGCCTGGCCTAGGAGTCAGGACACCTGAGTTTTAGCCCAGATTCTGCCGATCTGCTAGGTGACCTGGGGGAAATAAGGTAACCCCCTGTGACTCAGTTTCCTCACCAGTTAAATGTAGGATTTGAACTAAATTAGTGTTCTTAAACACCCACCTAAGAACTTATGCTAGTCCATGATCAAGTTTTTATTGGTGTATATTAAACTAAGAAAAATAAGAACACTCAAGGCAGTTTTTCATCACACTAAGATGATCACATTCAAAGGATTACCTTTAATCTGCAATTACATCTGTCCTGACTTTTTGATGTTATAATGTCCTTGCTTTTAAGAAATGATGGGGATGGTAGATAGCAACTGCATCTTGGCAAAATACAAAACATGGCAACTTTATAACAGCCCCAAAATTGTTGGTCTGTTTTTCTTGTTTTGTTTTTTTTTAACTTATTAGACCATAAAATCCCCAGACTTGGGAACCACTGAGCTAGATGATCTCAAGTGCCTCTTATGTGTAAAACCTCTGGCCCTACATAGTACCACTAATAATATTTTTGCTCTTGGGTTGCTTGCTGGAATGAGAACTTGATCCAAGACAATGTAAAGGAGGGGTTGCAGTCATCAGGGAGGGATGACTTGAGAAGGGAGTGCAGCTTGTGTGCCAGAAGAGGGGCAGAGCTGTTGGTGGGATGGGCCACATGGGGAGAAGGGTCCTGAGATCTAGAAACTGCCATTTGGAGGTGGAGATAACTTGAGATAAGGTTCTCCACTTTTTAAAAAATGTTGCCAAGATGCAGTTGCCATCTACTATCACCGTCATTTCTCAAAAGAAAGGGCATTATAACACCAAAAAGTGAGAAAGGCATGATCTCAGAGCAAAAGACAATCTTCTGAATGTAATCAGATTAGTGATGTGAAAACCCACAACTGATGGAAAGAACTCCATCTGCCCCAGACATAGCATGGTGTCCAGATGACATGTGGGGAGGTGACCCAGGAGGGTCCAACCAGACAGTGGGACTCTGTTAAGTCAGGTGGAGAAGGTGGCAGGAAATCTCAGAGCAGGCAGCTGGGGCTATGCCAGCAGGCAGGCCTTGAGCCAGTGTCAGAGAGGTTCTGCAGCTGGATGTGATCTTCTCATTAAGAATAGGGTTCAGGGACTTGCCTCTAGTCCTGGAGAGGGACAGAGGGCTGGATGGTAAGAATAAAGCAGGGCTTTATTCCAGGAGAACTTGGGAGAAAACCTGGTTATCAAGCTGATGAATCAGGCACAGAGCTACAAGACCAAGAACCAGTTACTCAAACTGGGAGACAGGGTGAAGTTACAGTGAAGAACTGAAATGCACGTTCAGAGTGAAACTGAGCTTTGGAACTAGGGCTGCTTCAGGGTCTCAAACCTGATCAGCTTATTCAAATCATCACTGCCCATGTTCCATCCTCAGATTCTGATATCATTGTTACAGGGTTGGTCCTAGGCTTTGGCATTTTTAAAAAAGCTCCCTCAGGTGTGCAGCCAGGGTTGGGAGCCCTGGGCTACTCAAAGCCTTTGTGGAAAGGATAGGATCTGAGCTGATAGGAAAGAGCTAAGATCTGGTTAGGTCTACAGGTGAACACCAGGCTGTCCTGACTGTGGGGAAAGTAAAGGTAAAGGAGGAGAAGAGAGGCAGGTGGAGAGTAGTGAGCATGTATGCAGGAGTTGCTCCATGGCTGTCTGGATAGGAGCTCAGGGAGAAACTAGCTTGCTGAAAAATTCAGAGGTCTTTGCTATTCACTGGTATAAGCTAACACCCCCGTTGGGGAGCACTGGCTGAGCAAATATAGCTTTGTGTGTGTTAATTGCTTCAGTAGATGTAAGAAGCATGACAGGTATTCACTCAAGCAGAAAGAGAGCAGAATTTCTCAGATATCTTCCACTCATTTTATTCAAAATTGAAAGGATATTCTGCTGTCAGCTAGGGCATTCTGCTCTGCACAGGAAACCCAAAACCTTTATCACCCGCCAGAAGGTCTCAAGCTGGAAACCTGAAGAAATAGGTGTAGCACTGGTCATTTCTACTGTTAAAAGTCCAAGGTTGAATTTTGGTTTGAAACCATAACAATAAAAAGGTCAGATGGACTTCTTTTTTGCTTTGGTAGTTTGCCAAGTAAAGGAAAAACACCCCAGAGACCATTAGAAGAGCTTGAGAACCTTTTGGTGGGAAATGTATGATATCAATTAACAAAAATAATAACAATAACATTTGCTGAGTGCTTACTGTCTGCTCAAGCTGTTATAACAAAATGCCACAGATTGGGTAGCTTAATCAACAAAAATGTGTTGTTCATAGTTCTGGAGGATGGGAAGTCTAAGATCAAGGTGCCTGCACATTTGGTTTCTGGTGAGAGCTTTCTTCCTGGCTTATAGATGCTGCCTTCTCGCTGTGTCCTTATAAGGCAGAAAGAGAGAGAATCAATTCACTGATGTCTCTTCTTGTAAGGACGCTAATCCCATCAGATCAGGGCCCCACCCTTATGACCTCCTTTAATTTTAATTACTTCCTTATAGACCCTATCTCCAAATATAGTCACACTGGGGATTAGGGCTTCAACATGAGTTTTTTGGGGTGGCGCAATTCAGTCTATAGCACTTACTATGTGCCAACATTTTTAAAAGAACTTTATACATGTTAAATAATCCTCACAATCCTATGAGAAAGATACTCTAATTATCCCTATTTTACAGGAAAGGAAAGGGATGCTCAGAGAAGTTAAGCAACCTGCCCAAGGTCACATAGCTGTCAGTAATCTCTTTGAAATATCATGTATATGAAGAAATGAAGAGGCATAAACACCGCTAATACTTCCCCTGATCCTTGTAGAACATGTCCTCTTGGTTATGTCAAATTCCTTGAGGACCCTAAGCAGCTAATGAGCTCTGACACCCATGATTAGAGAGCTGTATTGGAAATATTTGTTACTTATACCCTCTTTCTTTACAGTGAACCAAAAGCTCAATTCAAAAGTACAATCTCACATTTGTTTGTAATACCATTAGGTCAGTTCTACTTCATTCAGATATTTAACCAATATTTTTTAAAACTTACACTTATTATCAAGCATTCAGACCTGTTTTCTCAAAGAGTTTAAGTGAGGAAGCCAGACATATTTATAAATAATTACAATACAGTGTAATGTGTTGTACATTGATACATGCAAACAACACAATGATAATTATAATTATAAATATCAAGTGTACCAAGAAATGAAGATATGGAAGCACTGCTAGCACTTTCCCTCATCCTTGTAGAACAAATCCTCTTGGTTATGCCAAACTCCCTGAGGGCTCTAAACAGCTAATGAGCTCTGACACCCATGATTAGGTTACCTAGACCTTGTACTTCCCCCAGTAAGTCCTCTTACATTAACAACCAAAACATATGATAATCTTATCATGTGCCTGGAATTGTGCTTAGTGCTTCCAATATGATATATTCTCGCTGAACTCCTGGGAGTTAAGAAGTATTATCATTTCCATTTTTGAAAAGAAATCTGAGACTTAGATTAAGTAGCCTATTCAAGGACACATTGCTAAGTGAGTTCAGATCAAAGCCAAGAGTCGAACTGAGGCTTAACCCAAGGCAATCTGATTCTTGAATGCCCACTCAAAAGCCTCACAACATCCTCGGGTGTGCTCCATGCCAAGGAGTGATCATAGAAAATTCTGATCATCAAATTTTGGTAATTTCAGTACTCCATCAATTTCCTGGAGCAGTAACAGGGAAGGGATGGGTGGTTGTCTCACACACCTATGTCTAAATTACTTTTAATTGTTTTGTCATTTTTAGCTTGAGTACAAATGGGAATTTTTGTGATGAAAATTATCTTGTGCATACTATTTCTGATAATTCTCATGCTTTTTGTGAAACCCCCTTTTGTATGCTTTATATTTTCAGATTATAAAAAAATAATTCCTTACAAATATTCCTTACATTAATTCGTTCCCTCAAAGAGTAATGAACAGGACTTGGCTTTTGCCTGAAAGAGCTCACAGCCACTCCTCTCCGTGCACTGTAGACTTTCCCATTAGAAACTACATATATAAAATGTTCAGGAATAAATCATAAATGACAATAGTTATGCAGAAAAAATACCTCAATGACTGTCATATTTAGAACATTTCAAATTTCATTGTTGTCTATCTGGTCTAATATACCAGGACTGGTTCTCTATGTCCTCTATGAGAAATCTTTAAAGTTAGTATAGAGGAGAACATCTTGTTTGGGCAGTAAGAAAAGGATTTCTGGTGCAGAATCTGTATCAGGTTATGTTGTTCTGAGAATATACTTCTCTCTCTCTTTCTCTCTGTCTCTCTCTCACACATACACACACAGACACACACAGACACACAGAAATCCTTACTTAGCCCATAATAGGCAGATACCTCTGAATGGGTTAAAAATAAACACAGGCCCTCAGGAAAAAAGAGGCAGAAACAGTAATGACGGTTTTGAAGTATCCAGTACCTGTTGTGACAGGAATAACAAATTAATTGGGACTATAACGGATTCTTGGTAAAGGTGAAGTAAACACACTTGACTGTATATTTTTCACCATCAGTTAAGTCTCAATTGGTTCTAAAAATAAACAGAAGACATTGAACAGTTTTAATGGATTCTGACACCTAGGTATTATGCTGTCACTCCAGTATAAATGAATCATAACTTTGGACTGCACCTAGGAATTACTACACATTTGGAGAAAATTTATGGTGCACCAAGCTTTGAATCATGATGTGATATCAAAACTAAAGTCAAAAGAGGAAAAAAGCTGGGCATAAATTATTATCCTCAATCCCATATGTATCTTCCAGTGCAACAGGTAAAAAGGTTTGAGGATTTAGGAATACTGCCAATAATTATCATGGGTGCTGAAACAAAGTTATCCTTCTGAAAGTGGTTGGGAGTAAAAAAAAAAAAAAAGAAAAAAATTCCAGCAGAAGTCTAGTCTTGTACACGTGACAGGGGTGTTTAATTTCTCCTTTGTGTATGTGTGTCCCTCTGTCCAGCTAGACTGCCTCCTCTTGAGGGTGTGAGCGTCTCTGCAATCTCAGATACCTCTCAGGGGCCACACATTTCTATTTTCAATAAAATGTCTGATCTTTGGACCAGTTCATGCACTGAATAGACTACTTCAGTAACCATAATCAGTCAAGCTCATTGTCTCCAGTGACATAGGCAAAAACCTGTACTTCTTGCTTTTCAATGAACAGTTGGCATGGTCTAGACGTTGCCTTGAAGTCTGTGACTAATCATAGAAGGAAGACAGCCAGAAGATATGCCACTTTGAAAAGAGAAATCTGTGAATGGATAACTTGATATTTTGAGACTCCAAATGCATCACCAGAAGATTGTTAAACGTTCGTGTATTTATTTGGTTGAAATATCAGGTTTTAAAGAAAACAGTGCCTAAAGATATCAAATTCAGACACCAGGAGACAATTTTTATGAAGCGCTTTTACTGCATAATAGAAATAATAATACTGTACATTTGTATGGCATTTGGCATTTTTCAAAGCATTTTCATCAATAATACTTTATTCTGTCTTCTGTAAAGCAATAGGGCTGGCATATTATGCCATTTTACAGGTAAAGAAATGGAGACAGAAAGGTTAACTCAATCAGTGAGAAAGCGGATATTAGAATGCTGCTCTTTGCTTGTTGGACCAGTAGACCTTCTAGAAGCTTATTTTTCTTACCTTTGGATAAGTAGAACAAAATCTAACATTTGCATACTGTTGTACAGTTGGGAAGACAGGGCAGGTAGGCTTATTCTCATCTTATAGAGAAGAAAACTAATGATCTGAGAGGTAAAGTGAATTGTCCCTGGTTGCTTGACTAGTAAGTGGTAGAATTCAGGAAGCGAAACTCCTGCTTTTCCCAAAAGCCTTCTTCACATGCCCTGTCTACTGAAATCTGGAGTATTAAGTAGGGCTGCTTTCCTTTCTCCTAATCAGCTTACTACATTCTCATAGTTCCAAACAACCCTGTTAGTTAACTCACTGGGTTGGTCGATTTTCTCTGACTCAACCTGCAAAAACTGAGACCCTACACCCTGGAATGTTGGTTGAAGGCTAATCAGAGATAACCTTTCTCAGTTGGTTTATAAGTTGATTCTCTCCAATATTTGAAGAAAAAAAAAGGCAAAGAAGGACCTCATCTTTTAATGATAAATCTTTTAACTACCAAACATGTACCAGGCTATTGGAGATTCAGAGTAGATGTCTTTAAGTAAAGGTCCACGTGTCTTTGAGATAAATAGCTAGTCTGGGTCCTGGGTGGACCCAGAGGAGGAGACAAATACCATGTGTGGAGAGAAAGAGAAGGGTGAGCATCGAGTAAGTTGTGAGGAAATGGGGCGGGGTGGGGGTTTCGGGAGTAGAACCGACTAGAAAGAGGAATGGAGGCCCCCCTAGGGCACCAGGCCAGGCCATGGGAACTCCTCCCACCACCCTGGCCTTGCACACAAGTTGCTCTTAGGACACCATTCCTGTTTGTTGACTCATCGCTTCCAGGCTGCCATTTTGACGCATGCATCCTGAAATGGCATCTAGACGTTTGCGATGTTCGCTCGAACTTCGAGGCTTAATCCATCCCTTGTGGCTACTTGTGCAGTTTCAGTTTTGATGCAAGCCCCTCTACATTGACCTTGTACAGTTATAAATGTTTTAACATCCATAAAAAGATAAAACGTGCACTCCCATAAAGAGCAGCAAACAGAAAACACAGTAAGTAGTAGGAAGATTTGAGGCTGTGCAACACTGGTCTGTGTAAGGCCGACGATGCTGCGAGCTTCCACTGTATCCCTGAAGTTTAATGGCTGTGAATATGGTTATCACCGTCTTTTTAGAGGGCATTATATTAGTGTAACCGTCGGTAAGTACTGAACTCACGTTTTTATTTCCACTGCGAAGGAGATCGTTTCCTTTGCTCCTTTAGAAAGAGAAACGAGGGCTTTGCAGCTTTTTTAACCCCCTGGAAAATAAACTGCAGCTGCAGTATTCAGGGTCCACCAGCTTCTGAGGCTTTTGGAGCTTTACTTCTGTTAGGAAAATGTGCTGTTTATGCTCAAACGCAAGTTTCCCGGTGTTTTTGTTTTTAAGATTAAAAAACACTGGAGAGGGAAAACAAAGCTTTTAAAGCTTCATAAAAGGTTGTGAGTTCACTCCTTTCTGTTTCTCAGGGTTATAAACACGGTTCCAGAAAAAGCTCCATCTCAGAGCTGAGAGACCAGCAGATATTTAAAGGGGTAGCACCTTAACTTGTCAATTTTGAGAATACCAAATGATCCTGGAGGTTTTTTATTCCTTTAATCAGCTGTAATTTTCAGCTCTGATGCTATCTGACAGGCTTCATCTCAACCCCCCTGCAACATTGCTCCTCTGGCTTCTTCTCTGGGAGATACACGTAAGGGGGAGTAGATCTGAAAAATGAACTGACAGCATAAATTGGATGGGACATCACCAACCTATTGTGCTGGTGCCACAGTTGGAGGGGGTGAAGGGGAAAGGTTGAAAGGATACCTGCTTCATGGAGGAGGGTCAGGTGCCAAGACTTTTTACATTTTTTCTCTTTTTTTCTTTTTCTTTCTTACCTTCCTTCCTCTCTGCTCTCTCTTCCTCCTTCCTTCTCTCTCCCTCTTCAGTTTTTAAACCCATTTCTCTCCTTCTTACCCTTCTTTGGATAATAGGCACACAGATTTTGGAGAAAATGTGATAGATGCGTACGCATATATGCATATATATGCACACATACACATATGTCCATGCAGACATGCTCATACACACACACAGAGACAAACACACATGTGCACTCACAGGAGCATTAATATCTTATGCATTGAACAATAAAAATAATAATAGTAATAATATACAATAAATATAATAATAATAGTAGTAGCTTGATAAAATAGGGCTGTTTATTTTTATTTATTTATTAAGGGCTGTGTACCAGCCACTGTGGTCTGTGCTTTACAAAGCGTTGTCTCAATCCTCAGATCATCTCTATGAGGCTCATTTTACAGATAAGGAAGCTGATATAAACCCTGGTTGAGATGAAAAAGAGACCAGTTCCAGAGGTCCACAGCCTTCTGGTCACAAATGTCCCTGCTTTAAATTAATCCTACTCTCAGTTTTATATACAAGAGGTTATCCCCCGCTAGACACCGACTTTCAACAGTTGCAGTTTGCGAGGAGTCATATAGGGACTGGTGGCCCTGTAGGGATTGTGTCTCAGGTGCGAGGACTAGCGTTGCTCACTCTCAGGTCCAGAGGCACTTCTCCATCACTGTACCTTCATCCAGGTGGGGAGTTGGGGGGGTATAAAAAATGTGGCCTAGGGCTCGGAGTGTGGGGCATAAGGACTGCCTGCCTTCCTATCAGGGATGCCAACAGGAGGAGGAGAAGAGGTGGTTCTGGTCATTCTTTCTGAACTTTCACCCTAGAAGGAGTCATCCCAGTGTTTCCAGGGCTACCTGTCAGAGTAGGAAGACCTGTGTCTATCAAGTTGAGATCCTAGTGCCAGTTTACCTGTATGTAATGTAAGACAACCTTTTCTCCCTGCCTTTCTGCTTGCACAGGGCTTCAGGCTTTTCCTGGGTAAGGTATCCTAGCCTTCAGTATATCAGTACAGTTGATTCTTGAACAACATGGGAGTTAGCGGTGCCTGCACCACCACCCTTCACCCTGGGAAAAATCATGAACAACTTTACAGTCTCCTCTCCTCTCTGAGGCTCAGCATCTGTGGATCCCGTAATACTGTGGTCCGTATTTATTGGAAAAAATCTGCATACAAGTGACCCTCTCAGTTCAAACCTAGGTTGTTCAAAGGTCGACTGTACACATATCCTTAATTACTTAAAAGTCATTTTTAGGAATTCTGCTACGTTTGAATAGTTCATTTTAGAAATGTTCGCTGCATTTCTACCTTAGCTTCCTGGTAGTAAAATGGAAATGTAAATCACTCCCAGTTTGGAATAGATGGTGTAAGAAGATACTAAGATGAAATTAATTTTAGTAATGAAATGGTTTTATGTATTTATAGATAGTATATTCCCATTTGATGTGATTTTGTCATTGTATAGTTATAATCCACAATCTATTCCATAGGTAAGTCCATGGGTATCATAAGCAGAATTGAATGGAGATATGAAAATTATACCTCTGTCTCACTTTCAGTGATGCTTTCTCTCCAGTCTTCATTCCCCTCCTCCTCCATCTCCCCACCACAAAACAAAACAAAAACAAACAACTCCCCCTCCCCCCCAAAAACCCCAAGCAATCGATTAGAGTTCCTGTTAGGTCTTTTCTAGATTAAGTTCATACTTTAACAACTTGAGTACAAAGGTCACATCCAAGATGCATGTATTCGCATTATGTCACACATCCTGCTTTTCCTACACACACACACACACACACACATACACACACACACACACACACACACACACACGAAAAATCCCACAATGTTGTGCAATTTGCTACTCTTCATGCAGGAGTAATTCTTCCTTATTGAGGAATCTCCCTCTTAAATTACAGTTCAAGGTCATTACTGAATCACTAGTTCAATCAAATCTAACAGTTGGTGCTAGAGACTCAAAGTCTTTTGCTCTTTGGTTAATGTTTTTAGTTTTAAATAATACTGCATCTTCTAGCTACCAAACAATGTCAAAGAAGCAAAACATTATCTTGAAGATGTAAAATAATTAAGTGGCTTTTTAGGGTCTTAAACTTATAAAACACCTGTGAAATCTTGTATAGGTGAGACCATCACACATCATGAAGAGAATTATGCTGTAGTATTATGGTAATTAACTACATCCCCAAATAGCTTGTCGAACTTATAACCCTTACCTCAGGATTAAAATTCTTGAAATAACTGCCGTGTTTATGGTTCTAATTTGGTTTGCAATTGATTCTCCTAAAAACCATAAGCCAGAAAAGTGCTTATTTAACGGACCACAATATAGCCTTCATGGAGACTATTTTAAAATTACTCTGGTGTCCTACAAACTTTGAGTTCTTTTGTTTTCATAAATTATGAGAGGGAAATGTCACCAGTGCTCAGCGTTGTGGTGCCCCGGTTCTGCTGACAGCTGTATGATGCACACTCAGTGCGACTGGATGGGGGCTGAGAGTTTCATCAATAAATATGACTCTGATCGCTTCATGTCAACGGTCAAGGGAATGGCGTTTAGTATCTTGAAAACACACACTACTACCAGCTACATGTGGACTTGAGAGTTGAAATCCACAGTGAGGAGCCCATCTCTCTCTTCCCCGTGACAGAAATTTCACTTTTTATCTTTCTCACAATTCTTGATGATAATCTGTTTTTAATACAGTCATATTTCTTATACTTTACCACCACATAAGGCTGCTCATATACTGTATATAGCATGTGGAAATAAGAGTTGGATGGAATATTGTCCATTACATTAGAAGGCGTATTTCACCTCCCAGCCAGTTTTAGCATGGGCACGGCCACTGCTTCTCTGAATCCCTAAAGACAAATAGATCAGTATTTTAAAATATAAGAAAAGCAAACCACAGAAGGCCAGGAAAACTAATTCTACATATAGGAAGAATCGTGTGAAATAAATCTCAAGGGCATTTTTTTTTTTTTTAGAAATCAATATTAAAACATTTTGTGTGTGAATTAATTTAAAAATAAACTGCAGCTCTCCTTAATAGCCAAGTTGCCCCACTTTATCAGTTTTTTTCATTTACCTCTTACCCTTTACCTGCAAATATCTCTACCACGAAGGATATTTTAAATGGATGTTAGATCCAAATATTGTACATAGCTAGCCTTTAAATTCATTAGTTTCATTTATTTTAAAGATGTATTTGTTGACATTTTGCTTCTCTCACAATTTGGTAGTATAGCATAATATATAAAATTGACAGATAAAAAGGTATTTTTGATAAAAAGGTGTTTTTTTAAGTTAAGGATGCTATGATAGATATGGAAATCTACATACACTTAGTAAGTTTGGGTATTTTTATTTTTAGCCTGCTCTTCTTGTTATGACACAATCCTTTTTAGACAGTTCTTTGTCCGTAAATGCTCTGCTTGGAAAAATTTTAAAGTTAACATGAAATACCTAGGTTTAAAATGTCACACAAAAAATTAAGGTTATATCTCTATGCCACTAAATTTTTGCTTCAAGATTTTCCAGTGTTGACTTACAACATTTTTTAAATATCCACAGTCACCTTGACAGAATTTTCAGACTCTGAAATATGGTGTATTAATTTGAACGTGGATGTTTCCTTAAACCACAAAACCCAGAAAGTCAGGAAATCTCGAAAATCCTTGCATCTGGGAAAACTCAGGGTGGTAAGTAGGTTAACATGTTACTGAAACTATAGGGAGATACAGTTTTTGACACATGAATATTAAGAACAAGGTCTTGTAGACATTTAAGCTGTGTTTTTTACCCTTTTGAATCTATTTTTATACTGACCATAATTGAAATAATGTTAAAGTGTAACCAAAAGAATTCTCAGCAAAAATGTTGAAAGGGACCGATTTATGTGTAAAAAGATCAAGAAAGACAGGCTAATTTTTAAAAAGCCCTATGCTCCCAGTATTAATTCTCAATCTCTGCAAAATTCATTTTATACTTATAATGACTTTCTCTTTTTGTAAAGAAAATACTTTTTTCCTGATTTATTGGCCAAACTGTAATGAGAAAATAAATTTAACATCAATGGATTGTTACTCTTTTTTTTTTTTCCCTAAACACCTGGGAAAGAACTGGCTCCAGTTAATGCCAGGGCCACTTTATTTGTGTAAAAATATAACATGGTTAATAAAATGTTAGCTATGAATAAAAATGTAATATAGTGAAATACAAATGTGGGTACCGCTAGTGTATAGTACTGTACACTCTTGTTGATTTCTTCAGTAGCGAAAAATATCTGTGATGCTCTCAGCAAATTCAATTATATCAAAAGGTGTTCTTTAGGTGGTTTGGGAAGCTTGAGATTTCAGACTTTAATGCCTGCACACAAACTGACTTTAAAAAGCAAAGATTTGAAACAGATGAAGCAACATTTTGCCTAAAGTTCATTCATCAAAGGGCTGAATATTTTGAAAAGGGTAAAAGTACTACCAAACCCATCAGGGATAAGTAAAGGCTATATACTATAGATTATTTTAATCCCCCAGCTAGATATAAAAGGGATAATTACATATTTGTGGTTGAAGCCATGTGGTGGAAAAATCAATACAACTTTTTTGTATGACACTTCATTAGTGTGAAAAATTTTAAAAGCTGAGAAGAACTGCCTTGCAATTAAATGCCTCTGCTACTGCAGCTCCAGTAATGGGTTTGTATTATTATCTAGTTTATTTGAAATAGTGGTTGCACTATAGAAGTAATTGGAAAACATTGATTATGCACTTGTATCTGGAAAGCCTGGCAAATCATTACAGGGCCCAGCAACAGTTAGTTAGCCTTACTAATGAAGCACTAATTGCTCTAAGTAGGTTAACATGTTAGTGAAACTATAGGGAGATAATAGTTTAGAAAGTTCTGAGGTATTTTGCCAAACATGCTTTTTCATTTAATATTCCAGAGATAGAAGCTATGTGGGTTTTTTTCCTTTTGTTTTGTTTATGATGTTCTTTTGGAAAAAAAAAAAGTAACCTAAATGAAGTTCCCACATTCATCTGGCTTTAAATGACTGTTTCCTTTCGTGCTGTCTTCCTTTTAACTCAACCACTTTTAGCAAATGGAGCTAAGCCACTACTAGCATGGCTGCCTTGAGCGGGTTTTTGGGTCCTGCAGTTCAGAAACTCCTGACGTATCTTTCTTGGTTCAAGGGCTTCATGATTCAGTCCATGCAAAATCTTCCTGCTGTTGAATCATCATCCCATTGTCCTATCTACGTAAAACTATAATTTAAGAACTGAATATATATATATATATTTTAAACTTGAAATTAATTTAATTAGTGGAACTTAATAGGGCTTTATTAGCAGAAACAGTACATTCCCCTACTACCATTCTTGGGATGTTTAGAAGGAAAAAAAAAAATCAGCGCTGGAGAAATTCTTGCATATGTACACCAGGAGACAAACACAAGAGTGTTCATAGCAGCATTATCTGTAATAATAGTAAATAATAGCTAATTGTTTTATAGTCACACAATGGAGTATTATTCAGTAGGGGAATAGGAGTGATATTCAGGCACATACATTATGAATGAATCTTTGAGATAAAATGTTGAGTGAGAAAAGAAAGTTTCAAAAGACTGCATATGATATGATAACATTTTATAAAGCCCCCAAATAAACAAAGCTAAACAATTGTACGATATATAATTACAGAGCAAAATTATACTTTTAAAAACCTATGACATGGTATAAATACCAGGTTCAGGATAGAAGTTACCTCAGGAGGTGTGGGATAGGGGCACATAGGAGTGTCAGAAGCATTGGTGGTTGTAAGCTTTTGAATTAGGTGGTTATTTTAATATTATGATTTATAATTCAAATTTATGTTACACATGTTCTTTTGTACATTACACAAAACTTTTTAAAAAGATGAATATCTTCCAGCCCTTTAAAAATTACATCATCTTGCCGAGTCAAATAACCAAGTCTACCCCCTCTGGTTTTCTAAGGAAATCAGAGAGAAAATGTTATTTTAAAATTGTGTTTTGTTTTGGCTAATTATTGAGAATATAAATGTAAAAGCTAAAGGTGAAAAAATGTTTTTCTTTAATTGAAAAAAGGAATCTATGTAGAAATTTTAAGAAATACGATAATTCACTTTCGTTTCTTTACAGTCTATTCATAAGTGAGTATTTCTCTTTTCCAGGCTTCTATACTCCTCTCTACAATGAGTAGAGAGGAGTTTACATCGGAGTAGCAGATTTATCTTTTGGGGCAATTAAGGAAACAACAGTGATATAAGGATTGGAAAGGGCAAATTTTTGTCATTCTTACCAAAAAGCTTCCTTATTTAGCAACACTTACCAATATAAAAGGCAGTTGAAGAGTATAATCCCTGTAAGATGTCCAACAATGTTTGGAGGTCAGTGAGAGAGGGATGAGTCAATATTGTGTATCTTGCGTTCCTTGCCTGGCCATTTTTTTTCTTCTTGTAGCTAATGCAGATCTTGACATCTAGTAAGCGATCAACACATACTTTTGAGTCAAACTTTTTGTGGTACCAATTTCTACAAAGATAGATACCCTGAAATATGTGATTATATTTGAATGCCAAAAGTGAACATTTACAAATAAGATGACAATGGCTCACAGAAGAAAAGTTCAGCTACCTAAATCCTTGAAATAAGTGAGAAAAACCCTCTTCTGAAACAAACCAGAGACTAGCGATGCTCTTGAATTTTCCTTTGTACTTTCAACATATAGTAGAATAGTATTATTTTGAGAAATGCAGCTCATGGGGGGAAAATGCCCACAAAAATCCTAAAGGGTCTGTGGTTCAATATATTTCCTTGACCTGTAAAAAGATGCCAAAGAATAATTATCTTTTAGAGATACCTCCTGAAATGTATACAGATGTGATAAATGAAACCTAGGGTTTTCTTCCAAACAGTGTGAGGTGGGAAGTGAGAGGAAGTATAGATGAAACCAGACTGGCCATGAGCATGAGATGATATTTGTCGAAGCAGGGTGATAAGAACATGGGGGTTATTACTCTGTCTCCTTTTGTATATTCAATTTTTTTTTTCTACAATAGAAAGTTTAAAATACATGGGGACAGATTTACTGAATTTCTTACATGAAACTATTCTGTTAAATAGTACCTAGAACTACTCATTCTCCCTCTTTGGGTTGGAAAAAAATGTCAGATTCTCATTCTAGCCACTGATTCCTCTGAAAAGACTCATTTGTTTAATTTAAAGTGACATTGGGTGGTAACAAACAGGTGCCATTAGTGATGCCAGTTGAAATGGAACTCTTAGCCTTCAATAGGGGTTTGTTCTTCCCTAAGTGTTGATTTTTTTTCCCACTTAGCGTTATTGGAAGGCTCTGGCTGGGGTGGGCAGTTACAGAGAGGGGGTTATTGTTTAAATGTGACCCTGTTTCTAGTCTCAACTCAGATGGGAGCCATTCTGGTTGCATTCAACATTGCAAAGAAACGTAACAATGCTCTGAGAGCCGCGTTCTACAAAGCAGCTCATAATTGTAGATGGGGCATGTTTAGACTACTAAGGCAAATCATAGAAGTACAGCCTCGACTACCAGCTCCTTTGGTAGCACACGTTGTCCTCGGGCCAGGTACGCTTCTGGGCAGCCGCCACGCCACCAGCTGCGTGGAAAGCGCATCTGATGATTCAGAAATGCGGAAAGTGGTGTTAGGGAAGTATAAATGTGCATGGTGAACATTACCTGCAAGGTCTTTTATATTAAGGAAATCATGACACCTGCCAGTCTTTCAAATTCCAAAGGGTAAAGCATGAGGCCTAGTAGGCTGTCATTGAACATGACAGGCTTAATATCAAGTTTATAACAGAAAAAGGGCAATCTTATTGTGGTTTATTCAGTTTTATGTTGCTGGGTTGGTAGGAAGGCTCTTTCTCTCTCTCTTTTTAAAAAAATCTAATTTATAACATTTGAAATACCAAACAGATTCTTTACATATCTCCTGAGCCCCTGCTCCTCTTCACTACCCCCTGTTTCTTCTTTAGGGAGCAACCCTAAATCCTTCCAATTTAGCATCTTTGTGAGGGCAGACAGTGGTGTCGGTTGAGCATTTCCTTCCATTGTTATAGAGCTGTTTCTAACTGCAAACATCTCCGTTTAATTACTGCTCTGACTGTTGCTATATTTTCACCCAACCTGCCCCTCGCTTGAGCCCATTGGGCTGAAGAAAGAATTACTCCCTGCGCTGGTCCTTAGCCCTGCTTGTTCAGATCTGTAATTGGCCCTGTGTTTTTGACTTTTTGCTAATAAGCAGCTTACTTTCTCTCCCCGTAGACTCAACCCACCACTTTTGTTTCATGAATTTTACAAAGGATTTTAATAGATGCTTTAGGCTATGCAAAATGTTATATGAAGGGAAGCATTAATGCAACAGCCTTGACACAAAGGACGTGTGAATGGCTGCTTATCATTACAGTCAGGTCTCAAAATTTTCATTAGGAGTTCTGGAGGACAAAAGAAGAAAAAAGTGCAGCTATATGAAGGAATATTAACCTATACTGTGTAACCAACTATAATTGCTTAGCATTTTACATTAACTCTCTTCAGACACGGCCTCTCATTATTTTTACACATACATAATAACTGCTTATTACAGCGGTATAGTCCATGTCGATACATTGTGGATAAGGTTGTGTCAGCACTTCTAATATAAGACCCACTTTCATGGGTTTAAAACAGCTGTAAAATTTACCTCCAGACCAGAGATTGGTAATCAACTTTCCACCTGGAGAGGGAATTTTGTTTAAATTAAAAAAAAAAAATCTGAGATACTTTCATTAAGAGAAAAAGTTGCTTGTTTTAAATTATGGACATAAACAAAATGAATGAACATGTCTAAGATAATTTTTGAATTTCTAAATATGGAGATTTACTTAAACACATTCTGGATTGTGCTTTTGATAAATGTAAATGAATTGATTTTAAACAGCACCAAAATTAAATACCACATCCATTAGTAAATAGACCTTATTAAAAATGTTTTATTCCCAATAGATTGCATTTTATACTATGGTACTAGGAACTTCATACATATTTTCAGGATATAATCCATAGTTTTCATTGGAAAATGAACAAAAATATTTACCAATTTCAAGTGTTAGAGCCTGTGAAAAGACATTCACTTATATAACAACGTGCAGGTTTTTAGAACTATTCTGCAATTCTGTTTTATGAAAGTCCCTGAACAAACTGTTTTGACTAAGAGAAGGAGAGTAGGAATTCAGCAAAACACTGGTCTTACTTTGCTCTAAAATTGGGGACTGTGAAGAATAAGTGGTAGATTTGTCATATGAAAAAATTGGTCCACTTGTAGGGGTTTGAGTTTCTTGCAGAAGTGATCCAAAGAATGATATTGCTAATTTTCGTTTACTTTGTAAATAGTCCAATTTTCTCGAGTTTTCCAATTTTTATACAAGGTAAAGTATTTTGAAGTCCTGTTTAAATAATAACAACGATCAGAGATGTATCAGCATTCCTCCCCCTCAAATGTTCCCAATTCACTTGTCATAAGTTAGATACATTTGTTTCTAAAGGAAATGAAAGCTACAAAAATAGCATATAATTTCTTAATGTTATGAGAGAAACTCTTCTTATGTGTGAATGAGAACTTATATGGAAATTTTCCCTTATGTTGGAAAAAAGCTTAGAAAAATATTTTGAAAATAATTCCAGCTATACTGGTTCTATGGCAAAAATTAGAAATCTACCTTAAATACGTTATGTTTATGAATAGATCAAATCTATCAGACACCAATGGGATGAGATAGAGCTGTGTCCTTAATTCCACAAGCTTCTAGTTTTTGTCTGTTCCTTTTGTCCTTTTAGCTCAAATGAGAAGGCCAATCTTAGCTACATTTCTCAGACTTAGCCTATTCTCTGACATAGCCCAAGAACTACTAAAAAGAAAAAAAAAAGTAAGAGAAGTTCATTTAAAAGCACCACCCCATTTAGAATAATATTGGATTCTATAAAGCAACGTATTCTACTACTACCTTTTGAAGTGACAGCTTACAGAAGGTGGGAACATGGACTAAAAGTGGCTCTCAGCTCAGAGACATTAATGTTTCATGGTTTTAATATAGAAAGGAAGTAGCAGCTCTGTCCCTAAACTGTTGGAGTGAAGGGTTCCTGGCTGGCATTTGTGCGATGGCTCTTCTGTTTTGGAAAAGCTGCAACTTGTTAGTACAGTTCCAGTAAACAGAGTGCTGGCCTCACATAGCTAATTAGCTGTGGCCCCGGCTTGCCTGTGTTATGTAGTGACAGTCTAATCAGAGATGATTGTCATCAGATATCACAGATGTCTCTGTCTTGCTACTCAGCCCAGGCAGGTGCTGGTGCAGTTTGGGGAAGGAGGCGCTGGATGCTGTTCAAAGACACTTGGTCTCTGGGTGCCTCAGCTGCCGTTTCCATACAGCTCATCACTCCTGCCTGCTGCGAGGAAGAAAGCAGGGTTAGGCAAGGGGAGTATCATACCTGTCGGGTTTTCCAGGAGGCAGTGATGCAATCAGTTTGAAAGGAGAGGTTTCAGAACAAAAATGTGTAACTGAAAGCTACTCAAGACTTTTTTGAGCCACCTGGGATTCTCAAAGATGACAAATGCTGATTCTTTTGATTCATTCCATATTTTTGAACTGAGTATCTAAGAGAGTTAAAGGAACAGATTTAAAGATTTACAAGCCACAATCAAGGATGTGGTAAGAAAACTAAAGCACTATACAAGAGGTGTGACTTTAACCCTAAAGCAGGCATCTGTAACCTCATAATCCTCCACCTCTCACTCTCAGCTGGTCCTTCTCACTCCACCCCCCATAAGCTTATAACACCCTCCTCTGTTCTCTGACCCCTCTACCTAGCATCTGGATGTCCCTCAGAAGTAATGGAATTTCCTCTCACCGGGGTTGCTGGTAACCTTCACTCTGACAGACGCTCAGCTTCCCAAACTTCTCTCAGAAATGAACGTTGCCACCCCCCCAGCCATCATCTTTAAATACCCATCCCCCCACCTCCACCCGGCTTCTCCAGCACTCTCTCTGCTTCCCCAGCTTCTTCTTGGGCTCTGTCCAGACCCTTCTTCCTTGTGTTGTCCCTAACACTTGAGTCTCAAGGGGTTCCACCCCTAGTCTTTAGCTTGTGCCCTCTGCGGCTGCCATGTCCTAGGGTTCACACCTCATCTACACCTATGGCTTCAACCACCAAGTCCACTCTAAAGATGCCCACATTTCCTTTCAGAGCTCAGACCTAGGCTTCACATGTTTATCAAACATATTCACTGGATGTCCTTTGGGCATCTCATATTTAACTTGCTCCAAACTCTAAACTCATCTATTCTGTACCCAACCCCTTCCCACCCTAGGTTCTCCCTCTAAACCAGATCCTCCTTTGTATTTGCCATCTCAGTGGAGACTCCACTCTTCACTTGGGTAACCTGAGTCAGAACCTTGAAACCACTGTGGACCCCTGCTTCCCTTAGCTTCCCAAGCCTGGCTCTCAGGAAGCCTGGCTGTGTCCTCCTCCTTCAAATCTCTGGAGTCATTCCCTCCACTCCATTTTCCCTGGTCTTTGTTATCTCCCTGCTGGGATAATTTTTGGTACAAATGCACCCTTCACCTGCATTCAGGGCAATCTTTCTAGAAGACAAATCTGATCCTGTCATACCCTTGCTCAGAACCTTCAGTGGATCCCCAAATTTTGAGGGAAGCTTGGTCAGGCTCTCTTGGGTGGACCCAAGCCCCCCTTTCTGGACCTGCCTGTTGGTCTCCCCCACAGAACCATGGGCTGCAGTTTCCCCACTGCCCCCCTGCCCCCTGCTCTGGTCACAGGTCTGGTTATAAGTCTTCACGTGTATGTAAAATGCCCTTCCCTAGTCTGCCCACCCGAGTAATTCTCAGACTCACTGCAGAGTTCTCCTTATCTAGGAAGCCTTTTCTGACATTTCTAAGCAGAAGAAAATGCTACTTCCTAAGTGCTCCCAGTGTCACATTTTCAGATTTCTATAATAGCTCTAATTATATCCCTATGAATGTTAACATATCTGTCTACTCCACTTGACCAGGAATCCCTGGAGGGCAAGTAATGTTCATCTTTGTAACTCTTCATCTGGCCTAGTACCTGGCACAGAGCAAACCTTAAATATTTATTAAATGAATGAATCAATCAATAAATGCAAGGATGAATGAAAGAAAGAATGAATGAATAGGAATGTATTGCATAGGGATAGCTAGAAAGAAGACTAATGTCTTAAAGGTTTCTTCAACTTTACACAAAGTGTTAGGGAACTCAGAGCCTATGTCAGAATGAGACGGCAAATACCAGTAATGATAATGAGGATGGTGATGATCACCACCACCATTCATTAGGCCCTCACTTTGTGCTAGGTTCTAGGCCAAATTTACATAAATTATCCTATTTAATCCATTTTAAATCTTATAAATACAGTTTTCTCTCTCTTACAGATGAGGAGACTGAGGTACAAGGTGACATAGGTAGTGAACGATAGAGTCAGGACATGAACTCAGGAATACCTGCCTACATCAAAGTCTGTAGTAAAAATGCTAGGCTTACAGTGCCTACATTGTCACAGGTATGGTCTTGAGAGGTTTACACTTCGGAATTTAGGCTGTAGTAGAGAATTTAGGCTGTAGTAGAGCATGTAGTAGAGGTATGAAGAACACCCTTACTACTTTATGGTTAAATATAAGATGGAAGTTTTTACCAAAAGGTGGCCAATCTGTTACCTCAGCTAATTATGGTACCAAGCTATGATGGGGGTTCTACTTCTCAGCCCTGGGACCACAGATGAATCCCTCACCTATGACAGTCACCTTACAAATTGCAAGCCTTCATTCATGAGTGAGGCTCAGGAAAGTATTGGGTTTTAAAAAGCATTCAAATTGCTGATGTAGACTAGAATCCATGCCCAGGAAGTTCAGCAAAAATGTGGCCAGAACACTTGGTTTGCAAATGAAACATTTTCACAACCCACTTATTATTTGTTAGATGTGATTTTTTCACTAAATTAGTTGAATAATTGAACCCATGGTTATCGTGGCACTGAGTAGACAATCTCAACGGCACATGGAATAAAGAATGTGTGTTAGAGCAAAGTGAGAATGTGGGAGAGTTGGTTGAATTTAAAACTTCTGGATGCTTGTAAATAATTGAAAGCCTGTTTTCCAACATTTAATTGGGTGAAATATAAGGGTCTTTTTATTAAAAAAATTTTTTTTGGAATGGTGAGGAAGTACTGGAAAAAATACGTCTTTGGCTTTGGCACTGAAAACATAAAGTTCTTGTACCTTCTCTCCCACCCTCTGCCTTTTCTAATATGTTTACTACATTTTTCAGTTTCTGGTTTGAACTTTAGTTTGTCAAGTTTCTGAATTACAAGGAATACAAAATTTCCTAGCAATTGAGGTAGATACTGACTCATTTTAATTCGAACCGTTTTGCGAGGCTCACTGAAAAACAACAATGCTCTTAAAAAGCCACAGCACTTTTAAAAGTATAGTAAGGACCAGGGAGGACACTAAAGTCTCCTGACTTGAGTGTGAGTTTGTAAGTTTAATCAATACGTAATCTGTTATTTTTACTGGGGAGCATTTTTTTCCAGCCCTGTGATTATATGCAAAAAAAAAAAAAAAAAAAGGAAAAAGAAAAATATGTGTGGCCAAGGAAATAAGCAAAATAGCATAAATAAGCTAGTGCAGATTTCAATCCTATATATAACCATATAGAATAATCCTTATTATAATTTGTACTTGTGGTACCTTGCAGTTTGGAAAGTACTTTCTTGTGTGTGTGTGTGTGTATGGTCACATTAGGACAATAGGTCGAACCTATGAGATTGGCAGATAAGTATCATTATCCCTGATTTAGAGAAAGGGTAACAGTTTGAACACAATGAAGTGACTTTCTTGTGGTCTAAGTAGGTTTTCTGAAGCCTGGTGCCTTATCTCCCCCATAACCACACAGCAGCAAATGTGCATGTACCTGTCTGTGCTAAAAGCTGTGCTCAGAATGCAGACTCAAGTTCAATTCTGTAGCAGGTTAGAATAGTAAGCAAATTTAAGATTGTGCAAAACTTGCATTTCTGGTCCCAAAGCCTGGTTTAATAAAAGCAAATCAGCCTTGATTATTGCCTAAGTAAATGAAAGTTTTAATTAAGCTCAGCTCCCTGGTTGGAAATAAAAGCCTGTGAAATGCAAACATACCTGAGGAATGTGAGCAGGCAGCTGTGAGCTTGTGACAAGGGTGTAGGCACATTTGTTTCTGTTTGCCTGGTATCCATCTTGGGGACTGCAAGACAGTAAACCCTTAACAAATGAGGAATGGAGTAAAGAAGGAAAAAAAAGGGGGAGGGAGAAATTAAATGAGTGAATGAGAAATAGAGGGAGAAGGGGAAGGGGAGAGAGACAAACTTCATTCACTAATTGGCTGTATTGAAGGTGAATATTAATGAAGGCATGGTTTGGAGACTTGCCAATTTGTTCTTCCTGCCTTGGCTGTTAGCTGGCTGCCTTTCATTAGGTATGAATATATATCCACAAGCATTCGTACATAAGTCAACAGTTCTGTATACACCACCCCCCCCACCACACACACACACTCAAAATGAGCTTCCTATCTAACACAAAGGGCAAGAGTAAAGATATCATCAAAGAGAATGATAAAAATACTGGAGGTAAGAGGAAATATTTCAAGTTAGAGTTACATATCCTTGAATAATTAGTATGCTGAAATTGAAACACACACACACACACAGAGTTTCCATAAACTTGGAAAGTGTAGAGAGGTGACTCTTTTTGCTAAAATGGAGTTTAAAATATTTACTGAGATATGAAAGCTGCTCAAAGTAAGGTGCTTTCTACAAATCACAACAGGGGAGAAAAGAGCCCAACTTCTGAAGATGCTAGCCAAATTATGATCTGTTTCCAACAGAGGGATCCACCTTAAGAAAGGTCCAGAGAGCTCAGTAGAAACCAAATACAGTAGAAGGAAGTTGGGAGTGTGGGTGTCAGGCTGTCAGTAATCTGACAGCTGTGGTAACTACCCTCTAATCCAGCCAGCTCCAGCGACGCTCTCAGCTGACACCACCAGGACTGACTGACAGCTGAGGAGCAGGCACTTTTTACAGGCTCAAGTGACATCCAGTCTATTAAGGCTGACAAGCACAAAGCAGAGATTTGCCCTGAATGGTTTGGTACTGAAGCCTAGTAAAGGGGTTATTTGAAAGGTCTTAGAGAAAGTGTCAGACTCCAGCTCAGATGATAACAATATTGTAATGATGGTACTGGACAATGAAGTGCTATGATTGCCCATATGGGCTGGGAAGACTGTAGCGAATGGGGAACGCTGAGAAGGGGCACACACAAGCTGATTCTCCAAGGCCAGCGAGCAACCGTTCAAAGAATTTCCTTTGGTGGTGTGTTCGCTTGGGCCTTGGGGAGCTTCCCAAAGTTGCATATTAATTGTGTTGTTTGCATGGGAGCAGTGGGGGTGGAGAGTAAGCAGTAATAGAGGACTGGATATAAACTAGGCACCACCTAAAAGGAATGTTTGCCTGCCTTTGGTTCACTCTCTAGTTCATTGAAGAGACATTGAAAATATTTTCCAGAAGAAAATGCATGGTAATTTTCAGACTATTGCTCTGCTTATTAACTCTGGCTGAAAAGTAAATTAGCAAGTGCAACGTTACCATTGTATCATCATTGCTGTCTTGACTACACTGGCTTCCATGGGTGCCAGGCATGATGTCAACAACACCACCCAGGATTTATTCACCAGGCTTTTTCTCCTATGGATAGTAAAATGAATTGTTTTTCCTAAGCAACTCTTCAGAGTTCTCTCTATGAAATAAAACAAAGGGCAAGTATCATAATCCTGTTTTACTGATAGAAAACTGTCTCCTGTTGTCACTATGCACTCTTATTTGGGTGAAACATTTTTATGTGTATATTTATTTGTAACCCATTTATTCATTGATTCCACACATATTGTGTCCTTATCATGAGACAGGTACTAAGGAAGAATATCCTGAGGATAGCACAGTAGCAAGGGAGCATGGTTCCTGTCCACACACTGCTTAAAATCCAGTGTTGATGTTCAGCTTATTGTACCACTATCAGCATGCCTGATGTTAATATATTGACATACTTCTATTCCAATAAATAGCCCCTGCTCTGAGTCCCCCAAAGTGGAACCCTATCTGCTTCCCTCATCTGCCTCTCTGGGCCCTCCCTCATGACTTCTTCAAATCCACCATAATCCAGCAACAAAAGAATAAATAAATACCTGGCATATCAGGGGCCCCATGTCCCTGGCCCAGCATTCTACCCAGTGTCCATTCTGATTTCTCTTCCTGATTTTCACATCTACCAGTTGTGAAAGTGTTTAAACACCACCATTGGTGGAGCTCATACTTTTAAAATTTATCCAAAAATTTCAAACTCTCTTTCTAGATTTCTACATTTACTCTTTCAAAATTCTTCTCAAAAAGTTAAATTCTAAAAGTTTTCCCACATAGAACTTCTTTGGGAGTCCTACACTTAAGGAGAGTTGATGTTTGAGTGTGCATTGGTAATAAAGGATCTTTAAAATTTGTAACAAAACAAAACTCCAGCACCACCACCAAGAAACCAGAATTTGCTCTTGGGAATTTGGATTTGTCTATAAGACTTCCATTTAAAATTTCTGATCTGGCTTGTCTCAACATTTCTCTAAGATTATCCGTGAAGATACCAAAAAAAGGACTAAAATTTATAATACCTCCCAAATGTTAGCAAAGGTAGTGATTATTCTGGCATGTGGGAATAATAACCTCAAAGCTGTAGCTCCCCCAGTGGTGCTACAATGAAAAACAAAACTGAGGACTTCACAGTGTTATGCAGCTAGAAACCAATGACACCTGCCATCAAAAAGGTGAATGGGGGAATAACATAATCTTCTCCATCTGTCTGCCCCATGACTGAGAAACATAAAAACTACACCAATCGAAACACTCAGCAGCCATCCCTTCATTAAATGAATGCCGCTTTGTAAGTCGTCTGATATCCTGTACTCCTGTCTACTTTCCCTAATGTGTCATTTGAGACTTCAACTTCTAGAAAATTATCAGTGAAAATAAGGGAAGAATGGAGGTGATACTTTTTATTTTGGGAGGCAAAGTACAAAAAGTAAAGTTTACAGATCAAAGCAAGGAAAAGAATACGGGAAGCAACGTGTAAAGGATTTTTTAAAAATAGTTTTAATTGTGTTAAATATCTTAAGAGTATAAAAGAATCAGGGAATGGAACGAGAAAATCCTCTCTGCCCAGCATTGCCAAGTGAGATGAAAACCTGCTTAACATTAAAAACTGGTCTAGGAGTTTTGCATATTCAGCTTCGGGGTGGGGGTGCGACAACATTGGAGCCAAGGGTCATCCAAATAACCAAACTGCTGACAAACACCAAATCTGAAAGATTTCTTCTTGTTTAAGGTTGAAGGAACAGAAAATCAAAGCAACATGAGGCCATTGAAAAGATTATTACACAACAGGAGTAAAGAATACTATCTGAATGATTGGGATAAAGATCAGATCTATGAAGATAATTTACTGTAAGAGTCAGAAGCAAACTCCTTTCAGCTAAAAATTTTTGAAAAGAAACAAGCATGAGGAGGAGGAAAAGGAGAAGATGAAGAAATAGCTTCTATAAAAGAGGAACAGCAGTCTATTAGGGGAGAACATCTTAAGATAAAAAACATGATAAAATAAGATCAGATTTCATGAAAATAAAAAGAACAATGCTAAAATTAAAATCCTTTTCAGGGAAACAACCTGCAGAAAATTAAATTACTGTTATAAGGGACAAACATAAAAAACCCTTTTGGAGAACTTCCAGTCAATAGGTCACCATAAGATCATGTTTTATCCCTCTTCTTTTTTGTCAACATCCCAAACATAGAAATAACAGATAAAATATTAAAAATAATAGATGCACAAAACATACTATACTCAAAAACAAGATAAATATTTGCAGACAAAAACTAAACAGAAGCACAATGCAGTCAGCAGAGCCAAAGGCACTAGTCTGCTGGGCATGAAGTCCAGAAGAAGTCAGAGGCAACCAGGAATTTATATCCAAGAGAGACCAGAGCCAGTCCCACTATGACAAGTTGGGGACTGAGGAGATAATGCCAAGCCAGAAAAGAAAGATGAAGAAAGAAGATAGGATCAAAGAGGCAAGTGGCGCCTGGGCCAACCCTAATTAATGGATGTATCTGTTATAACCTTACACTGCGTAGACAACGTAAGATCTGGTTCTGGGACTTCAAGGCCATATGGAGGTTACAGAGAAAAATAAGTATGAGTGAGCACCAGAGAAAGGTGAAAGGTAAAAGCAAAAGGGAGTGAGAGGAAGAGACATAAACTCACTTGGACCTCCTAGCTACAATTACAAAACACATGATTATCAGTAATCCAGCTAAGAAAGAGGACACCAAAATCAACACTCAAAAGAAGAGTTCATTCCAGATTTAAAATGTAGAGTAATCTGAAGATAAATTTCAAGTACAGTATGTTTATGATCCCGAAAGGAACTAAGGAAGTAATAATGTAACAAAAAATAAATTATTAAACAAAATAGGCAGTATTGAAACAAAAACAAGTAGATTTGAAAGAGAACCAATCAAAATTCCAGAATTAAAAAAAATAAATATTAAAATATAAAACCCTGTAATATCAGCAAAAATTATGGAGTAAGGACCATTGAAAATTCTCTCCTCCATAAAAGCAAAGAGAAAACTGGCAAAAATGGTCAGACTCAACTTTTTTAGAACTCTGAAAATTAAGAAAAGGCTTGCAACAACAATCCAGGGACCATTTTTCAAGAAAAACAGTTGAATCTCGATAGGAACAATTGCCTTGTGGTGTTTTAATTTGCCCTAGTCCCATCCTCCTTTCTCCAGCTCTGTGGCAGCCTTGAAAATCAACAGCCTGTAATCACAGTGAAAACTGACAGCTTGGCAGCCATCGGAGTGGGCAGAGCTTGTTCAAAGCCCTTTTCCTAGAGTATAGTCATTCCTTGACATTTCTGGTGGTTCCCTGGAAGACCACATTTGCAAGGCTCTCTTTATTTGACCTGAATCAGAGCTTACCCAGTGCAAAAATGCTTTTCCCTGGGGAAGATTGTTGAAAATAGTTACAGGTAATTGTTTAACTTCCTAATTGCCTGAGGAAGTGGGTTACAGTTGGTGTAAACTGTAAGACTAACCAAAAAGCTTAAGAGGGGAATGAAATATCAATAGGAGTTTGAAAAACCTCAACATGTTCCTGGAAGTCTAGAAGTCCGTGTATAGGCATAGGAGTATGCACATGCTTAGGAACAACCTGTGAAGGCCCTCACCACTCATCTTTGGCTGACCTTGAGGGTCTGCACAGGAGGAAGTAAAGACTAAGGCAGAGTTGTCAACTGCCTGACTCAGTTTTGAAGATGTGCCCAAACACACACACACACAGCCCCTTGGCAAAGGAAAACTTAGTGTTCTAGACATTTAAGAAAATCTCTGTCATTAGCTGACCACAGAGCCAACTGAGCAGAGATTTCAGTAGCCACACATGACAAATAATATAGACTTTACCAAATTAGTTCAGGTGTCACTGAACAGAGAGCAACAACTTCAACAAGCAGTAACATCAAGAAGCCCTGGAAGGAGGAAAAAAATCCGATTTCTAGAGTTGCCACATTATAGTATTTAAAGTGTCCAATTTTCAACTAAAAATTAAAAGACATGTAAAGAAACAAAACTGTATGGTCAGTGTACGGCAACCACAACAGAAAAGTAATCAATAGAAACTATCCCAGAGGAAACTCGGATGTTGGACTTACTAGGCAAAGACTTTAAGTCAGGCATTTTAAATATATTCAACAAACTAAGGGAAACCATGTCTAAAGAACTAAAGAAAAGTATGAGAACGATGTCTCACCAGATACAGAATATTAATTAAAAGGTAGAAATTAAAAAGAGGAAAAGAAATAGAAACTCTAGGGTTGAAAAGGACAATAACTGAAATGAGAAATTCACAAGTGGGGCTCAACACCAGATTTAGCAGGCAGAAGAAAGCCTCAGCAAACTTGAATATAGATCAAGTGAGATTATCTAGTCTGAAGAGCAAAAAGAAAAATGACCAGAGACACACAGAATATCAGTAAGCATAGAAACATACACATAATGGGAGTCCCAGAGAAAACAAAGAAAGAGAAAGGGATGGAAAGGATATTTGAAGAAATAAAGGCAGAAAACTGTCCAAATTTGATGAAAAGAATTAACCTACATATCCAAGAAGCTAAATGAACTCCAAGTAGGATAAACTTAGATTCACATCTAGACACATTATAATCACATTGTTCAAAGACAAAGAGAAAATCTTGAAAGCACCAAGAGAGATCCCAACATGTGTAAGGGATCATCAATAAAATTAGCAGCTGATTTCTCATCAGAAACTATGGAATCCGAAAGGCAGCAGCATAACATGCATTCCTGAAGGAAAAAAGCTGTCAGTCAAGAATTTCATATTCAGTAAAATGATACTATAAACATGAAGAAGATAAGAAAAAAAGGAAAAAACTTAGAATTTCTAGATCAAAAAATAACTGAGAGTTCACTGCTATAAATATAAGCTACAAGAGTTTGTTACTAGCAGATGTGGCTTATGAGAAATACTACAGGTAATTCTTCAAGCTGAAATGAAAGGACACTAGGTAGTAATTCAATTCAACATGAAAAAATAAAGAACACTGGTAAAGGTAACTTTACTGGTAAACGTAACTTACTTATGTAGGTAAGTATAAAAGACAGTAATAATGCACTTTGTGTTTCTAATTACTTTTCCCCTTCTGATTTAAAGGACAACTTCATAAAGCAATAATTATAAATGTATGTTGATGGTCACAACATATATGAAGATGTAATTTGTGACAAAACCAGTATAAAGGAGAGGAGTAATTAAGCTATATTGGAGCAGTTTTTATATACTATTTAAATTAACTTAGTATTAATCTGAACTAGATTGCTATAAATTAAGGTGTTAATGGTAATCCCCAGGGCAACCACCAAGAAAATAACTTGAAAATATATGATAAAAAAAAACAAGGTAGTTAAAATCTTACAGAACAAAATACCTACTTAACACAAAAGAAGACAGTAATGAATAGAGAAATAAAAAAGACGTAAGACATATAGAAAACAAGAAAATGGCAAACATAAATCCTATTTTTTTTTGCTTATTTTATTTTGTGAACATCTTTATTGGAGTATAATTGCTTTACAATGGTGTGTTAGTTTCTGCTTTATAACAAAGTGAATGAGCTATACATACACATATATCCCCATATCTCCTCCCGCTTGCATCTCCCTCCCACCCTCCCTATCCCACCCCTGTAGGTGGTCACAAAGCACCCAGCTGATCTTGGTGCTGAGCTATGTGGCTGCTTCCCACCAGCTATCTGTTTTACATTTGGTAGTATATATAAGTCCATGACACTCTCTCACTTCGTCCCAGCTTACCCTTCCCCCTCGCCATATCCTCAAGTCCATTCTCTACGTCTGCATCTTTATTCCTGTCCTGCCCCTAGATTCTTCAGAACCATTTTTTTAAATTCCATATATATGTGTCAGCATACAGTATTTATTTTTCTCCTTCTGACTTACTTCACTCTCTAGGTCCATCCACCTCACTACGAATAACTCAATTTTGTTTCTTTCAATGGCTGAGTAATATTCCATTGTATATATGTGCCACATCTTCTTTATCCATTCAGCTGTTGATGGAACTTAGGTTGCTTCCACGTCCTGGCTAGTGTAAATAGTGCTGCAGTGAACATTGTGGTACATGACTCTTCTTGAATTATGGTTTTCTCAGGGTATATGCCCAGTAGTGGGATGGCTGGGTCGTATGGTAGTTCTATTTTTAGTTTTTTAAGGAACCTCCATACTATTCTCCATAGTGGCTGTATCAATTTACATTCCCACCAACAGTGCAAGAGGGTTCCCTTTTCTCCACACCCTCTCCAGCATTTATTGTTTGTAGATTTTTTGATGGTGGACATGCTGACAGGTGTGAGGTGATACCTCATTGTAGTTTTGATTTGCATTTCTCTAATGATTAGTGATGTTGAGCATCCTTTCATGTGTTTGTTGGCAATCTGTATATTCTCTTTGGAGAACTATGTGTTTAGGTCTTCTGCCCGTTTTTGGATTGGGTTGTTTGTTTTTTGGATATTGAGCTGCTTGTATATTTTGGAGATTAATCCTTTGTCAGTTGCTTTGATTGCAAATATTTTCTCCCATTCTGAGGGTTTTTTCATCTTGTTTTTGGTTTCCTTTGCTGTACAAAAGATTTTAAGTTTCATTAGGTCCCATTTGTTTATTTTTGTTTTTATTTCCATTTCTCTGGGGGTGGGTCAAAGGGATCTTGCTGTGATTCATGTCATAGAGTGTTCTGCCCATGTTTTCCTCTAAGAGTTTTATAGTGTCTGGCCTTACATTTAGGTCTTAAACCCATTGTGAGTTTATTTTTGTGTATGGTGTTAGGGAGCATTCTAATTTCATTCTTTTACATGTAGCTGTCCAGTTTTCCCAGCACCACTTATCGAAGAGGCTGTCTTTTCTCTATTGTATATTCTTGCCTCCTTTATCAAAGATAAGTTGACCATATGTGCATGGGTTTATCTCTGGGGTTTCTATCCTGTTCCATTGATCTATATTTCTGTTTTTGTGCCAGTACCATACTGTCTTGATTACTGTCGCTTTTTAGTATAGTCTGAAGTCACAGAGCCTGATTCCTCCAGCTCCGTTTTTCTTTCTCAAGATTGCTTTGGCTATTCAGGGTCTTTTGTATTTCCATATAAATTGTGAAAATTTTCATTCTAGTTCTGTGAAAAATGCTATTGGTAGTTTGATAGAGGTTGCATTGAATCTGTAGATTGCTTTGGGTAGTATAGTCATTTTCACAGTGTTGATTCTTCCAATCCAAGAAGATGGTATATCTCTCCATCTATTTGTGTCGTCTTTAATTTTTTTCATCAGTGTCTTATAGTTTTCTGCATACAGGTCTTTTGTCTCCTTAGGTAAGGTTTATATCTAGGTATTTTATTCTTTTTGTTGCAATGGTAAATGGGAGTGTTTCCTTAATTTCCCTTTCAGATTTTTCATCATTAGTGTATAGGAATGCAAGAGATTTCTGTGCATTAATTTTGTATTCTGCTACTTTACCAAATTCATTGATTAGCTCTAGTAGTTTTCTGGTAGCATGTTTAGGATTTTCTATGTATAATATCATGTCATCTGCAAACAGTGACAGTTTTACTACTTCTTTTCCAATTTGGATTCCTTTTATTTCTTTTTCTTCTCTGATTGCTGTGGCTAAAACTTCTAAAACTACGTTGAATAATAGTGGCAAGAGTGGCAACCTTGTCTTGTTTCTGATCTTAGAGGCAGTGGTTTCAGTTTTTCACCACTGAGAATGATGTTGGCTGTGGGTTTGTCATATATGGCCTTTATTATGTTGAGGTAGGTTCCCTCTGTGCCTACTTTCTGCAGAGTTTTTATCATAAATAGGTGTTGAATTTTGTTGAAAGCTCTTCATCTATTGAGATGATCATATGGTTTTTATCCTTCAATTTGTTAATATGGTGTATCATACCAATTGATTTACATATATTGAAGAATCCTTACATTCCTTGGGTAAACTCCACTTGATCATGGTGTATGATCCTTTTAATGTGCTGTTGGATTCTGTTTGCATCTATGTTCATCAGTGATATTGGCCTGTAGTTTTCTTTCTTTGTGACATCTTTGTCTGGTTTTGGTATCAGGGTGATGGTGGCCTCATAGAATGAGTTTGGGAGTGTTCCTCCTTTGCTATATTTTGGAAGAGTTTGAGAAGGATAGATGTTAGCTCTTCTGTAAATGTTTGATAGAATTTGCCTGTGAAGCCGTCTGGTCCTGGGTTTTTGTTTGTTGGAAGATTTTTAATCACAGTTTCAATTTCAGTGCTTGTGATTGGTCTGTTTATATTTTCTGTTTCTTCCTGGTTCAGTCTTGGGAGGTTGTGCTTTTCTAAGAATTTGTCCATTTCTTCCAGGTTGTCCATTTTATTGGCATAGAGTTGCTTGTAATAATCTCCCATGATCCTTTGTATTTCTGCAATGTCAGTTGTTACTTCTCCTTTTTCATTTCTAATTCTGTTGATATGAGTCCTCTCCCTTTTTTTCTTGATGAGTCTGGGTAATGGTTTATCAATTTTGTTTATCTTCTCAAGGAACCAGCTTTTAGTTTTATTGATCTTTGCTATCGTTTCCTTCATTCCTTTTTCATTTTTTTCTGACCTGATCTTTATGATTTCTTTCCTTCTGCTAACTTTGGGTTTTTTCTGTTCTTCTTTCTCTAATTGCTTTAGGTGTAAGGTTAGGTTGTTTATTTGAGATTTTTCTTGCTTCTTGAGGTAGGATTGTATTGTTTCTTGAGGCTAGGACTTGTTTCTTGAGGCTAGGACTGATCAAAGGCCTAAATGGTAAACTATAAATCTCTTACAAGAATACGTGCTACAATATAGACGAACCTTGAAAATATGCTAAGTGAAATAAGCCTGACACAAAATGACACATTTCTCTGATTCCCTTACATAAAATGAATTTGTTATGGCAAGAATAGAAAACTAATACAACTGCTAAAGCCAGAGTGCTATTCTATGCAGAATTTTTATGCTAGTACGTTATGATCAAGTACAATGAATTTTGTAGAAGTAATTTAATGCACTTTCTTCATAGAGTCCCAGATTCTCCCTCACACTTGAAGAGAACCAAGATTGCAGTATAGCCAGCTTCCCATCAAAAGGATGTGGAAGCAACCATCAGCATGTACCCAGTAGCCAAGGACCCCAGAGTTTAGCTCTGATCTGCAGCCTGAGAAGAGTCCTGGGCAACATCAAATAAGCTCAATTTCCTGCTTTGCCTATATCCAATTCAACACATTTGTCAAGTGTCTTCTAGTGAGGCCATTTGTCAGGTCCTAAAGAGATTCAAAATTAGTAAGGCCCTGGCCTCAAGGAATCTGCATTAGTGGTAGGGGTGGATATAGATTTCCTACCATATGGTGAAGACCAGCCATTAAAATTTCAGCCGATATTTCCTTTGGGACACTTGAATAGGAATTCGGGGAAACCACATGTTTCTGGAAAATTTTCTTTCTTGTTGAGACTTAATAGTATGGATTATGGATTATTCCTTAATCCTGATGGAGAAGTATTTGAAGGAAGGAGAGGAGAGGAGGGAAAGTGAAGATGGAGGATGGTACTAGGTGCAACTTAACCAAGCACTTTTAGAGACAATCAGAATTTAACCTTGACTTTGATTGTTACAGGCTGTGTCATTTGAGGCAATCCATGAAAGCCTTTCATGCCTACATTTCCTCATATAAAATGGGGATAATAATAGTACCTATTTCCTGTGATTATTGTGGGGATTGATTAAAGGAATATGAAGGGTGCCTGGCACAACTTCATAACTGTTAAAAACCCATTAGATCCCTCCTTCCCAATTAATTTTGGAGGCATTCTGATGAACTAAATCTGACACAGTATGTTTTTCATTAGGACCCCTGCTTGGAGTTAAGAACTTAAGGCCTTTTGGAGAATTTTGAGATAGTTATAGTTCGTTGTTTTTTTCCTTGTATGTCTGGAATGGATCTCTAAAACTATAACTCTAAATCTTGCACTATTAGTAAAATCCTAAACATTTAGTATTATGAATATTGCCAATTAAGCCAAACACCAGTTAAGCCATCTGATCTACCCTCGCTGGGCTTATCTGCCACTATCCTGTATATACAGTTTTTTTTTTTTTTTTTTTTTTTGCGGTACGCGGGCCTCTCACTGCTGTGGCCTCTCCCCTTGCGGAGCACAGGCTCCGGACGCGCAGGCTCAGCGGCCATGGCTCACGGGCCCAGCCGCTCCGCGGCATGTGGGATCCTCCCAGACCGGGGCACGAACCTGTGTCCCCTGCATCGGCAGGCGGACTCTCAACCACTGCGCCACCAGGGAAGCCCTATATACAGTTTTTACTTTTAATATGTTGGTGTTGACTCTCCAATACTGTGATTCAGAATGGTCCAAAGTTTACAGATCTTGATAAAATAATGCAAAGGTCATTAGCATTAGGACCAAAGCTTCTCTCTCATACATACCAGGAGGTTAATGCTATCTTTGATTCTAGCCAGTATGAATATTTATTGGCTTATGAAGTCATGGTGAATAACATGGAACTGAAAATAATACAGACTTCCCCAGTGACCCACCCCCTCTCCAGTGTAATTCTTGGTTCCAGAGGCTCTTGACCATGGGAGGAAATATTCAACATAAAAGCAGTCTTTGAAATATGAGTTAGTTGACTCAGTGTGCTCTGAATTCAAATAGATTTCTACATTTTACTAACAATGCCCAACCATTTAATTACCCATATTTTGGTCATTTCAGTTATAATATTTTCTCTTGATGTTTGTCTGTTAACCGTATTACCTGTGTAGCTGTTATGACCCGTTTCACCAACTCAGGAAGCAAATTTGATCACATCTTATATTCTTCAAGTTAGAGTAGCTCTATCCCCCATTCATCAGAATAACAAGAATCCAGGATCCTTCTGAGGGCATCCTTCTACATTATCTAAGAACCCTGGGTATTCCCCCCAGTCTAAAGAGGCCAAGTCCTGCTTCTGGATGTCTCTCAGAAAGCAAACTGGAGAATCTGCCAGATGCCACAGTTTGAAAAAGACTTACTATTGTTGTTGGTCCGATACTCTGATGCATCTTTGCGCAGTGGTTCTCTTGCTGTTTCAGATATGTCTACAGACTTTATCAGTGCTTGGTTCACACTGACATGTTCAGCTCTTATTCTCAAAGCAGGTCCTCATTGTGCCAGAACCAGTCCTTCTCTGCATCTAGGTATTGCCACTGAGCCAGGAGGCCCACTCTAGAGAGCTTTCCCCCATAAGGATTTTCCTCTTGGGTTGTCTTCACTTTGTTTTCCTACAAGTAGACCTCAGCTGAAACTCTCTGAATCCAGCAGAGACATCTAAAGTTGTGAATCTCAAAAGATGGGAGAATGGTGGAGATGGCAGTGCCACAGTTTCCTCCCACAAGGCTCCTTGATGTCTGTGACGATTTCCTCATTTTTCCCAGAAGGATCAGATCTATACACCAAGTTGTTATTTGGAGGGGCTGCCTTTGTCAAGCTACAAAAAGGTCCTGTTACTCTTTCCCCAGTGCAGCCAAGGCCAACTGCCTAACAGTTACATTATCGAGAGGCGTCTTTCCAGTGACTCTCCTAGAACAAGTTCTGTTGCAAGGCAACTTGCCGTATCTATCTAGAAAGATTGCAGCAGATTTTCGAAGGTATCTTCTCCTGAAGGAAAGAAAAAACGTTAATGTTCCAGTTAGACACCGCACTATGCAAGGAATTCAGAGAAGAAAATTCAGTAAAGACAAGTTTTAAAGTTAGCCTGGTATCTATCTGATTTAGTCATGGTTCTGTCATTTACTAGCTGCGTGTACTCCAGCCAGTAACTTAATCACACTGAGCCCATGTAATAGCTCAGTTAGGAAGTATCTGTGGCTTTAAGTAATAAAGAACTAAAAAATAGTAGTTTAAACAAATTCAGATTTTTATTTTTTCTTCCATAAGAAGAAGTCCAAAAGTTGGTAATTGCAGACACTGGTTCAGTAGCTTAACTCTGCAATTCTCATTTCTGTCATTTCTGTCATAATCACAAGATGACAGTTGCAGATCTAGCTGGCATATCACATTTTAGGCAGTAGAAAGGAAAGAATGGGAAGAAAGAAGAGTCAGTGCTTGTTTCAGGAAAGCAAGAGCATCCCAGAAATCCCCAACCAACTTGGGTTTCCATTTCATGGGCCAGATTGTGTCTCATGAGCTCTCCTAAATTCAAGAGTCTGGGAATGGGAATTTCAGCTTTCTAGACTGTAAAGTATAAGGAGACACTGAACAAAGGGTGTAGAAATAGGTGTGGGATAAATCAACCTACAGTATTGGGCACACAAAGATGTGAACTAAGGCAATAGCAGGAAGGATGGATTAAAGTGGACAAGATTGAAGCTGGAGTCAACAGTGCTCTTTGAGTAACTGAGGGTGGCAGTGATGGGCAGGGCATAGGTCAGGAACCACATCTTATTTTTTTAGTAGCCTCCTGAAGGGTCTAATAAAGTTCTCAAGACAAAATGGACTGTCAAGAAAGATTGGTCCCCAAATGACGTTCAGAGTTGTGATTCTGTGGATGTATAGTATGACCCCAGACTCCTCTTCTGGGAGCCAGGCCTTGTGGAATAATGGAAACTACCTATTAGCCCTTGCTTGATTTTTAGCCAAAGTTTATGCCAAAATATTTAATTAGAGACTTCTTCCTGTTTTAGTTTAGTGCCTTTTTGTTAGTGACTGATTCAAACAAAAATTCACTCACTTTGTATTAAAAGACACTTTTATGGCATAAACAGAGGATAGATACAGGGCCTGATAACCTCTGGAATCCTATCAGAGGCGTTGGTGAGTGAGCTTGATTTCCATGAGAGCTATTTGGTCAGTCTTTCGGAACCCCTTTTACATGGGTATCCTATTATTTAACAGGCACTTTAAATTGAGACCAGCATCCTGATTCTCAAGCAGCCCGGCTTTTATTGGAAGTCTCTGCCACGTTTAAACATCTTTAATACATTTTAAAAATAGAATTGTAAAAGGCAGCAACCAGACTTCAAAGCGTAGACATGTTGGCCAGAATTGTGAAGCTGGCGACAATTTTCGCTGGTTGTAAAGCTCATGGAGCCTCTTTCAATCCCCAGAACAATTGACAAGGAAGGGGGTCAGCATGCATTCCTCCTGAGTGTCTCCTGGATGGGCCTGAACAGACCAGGTGTGGGGATAGTTGGCAGGGAGGGAACCAGTGCACTTCAGGGTAGATGCCGAAAGCACCAACCAGAGTAATCAGGCCCCAGCAGAGCTGAAAGAAACCAGGCCAAACTGAAAATAAACAAGATGCAAGGGGGGACTGGCTACACTTTCTGAGCTTTGGTTTCTTGCATCTTTCCTCTCCTGCCCTGGTCTACCTTCCACTGTGAAGACTTCAGGCCTCCTCTGCCCTCGGGTAAACCTGACTCCTCTCTCTTTTTTGCCCCCATTGAACTCTGTATAGACACTTATTACATTCTAGTGAAATGATTTATTTACATATTGTATTCTGTCTCCTACTCTCAGCTCTAGAGAGACTGTGAGCACCTTGAAAGAAAGAGTTGTATCTTGTTCATCTCACGTGCACAACAAGTTGTGTGTGTTTAAAGAAAGTTGGGTCTCTTGGGAGAATCTAGGCAATAAAATCTGGGCTGAGGGAATTATTAAAGAAGCTTGTTTGAGTTTCCTTAGCCTAAGGCAAAGGTTCTCAAAGTGTGGACTCTAAACCAGCAGCACCAGCATCATTTGGGAACTCTTTAGAAATGCACACTCAGGCCTGGCCCCAGACCTACTGAATCAGAAAATCTGTATTAGTCAAGGTTCTCCAGAGAAGCAGAAACAACAGGATGTTTATACCTATAGAAAGAGATTTATTACAATTGGCTCACATGATTATGGAGGCTGACAAGTCCTACGATCTGCAGAGTGAGTCAGCAAGCTAGAGACCCAGAAGAGCCAATGGTGGAGTTCCCATCCAAAGGCTGGCAGGCTCAAGACACGGGAAGAGCCGATGTCTCAGTTCAAGTCCAAAGGCAGGGGAAAAATATGATGTTCCAGTTCCCAGGCAGTCAGACAGGAAGGAATTTCAGAGACCTGTGTTTTAATAAGAGTTGCAGGTGATTCTGAGGCACACTGAAGTTCAAAAATCACTGATTTAAACTTTTCAAATCTCAGTGTCCTCATCTGTGAAACAAAGCTAACAGTAGCAACCTCAAGGGGCTGTTTCAAACATGAAATTAGATGATATATGTATAGTGCTTAGTCCAGAGCCTCATACATATGCGTCGCTCAGTAAAATTATTGAAGGGTGAATGTTATAACTTGGTTTGTTTCATTGTGCCGGATTAGTGACTTTGGGAAAGTATTCCCAGTACTGGCATCATCTTTTGGCGCATTAGGGTTACTCACACAAGAGGCCCCTTTGGTTTATCTAAATTTACAAGCTCACCCAGCTGAGCCCTGTCCTTTCAGAGTCCTTGTAACTTGGCCAGAGCCAAGCACGAATCCTGTCTACCCCATTAGGTCCTATCCCTGTCCCTCAGGCACTAGTGATTCAGAAAGCAATCACTATTTGTGCTGTGCAGGGAACAGTCTTCTAGGCCCGTAGCTACCTAAGTGGGAAACGAAAGAACCTCAAAGAATTGCTGCTCAAGAAGAAAGTTGAAGTGGAGAAGGCCCCTCAGCATCCTCTGACAGGACACAGAGGCTATCAAATTGTTTTGGAGCCCCTGTCCATGTTCAAATGGCCAATTAAGACATTTAAAGTTTCCCAGTTGATTTCCTCTCAGTCACAATAGTTTAAAACTGGTCAACAAACCACAACCCTCCTTAAGGGAAACAGGCAGCCCCCCCACTGCTTTACTTAATTCTACCAGGCTTCTAGCATTGCCGCCTCCCCACTCCGGGAAAATCCAATTTAATTCCTCTGTGTTTGCTGCACCAGATGAGCCTTTCATCCAAGACAGAAAATGTGAACCCATTTTCAAGTGGCGTCCCCAAATAGACTATTCATGAAAATGTGTGTGCACACACACACATACACGTACACACACTCAACAATCTAGAGCACATTTCCCCCTTTGATTATGAGCCACAGGGAGGGCAGAAACACAATTTTCAAGGGCCATGTCTGTTCCATACATCATGTCCAGGAAAACATAACCAGGGTGTAAAAGCAACTTCCTCTTTCCCAGAAGCTGCTCCCACAGAACGCTCCGTATGAGTTCTGCTGAAGCACCACAGGGGTGGTTGAGAGCAACCTAGCTTCTGGCATTTCAGGCCCATGAAATTCCTGTCCTTTCATTCTCAGATAGATAAAGCTTTGAAAACTATCATTATCACTGTTCTTTAAATCAGTCCCGTTGCCTCAGTGCTACCCCCTCCCACCAGTTTCCATTTGTTTTCCTGTCAGAGCCTGGTCTTTGCAGCTAGTGTCTCCCTGAGCAGGGTGAAGATGTAGCACCCTTCTCTGCTGGGCTGACCCTCCCTGGAGAGCCCAGTGGGGGTGAGGTGCTGCCTGGTGGGAATTTTCTCATTAGCCCTACAGGCAGCATGTATTGCAGTCTGGTTAGCCTGAGGCTCTAAGCAGAGAACTGCAAATATTTTACTGAGAGAGGTGCTCAGAGTGTGACAACTAGTTTATTACCACTGAATCTGTTCTGTCTGAAACTGGCAGAAATGGGAACTGGGAGACTGCTCCCCTCAGGTGACTGGGTAGAAGGAGATCGACAAGGAGAAAACAGAAGTTGAATCCTGATATTACTATGACTCAACCTCCATCAGCTGACCGACTACCTAAAATAAGTACACTGGAAACAAGTATGAAAAGGGAAACAGCTGAACAAATAATGTGAAGGCAGTAAGTGCCAGATTGTATCATTCTTACAACAAAATATTTTTCAGTTGACTTGGTACTACAGGATATACAAAGACAACTGAGACATGGCCCCTGCCCTCATGATGCTTATAATTCAATATGGGAAATAAGACATACACGAGTCACATGACAATCAACAGAAGTACACAAAGATCAAGAAGAGAAATTTGAACAAAAATATCATGGGAATTCAGAGATAAGACTTTTGCCTGGTCAGGATTGGGCAAGACTTCATGAAGGCCTTTTGTATGGAATTCAAATTCCCTTTGTATGGAATTTTGAAAATAGTGTATTTCAAAAGACAAATATGAGAGACCCTCCCTTGTGTTTGCGTTCCAGTGTTGTTACCTTCCCAACTCACTTCTTGGCTAGAAGAGCCAGCCTCCCAGTTTAGAGAACACACAAGGCATTCATTTCTTTAGTCTTCCTTGAAGCAAGAGCGTGGTCTTTTGACTCAGTGGTGAATGGTACTGAAGAGACATTGGATACGGGGCCTTTGGAAAGAGGTTTACTTCCTGATTAGAAAAAAAAAAAAAAGAAACTGTGCTTCCTTCCTGGCTTGAACGTTGTCAGCCAAGGATGTGAAGCTTGGAGTAGTGGCTACAATCTTGGTATCTGGGAGGAAAGCAAGAGAGAATTGCAGGGAAATTGCAGGGAAATTGCAGGGAAAGCAATTTTCATCCAACACATAAAAAACCAATCCCAGAACTCCCTAACTTTCAAACTTCTTTTTATGTGCAATGACAATTTTTTATTTGTTAAGCCACTTTTATTTGCATATTCTGTAACCTGGGGCTGAAAGCATCCTAAGTGAAGCACAAAGATTAGGGAAATTCATTCAGACAGGGAGAACATAAGGAGCAAAGAAATTCACTAAGGGCAAGAAGAGCGTTCTTATTTTGGCAATTGCTTATAGTATATGGACAGGGCTACCATGAAATAAGGTTGGAGAGTACAGGCCAAGTTCTGGAATAATTCCATGACTAGGATAAGGAACATGATTTTATTTTGAAGGCAGTGGTGGGGAGATGTGGAAGGCACTTAAGCAACTTATTGCCTTGGTCAGAACAGTGCAATAAGAAAGTTAATGCTAGAGCTGAGATGTAGAGGAAGGCTTGGACTCGAGAGAGTCAGAGGTGGGGAAAACATGTAGGATTTATTTTGCAGAGAATCTAACTCAGGGATTATCAAGCACATCTTCACATTATTCTACCCTGAGGAGGTTTTAAAAAATACTGAAATCTAGAGTCCTCCCTCAGAGCTACTGATTCAGTTGGTCTGGGATGGGAGCTGGCATGGTTTTGCTGCCGCTGCTGTTGTTTAAGCTCATCATATGATCTAACGTGCAGCCTTAGTGCAGCTGAACTGGGACTGTGGCAAAGGAAAAGGAGACAGACATGGGAGAGACTGTGGAAGGAGATGGATAAGATATAGGGGACATAGGAGAGGAAAGAGTCAAAGATCTCAAAGACTCCCTTCAAGATAGGATGACTAGGAGAATGGCAGTGCCATTTACAGAAATGGAGAAGCCAGGAGAAGAAGCAAGTTTAAGGAAGAAAAGTTCAATTTGAGAAATGCTGAGTTTGAAATGCCAGGAGCAAGCACTGTACTCTAGAGAGAACTAAGCTAAAATTACAGTTTGGAATCACCTACATTGGGGAATTACTGATGCTTTCAGAGATGGTGATTTGCCAGGGAGGGAATGTCAGAAGAAAGAAGAGGACCAAGGATAAAACCTCGAAGAACATTAAGGAGAAAGGATAAGGAAAGAACACCCCCAAAGAGGATTCACTTTGGGGAGTTGAAATCTAATCCCTTTCATCCACTTAGACTAACATATTGATATACAGATACCTGGTGGCGATTAGACCTCAGGATATCAGACTGGCATTGTTGCAGATTAATTCAGGAAAGCTGTCCCCCCTTCCTATGTAGCAATATGCCTGAGCAGTAACATGAAGTTATCTGTCCTGCTTCTTCACAGTAGAAAAAATAAAGTGAATTTAGTATTAAACTGTTAAAAAAACGATGAGCAAAGTTTTTGAATGGTATTCTTAAATAAGTTTCATGCCTTTAAAAAAAATTAAACTTGTTTATATGCCCCACCAATGAGGCCACATGGTCTGATAAATAGCTGATTATGGTTGGAAAGCTGAGATTTCCTCCTTATAAACACTTAAAAATATCCAAAACTCTTTCTCTATCTTCATGAAGAATTGGACAAATACAAATTCCAGACCTGTCCTATTGGTTGTGGTAGTAAATGTGGTAATACTTAGCACCAGTGAGCAAAAATATTATTGTGTGGATCATTGTTATTTAATGACATTCATATCTATCTCTTAGTTATTAGAATTACTAAGATATTTAATCTTGATTCAATTAATAATATTAATTATAATGTATCAATATCGTGTAGATAGATCTATAATTTTCTTTTATAAAAACCCCCTTGGAACCAGACTGATTTCAATGGGGTAGATTCAGCCTGCCTCAGATTGTATGGAAATTGTTTCTATTACCTTGCTTTCCCTCAGCAAACCATATAATGGGTATAAAAGGTGGTGGTTAGGTTTGTGGGGTAATAGAGAAGACAATCATTGGCATATTTGTGAAAGTAGAGTTTCAGGCAGTGTCTATTAAGGTAAAGGAAGAAACTACTGAAGTTATCAGATACTGTCATACTTAAATTTTAGTATGAATTCAGATTTCTCAAACTTTGAAGGAAAGGTCTAATGAGAAATAACTCATGGTCCTTCTTTTACTGTTTGGTAGTAATTACTTCAATGTAAAATGTTCACAAACCTGAACTTCAGGCAAAATTTCTAGTTAGGTTTTCTATCTGGGATAAATGTACATTTGCTTAAAATCAGTCACCCAGCATCCAAACACACACACACACACACACACACACACACACACACACACACACACACACACACACACACACACACACACACACACACACACACACACACACACACACACACACACACACACACACAGAGTTATGGCTACAGTGAGGGTTAATTACGTTTACTTTTCAAATGAAGCTGTGGTAATGTTTAAACTGCTGAGAAAAAGATAACTAAATTCATGAGTTTCTCTGGAGCCTTCTTATGTTCATGCATGACCTTGTAGGTCCTTTCCAACTTCATGAGCCTAGGACTCCACAATGAATTGTACCTGGAGTACTTGGTACTTTCACTGATATCTTTCACTGATATCTTAAGAGAAGCTTGGCTGAATTCCAGCTTATTTTCTACTTTCAGAAGTACTTACATAGTTTCATATAGTGAAATGCTTTTAGCCATTAAAAATCACAGTTTTTTAAGAAAAACGAAAAGTCCCCCCCACACACACAAATACCCACATTAAATACACGGTACTACTGTTGTTTTATCTAAACATCTATTAAATAAATTCTAAAAATTTTGAATCAGTTATAATGGTTAGCTCTGGGAGACAGAATAATAGATGATTTTTAAATTTTCTATTTTCTGTTAATTTCATGGAGCATGTAGAACATATTATGATCACAAAATCTGTTGATATATTGATGTAGTTTACCCAAATCTTATTTATAATCAATAACCATAGATACTATGGGGAGTTATCACCACATAAAACACAAACACACACATTGAGATAGGGATAGAATCCCTAAAGAAACATTAATATTATTTTGAAAAAGGTCATATAGAAACCCTGAAGTCAACTTTCCCTGGGCTTGAACTTCCCAGAGCATAGACGGTAACACTTGGCTTGGGATATAAAATTATACAGCTATTGCAGCTTTGTTTGGGTGACTTGGAAGACAGAGATTAGCAAAGGACAAGTTTCCATTTGGAAGGGACTTTGTTCTCCATAATTCGTGAGTTGATTTTTAAATAGGCCTAGATGATTTTTCATCACTTGAACAGGGTTCTCCGTCAATCAGATGTCAGACACTCCCATCAGTGAAGGACAGGTTTCCCCGGCTGGTCATAACCAGACATTTTCAGGTGGGAAGAACCACATGACAGCCACAGGTCTGCTCTTGGGTGGTCTGCACATCTTCTTGGTGCTGAGCAGAGACCTTGTGAAGCAATAAGAAGAGATATTCTTCCGTAGCTGGTGCTAAATGAGTCTTCAGGTTCTCATCCACCAGAAAGAAGAAAAAAAAGACCAAAAAATATGGCCCCCCATTCTTTAGACACAAAGGTAGGACGATTCTTCCATTTGTTTCTTTCAGTATGGCCTTTTGTGACTTTTTCCTATAGAAGTCTCCCTTAAATGGTCGCTTGATCCAGACATGTCAAGCACATTCTAGGGAAAGCCTCACCCAAGACATGTCATTCATTTACTGAGTCAAAATGGGTCCAGCTTCTTAGCACTTAGTGAGGAAAGACTTCCTAGATTCAGCCTCCATGATTTGGGAGATTCAGATGACAAAACTGTCCTGTGTGGATTGTTAGAGATGAAGTTTCAGAACCTAGCTAAGGAGGAGTGAGTTATGCAGGGGAGGAACATACTGATTAAACATCCACTGTCTTTGCCTCAAAGTACTGATCATGGTTGAATTTTAATATTCATAAATTATGTGTTTACTGTCAGGCTTCCTGCTGAACTGAGCTTCATGAGGGCAGGGACTAAGTATTCCTTTAAGCCGAGCACAGTGTGCTGGGCACACTACAGGCATTAAAGAAATATCCACTGAATAGATAATTCTGGCCTGAATGAAAATAGTGGTCAGAATGGGAATAGTAAGCAATTTCATGTACAAATAGCTATCTAGTTATCTAAATTACCAGAAACATCATACAGAAATCTCTGCACATGCAAAGTACCCTGTTAATGAGTAAGACGGGAGCCAAAAATCTTGAATATGTTTTCTCTGAAATTCAGTACGTAAACTTGATTTATATACTAATCATTAATAATAATAATAATTTTTATCATTTCTGTCATCCAGGCCCTATACTAAGTATGTTGCCTAATAATCTCATGTAACCCTCCTAATGAGTACCTGAGTTATCAATTACAGATAAGGCGATTGTGACTCACAGTGGCTAAGTGACTTGCCCAATGTCCCACAGTTCTGATACCTACTCAGGTCTGTCCCACCCCAAAAGCCTGTATGCTTAAGCACAATGCTATACTCCCTCTCAATTGGATTTGCATTAAATATCGTACATTATTAAATATTTTACATATATTCATTTATTCAGGAAACTTTTACTGAGTGTCTAGTATGTATAAGGATTGGGGTTTAAAAAATTGAGGTAAAGATACTCAAAGGGCTCACAGTAATGATGGCAGGAAGTCTAAAATTTTAAAGAAATAATTGCAATACTGTGGTAGATCTATTTGCTAGATATGTGAACCACAGATGGGATACGGTCAGAAGAGGTTCTCAGAGGAGTTGACTTAAAATAAGCCTGGAGCTTGGATTTTGACATGCAGATAAAGATGGGGAAGGCAGTCAAACAGAAGGATCGAGCATGGATGGCATTGCTTAGGTGCTACAGATATTTGTCATGTCATGATTGTATCAGATGGTACAAGTTGCAGAGGGGAAGAGGGCGAACCAGAGCTAGGCTCCTCTAAGTCAGTGGTTTCCAAAGTGTGGTCCCAGGACCAGCACCATTAACACCACTTGGGAACTTCATAGAGTTGCCATACTTGATCCATACACCTGGTGAATTGGAAACTCTAGGCTGGGGCCCAGCGACCTGTAGTTTAACAATCCCTCCAAGTGAGTCTAACTGAGAACGAGTGGTCCAGGTCACAAGTAGCCAGTAGTCAGACAAGGCTCTGTAAGTTTTTTCCTACACTGTTGCCTAGTTAGAGCAAATTATCTTAGATTGCCAAGGCAGTAGGATTTTCTTAAGGGCAAGTGCAGAAGTCTTTTAACTAGATTGTTAGTCTTCAGCATTTGTTTCTGAAAGTAGCAGTTCAATGACCATTTATAAGGCATAGCAGAGCATATAGTTTCCAAACCCCTGTTTGTGATCTGCATGGGACCTAAAAATGCTCTCTCATCGTGGGCCATTATGGGAAGAAAATGAATTTGTATGATGCAAAAACAGTAGGATGGTTTTATTGCTCTCTATATGACAAGTTTGAGGAAAATGGCAAATAATACTTTTAGTTTATATCCAGCTATAACAACAACTTATTATTTCCAAACATTAAATTACAGTCTAGCAAAATGAAATAGACCACATGGTCACTTCTTACTAGAACCTTCTTCTAGTAGCAGTTTTTAAATGTGCAAGCTCAGCTAATTGAAAACAGAGAAACAGTTTTATTCCTCAAATTTTTGAAGTAACATCTGAGGGCTTACAATACTGGCTGTACAGCTATTGGGCTGAGAGTGTCTTCATTTGGGCTGGTGACCTCTAAAGATGATTCAGTAAGCAAGAAACCTAGAGCCATGAACTCTGCTTTGGTAGACTCACCAGATGAAGATAAGCAAATAGCAAGTGAAAACAAAGTGAACAAAATTACTGAGACTGATGATGGCCAATGTCCATTACCAAAGTAACAAATCAAAAATGGAAACCCACTGTAATGGTTGTTTGTTGTCATGTAAACCAAACACCAAGCTGAGCAAAAGAGGTTTTTTTCTGTTCAACTCCTTGTTTGACATTGACATACACATAGCCTGTGGCTCTTACCAGGCACTATCCATCCACTGCTGCATATTCTCACTGTCTCTTGGCTTATCTAACTCTATCCACGTTAAGACTCACCGCAAGTACATGTCCTCTGCAAAAGCACCCTTACTAGTTAGTCTGATCCAATAGTTCTGCTGTAGGAATTTCTATTTATTGTTTATACCAGTATTTCCCAAATTTCATCCAATTTTATATTACCACCTTTAAGAATTTTGTTATGATATACCACGTGTTCTGTTGTTTATATGAATACTTAGATAGTTTCTTTAAATTGATTCCCTTTTTGCTAAAAGAAATGTATATAAAATTAACTTGATATTGATACTGTAAGTGGAAAACCAGCATTTGTCAAGCAGTAGAAGGCACACATTTAATACACATTGAATATATAGCTATTTAAGTAAAAAATATTTTACCCATGTAGTCCTTTAAATGATCTTGCTTATTTCCAGTTGTCTTACAATAGAGTTCAAGACAAATTCTATAATATCATATGGCATAGATTCTCAAAGTGTGGGTCCTGGACAAGCAGCATTGCAAACTTGTTAAAAATGTAAATTCTTGGGCCTAATCCAGCATACTGAATCAGAAACTCTAGGGGCAGGGCCTAGCAACTGTGTTAATAAGTCCTCAGATGATTCTGATACATGGGAGAGTTTGAGAACCACTGGGTTAAGAAATAGATTTTATTGGGGAAATTCATACCTAAGGGTCAGCAAGAAGCAGCACTGGTTCCGTGTTACTCCCATCATCTCCCAGAGAGGCGCTGGGCCAGGTGCTGCTGGACACACAGTGGGTCTGTGACTGGTGGAGGGACCTCGCCCCATTTTTGCTCTTTCTTAAAAGGCAAGCAGGCGAGCAAACTTGCCAGCAGGGAGACAAGACAGTTTGGGTTTGGGTGCAGCTATTTCCAGGAGTTGTCTGGGAAAACCAGCTACCCAGCATGTATGGGAAGTTGCATCCACCTCTGCCAGGGAGCAGGAGCCTTCATTCCCATGGAAAGCTAAGAAGCTCAGGTGTGGCCTCATCGTTGGAGAAAGGAGGCACTCCAGAATCCCAGCAGCCTCACTGAACATTCTCAGGCAGCTCCCAGGGCCGTTTTCAGGCATTCCTGCCCAGAGACACCCACTGCACACTTTGGGAAACACCAGCCTCTATCAATTTATATTGAGTTCTCTGTGGTATTACACTCAAACAGTTAAGTAGCTCTTCTGTTGATATTTAGTTTCAAAAACTTCTTGTGTTTGGCCTCTAAGCTCCTTCCTTTGTCTTCTCCATGGTACTGAGGTGGGTATTTTGTAGATGCCTGGTAAGTGTTTAGAGCCATAACATTTTAGAGCTGGGAGGGAATTCAGAGACTGTTTAATCCAACCCCTCATTTTCAAATAAGAACACTGAGGCACAGAGAAGTTAAATGACTTGGTCAAGTTCACACAGTTAGTAGCAGACAGGGTGAAAATCCATGCTTTGATCCTCAGTGAGGCATTCTTCCAATATTCAACAATAATCAATCAATATGGTCTCTGTATCAGATATGCATGGTACATCCCCTGAACATTACACCCTTACCAACATGTAGAAGCATAATATATGCGAGGTTTCTTTAAATTTACTACAATGCTCCCTCCTCTAGGAGTATTTACTAAGTGTTTATCTTGCCTATGGAAGAAAGTTATTTATAAGTAACTTATAAAGAGGACTTACTTGACCGGCTGAGATGATTTTTCTTCTGAATTACATTCTAATATGTATAGCTTTCTTGCTCTCAGCTTATTCCACTTGGAGCTATGCCTAGCACAATTTACGTCTATGAACTGCTGAACATTTAAGCAAATTAAGTGTCCAAAAAATCAAACACAAATTGTATCTTGGTGATTTATGCCTTCATAAAGCAAAACACATAGAGTGTGCCGAATACAGGCCAGATTTATAGCTCCACTGGTTAGAGAAAATGAATAGACATCTTCTAGAGAACATGTTGAGAATCGCGCATGTGTGTTTAATTCTTGACCATGGGGATTTTTCCCCAATGATATTTATCTTGCAGATCATCTTTAATGCTAATATGCAATGTAGGCTAGGAATGGGAAAGATATATAAGAATTCTGGATGGAGATTTAGAAGCTAGTTAATTTTTACCAGAACCCAGAAAAGGCGGGCAGTTGAGCAACTCTGGATCTTCCGTCTCTAACCTAACACCTTCAGATTGTGCCGTCCTCTTATTAGTGTAAGCTAAGCAATTTGACTTAAATACTGGAAGATAGAAAGTGAGAAAAAGATCAAGAATGCCAAGAATAAACCAAAGAGGCTAAAATAAGACTCAAATCTCTACTAAAATATTTTTGGGACCTCATGACCTTTTACATATAAAGTGTCTGAGAGTGCAGGGAACAAGCATATGTGCACTGAAGTCAGAGAAACAGGTTTGAATCTCAAACTCCACTTACTGTCTGTGAGCACCTGTTTCCTTATCTATAAATGGGGATTAACAATATCTACTTCAAAGAAATGTTGTTTGAATTAATGAGATAGTGCTTGTGTGGTAGACAGCCTCTAAGATATTTCCCAGTGTTTCTCACCTCCTGGGATTCATGTGCTCCTCTCAGGTATGAACTGAACCTAGTGACCCCTTCTAGTTCATGGAATGTGGCAAAAGTCATGGTGTCACTTTCAAGATTTCATTTACAGAAAGACTCTGACTTCATCTTGCTTGCCCTTTCTTGCTCACTTTGATGGTAGCCAGCTCTCATGTTGTGAGCTGCCCTACAAGGGACTCAGGTGGCAAGAATCTGAGGTATGCCTCCAGCCAACAACCACTGAGGAACTGAGGCCTTTGGTCCAGCAGTCTGGGACGAACTAATTTTTGCCAATAACCACATGAATGAACTTGGATGTGGATCTTCCCAGCTGAGCTTTAAGGCAATAGGGAGTGAATACCTTGATTTTAGCCTTATAAGAGGCACTAAGTCACACCAAGATTCCTGACCCACGAAAACTGAGAGACAATATTTGTTGCTTTAAGATGTTAAATTTTGGAGTATTTTGTTACACAGGAATAGATAACTAATGCAGGTTGTAAAGTGCTCAGCACAGTACTTGGCACATAGTACATTCTCCATAAAGGATGACAATTACTGTTGTTATTAATGGTTTTGTGCACATGAAGATCACATACTGATAATTTAATCACTCTACTTCTCTCTAGGCTTCCAAATAAGGTTTGGAACCACAAAGAGCCTTTGCTAATTTATGGACAATGTTTTAGCCTAAAATATAATGAGCATTACTCCTAGAAGAGCAGAGTTTCTGAAAGCAAGGTATAAAGTAAGGTATAAGGCATAAGGCAGAATGTCACCTCTTGAGTTGAGAGTCACTATCTTGCAATATGTCCCAATCCTGAGGTACTCAGGGATAAATTTGTCCTATCTGAGCTGTAGAAGGGAGATATTTTTACTGCAATTCACTGTGGCTAAAATTTGAGGTAGCTGCAAAAGAGTCAATCTTGTAGAACCTGCTTAATTAAAAACCTGACATTCAGACCCTACAGTGTGTTTTCTTTTGGAGAAAAGCCACACTATAATTGAGTACTGGACAAAACAAAGATATTTCAGTCCAAGGTCAAGTTGTTTATTGTTGTTATCAAAGTCAAGTGAAATTTACCCTGAAAGAATAACCAGAGATGTGGAAACAGATTTATTTATGTACAACTATGTTCATTGCAGCATTACTTACAAATATGAAAAAAAAAGGGAGACAGCCTAAATGTCCAACAACAGGGGACTTAGCTGAATGATATGTGGTGTGTCCATACGTTAGAATTCTATGAGGCTGTTAAATATGTTTTATAGGACTATTTACTGATCTGGGGAAATGCTCATAAAGTATTAATAAAAAATGGATATGAAACAGTTTGAATGGTATGACCCAAGTTTTGAAGGAAAAAAAGCATAATTGTGTGCATATGTGTGTATGTGGGTGAATGAAAGAGAGTTTTCCTAGCTTTTTCTTTTTCCAACCTTCCTGCCTCTGTCCCCAACACACACAGTTTACTTCCATTTCCTGCCTAAATAAGTCTTGTTGCTCTTGCTGTTGTTGTTGTCAGAAAACAGAGAAGGATAGGAAAGAACAAAGGAAGAGGGAAGGAATTTGCAGAGAGAGTAATTTAATTTACATAGTGTGGGAGGAGGGAAGGGAAAGGATCAGTAGCAGTGAAGTGGGCTAAAGGTAGACATGGAGCTGTTGAAACTGTGCTTCTTAATTGCAAACCCCTGATACATGGAACCACTGGGTTACACTTTCACAGGATGACATAAGAACAGAAAAGACTGAGTGTCTGTATCCCTTTGTTAGCCTCTAGGGGGTGCCCAAGACCCCCTCCATATCCCAATGCCGTTCTCCCCCAAAGGTGTCTAAATTAAAGACCAGAGGCTGGATATTGGGCCCTGGTGCCAGAAGGTTATTCTTCAGTGTAAAAAACAACCAGTTGCTGTGGACCATGACTTAATCTTCAATTCATTTCTCCATTTTCTGACATGTAGTTGGTGCAATAAGGCTTGCAATGTCTTCTACATGGGAAGTGCCCTGCAGGGGAAGGCCCAGGGCACCCACCCGGGGCAGCTCAGCTCTAGGCCTCCTGAAGAATTTCCCTTCTCTTTGTTATGTTCTTCCTGTGCTCTTCTTTGCTTGTGGCTCCTCTTTACTCAACAGTTAATTGATAAACACTAGCAATGCATCTCAGCTGAGCAGCAGTACCAATGACTGAGAATCTGGTCACATCTGGGGATCTTGATCAAACACGGAGTCTGATTCAGTAGGTCTGGGGTGGGGCCTGAGATTCTGAAATTCTAATGAGCTTCCAGGTGATACCACTGCACCTGGTCTGTGGATGACACCTAGAACATCAAGGCATAAGGACTGAGATTAGGCTGTGTGCATAGAGGAAATGGACCATGGTTTAAGGAGGCTGCCCCATCTGCTTTTAGTGTAGACCTTGGACTAAAGGCACAGAAGGAGTCTTTGAGGTTTCCATGTGATTCTATCTAGATCATCAGGTCTAAAGATTCTAAATGAGGGTGTAGCTTTTAAAAATTGTAATAGTGAGAAAAAATTCTAATACTGAGTAAAGTGTTTTTGCCTACAGTGCCTGCCCTCCTTTCCTCCAGGAACTGAGGGCTGCAGTGGAAATTAGATGATTTCATGATTCAGTGGTTATTTTTACCATCAGCTGGTGGAATCATAGATGCTTTAAATTTTCTCCTTTATGCTTATTTTTTTTTTCTTATTTTCTCTAATAAACATATATTACTTCTTAATTGAAAAAGAAAGGTAAAATTTCTTAACTGGCTTCTTATTGCAGAATCTCTTTGGTTTTATTTACAAAATGCAGATGATTTTGTTTCTTAGAAAATGACATGTTCTTTTTTTTTTAATGATCTTTGGTTTCTGGGAGCAGCTAGTGATTGGCTAAAGAATCAGGACAACAAATATAATGGTACTGGTTCAGCTTGAAAGAGAAAAGACTCAAGAGGAGTTTTCAGCATTATCAGAATTAAGTTCATAGAGGACAGAGCCTGTTTGCTTTTTTTGTCCATTGAGGAAAGAAGGAAATATCAGTTTGTATTTTAGCAAAAGGATTGAGATTAGCATTGGAAAATCATTCCCCATTGGTAAACGTTCTTAAATAGAGAAGTGGGATATCAAGGGACATTTGTAATCTCTGTCCTCACAGACCTTTAAAAAAATCTATATATGTGAATTATCAAATTTTTAGATGCTGTTTGGGATATATAAAATCCCCAAGTGATATATCCTTCTCATACACCATATTTGGGCCACTTCCATTTGCCAAAAGTAAGTGTGAAGTCAGAGGGTGCAAATTAATGCTAGTAATCACAAAAGAAAAATGTAGATAGAATCCCAGCTGCTATAAATAGCTTAAATAATGCAATCCAGAAGCAAATATAAGTGATTTTTGGTTAACCACAGGTTGGGATTACCCACACCACTGCTCTATTAGTACAGGTAATTGAAAATTGACTCTGTAATCAGTCCCTGTTTCTTTTAATTCAGGTGAATTCCTCACCAGGTCCAGAGGAATACATTCTGTGTCCTCACAAAACCCCTTGTGCCCTGAAGTTCCTTTGGTTATGATTTTGAAAGGTGACAGATTATTGACACAGAAAAATTATTCAAGGCAAAGAAGTTAAAATTTCCCCTTTGTACCAACATACTTCTATTAAAATTTAAGTAAACTTCTAATTTTATTGAATTAGTATGAAATCTGTAGTTGCTTTGGTCTTTCTGGGACCTTATGAAAGACTGAAAAAATAATACCATCTTCCTGTTTTCCTAAGGATCTGTATCACCATGTTTATGACATGCTGATGCCATCCTAATTGTGGGCAGTGGTGTATCATAGTAAACACTGACTTATCGTATTCTCCATCTCATCACAGACCTGATGCTCCTGATCCCATCTAAGTGACAAGTGCCACCAGCAACCTGCCATCAAGGATAACATTTGAGAGCCAGCTTTTTCTGCCCACTCCCCCTCATATACCACATCCCATTAATTACCAAGCACAGCCCATACTGCCTCTTACATTCTCTTCAATCCATCTTCTTTGCTTCATCCCCACAAACACCTCCCTGGTCTGACTCCTTCTACAACTCCCTAATGGGTCTCTCTGCTTCCAGGCTCACCATCATCTCCCCTGATCCAATCCAGGCTATATATGTCAGAGAGATAGGTCTTTCTGTATCTCAGGTCTAATGGTGCCATGCACTGGTTTAAACCTCTTCAGTGAAAGACCACATGCTGTGTGATTTCAGAAGCCGAACATAGATTGGTGGCTGCCTAGGACTGGTGGGATTGGGGGAAATGGGGAGTGACTACTAATGGGTATGGGGTTTCTTTGGAAGGTGTTGAAAATGTTCTAAAATTGATTGTGTTGATGGTTGGACAGCTCTGTGAATACACTAAAAACCATTAAATTGTGTACTGTAAATAGGTGAGTCATGTTACATGAATTATATATTCCAAAAAACTGTTATTTTAAAAAATAACACAACTCTTCAGTGGCTCCCCATTGTTCTTCATATAAAGTCTGAGATTTGTTGACAGGATCCATGATGGTCTTAAGGATTTATGCTCAGCTTCAGCTTATGCCCTGTGCCCTATGCCCAAGTACTTTAACCATCTTGAGTTACTTCGGCATTACCTTAACTTGGCATGCTCTGTCTTGCCTCTGGATCATTGCACTTCTTGTTCCCTCTGTCATCCTCCCCACACCAATCCCCCCAACTTTCACATGGATAATCCTACATATTTTTAATGCTCAGGTTAGTTATTATTTACTCTAGGAAGCTTCGCTGAATCTTGCTATTTTGATGCCCCTTCTGTGAGTTCCCTGATCTCTGTATTTATCATACAGGTGTGCATTTGCTTATTTTCTTTTCTAAATACTCTCTAACTATAAGTTCAGTGAGATGTCAGGGACAATGTCTATTGTGATCACTCAGAGTCTAACACAGTGCCTGTTCATATTAGATACTAAATAAGTTGAATGAATGAATGAATGACAGATTCAGGTTTTGTTCAAAGGATAACATTTTTTTTCCCCACCAGAACTGTGTTACCCAATGTGAAAATGACTTACTGAACAAATGGTATATACATGTTACTTCCATTTTTTCACCAGCTATATACTAGAAGCTCTTTGCCATTTTCATACCAAAAAAAATCCATCTCAGAAGTTATCAAAAGGCAGTTACCAAAGCCAGTGAGTGATTTTTTCTTAGTCCTCATATTCCCTGACTTCTTTGCAGCCATGGATGTTGTCTCCTTCTTCTGCCTAAGCCAGTGGTTCTCAAAGTGTGGTCTCTGCATAGATGTAAGGAATAAACATATGGACACCAAGGGAGAAAGAGGGGGGTGGGATGAATTGGGAGATTGGGATTGACATGTATACATTACTATTTATAAAGTGGATAGCTAATGAGAACCTACTGTATAGCACAGGAACTCTACTCAATGCTCTGTGGTGACCTAAATGGGAAGGAAATCCAAAAAAGAGGGGATATATATATACGTATAGCTGATTCACTTTGCTGTACAGTAGAAACTAACACAACATTGTAAAGCAACTATACTCCAGTAAAAGTTAATTAAAAAAATTTTTTTTAAAGTGTGGTTCCTGGACGAGCAGCAGCAGCACTACCTAATACAGTGTTAGAAAGGCAGATTCTTAGGGCTTACTCCACACCTACTGTGTCAGGAACTCTGGTGCGTGGGGCTCAGCAATCTGTCTTTTCACAAACCCTACAGGTGATTCTTACGCACACTAAAGTCTGAGAGCCACTGTCCTAAGCTAATTTGCTTAGGTAAGCTTGCCTTTCCCTTTCATAACAAGGGGTAGAAAGAGTGATCCAGATAGCAAGCTCCCATGGCTGCTCCTCAGCCAGGCTAATTCACAAAGGCTCTATCATTTCCAGCTTATGATTTTCCTTTGATACACTATTGGCTACCAGGTAGTACATGTTAGGCAATGTGGATTCTTGGATGAACAGTTTATTTTCCCTGACCCACTCACAATGGTGGCAAAAACAACAGGTATACATTACTTAAGAAATTCACAAACTCAGTATAACCCTTTTATTTATAACCCAAGTCTATCTTTTTAAAATCTTACCCTTTATTCTTTGCACAAACCCCTTGCAAACTCTTCCCCAGACCTTCACAGAAGGTGGGGCTAGATAGATCACAATCTGCTCCATCCTTGATTATGGTTTATTTTATTTATATTTGGTTTTTCTCATTAGAATACCATTAACACAAGGAGACCCTGAAAGCAGCACCACCAGGTAGAGCAACCTATGCAGTTGACTTCAGCTGGACTCTTCTCCATTAGACTGAACGCTGAGTGAAATGATAGAAGTGCCCACTTCTACCTTCTTGAAAATTTCTCTTCCCTTGACCTCTGTGATGGTGGTTTTCTTCCTACACTGACAACTTTTATGCTGGTTCTTCTTTCTCCTAAGCTTCACTGGGGACATTTTCCAAGGTTTAATTAGATTTCAATCTTTAATCCATACACACTGTTTTGGAGGTGTCAGCCATTTGGCTATCAGGTCTATTTAAATGATTCACAAAACTATATTTCCAATTCTTCTTCCAAACTTCAAATCCATATAGCCAATTATCTGATGAATATTTCCAACTGAATGTTTTATGATTTCTTCAAATCCAACAATTTCTAAAATCAAACTTATTCTCCCACTATTATGATGGCATCTCTTTTCAGTTTGGAAAACTTAGAGTTATCCTGGAGCATCCTATTGTCCATTTTCACTAATCTGGTCCTAGTAGATATCCTAATAGACTTCTTTGCCTTTGTTCTTTTTTCATACCCCCCAATCCAAATCCGTTCTGTTTGGTGTTGCCCTTTTACTTCCTTGCTCAAAAATCCTCAAGGGTTGCCCATTGTCTAAAGATCAAATCCAAAGTCTTTGATCTGACATTCAGGGGACTTTATGAATTTGGTCAAAACTCCATTTCCAACCTCAGCTGCCACTATTGCCAACATAAACTCTCTGCTCCTGTCCAAATAGTCTACTGCTGTTAGCACCACCATCACCATTAAACCTAGCAACAGCAGCTAACACTTACTGAGAGTTTACTGTGTGAGGCACTATACTAAATGCCTCAAATTCTTCATCTCATTTAATCATAACTGCCTTGTAGGGCTATTATCATTCTCATTATGTAGATGAGAAAACCAGGAATTACAAAAAGTTAAGTGACTTGCTCATGTTCAAATAGCTAGTAACTGGAAGAGATACAAGTTGAATCTAGAGCTGTCTATGCCAATAGACTGTAAATTCTGTGAAAGTAAAGACTCTACTCTCCAGTGCTTAGTTAGTGTCTGAACTATATGATCAATAAATATTTTTAAGTGGATATTAAATAATTTCAAATTGCATCCTCTTAACTCTTGTGATCCCTTATTCTTGAAGTCCTTTAAATATATCTTTGTTCACTCCTATTTTTACGCATTTTTTTTACCCTGTTAACTCCATTTTGAATATCCATACTGTCATCTCTGTCTTTCCAAATACTACTCCATTTTCAAGGTACTCATAAAGTCCTGGCATCCTTCACAAATTTTTACCAGTAAACCAGTCCTTTTCTGAATACCTTCAGAATTCTTTTCTTTCCTACTCATTTTATTTTCATCAATTTTGCCTTGTGTGATTTCTTAATTTTTTATGTTTTTTCACCCAGAAGAGACTATGAGTCCCTCTAGAAGAGAGACTTGGAGCTAACTTTCAATAATTAGCAGAGTGTTAAATGAATGAATCTTTGAATGTCAAAGAAGATTAACCAAAAGTTTCTAAAAGGAGAAAGCAATTTACTCACATGTCAGTGATTCTCTGACATTTGAATCATTCTTTATTACTAGTAGTGTATAGTTAGGGTAATACTAATGGTGTAACAGATTTAAAAAAAACACCTCCATAATTTCATTGGCTAAACACAATTGGAAATTTATTTTTCATTCATTTAACACTTAATGCAGGTGGGTGGCCTTCCTCTGCTTACTGATTTCATCCTGTGGTTCTGTATCCTGACAAGAGGAGTGACGGTGGGGGAAGAGGCCAAAGAAGTTTCACCCTCTTCTTATCTTTCATTGGAAAGAACCAGTTGTCTGGTCCCACCTAGAAACAGGAGGTGGAAAAATGGAGTTTCTGGCTGCAACAATGCCATGAAAGGAGAAGGATGGATGGGGGTAGACTTAGCCATCTGTTTGTGAATATTTCTTATTTCCAGGGATAACAGTGTATATTTCAATCAACCTTTTAAAAATCATAGATTTGATTTCTGAATTCCAGTCCCTGGCACTTTAAAAATTCCTAATATAATCCACAAACAGTGCTTTGGAAAGTACCACACAAATAGATGGGCATTCATGAATTTGTTTTAATGCTGTTAATTGTAAGGCAATATGCTTGTCCATTGCCTCTAAATCATACCCTAAAGGCAGCTGCAGAGGAATCAGTGATGCAATAGAACATGCCTCTCTAATTTTTAAGGCATTTTATTTTCTCCCTCTAGATCATTGGAACCAAGCTGAAAACTTAACCAAATTACAGACGTTTAGGGCTTAGAAATAACCTTAGGGACCACCAAGTCTCACTAGTTCCCAGACTTTTCATCACTGAGGCCCTCCTTTATTGTTCTTTGACTACCTCCTCCAAACCCCATATTGTGAAAGATGTTTGCCTTTCAGACTTCATTTAAGAAATAAAACATGGCTTCTATTCATTGAGACCTAACTATATGTAGAAAATATGCAAAGTGCTTTACGATATTATGTTTAAATCTTAATGTTTATTATTCCCATTTTTAAAACGAAAAATATTAAAGTTCAGAGAGATGATGTTGACTTACCTAAGGTAAGCGTAAGACTGAAAATTTGATAGGAAAGGTCATGGGATTTGAACACAAGTCTAACTCTAGAACTCAAGTTCTTCATTACACTGCACTGCCTTTCTAACTAGGTAACATCTATTTCTCTGAGAGTTTTGATTAGCATAATTTGATAATATTTTAATCAAAATTAAGGAAACTGGGTGGACACAACCCAGGTGTCCAACAGCAAGATGAATAAACCCAACTTGATACATACATACAGTGGAATATTATTCAGCCATAAAAAGAAATGAAGTTCTGATACATGCTACACACAGATGAATCTTGAAAATATTATGCTGAGTGAAATCAGACATAAAAGGACAAATATTGTATGAGTCCACTTATATGAAATATCTAGAATAGGCAAATTCATAGAGACAGTACATTGATTAGAGTTCAGCAGAAGCTGAGGAAAAGGGACAATGGGAAGTTATTGTTTAGTGGGTACAGAGTTTCTGTTTGAGGTGATGAAAAAGTTTTTAAAATAGTGGTGATGATTACACAACATCGGGAGTATAATGAATGCCACTGAATTGTACCCTTTAAAATGTTCAAGAAGGCAAATTTTATATATATCTACCATAGTAAAAAATAAAATAAAGAAATTGGATTTTTGGTTTACCTAGATAACCTTACTGTGTACCTAAGTTTTAAGTTTCTCTGATTCTGTAAGTTTTTTGAAATATAAAATAGGTTTCACCTAAATGTTGTATCTGTGGCCCTCCAAGCACCCAGCCAGTCTGATGTAAGAACAATGACCAACCTCTCACAATCACGCACTTAGATGATGGCAGAACAGAAATGGGTCTTCTGACTCCCAGTTACATATTATTCTACATATCAGGAATAACAGACATTTATTAATCATTTTGGTAACCCCAGGAATCTTTTCAGAATCTTGGAATCACATTGATGAAATGGCTCCCTAGTTCTTTCCCCTGGCTGCAAGAACAGAGCCAAGGACATAACCACTTCTGATGGCACCCATCCCACCCCTCCCCCACTTGTCAGAAAAGCATAGAGGACACATCCTGGAGGAAAATAAGAGGGGAGATCAAGATAAGCCATAGAAAAGGCAAATGAAAATGATCATAGATATCAGAAAAGACTGGGGAGACGATGGGACAGGGAAGGGCGTAGATGATGTCCTGTGCCAGGCCTTCCTCCTATCTATGAAGGATGATGAGCAATTGGTGGGGAAAGCCACTGATTATCGTATAAGGTAAGGGACTTCCAGGCATTTAATTCAGAGGCTTCTGAGTTCGGAGGGCTTGGAGCTCTTCCAAGAGTTTCTCTCTTCCCTCCCTCCATCCTCACCTCTCTTGTAGTTGTTTTTCTCTTCTTTCTCCTCCTTCCCCTCTTCCTCCATTCCCTTCTTCCCTCTCTCCCTCCCTCTTTCCTTCTTTTTCCATTCCATGCTAGAGTACTTCTGTGCTTCAGAGGCACTATTCCTTTACTCATGCTGAGAGAAGAGGGTGTGAACAGGAGGGAGAGGAAATAGGGAGATGATCAAGAGGGCTATGTGGGTCTTTGTTTACAAGAGAAGGATAAAGGTACAAGAACACACAGGTATTCTAGCCACTTCCCTGTATTCCCATACTACCTCCAACTTTCCTTTTTTAGAGTTACTAGAGTTATTGCTTTAGGGTTACTTGTTTCTTTATGACCAAGCTTTGGTAATAGCCAACTCTGTCTTCCCTAATACCTTCATTTATTGATTTCTGCCCACCTGCCCCCAAATCCCATACTCTGAAAGGACTACTACACTGTAAGCTCTGTAAGGGCTGGGGCAACATTTCAGTCATCTTTTTCCCTGGTGTCCAGAGAAATGCTGGATGCTCAACACATGCCTGTCAACTGAATGGGCGAATAAATAAATGTAAGTTGTCTGCAGAAAGCATTAAGCCATGTGGTTCGTTTTATGCAAAGCTGATTAAAAGCACGACAATAAGGAATATTTTAAAAGAGGAGTATCCCAAGAATCAGGAATGCTAAGTCCCAAAGAAACAAGGCACTTTCGAGTTTCTCTTCAGTTTCATGATGTAGTTTCACAGCATGGAGAGGAGGTAAGGCTTTGCTGCAGTCCTGTGGAATGATCAAGACTCAGTTTTATTTGTTCTGAAACTTTCATGAAGTTACCACAAATGGAGAATGAGTGGTCACAGGAGGATGAGGAAGTTACTGACCAAAATAGTAGACTTTTTCTAAATATAGAGGAAAAGAAAACTAAAATTTGAAAAGCTGCTACTGGGGCAGTAGAGCACTTTGGTTATTTTCCAGTCAGCGGTGAAGTAAAAGGGGTGCTCTTTTGGAAAAGATCTACATCAATAAATCGGAAAACCGGAGTGGAGAGAGTACTGGAGAAGAATTGGTGGTGAACTTTACCTTGCTCATCATTCTTCAGGTGAGGTTCTGGTTCTAGCTTCGTCCCACAGGAAGCAAAGGGCTGCTGGCATGGGTGCAGTGCTAGTTCAGCTGAGCCCAACAGGTGTGTGAGCCCACCAGCAAATGGGCTTCATGGGACCAGCAGCACTATATCTAGGCTCTACCATGCCCACGAAGAAGGTCAGCCAGTGACAAATAAACCAGGCTGCCCCTGCCATCTTGCATGCCAAATTGGAAAGCCCTAGATATGCCTTCACCACAACCTCCACCCCCTTTGGTTTCCACAGGCCTCTGGATATGGGCTGGGAGAAATCCTCAGAAAGGTGCTCACGTCCTCTTTAGCCTACAGACCTGGGGGAGGAGGTGGGGCCCTGGACCTCGGTGAAGGGTAAGGGAAGACAATAGGAAAATGATGTTCTAAACCTAAACTGGCCAGCATGCTATTTAAAAACCTTTATTTTAAAAAAGAAAACGATAAAAGGAGATAGACACATGGGGTAGAGAGATTTTTTAGAAAAATGTCCATTTTAGTGACATCTACAAAATACAAACCACCTAAAAGCAGCTAGTGAACCTCAGTTACGTGATGTTTTAACTCCACATAAGGACCGGGATTTCAACAGCACTGAATGCACTAGAAAGCTATATTTCCCCCCTCCTTACCCCCTTTCTAATTTTTATTATTTTAACTCTGCTTATGCTAGTCTGTTTGTAGAGTTTGGGGCTCTCTTTCCTAATGGTTGTGACTGAAAGTGGGGATTCCAGCCTTTCACTATTTCTCTGGTGATAATATCAAATGCCCCAAACATGGATTATCTCAAATTTCTTACCATATACAGATATAATGTGGGGGAAAATCATATTAAACTGGAAAAGAAGAACAGAGAATAAGAGAGGGTTAAAATAACAAACCATAATCTTCTGAAAATCGCTTAGAGCTGCTTTTTTGGGTCCATTCTGTATTATTTTTTTCCTGCCCATTTAAACGTAAACAGGCAAGCTCCATGTATCCAGGAAGCTTTTTCCTTTTAAAGCGCTCTTTAAACAGATACAGGATAGATATTTCAACGCAGAGCCCACATAAAATCCCATATTAGGAATGATACTAAACTTAAAGAATGTTGTAAAATGAGAATGGAAAAAAAATGTACAAAATGAATTCCTGCCCATTTACATGCTTTCCGTCAGGCTACTAGATACCAAGCCTCTGTCTTTGTGTTAACACTGCAGATTAGGTCAAGTTTTTACCCCTCCGAGCTCTTTTCCTGTAAATGACGGGTTTTGATGTGAAACAAGCAACATGTCAAAGCAAGTTGAAAGATGTAGGCATTTTATGCCATGTCACAATGACAGGCCGGTGAATATTTGGGCCATTAGGGGCTTATTAGTGAATAAATGACCAGATGGTTCAGTGATGCACGGAGATGGACAGAGCTGGATGCTCCTAATCAGCACTGTCTGTACTTGATGTCAAATCACATGACACAGTAACCCATGGATACCAAGGAAGAGTTACCATTAGCAAGTCAATTTGATATCTGGGTGGTGTAAACAGACTTATAACCACACTTCAGGGCTGGCTCTGTTTTGAGGAAGGAAAATACAGTAGAGGATTAAAAGGCACACACACAATAAACTCTAATTGTTGTTTGATAATTATACAAAGAATTTCTATCTTAGTTCTTCCCCTTTATTCTTGAGAAAAGAATGATGCCTGGATGCATAAGAAAACGGATAGTCAAAAAGAAAAAGGTCGAACTGAGAATACATTTAAAATCTAAGTAAAAGACATATTAAATAGTAAAGTTGGGTAGAATGGGCCATTAGTGAAAAGATGAAGGGCTAGCTTCTTACCTCGCTTTGCAGCGGTAGGTGAAAGACAAAGTTCAGACACAGAGCACAAACTGTAAACACATGTTACTTGTTTTTGCACACCACACACATATCTTCCCTCCTTGTCTCTAAAAACGTTGATAGCCTAACAGCCACCTTGGGTTTTTCCCGTAGGGACGTAGAAAAGTGTTTTTGAAGAAGAGTGCATGGTTCTTTTTTCCTCATCATTTTCAGTATTCTCAGACTGACAAGTGTTCCTTCCACTGTGAACACCCCCACCTACTACGAAAAACACTCACTCTTACAACGTAAGCAAGGAACAGGTTTGGAAATAACTTGGGTGCGCTACCAGAAACTAGTGGGTCTGAGGGCACAGGTTCAATGCGTTATGCATCTCCAATGGAAAGTGTTGGCAGGCTTTTCCTTGCAAGACCACCAATTAAAGCAATTCAGTCTTAAGGGAGCAAGAACTAAAAGATATTACTGTAAATATTTTTCTTTTAATAATACCTACTGTTTGTATAGCATTTTTCATTTGCAAAGCACTTTATGAATATTGTATCTTTTTATTTTCTTTGTAGCCAAGTATTAGTAGTTTATTTGATTAATCCTTCCTATGCATCTACTGTGTGTGTCTACTTTGGGGCAAGTTGCTGAGAACAGGGGGAGCAAGGAGTGAGATTACTCAAAAGACTTAGCGTTGCATTAAATAGGGTTTTTTAATGAGTACTATGTAGCATTTGATATTTACAAAAAGATTATATGTAATATGTATGTTATGAAAAACAGTTTTTAAAAATTGACATCTTTGACCCCACCAGCTGATAAGAGGAACCAGAACATCATTAATATGATGTGTTCATCTCAGATGAGCACCTCACACACACACCTATCTATACCCTATCTTCCACAGAGATAACAACTATCTGAATTCTGAGTTTATCATTCCCTTACTATTCAAAAATAATTTAACCTCACACGGCTCTATTTCTAAACAAGATATTTTAAAATGTACTTGTTTTATTCCTTTATAAAAATGGTATCACACTACATGTAGTCTCCTACATGTAGGAGAATTGTTTGTTTGTTTTTTTTAACTCAACAGTGGATTTAAAATTGAACCATGTTGTCTTGCCTGGCTCACGTTCATTCACTTTCACTATTATGTTCCATAGTGTCACTATTCCACAGTTGATGTATCCATTCACCTGTCTGTAGACATTTGGCTTGTTTCCAGTTTGGGGCTATTGTAAGTAATGTGGCAAAGAACATTCTTATATATATAAACTAGTGTAGTTTCTCTGGGTGGAGTTTCTGGGTCATGGAATAAACACTTATTCAGCTTAACAGGATAACGACAAACTATTTTCCAAAGGTTTATCAATTTACACTCCTACCAATAATGTATAAGGAGCATTCCCATTATTCTACGTTCTTATCAACACATTATTTTCAGACTTTTTTTTTTTTTTTTTTTTTTGCGGTACGCGGGCCTCTCACTGTTGCGGCCTCTCCTGTTGCAGAGCACAGGCTCCGTACGCGCAGGCTCAGCGGCCATGGCTCACGGACCCAGCTGCTCCGCGGCATGTGGGATCTTCCCGGACTGGGGCACGAACCCGTGTACCCTGCATCGGCAGGCAGACTCTCAACCACTGCGCCACCAGGGAAGCCCCAGACTTTTAATTTTGCCAATCTAGTGGATGTCCATTCAGCCTTAACAGCCACCCTGAGAAGCAGTAATTATTATCTATAGTTTACGGCTAAGGCTCAAAATCACATAACTAGTAAGTAGTAAAATTAGGACTTGAACCCAGTTCTCCAAAGTTCTTTCACTCTCCCACACTGTCCCTCTCACCTTAATCCCCACTGATTTATGCTCCACATTTATAAGCACAGTTAGCATACAGGAGCAGTATGGTGTTCAATTTAGGGCTTGCCACTTATTAGTTATGTGAGACAAGCAAATTACATAACCTCTCTGTGCCTCAGTTATCACATCTATAAGACAGTGGTAATAATAACACCTGTTTTATATGATTGCTATTTATATATTGCATTAGGTTGCAAGGGTTAAACAAGTTGTTTCACACACACGCTGTAAACTAGACATTTAAATGAACATGCACAAATTCCAAACAATAAAAAAAATTAAACATACACAAATTCCAGCCATTCCAGATAGAATTCAGTATATTTTCTCTCACCCAAATGCCCTCTTTCTTTTGAGAAAATGGCTTTTTCATTTGCTATCTTCCATTTCCATGTTGTAGGCTGACAAACACATCCTTGTTTCATATGCATTTACATTAAAGCATTGAAAGAACCATTTAGCTCTATCACCATGGTGACTTGATACCAGCACAATCAGTTTAAAAGTATTTTTTTAATAAATTTATTTATTTATTTATTTTTGGCTGAATTGGGTCTTCATTGCTGCACGCAGGCTTTCTCTAGTTGCGGCGAGTGGGGGCTACTCTTCGTCGTGGTGCGCGGGCTTCTCATTGTGGTGGCTTCTCTGGTTGCGGAGCACGGGCTCTAGGCGTGCGGGCTTCAGTAGTTATGGCTGGCGGGCTCTAGAGCGCAGGCTCAGTTGTTGTGGCGCACAGGCTTAGTTGCTCCACGGCATGTGGGATCTTCCCGGACCAGGGCTTGGACCAGGGCTCGAACCCGTGTCCCCTGCACTGGCAGGCGGATTCTTAACCACTGCGCCACCAGGGAAGGCCCAGTTTAAAAGTGTTTTAAAAGATGCATTTTGTAGGCTGAGTGATATCAAAAGTCCTTTAGAGTACTAAACTGAGTTTGTGTATATATATTCCTATGTGTGACAATTTAATGTTTTGTTTTCCTCATTATATGGTTCTAGTTTTAATCACAATTATATCCCCAGCCTTGATATTCAATAAATGATGTTAATTAACTCAATCAGTGAATGAATTTTATCCAGTCTTATTGAGATATAATTGACATACAGCACTGTATCAGTTTAAGATATACAACATAATGATTGGACTTACAAATGTCATGAAATAATTACCAAAATAGGTCTAGTGAACATCCATCATCTCATATAGATAAAACATTAGATATAGGAAAAAAGCATTTTTCTTTGTGATAAGAATGATTAAATTTTTAAAAGATTAAGTGATGCATTTTGCTGAATTTATGTCAGTCAAATGCTCCTTTTTTAAACGGTCTAAAATTTTTTGTCTGAAGTTCTTGGAGCGTTTTTTTTCAGAGTTTAGAATTTTTCCATTTAAAAAAATTAATACTGTATACATGCTACATATTATATGACATCCACAGCAGGACCTGGGTACAACCCAATAATCAAACACATTAAAATTTCTGAGTTAAAACATATGGATAAGCATTCAAAAGGGGGTTTTCAGGGCCCACAAATAGCATCACACTGGTTCAAATGAAGCCTGCCATCAACAGAGTTATGGAAATGCTGTGTTCACAGATTTTTTAAATTATAAAATTGTGGGTTAAAATTGTGAACCTATGGTTTTTTAAACGTGGAAATTTGAATCTGTAACTCCTTGATCTCATATATTTTATTCACATTATGTGCATCTTCCTCATACTTCATTCCTTGATCTCCAAGAAAAACTATACTAGTTTATGGTGAATTGTCGCTTAATTTAATGGACCAGTGATTATCATTTTGCCCTGAGGACGTAGAAATGTACCACCTGTTCCTCGGAGAAGTATAGCTGAATCTTAACAGATAATGAAAACTATTCCAAAAATTAAGAACTTGGATTCTTCATTCAAGAGGCTTATAAATTATTTATTCACAGTTTGTTTTGGGTTAAATTGCTAATACTTCCAAAATACAATTTTTTTAACGTTAGAGGTTTGATTATCTTTCCTATAAAGGGTGTTCTTCTCAGAGAGGGAAATACGTTTAAAGCTGATTTTGGAAATTCATAAAAGGCAAAGTTCACTGTATTTTATGAAAACCTAAATAGAAAAAGCTCAGTTGTTTTCAAGACCGGAAGAAGGTCTAGACTTCAGGGTGTCCTCTAAGATGGCCACCTTAGTGATGAGATGAGCAAGAATAGTGTTGGGGAAGTCAGACAAGCAAGGCATTCAAAGTCCAGTCCTTCATACAGCTAAATTTAAATGAGCCAAATGTCTAACTATGTACTTCCAAGCTCCTGTGCAATCACACACATGACTCCGCCCTCTCTGATCGTTCATCAGCAGGAACTGCAGGGCCAAAGCAATGTGCTCCTTTTTCATCTTTAGGTGAAACATGACTCAGATGACATCTTCTGCCTGTCATGACCTGCACATGGTGATGTGTGCTGCCTCAGAGGTCCTATTGCCCACTGAAAATCATGCCTTCAACATTCATGAGCCGTATGCTGTAGGAAAGTTATTTCACCTCTCTGTGTCTCAGTTTACTCATCTGTAAAATGTGGGTAATAATAGAGCCTAATCCATGTGGTTTTTGTGAGGATTAAATTGTATTTGGTATGTGTTTGACTCATAGTAACGGTCATTTTCTATACACTATTATTACAAACTTACGCTAATTCTGAGGGCCAGGCACCTCCTCACAGCTTGGCAGTTATCTCGATAGTAGGCAGTAGCTTATGGTAGAATATAGTAACACCACACAGTATGCTCCCAATAGATCTTCTGACACTTTCCAGCACCTTAGTTTTATTGCTAATATTATTTATCACTTAAGGCTGAAACAATGGGTTAATTCATGTTATAATTCTTTCTTTTGAATAATATTTGCTTCATTATAAGTATCTCCAACTTACAAACAGATTGAGTCCCCAAAGTTTATTTGTCTGTGAGTTGTTTCCAGTGTGAAACACATTTTTCCATAGAGGCAATGTTTTAAAAGAGGTTAGGCGGCCAGGCTAACACAATAAAAGGCAGCGATGCGGGTGTCTATCCCCTGGGCTGGAAGGGCTCATACAAACAAAACGGCTCACTTAGGACCAGGATCCACCTGCCCAGATGCTGCAGCAGGCAGTGAGGGTGGGGGTGAGTTGGTGGCTGAATCTTGGCATGATCTTCGTCTAAGAGAGAAAGAAATTGGAAGTCAGGGGAGAGGTTTGGTGGGCCCCAGCATCTAGTCACCATCTCAGATGGGTGGGGCATGAGCTATGAAAGAGACTGCCACTATCAAGATGGTTAGAAACTTCTGGAACCTTGGTAACTTCGCTGTTTCATTGCTCTATACCAGTTTCCTCATAGTGATTAGTAGGAAGCTCCTTAAAATCAAATGCTCTTGGAAGCCCACAAGGCAGAGGGATGAATACAGGATTATGTTCCACTCTAAAGCTGGCAGAGGGCCAAGAATAAGTGGCGGGGGTGGGGGAGGATGGAGAGAACCCCAAAGCATAACATGGGAGGTATCCATTATAAAGAGGAAAGGAAAGCAGGCTGCATGAATCTGTGTCACCGAACTGCCAAACGTGGTGTCCATGAGAAAACACACTGACTTCCATGAAGGATGGACTATATCTCCCTTTGTTGGTAACTTAAGAAAACAAATTGATGAGGTCACTTGAGACTCATCCTCAGTAATATTAAGTATTCTGCCGAAGAGAAGAGTCTTACTTTGGTTCTCAACTCTGGCTGCATGTTAGAATCACCTGGGACTTTTTTTTTTAAACTCCCAGTGCCCATCCTGCACCTCAAACCAATTACTTTAGAATCTGGGACCAGGGCATCAGAAGTTTTAAAACTCCCCAGGTGATTCCAATGAGCAACCATGTTTGAAAACCACTTTAAATATCAACCACTCCCATGTGTCCTAAATTGAAGACTAACGTGTTGTAGCCTCCACAGAGCTCTGGAACACTCCAAACTTGAAGTCTCTTACCCAAATTCCCATTTATAATTAAATAACCCTTACTCCAAAAAATCTGAGACAGAATTTTAAATTGGTTCAGTGAAGCTGAATTACGATTTCACATTATGAAATCACATTATGATTCCAGTTGCTAAGAAAGTAAAAATAATTTTAACCACAGTGTTCATTAAATATGATGACAAAATACTTCAAACATTTTATGTGCAGACTCAAAAAACATCTTGGATATTAATTTGTCCCACCGTGTGCCAGACACTGTTGCTGGATCCTGGGGATAAAACAAATACAAATATACATACAGCCCCACCAAAATGGTAGCTTAGAGTCAGTGACCATTGCAAGTTAGCAGGGAAAGCAGCTAGATGTAGACTGAGCCTGACCAGCGGAGACCCACCAAGAAACAAGGAGTTACACTTGTGATGACTGAGTCGCCTGTTTTAAGTTAGTATTTGTCCTGGGTCACAAATATTGATCCCGTGAATGTGGTAGTTCTCAGTGGGTGTGGCGGTATCCTGGCTGAATTGTATTTACTAATGAATGAACCTCCGTTTGCAGTGGTTTCATGAGCTGTCCCTCTGATATATTCGCCTTTTATAGTTAGGCATGCTGGCCAGAGAGATGACTTGGTGTGTGCTCTACCATGCACATGGCTACTTGCTCACCATCACCCACCCCTAGGACAATTGCCTCTGTTACCTGTTGTCTCAGTAAATTACTCGGAATTGAGTCCTCTGTTGATCTGCATCTTTAGGAGGGAGGATTGGTGACTACTGCCTTCAGGGAAATCTGGTGTGATTAGTGTGTCTGCATCAGATCTCCTGCTTCCCAGTTGCCTGAGGGGCTTAGGAACTGAGTGTCTTACAGTACCGTAAATATGTCGTCTCTTTCTGCTTTGACAAGGTTAGCGTCTCTGGTGTCTACCAGCAGAATCCCCAAGCTTCCTGGAACTTGTATCATTAACCATGCAGTGGAGTCTGACTGCAGGAAATGCAGAGCACATTAAGCAGGCAAAACCAGCCCAAGTCTTGAAAGAGTCTCTGCATAGAAAACCAGTGGCTCTAAGTGATTCTGTTCACATGTCTGACATTCCATGCCTCTCTGCTGTGCATCGCTGCAGAGGATTCTAGCCACGTGAAACATGTACTTCCCCTTCTCCCGGTCCCCTCCCCAAAAAGGGCTCCTCATATATGTTATGATCAATCCTGATGCTGCTGGGAACCACAGGTTTCTGCAAAGATATGCTCTTCCCTTAAAGAACTGCAGATGAGAGGAGAGTGTATGCAAAAGACAGGTAGCAAGTGAACCAAGCAATTGTCAGATAAGTCATATTTCTACAGTCTCAAAGATCTTTGCAAGCATTTGCTCATTTAGAGAACAGTCTCATGGGCTAAGGGAAACTAGGAAGGAAACAGCCCATCAGTACAGAATATGGGGCTTTTCTGATCTATACAAGCAAGCACTAGCATCCTAGCCTTAAACCAGGTCTAAACAACTCAGTATTTTTGCTTCACAATAGATTCAGTGAAGCTGAATTATGGGATTTAACTGGTAACATTGTTAAAGGGATTTAACTGGTAACATTATAAGGTCCACAAAACCAGTAGTCGGGAAACATCATGTGCAGCCTGTCAAACTCTTCATAGTGGTGTTGGTCTTTGGCTGTTTGCTCTCAGCCATTCTTGCCCTTCCCCTGCTCTGCTCTTTATCATAGGGAATTACGGGAACCACATCTCTGTGGTTCTCATGCCCTCCAGTTTTGGGGGAGGTCCGTCTAGAGGCAGGCACTGGCAGAGGGGGAAAGTCAAGATGTTTCTCCTCCTCAAGATGTTTCAGGTGGCATCTCCTTAGCACCGGCCTCCTCCATGGCACCATCGCTGGCCAGACCTTCCCTCTGTAGTCCCAGTTCATCCTGGGCAGGCCTTCCCTCTGTAGTCCCCAGCTCGTCTTGGGCAGGCCTTCCCTCTGTAGTCCCAGCTTGTCCTGGGCAGGCCTTCCCTCTGTAGTCCCAGCTCGTCCTGGGCAGGCTCACAGCAGTTCAGATCCACTGTGTGGCCCCAGGGATACCTGCTACTCCCTTTGTCCCACCAATCCTAGGAGACTGAATTCTTTCCTGTGCTTATTCGTCTCTAGGTTGACTGTGTTGGGCTTCTCGTGGATTCTGTCACCCATGTAACCATTTCTTGCAACAGATTTCTTGTTTTGATGTACCTAGAGTAGTTTCTGTTTCATTGGCTTCTCTACTAGTTTATGGTTGTAATTCGATCATGTTATCTATGGTAAATCTATACCTACATTAAAAATGAAAAAGAATTGCTGTTATGGGCTGAATTGTGTCCCTCTAAAATCCATATGTTGAAGCTCTAACCCCCAGTACCTCAGAATATGACTATTACTGGAGAGAGTGCCTTTAAAGAGGTAATTAAAATAAAATGAGGTTGTTAGGGTGGATCATAATCTCATTGTGAGGTGTCCTTTTAAGAAGAGATTAGGACATAGACACAGAGGGAAGACGGCCATCTACAGACTATCTACAAGCCAAGGAGAGAGGCCTCAGAAGAAACCAATTCTGATGACAGCTTGACCTTAGACTTCTGACTTCTAGAACTATGAGGAAATAAACTTCTATCATTTAAGCCACCGAGATGGCTTTCTGATATTAGCAAATGAATACAATTGCTTATCTCCGAAATTTGGGGTGAACTAGTTAACTCTAAGCCCCAGTGTCCTCATCTGTAAAATGATAATAATTATAATACCTAGGTTATTATGAAAATTAACTGAGAAAAGCTTAATGTAGCACCTGCTGCAGTGCTTGATAAATGGTGGCTGTCATTGGAAATATTCATGTATAAGTGTAACTTAAAATGTGCTAACAGTGTTAACTCTGGAGCCCACCTCACTGGATATTAAAAAAGGTCTTTAGATTGGGTATACTGGCAAATGTCTCCACTCAAATTTTCCCCTAGATTCTCTTCTTGTCACTTCTTGTTTTCAGCTGCTATACTAATTGCAAAAAGATCTTTAGCTCTATCATCAAAGTTCCATTCTTTTTTTATATATAAATTTATTTATTTATTTATATTGTATTTTTGGCTGCGTTGAGTCTTTGTTGCTGCTCACGGGCTTTCTCTAGCTGTGGCGAGCCGGGGCTACTCTTCCTTGCTGTGAGCGGGCTTCTCACTGCGGTGGCTTCTCTTGTTGCGGAGCATGGGCTCTAGGCACGCGGGTTTCAGTAGTTGTGGCGTGCAAGCTCAGTAGTTGTGGCTTGCGGGCTCTAGAGCGCAGGCTCAGTAGTTGTGGCGCACTGGCTTAGTTGCTCTGCAGCATGTGGGGTCTTCCCAGACCTGGGCTTGAATCCGTGTCCCCTGCATTGGCAGGAGGATTCTTAACCACTGTGCCACCAGGGAAGTCCCAAAGCTTCATTCTTGAAGTGTAAACACTATGCCTCAACTACAAATTCAATATTATTTTTTACTCTTGCTCCTGCCCTTCCATTATCTGTTCCTTGTTGCTTCTGATAAATCCATTCAAGGAAGGAATTGCACTGTGACTTTTCTGGAATGCCTTTGACTACCCACTGGGTCTGTTCTGGGTCAGCCAGAAAAAGCTTTCCCACTGGTTGCTGCCTAGAAGATTTTGCCCCAGGACTCAAATGCGGATCTTCTAGCATTGTTGCCTATAAATATTCACACCATGGAGATAAAAGGAGGCACCTACCTGGAACCCTCTGCACCTGTAGCTGAGCTCAGCCAGTTCTCTGGGTAGCAGCTTATCTATGTTGGCAGCTGCATAGATAAACAGATCTTTCTCCTTCTGCAGTGATATGCCTAATAATTTGAGGCACTCAGTTTCCTTTTCTGGATTCATGAGTCCCAGTATGATACAAAAGACTAATTGCTACCTTTTTATGGAGATATTTATATTGTAGCAAGCCACTTAGTTTTCAACTAAAGGAATAAAGCTCTAACAGTGTAATTTGGGGCACTAAGTGATAGGGAGGATATTTGGGGCACCTCTAAGTAGAAATATTACTTTAAAATCAAATGATGAAGAAAATAGCCATTAAAAGTCTAGAGAAAGAATGCTTGGTGTTAGCTAAAGTTTCGAGAGAATGAGAAAAAAGTGGGCAATACCTTATAAAGGAGTATTTTTGATAGAGCCCTTCCCTCTCAACTGGTAAACCCAAGCTCGTGTCATACATATACATGTACATAATGTTTATCGTTACCAATTTATTATTAAATGTCTTCTGGGTGATTGATACTGTATTGAACTTCCCAGGGAAAGAAAAGGGAAAAGGAAAGTAGAATAAAAAGAAAGAGAAGCCTAAATCATTTTGATCCTTTCTATTTTAAAAGCAGAAATTTATCATCTTGTGATTTTTAACCTCCCAATGGTTAGTTACCATACGGTACTAATTCTGCTCATGAAATGTGAAAAATAAATGTCAAACCTTGAATCACTATCATTAACCTTATAGCTACACAGAATATAATGTTTTTCTCTGTGCATCAGTTTCTGTTTTAAGGGCCAGGTGGTTTCTGCTAAATATCTAGCCTTCTATTAAATAATTTGCCTATTCCTGGGAAAAAGAGGTCCCAGAATTTTGTTTCTATGTTGTTTTCTCCACTTTCCCACTGGTATTGGACAGAATTCATTATGCTCCTTCCATCTTGGTATGACTTCAGAATTACCTACAGCCTGGGGTACCTTATAAGAATCCCTGCCTGGTTAGAACATTGGATCCCAGGCTGAATTCCCTAGCCAGATTATTTTTAAAGTAATACTCAAGAATAATAGGGTTGCTATTGCTTGGTTTTGCTAAGCAAACATACTTGATAAAATAATAAAGAAAAATATAAATCTACTTGTATAGGTCTGGGGAAAATCACATTCCCAAAGATGATTTCATCTCTTCATAAAATGTATGCTTCAAACATGCATATTGCTAATAAGATTTCAACTATCAGTAGGTTACTGTTTTGTGTAATTTTAAATTTTTGATTGGCATATGGTTTTCCATAGCCTAAAGGAAAGACTTATGTTACATTGCATAAGGCAAAACAGTGTCGTTCTTCAGTTGTGGTTGCCCACCCCCTCCACCTTTTCTCCCCTCCCCCCACTTCTCCATTCCACCATGGATATGGTTTGGTACATTAGCAACAATTGAGCAGTCTTAAAAACACAATATATAAACTCGAAAGAAAATATTAAATTTGAGAAAGTAACACATTTGCTTAGTTAAAAGGACTAAGAAAAAACAGCCAGTGTTGCTGCTTCCAGTAGTCCTAAAAGTTAGTCAAAATCTGAGTAATCATTAGTTAAATCCATTTCACCTGTAACGTGCCTTCACTAATCAAGGTCGTTTTGATTTTTGGTACAAAAGACCTGCATGCCCTCCAAGTGGCATGGAGCCTAAACAATAAGATGTTTGCCCGAGTTGTTTTCCAGGTACTTAGAGTCAGCTATGTTTAGTTTGAGCTGAGCTGGTTAAGACTGGATAGGACCACCAACCCTCCAGCTGGCCATGCACGAGTGTCCCCTTGATAACCTTTTGATGTCAGAGGGCCAAAAACTCCACGCTCAGATCGTGCTAAGCAGGTGCAGAGGCCTGTAGCTCAGTGACACCTGCACAGAGCTACAACAATTACCGCACCTTTTTCCAATCACCTTTCCCCGTGCTCCCCACTCCCTCCACGCCCCAAACCTTTATTCTGCTTCTTTATTCTTTATTCCATAAATAACCCAAGCTCCTTGTCTTCAGGGAGGCAGATCTGAGACTTACCATCTCCTGACTTGGTTGCCTTATGAATACACCTCCGCATCTCAGTGTTTTGGCTAGCTGCGTGTAGGGCAAAAGGAACCTGGTTCAATAACATTAACACGTGGCTCACAATTCTATTAACTTGTACAAGAACATTGATTGTTCCTTGGCTTATAGTCATGGTCATTCATTGAATGGCAGTATGGCCTTGCTATAGTTAAAGAATCATTCAGTAATTCAATATCAATTCGATTATCAACATGTAAAATAAATAAGATACCAATAAAAATATAACACCATAGACTTATGAGGTGTCAGGAGATATTACTGGGTTCCTAATATAAGCCAGACACTGATCTTGCTTCATTTTTTTCTGATATCTCATTTAAATCTCGTAACAATCCTTGAGATATGTGCTATTGTCCTCATTTTAAAGATGAAAAAGTGAAGTTCAGAAAATCAAAATAAATCAATACCTAAGGCTGGCCTCCTTACGTACAGTCTGGTGGTGGACCACCTCTAATCTGTTCCCTGGCTTAAAATTGTTTAGCAGATTCTCCTGACCTTTAGAACAAAGTCTAAACTTACTACCAAGTGTTTCAAGGTCCTTCATGATCTGGCCTCAGTTACCTTCTCAAACAGCAGACCTTACCACCCCCAACCTCTAATTCCATTCTCAGTCATACTGAACTTCTTTCCATCCTTGAATATGATGTGCTTTCTTTTGCCCCTGGGACTGTTCTTATGTGTTCTGTGCCTAGACCACCCTGGAACATACCTCCCCTGCCCTCCCCCATGCCCTGGCTAATTCTCACTGTTCCTTCAGACCTGAACTTAGGTATCACTTCCTCCAGGAAGGCTCCTCTGTTAGGTGACCCCTGTGAGATCCTATGGCCCATCATAGTGTCACACGCACTGCCTTGTAACTAACCGTTTACTTGTCTGAATCCCTCCCTTGATAGTAAATTCTGGGGAGACAGGAACTGAGATTGTTAGGTTCTCATGGTATCTATCCTCGTGCCTTGTATAGAGTAGAGAAAAATGTTTATCAAAGGACTGGATGGTTAAGAGAATGACATTTGTACTTGAAGAACTTTGTTTTAATGACAACATAATAACAATACCGTGGCAACTGCTTCTGAAAACATACCATTTAGGATGGCATCTGGTAGTATGTTAGGGAATGTTCAAAGCTAAAGCACAGTGTGGCTTTCTGAACCACCCATTTTACTTGATGATAAGTAATTTAAAATATTAATTTTTAATAAAGTATAAATATGTTTACAAATATACAGTGCATAGGAAGCTTTATGATATCAAGATTGTAATCATTTGGAGGCAGGTTTTAAGATGGGCAGGTTTTAATGTCAAACTTCTTAACCTCCAAAGGAAACTATGTGCTTTGAGGAATATTTGAAGTTAACAGTTCTGCTTAATCTAGGGAAGTCTAAGGAGAAACATAAAAGCTGCCTTCACTTGGTTCAGAGGCTGTCACCTAGAAAAGGGAGCAGATGAATTCTTAGAAATGCATCTTTAGAAAAAAGAACCAGGGCCGTTGCACAAAAGAGCCCAGATTCAGCTCAACTTGAGAAAGAACTTCTAGGTTTCTCAGTTGTCAGAATATGGGATATTTTTGTTTTCTTTTTAAATCCTCTCCCATATGTCCTAAGTGTTCTACCACAAATTGTACCAAAGCATCAAATGAAATTATTCAAAAGAAGTCCGTATAACCATTCAGCAGGAATACTACAGAAAGAATTCCTAATTTGTGCAGAAGACTAGAATCTATCTTTCCTTCTAGTATAAAGATTTTACAGATATCCAGGAAAAAAGCTGAATAAGCAGGGTTTGTTTCTACCTGATTAGGTTTACCACAGGTGCGACCTATGCAAAGCTTTTTTTTCTTGTTTTCAAAATAGGATTATATAAGTTGTTTTAGATTGCAGTAGTCCATACTGGCTGCAAAAAAGTTAGACAGTACATTCCTGTGCAAAGTGAAATTTCCTCAGACCCAGGTTCAAAGTTTTTCACATGTTTTGCACCAATATATTAATGGGATCACACTATGACTATTCTGTGACTTTTTCCATATATATATTATATATAAAATATAATGGGCATCTTTATGAAAATACAATCCTTTTAAACTGTTTATCCTTTTAAACTGTTGCATAGAATTATACTGTTTGGATGTAGTTTAGTGAATTTATCCAATTCTCTATTGATGGACACTTGCTTTGATACACTGTTTGTAATTGCAAACATTTAATAATTAATTTAGCTCACTTTATCAAAAGATTTTCCATAAAACAGATTAGGCCTCCATCCTGACGTACTGGTACCCCAGTGAACACTTAACAGTGTATTAGGGAATGTTCAAAGCCATAGGCACAGTGTGTCTTCCTGGACCATCCATTTTATTCAATGATAAATAGCTTAGAATATTAATATCTTTTATTTTAAAAAGTCAGTTGTGTTATCTAGAGGAATACAAGTATACAGAACTTTATGGCAAAAGAAACACTTCAAAGACATTTCCCATTTTGTTGTAGGGCCTCAGGCCCCCAAAGATAAGTTGACTTTCTTCTGCCTTGACGGATAGTACAGTGGAAAAATTTGAAAAGTGCTTGTTTAAGATCTTGGAATCTTTCAAATGCCTGAGAGAATTCCAGACAAACTGGGGACTAATAATGGCTGAACTAGGTTCTTAAAATGGCAATCAGCCAAGAGCTCTCAAGATGGGTTCCTCAAAGTTAATGTGAGGACACAAAGGAAAGGAGGGGGCAGGAGAGCAGAATGAGCCTTTCCCAGTTAGCCTAATATCTGGATCAAGTCCAGGTACAAAAATTGGTTTGTGTGACAACTCAGAGTAATTTTCTATGCTCACAACGGGAAACATAAAGTTATCTTTACTGTGGGTTTTTGTGGTTCTTTTTAGAGGAACTCTCATTTTTGTGAGGCTAATAGACTTTTCAAATAGTGAATTCTTAACTAGACAGTCGAAGTTCAATTATAGCCTATTCATTGATCTTATTTTACTTGAATAGAAAACTCAAAAGCTCTAATGAAATAACATTTGATGAAAAGACAGGTAAACTTCTGTTAATAATTCAAGCAGGTGAGAGGATTTACCCAAGCGCTCTTTCTCTCTTGCTTGATTTCATCTGGTGCTTTTAGACCAATGGTACAATGTAGTAGAGTTTCCCATCTTCTTAAGCACCTTCAGTTCGGCATATGCCAAAAATAGTTGTTTGTTTCTATGCATAGATATTTCTGTTCTTCATAATAAGCCTGTAGAGCAGAGGTGAATTATGATTAAAAAGGAATCGTTTTGCCTGTCAGAACACTTTACATAAAACAGCCTTTGAATTCTGAAGGATTTCAAAGCTGAGCTCTAAAACCCTACAATATGCATCTAAAATAATCTTATAGCTAAAAGCAAAAGAACTGGCCAACTGACCTCCAGCTTTTACTACTTGGAAATATTCCTTAGTGCATAACAGTATTCAACCTATGTGCATTTATTTCCAACTGTGTTCATTTTTAAATCATCACTCTAGGTCAGGTAAATGGATTCAATAGAGACGAACACACCATCCATCATATTTTATGAACCTGCATAGCTGAACACAATAATATTCAGTATAATTATGCTGTCTAATATTCACTTGAAATGTGTGCCATACATTATCATATGCTAATTGTGCATAATTAATGCTACCCATTCATGGGCGCAAGATCCGTTAATGAGTTGTAAAGTAAAACTTATATGCAAAAAAAAAAAACCCTCCCCATACAAACATAAGAACAGACCTTTGATTCTCTAAGGCATGTTAAAAAGATTATAAATGAATTGACCATTTTGATATTAGAATGTATACAGTAAATAACATGTGTAAAAATGCAGTCGTTTTAGGTCCCCTGGGGAAAACAGCAGTAATTCTTCCTCATGTGAGAAGCATGGAAAGAATGCCATCAAAAGAGGCTCAATCAATATATTATCTTCAGAGCAAACAAGGGAGCTATACATGAGGGCTGTGGATGGATATTATAGATGAGGAATTCTGTTGTCATAACCACTTGGAAAACCTGGCAGGATGCACATCCAATTCATAAAATAAATAGTCAACTTATTATTCAGGTTTAGCTCAAATTTTGGCAAGGTTGGCAAAATTTGTCACTGTAGAAATGTACTGTGAACTCAAAGAAAAAGGCTCGTTTTGTTTAAGAGGCAGCTCTCCCCAGAATTGAATAGAAAACAGGGAGTTAAGTGCCTCATCCCCCAAATTTCGTTAACCCTCAGACTAACAGGAAGGCTGTATACATTACCATCTCTGTGTCTCTTTTCCCCTTGGAGGTACTGAAGCGAAGCCAGAATAAGTATCTTGATTAATGTGAATGCACACTTCAGTCAGGGACTGCTAAGAGAACCCTACGATTCTCGCTCTCTGCTAGTCCAGTGTGTCTCCCAGCTCTCTTTCCCCAGGCACCCAATTTCAGATAATCTATGCGCTCCTTTACTTTATCTATTAGCTCAACCATATGTTCCTGGCTTTCTTTTCTTTTTTTTTTTTTTTTAAAGAATCTTATATGACTCCCTGTTCCCTGCTAAAGTTGTCACTAATACTCTTGACCTGATAATTCTAGCTCTTGATCTTCCAGAATAGGGTTGTTCTTTCCCACCCCCTTTGAAACTAGGTGTAGTCATGTGAATTGCTTTGGTCTATCAATGTGAGTGCAAGAGTCAAAGGGCAGACTCTTTAAGAAGCAGCATGTGATTTGCCACACTGCTCAGGTGATCATTAGAAATGCACATCAAATGAAGCCTCCATCAGCCAGGATGTCCGAGTAATTACAAGGAGCAGAGACTTCCTGCTGACCCTCTGTGGACATGTGATGTGAGCAAGAAATAAATGTTGTGTTAATTCATTGACATTTGGGGGTTGCTTGTTACTGCAGCATAATGCAACATATCCTGAATGATACATGTACAAAATTAAATCTAAGCTTCTTTCACTTGACACTGTCTGTGCTATTTCCCTTTTTCTGGATTCCTCCAAACAATTGTAGGGTTAACAAGGTAGAGGGGGTGGGCAAGCGACAAGTCTACTGATGGAGACTCAGAAGCTCTTACTTCATACCGGTCTCACTTTCATGTGGGACTGTAAATTTAGACATTTCTCTCTTCTCTAAATAAGTCAACACATACAGTCACAGGGATAACTGATGAGATTCTAAGATGGTGTTCATACACCTTTTTAAACCAGACTGCTCCTGTAGATGGACTAGACATAAACATGTTTTACAACCTAACAATTATCCCACGACTACAATTTTATGTTGCATTTTCTATGCAGAAAGCATTCAAAATAAACATTAAAATATACCTCAATTTTTGTAACCTTGCTTTGAAATTTCTTATTTTCTTTCTTTCTCTGTCATTATATACTAGCATCCTTTAAAAAAATAGTAAAGGTCAGGGCTTCTCTGACCAGTGAAAATCGTTGGAATAGCATCCCTTACTTCTTCACATGTGAAAATTTCAACATCCTGGAAAAGGCACAATGTATAAGTTCAAGTGACACCTCCTCTGTGAAGCCTCCCTTGACGTAATTACTCTTCCTCTTTGATCCCTCAGCATTTTGTTTGTTACTCTGCCTTTTATGACATTCAACCTGTCATTACAGATGAGTGGTATTTACATGTCTACACCCCCAATCAGGTTGCTCTAAGTGCTTGATAGTATCCTGCTCATGTCTGCATCCCTCAGGACTCCTAGCACAGTGCCTGGACAGTAGACAAGCAAAACATGGTGAACTTAACTGAGAATGTTACAGACACCTAATAGTTACAAAGATGGGGAAAACTGGTAAGAAAAAAAAACTTTTTCCAGGGAATAGACACCATTCTCATTGCAACCAGGTGTGAATTTTGTGTAAATACTATGCATAGATGGTTTCTTCCTATAAGAACAAATCCTAAAGAAAAATGTAATGGCATGAGCCATAGTCTGATTTTATAGACAGGTTCAAAATCCCATCTAAAACCTTGAATCAGATATGTTTTGGAATTTAAAAATTATCTAGAGTTTAGAAACATAATGTAGCACATTAACTAATGTAACATCCCCAACAGGGTATGGGGCAGCACTTTATAGTCAACACATTGATATTTCTGCAGGGAAACATATCAATATTCACAAGGGAGAAATAAAGATATAAATAGCCTTGTGTTAGTTTGGGTCAGGTTTTGCTGCCAAATAAGTTCCAAAAAGTTTAAGGTTTTGGAGTTTAAGAATTGTAGATGAGATATTGTTAGACCTTTATCACTAATAGTTATTTATCTAATACACAGAGAAATCCTGATAATTATGGGAATTAATCTTTATCCAATCCATCCTTATCAAATTTTATTTTCAAATTTTTATTGCCAAAATACAATTTTTAAACAATAGGAGATGAAATTTAAGGTGTGCCATTGTTTGTCAAAGATTTTTTTTAATTAGAAGTTTAAACACTCTTTTTTAAAAAAAAGGTCTCACTAACAAAAAATTGATATACAGACTAGATCCAAATAAGGATGTCTTGTGTGGAATGTTACAGTCCTTTTTCAGGCATATATGAGTTAAGCACTGAAAAATACTGGTTTAGAGGTTTAGGTCCTATAAAAGCATATCCTTGAAGTATATTCTCATAAAGAGTGTGCAAGGCTTCCCTAGGTCCCTGGAGGAGTGCTATGTGACAGCGCATCTGGCTGAGAAGGCTCTCTCTCTCACACACACGCGCACGCACACACACACACACACACACACACACACACAATTGCAAGTGCTTTGCCATAAGCGTAAATTTAGCAAGAAAAAAATCTGAGTGCTACAGATGAAATGCTCTCTACAAACCTATTTCAAAGACACACCATACTGACCACATTCTCTTCAGTTCATCTCAATCGGGTCAACCAGTGTTGGCTTCATAGTGTTCTGTAGGCAAAGGGCATGAGTAGTGTCACTCACAAAGCCCACTCCCATCTGGCGATGAGGGGCGGTGGGGGTGGGGGGGGAGAATAAGATGGAATCTAGGTGATAAGATCTAACCTCTTCTTTTGTGCTTAGTTTAGTTTCCCTTGCCTATAGTCTAATTTCACTTTGCTGTGTGCAGAGGCCTTGCACCTAACATGTTGGATTAGAGTTCCCAGTGCAGAACCACTGTGCCCCACACCCCAGCTTGGCCATCTCTGTGTAGAGGGGCTGCACCTGGCACTTCTATCTGGAGCCCTGTGAGCAGCACAGCTGTGCCTGACCCAAAAGAACTCCACCCCTCCCTGCCGCCAAGACCCTGTAAAGCAGCCCCGAGCTCTTGGGGAGAGTGTGTGCTCTAGAGCTTGCACCTCTCCCTTCTTTGATCAGGGAATCAAGCTTTCCTTTGCTTCTGAACCAAACTCTGTCTCTTTCTGTCTCAAACCCTTGTTGGGGACCAAGTGGGGAGGGTTGTTAATAGTAGTGCCAAGAAGAATGCCTGAAAGGTCTTCGAAATTTTCAAAGACATCTCACGTACCTTTTCATTCCTTTTTGACTAGAGGTCCCAGGCTTGGGGAGCCAAGCTAGTGAGTAGGACTTCTTTATGAAAGTCCTACTCTGTGAAATGTGGCTTTTCAGAGTTCTCAAAGGAAGAATATGGGGGTTGGGGGGGGGCAGGGTTTTGAAGTGAATGTAGCAATTGCAGGCAGTTTCTCTTTAGGAAACCCTGCAAATGGCCAAATCAGCTCTGGGGGAAGATGTGTGAAGCCTTTGGCAGGCACATTTTTGAATGTGTCATTTCTAACAAAAGAGACATGCATTGACTTTACAACATAACCAAGAGTCAGGTACAAGATAATAAATTTTGCTATCTACAAGTTCTAAGCACCTTGAAGATGAAGAATCCAGATCTTTTCAGAAGCTCAGTGGATATTTGATAACTAGATTTCATTTCAAATGACCTTTTATACCAGAAAACTCAGAGATGAGTTTTGGGATGAGGGATGAGGGTCAGTCTAATTTCAGTCCTAAAAGCAAGGAACCTGGGGTGCATGGGATGGAAACATTCTAGAAAGCAAGGCCCTGCATGGAAACGTGCTTTTTCAGCTATTTCATTTGGGAACTGTTAAGATCTGGCTAACGACTCAGCTGCTCTGAGCATTGGCGGAGGCTTGAGTGAACCAGGTACATCCCCATCAGCTGTGGTCGAGGGTGAAGGCTAGAGAGCCCTCCACCAAGGCCTCCCTCTGCAGGCCGGAGCCCTGGGCAGGAGCACGGGGGCACTTGCGGCTGCCATTGCTGGGAACAGCATGAGGCTCGTGTTTTCAAAGGGCGAGAGCTGGGTCTGGTTGATAGAGCAGAATTTGAGTCCTTGTACTGAGAACAGGGAACATCATGCCTTTGTCTTTCCTGACTTATGAAACGAGGGACTGGTTTCCAAGCTCAATCAAGGTGAAATGAAAACTAGGGGGCAGTCAGAGCACTGGTCAGGCTGTTGCCAGAGCCTCCAGCCCCGAGGCTGAAGTTGCTTCGGGCCTAAGCCTTTCCCATTTGCACCAGAATTTACTGTTCAGGTGCAGATGACCCAGGTTTGGCCAGGTCAGGAGGTCAGGAGGCTCTCCCAGCCCAGCCTCCTCCCCCTCCGGGTGTCTCACTCTATCCCCAGAACTCCCTGAACCCTGAGTGGTAATGGTCTGCCAGCGATTATGGTTGTTGATCTTATAATTGAAATTTAAAAGGGGCTCGCAGCTGTCAGGAACGGATTTAACAGGGTGTCTCTGTTCCAATATTGCGTGCGGCTGCGACTTTGTAATTGTGCAGTGTGTTTTACGGGCTTCACAAAGAAGGGGAAAGGAAGGAAGCAAATAAAGAAACCCCTTGGAACTGTTTGTAGGGTTTGGGCCCCTAGGGCAGGAAGATATGTTAGCCAATGGTCTAAAATAATGCTGCTAAACCAGCAGGATCTGTGGTGTGGGTGATTGAGCTAAACGACATTATAGTTTTTGTGCCTACTTGATAATTCAGGTTTTGAGGACAGCATTTTAATGTCCTTCACTACTACTGTGCATAAGACTCTCCTCTATTATATCCTCACTGGAGACTAACGCTCATTTAAAAACTGTCCTCTGCTTTAAAGCATTGTTATTCCTTTGATTTCTACAAGATTCCCCATAAATGATGCCATGTCCTTGGCCGCCTTTTACTTGTATTTCTAAGGTAACTCTGTGCTCTATTTTTTTACTTCTAACCTTTCTCTGTCACTTTGTCTGGATTTATAGTTAAATGGGAGAAGGGGAGCTTGGCCTCTCCCCACAGTCATAACAAGTAAGTTTGAGCCGACTGATCCCATCTTGTTTAATGCTTTCTGGGTTTTATTCATTCCTGCTGTTTTAATGGTCCTCTCTCTTTTGCTAACTTTACGCAGCAGTTTCCTTTTTTCTCTTAACACTAGCATTTTAAATGCTACAGTTTTAACCTTGATAGCCAGAGACTTAAAGTGTGTATTTTGAAATCCTTACTCCCTGTGACCATTATTTCAGAGATAAGTGAATTTATTTCAGCCTTATTTATTCCTACTCCTTTGTAGCTCAAGTTGGTCTATTCTTTAATTTTTAAACTGTTCTGTTTAGAGGGGATGATGGGAGTGCTTCCAGGCAGAAAGAAGAGTTCCAATCCTGGGTACTACTCACCAACTGTGTGTCTTTGAACAAGTCAGTGAACATCTGTTTCATCCTCATTTCCTCCTCTGTAAAGTGAAGAAAATAATAGTGTATTTCCTAAGGCTCCTGTAAGGATTGAATGAAATGACATCCATATAAACCCAGCACCGGATCTCATGTCCAATCACTGTCCATTGTTACTATTATCATTGGAATATTGTTATTTTTATTTTTTTTTATGGCTGCGTTGGGTCTTCTTTGCTATGCAGGCTTTCTCTAGTTGTGTGGTGGTGTGAGGGCTACTCATTGCAGTGGCTTCTCTTGTTGCGGAGCACGGGCTCTAGGTGCGCGGGCTGTAGAGTGCAGGCTCAGTAGTTGTGGCTCACGGGCCTAGTTGCTCTGCGGCATGTGGGATCTTCCCAGACCAGGGCTCGAACCCGTGTGCCCTGCGTTGGCGGGCGGATTCTTACCCACTGAGCCACCAAAGCCCTATCGTTGGAATATTAATTCAGAAATCTAACCCCTGCTATGTAGCCTCTGTCTTTCCAAATACATTTCGTTTTTATTGGTTAAGCAAAGAGGACTTAACTGTTACAAGGATACTCGGTTAGTCGTTAAGCCCTGAAGTTCATAGAAACACTCCTTTATGAATTGAAGCAGTGTGTCTTTGGGCTACGTGCTTTCCTAGGGCTGGAGGAGGAAAGAAAAGTTCATCGGCTGCTCTAGTTAACAAATCCAGTCCCCACTGAAATCTCTGCTTCCTGTGAAACAGCCATTCCCTCCCTGAAAAATGCAATTCCACAGGCAACCTGGGGTTCCTCTGAATTTTTACTTTGATCAAGGTCTTCTGACCTTCGGTTGCTCCCTCTAGAGAGAAGCACTGGCCATGAAGACTTTAGAGCAGGGAGGGCTCAGGGAGCCAGCCGATTCTGCCTCTAAATATCCATGTAATCAGTAATGACTTCCTTTAGGGCCTGTTTCCTCTTGACCAAGGAGCCATATTTGTTCAAACCTGTTAATAAGTTTTTTTTCAACCAGCCTCATCAGAAAGCTTTGATTAACGGCTGAATGCTCTGCTGAATACCCTATGACAGATCTAAAGTCAGTTCAGCCTAAAAACTGTTTGCTGTGTGCCTACCATGTGTCAGGAGCTAGGGGAGCTACAGAGATGAGGACTTACAAAATGGACACATTCAAAACTAGCCGTGACAAGGAGTATTACGAGAGCACAGAGGCAGTGCAAAGACAATGCATAGACAGACACTGGCACATACCCTCTAAGAACGTGCCATCTAAAGTTCATAGCATGGAAGAAGACAGGAAAGGACACACAGTAAAAGGACTATTAATGCAGCATAATGAATATGCTCCACCAGACTACCCCTCCTCTGTCCAGTAACAACACTGGTTACTCTATACCAGGCCCTGCTCTAAAGGCTTTCCATGTATTAATTCTCTGTATCCTTATAGCAACCTAATACTAGTATAATTTTCCCATTTTAAAGATGAGGACGTTGAGGAATGTGCCTACCTAACAAGGCACGCGTAACAAGTTGCAGGTCCAGATATATGAACACAGGAAATCTGGCTCTAGAGCCCACAGTTTATGTTTCAAAACCAAACTATATCTGGCTTCAACCTCACTGGGGCAGATAGAGCTTTCAGTGTCAGTCATCATAGAGGGCTCTTCCTTTTCTTAGGGTCCTCTAAGAGTCTAGGGGGCTTACATAGTCCTGAAAATATGGGGGAAGGGCAGTTTTCAGGCTCCCATGATGGCATTTGGGAAGAGAGATGCTCTGACAAGCTGGCTCCACACACCCCTGCCGTAGGGTTCACACCCCAAAACCTTCATCACCTCTTCCCAATCCAAGGTCATACCACCTTCTGATCTAGAGGGGGGTGGGGGCACTATGTTCAGCCATTAGCAGACTACCCTCTCCCCCGCACATATCTTCCTTCCAATTCTAGTAAATCATTTTCCTCATTAAAGACAGAGCCATCCCTTCTGCCTGTCCTCCCTTCAAGCCCACCCCCTCATAGAACATCCATAGCCTGGGCCTGGGCTTTGGAAACAAAGGTCTCTTAACTCTTAGGAGAGACAAGAGCATAACACTGTTCAGTCTTGACATTCCTACCAGGTAAATAAGCAGAGTTAACTTCTCATTCAGGTTAAATCACTTCCCAAATATTCTTGGATGTAAAGGGAATTTCACTTTTGTTCTTGAAATGCTCCTATGAAGCAAGTCTCCTTAAATACAGAAACCACCTTTGGGCTAAATTTCAAATTAAGGATTTCCTTGCAGTTCTCATACTTAAAATGATGCAAGATTATTATTGAGCTGGTGGGGGGCGCGGGGGTGGGGAAGAGAGGGGGAAGACTGCCAGGAAGCCCTCAGCCATGGAGGTGAGTGCCTGACCCTGTGATGTTGCCTTGTCTGTATAATTTGCTGCGTGTTGCATCATACAGAATATGCCAGCCTTTTTCCGCCTGCTCAAAAAAAAGGTGATGCTAATTAGATCAGGCAAATAGCTGCTGTTGTTGATTCATTTGAAAATGATTATTCCAAGGCAGTGTGTTATTACCCAACAAGTCACAGCTTTGCCTATTAATGCTCTGAGGTGGCTGCCAGACTTCAAAGTCTGAGGTGGAATTTGAGGCTAGCAGTGCCTGCTGGGTCACTATTACAGCCTTCATCTGAGGACAAGGAACAATCTATTGACATTTAAGAATTTAATCCCTTCTGGTCAGTATGGACTCCACTATCAATTCAGTGCTAATAAATATCAGTTGGGACACTTACCATGTGCAAACATAATACAGTAGATTACACAAAAGCAAATATGAAATCAAGGTTCACTATTAAGGTTCTTACATTTACTGAAAGAGCTGAGATGCTGAGCCAAGTAATAATGCAGGATCTTGCAAGTGGTGTAACTAAGTGAAATAATTAAGTAAAATGCATTTGATAAAGTGCCAAGTTTTCCACATGTTGGTTATTTAGTATATCAGAAATATAAACAATGGGCTATGGGAACACTAAGGATGTAAAGATTCATTTTGTAGAGGGTAGACATGGGAATCAAAATGAGGAAAAGCTTTAGGAAGCAAGTCTCATCTGAGCTGCTTTTAGAAGCAGGAGTCAAGTTTTGAAAGTGAGTGAATCATTAGCAAGACCAGGAGCAGGGGAGCTGTGTTTAGGTGGTCCAGTTTGGAACTAGGAGGCAAAAAAGAAGTAATCTGTGTACTTGTTAAGTGTAATCAGATCATGGAGGGTTTTCAATCTGAACATAAAAGGTTTGGATCTTCTTTCTACTGAAAATAAATGATGATGCAGGAAACAAGTGTTTCTCAGTAAAGACTGCATGTAAAAAACAAACAAACAAAAAACCCCCCATGCATATGAAAATGGCCACAAGTAAACTTGCAGTTATTGAAGTTAACCTATAAAAAGTGTGAAAATAATTTTTACTCATTTTTGAGGGTTGTGCTTCCAGAGGCACAGATTCTAGATAAAAATTGGGACATTATAATCTAATAACATTGAAACAGAATTCATTGCTACCAAATAAAGAACATGTTTTCCCTTTTTGTCTTCCATTTAAATCCCCCTTCCTCCTTGGGAGACTGTTAATATGCTGAAGTGGAGCGTTTAGCCCACCTCCAAACCTTAAAATGTAGTTAATTACAAGATAGGCCAATTTAAACTTTACGACATACTCGATACCAGAATGTGTGGTGGGTTGTTCCTGTTACTCAGCGGAAGGACGGTGGTATCAGCAGGTGAAGGAAGCGTGCAGGCTGCTCTGGTCCAGACACTGGACACAGCTCCTCACCCAGTGCTGCCTCTACCGGCTGGAGGACAGATCACTTCACTTCTGTCTCAGACTACAGAATGAGGAGATTGCACAGGATTACCTCCCTTTTAGCTTCCGCCTCAAATAGTCTGTGAAACCAAAGAAGAAAAATTATAGAACATGGTGCAACTTAAAAGCATGCAGTAAGAATGCAGGAGTGACTGGTTATGTAGTGTCTTCCTCACAAAGCTCACTTCTTGTGATAACATGTATTAGAGCAGTGGGTCCACTTAGGCAGAGCAGAAGGCAGACAAGGAGGCCAGGGGCACCAATTACCTGGAGTAAGCAATGATTTTGTTTTCAAACTAACAGAATTACATACTCTTCTCCCCAAAGCTCAACCTACAAATGGCATTTAAGAAGTCAGAAATGAAATGCATCTGTATACATAATTTCCCATTTTTTGCAATCTCCCAATTTTATCCTATCAAATAATGTAATTTTATCCTTGTAGTTAGATTATTTCCTTCAGAGTGGCACAACCTGCAACCTAAAATACTAGGAAAATATAGAGAATATACCTTGAGGACAAAGGCTATAAATAATTTTTCATATCTTTTCAAATTGATTGCTATCCTTATCAAGTTTGTAAGATTCTCTCTGAAGAATCTTATCTGCATGGCAGGTACCTGCATGCTGCTGTTTTATTTCATTTACCTTTCCATGCCTTTGAGAGTTAGTATGAGAAATGTCATAATTCAGTTTAAAAAACTTTCACTGTCCAGGAATTAATTGACCTGAAGATTTCAGGAGACAAAGTCAACTTCCCCCATAATATAAGTTCATATTACAAGAAGCTTCTTAATAATGAGAGAAGGAGGGCACACAGCTCAAAGTAGAAGTATCTATGTTGGGCAGACCCTCATAAAGTAAATACAATGAGGAGATAATATGAAAAAGTATTCATGTTCTCTTTCTCTGCAGCCTCTCAGAGCTCCTGATCTTCTCTCCAGTCAGTTGGCAATATCATTCTACCCGGTGTGGTGGGGGGGGTGGGCGGGGAATAGATTGGTATAGAAGGAATGCAAGGAAAAGGAAAAAAAATATTTGACGTTCAATATAGGATTTTGTAGCAAGACAACAACCATGCAAGCCAGGTGAGGGGGCTTTCTATATTCCTTTATTTCTGTCTTTAACATAACCAGAAACAAGATTGGAGAATGAAGGTCACTGAGTCCTCGTATAGTGCAGAGAAACTATTCTTTCTGCTATGGCAGCCAGGCACAAGGCTTGCTTGCTGTGCTACAGTAGGAGGAGGATATGACAAAGGCGAAATAAAAGAGAAATGCTGCTCTGGCCTCGGGGGTGGTCAAGCAAGAAGGAGAAGGGAAGAGGCAGACGGCGGAGACGAGAGCTATGTGGGGACGGCTGTCCTGCCCCACACCCACAGGCTTCCCCGGCCCGTGTGCAGTGGCCCACGCTGGGCAGAAGTGGCAGCCTAGCATTGTTGTTTAGCCAGAAAGGGCCTGTGTTCAGCTCCCGCAGGGAATCCCTGACTCCTTAGGGCACAGAAGGTATCCAGAGGTTAGCCTGTGGATAGGCTTGTGAAGGACACAGGAGGTTCCTGAAGGTGTGGCTAGTGAGTCGTCCAAAACGACTACTTCATCAGGATCCATAGTCCTTGTGGCGGAGGACACTGGGCCTGGGAGGAGGGTAGCTGGAGAAAATAGAGAACGTCCAATTAAATTTGAATTTCAGATAAACAACAAAGAATATTATATGTAATATTTAGGGCATACTTAACGGTAAAAAAAAATTCATTGTTTATCTGAAATTCAGTTTTAAATAGGGTATCTTGTATTTTTATTTGCTAAATCTGGTAACCCCTACCTGGGCCTGACCAAGAGCTGCTGCCAGGCTGCAGGGAGTCCTGAAGCCAGCTAGACCCAGGAGAGGCAGAGTCAGTAGACCAGGGGCACCCCCATGCCTGTATCAAGAGCATCCCCAGGAGTATGACCACACCATAGGCTACACCAGTCAGGGACGTAAGAGCAAATGCCAACAAAATAAGAATGGACACGTAGAAGTGGATGCTGCCACAGCTGAGCCAGTGGGTGGGGCAAGGACACCGCATGCATCTTGAGTGCCTTTTTCAAAGCCCTGAGGTCACATATACTCCATCGAGAAGCCACATTAGGAAGAGAAGCACTTGAAAGGTAGAGCAATTTATTTGCAAATTATTGTATCAGACACAGCTTTAAACAGGAATGAGCTGGAAAATAGATTTTTCCCTGATATTCTGATCTGGGGTTCATGAAGGAAAGAAATCAGTTGTAGAGACAAATCTTCAAAGTGCATTTTCGTTGCACTTTTGAGTTGCAATGTGAGCAAACTGCGATTCCCTACCTCACACCTATCTTCAAGAACTTTGTAACTAAAGAGAAAGAATGATAGATTATCAGGATAAAGTCTGACTATGCCCCTACCAATGAAGTCACACTCTCACCTTTTACTCCTCCTAACTCCTGAGGCCCTAGAGTTCTTTGACCCATAGCTCTGACCTACAGAAGAAACCTGATGGATGTTAGCAGATGTGGTTCTTCCCTAGCCATCCCAATCTAAACCTCTGCAAACTGGTGTAATGTGGTTTCAGATCCCCCCACATTGCCATAGGATCCAAATACAGGCCAGAAAGATCCCTTGCAGTGCTGTGGGCACTTGGAGGTCCCCCCCATGCCGCCTCCTGCCAGTGCACTGCATGAGCAGCTGACCACCCCCCCGCTCCTTGGAGAGGGTCCAGGTCTCCTTCCTTCCTCCCAAATAATGAGAACATAATTAGCATAAACTGGAACAGATTAACGTAGAGCTGGGGAAAGGGCTAGATATACATTCTTTAGAAACAGCCACAGACGCTTGGAATATTTTAAACTTCTCTGAAAGTTTTAAGTCCTCCCTACCCCCAAGTAATAGAAACTTGTTTAAAGGGCCTAGAGGCCTATCTGTCCAGCTTCTACCAGACGCATGAATCCCCTGCACAGCTCTGGGTCAACTGGTCACAAAGGCTCTGCTTAAACCCTCCAGTAACAAGGTCTCATTACCCCCAAGGGGAGCTGCCACTCCCATTCCTGTAATGGCCATAGAGAGGATACAAAGCAGAAAATGAGTTCCAATAATCTTAAGAAGTCTTGACTATTACAATTCCTACTTTCCCAGCATTCTGTTTGACCCAGTTTATTTTTCAAGACTCAAATATGTGTCAATCTTTATAGTCAAAGAAAACTCATTGAAGACAAGGTATTTCTCTTTTGAAGACAGAATCAACAGCTTAGAAGGCATCAGTGACAAATGGATGCTGTTTACTGCAGAGTTAGTGGAACCCAGGTCTCATTTAAAATGTAAATGAAATTCTCCCTAGCTTTCTATCCCACATTCTGTGGAAGTTCAAGGTCCCTCCACGATTTCTGGAAATTCCCAGGGGCTTATGTTCTCATGACCACTTTTGGCTCCTGTTGATTTTACTCACTTCTTGCCTTTTAGGCTCTTCTCTTCCTCTGTTCATCCTCATCTCCCCCCAGACTCAGGAAACTCTACCCCTTTGCCTCCCTTTCTTACTGAGCTCAAACAAGTAACTTATGAAACTTTGGGTAGATGAGCCATGTAAACGACTTAAAATTGAGGATTACACATTCTTAAAAATCCTCTAGCCCCGCTGCCTGCTGTGACCATCTTTCTGAATAGGCTCCAGCCTCCCACGATGGCTCCAGCTCCTGGCTCTCCCTCCCTTTCCTTTCTCCTCTCCTCCTGGCCCCTGTCCACCCGCAGATTTCTTCATTTCTGACCTAAAACTGTTAGCTATCTATGTTTATCTTCTTCCTACTCCTGCCCTTAAAACTTATCAAAATGGTTCCCTAAACAAAGAGTTCCCTTCCTAAGAGGGGTCAGGTGCCAAGTGTAAGTATATATAATATATATTTTTACCCACTATACCTCCATGGACAGTATTGGCCCCAATCCCTAAGGAACTAATTTTCAGTCTTTCATCTCTCATCAGTGATATGGTATATGGAGGACAAGGGAACCTAACCTTGAATTACGGTAGCAGAAAAACGGGGCCAACGCCTTCTTTTTCAAGAGCACAAGGAGAACTTCTTGGCTGAAATCCCCACGGATGCCCTCTTTGTGGGTGGGCTCGGTGCCCCCTCCCCACAGCAGCAGGTTCATCCTACCTCTGCATATGCAGTGTGGACCTCGGAATGCGGAGGGTGGTAATCTTCACTGCAGAGGCACTTGCTGGTGCAGGGGGAACAGTAGATAAGCAAGTGTCTGATAGTCAAATTCCAAAAGGTCACACACATGCGCCCTGTACAGCAGATGAGTCAGCTGTGACCAGAGCCCTTTTGGACGGGGGAACCCCAACAGTCCTACTCAGGACTTGACATAAAAGTGTGCCTGACTACACTGGTAAAGCAATTGAAAAGCATAGAGAATCAAAACAAAGAGTGCCTCTAGGTAAGGCAGGGCTGAAATCTGCACCCTCTTATTTGTGGCTTCAGTTTGTGCTTGTACTCAGGTGTTTGTGTTCTTCCAGGGAAACAATAGGCTCATTAGAGCACAAGTGAGGAAGTTACTTAATAGGTTCGTAAGTCACCCCATTCTTACAACAGCCGTGCAGGGCTGCAGATGAGTGAGAATCACTGATGAAGCTTTAAATTGATATATTCACTGAAGCGTGAGCTATCAATACTGACCTTGTTTGCTGCTTCCCAAGCAGGCAAGTGGAGTTCTCTGGAACCTTTGAGTAGCGAGTTATGCATTTAAGCTGATTTCAAAGAACTGCATTTAACTTAACCAAATAGCTTCATTGAATTGTTTCTGGGTTTCCAAGGATTAAAATATTAGAATAGTGGTTTTAAACTTTTTTAGTTTTAGTCATCTAATTTTTTAAAAAACTCTAGTTCTGGCAGAAGAGTCTGTCTTCTAACTGTCTCTTTCTGGAATGAAAACATAGTTGAAAGGTTGAGATTTGCAGCTGGAGCAAACCCACTCTGTCATAGTAGCTGACTGTAATCTACTGCTTGCCGATTACTAAACCCTATGATATGCACCTTAATATGCATCATTTTATTTAATTCTCACCTTGACCTTGGGAAGGCATTAAGACTTAAAGTGGTAAAATGAATTACCCAAGATCTCAGAGCTAATTAAGAATTAAGATTCAAACCTAGGGCCTGAGCTCTTAGCAGGTACCCTGTATTGGCTCCAATGTGATTCTACAGATACGTAAGTCCGTGACTTTTTCTTAGTTGAAACTATATTACAAGAAATAAAAGTTGACCATGAGTATTTATTTCTCTTGTTTCCTATTACGTAAATGGCATTCCTTTTGCCCAGGTGCTCAGCTTTATCTAAATTCTCAAATTCAAAATCCAACCTCTTAAATACCCCTCTAGCCGGTATCTCCTCCAGCGCTGCTGTATGTTGGCTCCCCTTCTCTCCTTCCAATCCAGTTTCCACACTGTGGCCAGAGTCCTTGTTCCAAAATACGCAGTTGGTCATGTCCCTCCACTACTTAACGCCATCCATAGCCTCCTATTGTCTACTCTCTATCAAGTGCAGGCTGTCCATACTCCTTAGCATGGCACCCAAAGCCTGTCATGATCCAGCCCCAGCCTCCTTTGTAGATTCTCTTTTTGCCTCTCATTCTTAGGTGTACAATTCAGGGATAGTATTACTCTTTACTTCTCAAACTCAGGTTCAGAAAACTTAAGTAACTTACCTACCAGCATTATTTAGAAGCCCTGCTCACAGGGGAGCAGAATTTGGTAAGTTTTCTGGGAGAAGCAGAAATCATAGTTTGGGGAGTGGAAAAAGCCTTACTGATTATCTATTGTGCATTTTCCTTGTTTTTCAATGAAACACGAAAGTCCAAAGTCAGAAAGTGCCCTACCAAACTCACATAGCCACTTAGGGTATTTTAGCCTATTCATACTAAGCTTCTCCCCAGATCAAGTATTTCTGTTCTGTGATTTACACATTCAGTAAGTGAAAGTATCCACCTGCCTTTTATTTTAAGCCTCATAATTTCCAATTTAATTGTATTGCAAGCTTGTACATTGAAGGGATAAAGTAATTGCCACATTTAGAAGGCTTTCACATGTTTTTAAAAAAATCACAGAAGACTTATTAACCCTGCAGTTTCTTGGCCTGTTATTCATTCTCTGATTCATTAAATATCCACTGACTCTGTTGCATACCATATATTCCACACATCAGGCACTCTGGAGACAAAGACAAGAAATTATTTTCCTTTTGGGAGTTCACCATCTAGTACAGACAAAAATGTGCATAAATTTCTTTTTTCATTCTATATAACAGCCTTAAAGGAGGGATGTACAATGTTCTCCGGAAGCACAAAGAAGTAAATGACTCAAGGAAAGTTTGCCGGGAAAGATGCAGACTTCTGTGCTGGGCTAAAGAATGAGGTGCGTTGCCCCAGCAGAGACAGTGCGAGGAATGAGTCTGAGCAGACACATTGCCCACCGTTCCAAGGAAGGCATCTTTCTCCTTTTTCCCAAAGAGTCATGAGATTTCGAAAATAACTAGCATACTGCTGGCAGTGGGCAAGGAACTCTTAAAAACAGTTTAGGTGTAAAAACTCACATAATCCTCAAAACAATCCCATTGTATAGATGAGGAAACAGTGACACAAGGAAAATTAAGTAACTTGCCTAAGGTCACAGAAGTGGCAAGTCATAGAATCAAGATTGGATCCCAGCAGCCTGGTTCCTGAGTCAGTGGGTTCAACCACTACACTGCTTTGCCTCTAATATATTTCAGAATACAATGCTAAAACATTGCTCTGGTAGTGGAAGACAATTACACTCTCATCTCAGCCAGTCTGAGGCTTAGCATATGTACCTTGAGTTAGATTGGTGAACCTCTTATTCCCTCTCAGCAGTAACCAGGCTAAATCAATCTTCTTGGGTCTAGACCAGAGGTTGGCAAACTTTTTCTGTTAAAGGGCCAGATAGTAAATAATTTAGGCTTTGTGAGCCATATGGTCTTTGTCACAGTTACTCATTTTTCCTGTTGTAGCACAAAAGCATCTATAGACAATATGTAAACAAGTGAGTCTTGACTATGTTTCAGTAAAACTTCATTTACAGAGACTGACATTTGAATTTCATATAATTATCAAGTGTCACAAAATATTATTCTTCTTTTGAATTGTTTTCAACCATTTAAAAACCCATTGTTAGCTTTCAGGCCATAAAAAACAGGCAGCAGTCTGGTTTGGCCTGTGGCTATAGTTTGCCAACTATTGGTTTAGAGTCTAGAGCATAACTTCCCTTTTTAAAGGAAACTCTCCGGGAATCAGCTCGGTGTTGAACGTCCACTGGGTACTCAATAAATGTTAACTAACACTCCAGGGTACCTCATACGTATGTGGTAGAGGGAACACCATGACCTGGAAGGAGCACGGGACTAAGGATTAGAAGACCAACCTGGAGTCCCAGATCATTACTTACTTAACAGTAACCTTAAGACAGCTATTAACCTCCAAGCAGGCCTTGGTTTCCTGCTCATTTGTCATGGCCAGTGACAGGCCATGGTATCCTTACAATAGCTCTGTTTACTTGTATTGTGCTTATAAACATGGCACTTTGCATATGTTAACTTGCTTAATACCACAGCACCGAGATATGTACTAAAAATATCCCCATTTTTAAAATTTATTTATTTATTTATTTTTGGCTGTGTTGGGTCTTCGTTGCTGTGCACGGGCTTTCTCTAGTTGTGGGGAGCGGGGACTGCTCTTCGTTGTGGTGTGCAGGCTCTAGGTGCACAGGCTTCAGTAGTTGTGGCACATGGGCTCAGTAGTTGTGGCACATGGGCTTCGTTGCTCCGTGGCATATGGGATCTTCCCGGACCAGGGCTTGAACCCGTGTCCCCTGCATTGGCAGGTGGATTCTTAACCATTGCACCACCAGGGAAGTCCAAAATATCCCCATTTTGCAGATGATGATTAGAAAGACTAGGTAACCTGCCCAAGGTCACACAGCTGGTAAGTGGCAGGGACAGAACTTGAATCCATTATGGCTTCAGAATCTGGCTCTTGACCCCAGGCTATAATACCTTCTCTTTATAAACGAGGGAGGTCTCTTCCTCACCAAAAAAATGCACCCATACAAACCCCTTCCTACCCTTGGAATAAGGCGTGAGGAATGTTGGCAATGAATCTGAAACATAAGCTCAAAAATAAAATATGTAAACAAGTTCTATTACTCCTACCTGGCATTTATTGAGCACTTGCTATAGATCCAGATTGAATATTTTACTCTTGTCTTGTTTCCTTCTAACAATAATTTTATGAAATAAGTACTATTATCAACCCCTTCCACAGATGAGAAAATTGAGGCTTAGAGAGATGAAATACTTGTTCAGGGTCCCAGGATGGTAAATAGCAGAGCTGAGATTTGAACACATGCCACCCGATCTCAGAGTTCAGAGGTGGCAGTGACACTCTTTCAGGCATACTTGTATGTGTTACTATTAGTGTTGCATTCAGCTGTGTTATAGGTTAAATATGGCTTTGACAGCTGGCTTGAGAACCTAACCACTACTTAGAACTCAGCTTCCATGGGAAAATGAATTGTGAGCTTAAAACAACTCATTTACAAGCAGATTTTGGAAAACAGCCACTTGGTGAATTGGGGGCCGCATATGTGTCTTGGCACAGTTGGAATGATGTTCTTGCTCTCTGGTTTGTTTGCTTATATGTCTGTCTTTATTGTATATGAGTGTTAGAACCTTTCGCCTTTGGGGACGGACTTGTCTCATTCCTCTTACCTTCCTGATACCTACTGCACTGCTTCATCTGCAATTGACAGCCAGTGATCTGCTGGGTAACTCCTGATCGCTAGAGGAGGGAGCTGTACAGTGACAGCTCTCATCGGCCACCCCAAATTTTGCCTCCAAACATACTGGAGGAAGCAAAATAATCTATGATCGTGTCTACAGACCCACGTGCTGCCCTGTTATTGAATTACATTGAATTGAAAGGCGATATGGATCAAAGTCAATGTGAGTGAGAAGCATAAGGAGACTGAGAAGTGGCTCTTGTAATCTCAGAAATGTGGCTCCTTGACAAGGACCTCTGCGTGAACCCTGCAGACACTGGGTGGCTTGCCGGGTACTAACAACAGTCCTTATTAAGCTTGTCTTGTTCATTTGCTTTTAAAGCATGTGCTGTATTTATTAGCAGTGCTTATGAAGGAGTCTCCTTAATGCTAGTTTAGCAACACCTTTCCCTGGGGTATTTTCTGGATTAGCAACACCTTTCCCTGGGGTATTTTCTGTGCCTAGAGCTATGGAGAGGGGTAAGAATGAGTTCAAGTCTGAGATCCAGGACTGGCTTGCAGTGTGACCTTGCTCAAGTCACTTCATCACCAACCTTCTATTTCCACCTCTGAAAAAATAACAGTGCTGATACCTGCCCTCTAACTCTCAAAAATAAATCAGTGTCTGAAAAGTGCTTTGAGCTTTTTCATATAAAGGCGAGCATTCCTTACCATCATTAATTAACATGTATTAATAGAAAGAGTAGTACAGAAAACCCAAAGGTGATCCAAAATAGTGATGAACAAACCTGTCATATTGTATTAGCAACTGTCACAGAACAGGCAATGGAAATGAACAGCTTCTCTTCCTAATACTGCAGAGTTTTTCTCCTACAAACTGATTCCTGTGAAATTCAATTTAGGGGAAAAAAAAAAACCTTGTATGACAAGTTATATTCACTTGGAAATTTCTTAGCAAGTAATGTAGTTTTCTGAAAAGGGTGTGGGAGGGAAAGCTCACCTCTTTCCTAATTTAATGACTGCCAACTGTACGTGATCCTATAATAGAGAAGGGAGCATCCATTGACCACCATTACAACCAAGGTTTAAATATGGGGACACATTAATTTTTTTAACGCATTACCTCTTTTCTCCTTCATTGGGCTATTTTGGCTGAAATAATTTGACAGCAAAGCAACCTTTGGTCTTGTATGAGAGGTTTTGCTGGCTCTCTCCTTGCACCTGTGTCTGTCTGTGCAGTAAACCTGACTGTAGGACTCTCATCACAAATGAACTGTCATATCATTACTACAGTTGATGCAGTATTATCTGTCTTGAAATTAGAATCAGTCTGGCCAGGCTAGGCGTTCACTTGCCATAGAGGCTAATTCACTTCTTGAATATGCATTCATGGAGATGGGCCTGGATTTGGAATCCAGGGGGAGTACACGTTAAGAGCAGATTTTCTGAATTAGCATGGTGAGAGGGAAGGGTCCTTCATTTAGAGGGCTGCAGATGCCGCTCCCTCTTGTTCATTACAATTGCATTTCATCAGCTTTATGATGTCCACATGTCAATTGAGTGTGAGGATTTTTCACACAAAAGAGCCTCAGGGAAAACGACTCCACTAGCTAATCAGCTGATTATCATACCTCAAATGGGCTGCAGTACTTGCTGCTCCCAACCTGTATGGGCAAGAGCGGAATTGAAGATTAAGATTGCAAAGAAAGAGGGCTCTTCAGCCAGTTTAAGGAAATTAAAGAGGAATTTGTCAGCGAGAAGAAGAAAGAACTACAGGAGCTGAAGAGAAAGCCTTTGAAATAGATGGGTGTTCAAAATAAAATGACTGATGTTTTTCTTTAAAAGGGGGTTGGTGGGAGAGGGTGAAAGGTTAATTAACTATATTATCTGCCCATTTATGCCCAGCTGTGTAAAGCTCTGTCTGCCCCTGCCCTGGATTTTAAAACCAAGATTCAAGAACCCAGCCCAGTGTCAAGAAAAGTGTCTTGGAGTAATTGAATTAGTTTCCAACAAGTCAACTATTCACAACTGCCCCTCGGCACCTCCTTACAGATTTCCTTGGATTGTTTGGAAATTAATTGATTAATATCAAGGAAATGATGATATTAAGAGAAGAAAACCACATCTCCACATCTCCATAAAGAGTGCTAGCTTGGGGAACTATTAATGAAAGTCATTAATTGAGACTTTTATTATCAGAGGTGTATTTTTATATTCTTTGAGGAGAAGAAACTAATGGGAGGTCTTTTTTCTGTTTTTGTCTAAAATTTACCGAAGTTTCTCCCAGCTCCCTAGGGTCTTCCTCAAGTCTATCTAAAATGCAGTTAGAGCAGAGGCTGTCTTTTGCTTCACAGCGCGTCTGCCTTATGCTTTCATCAGAGGAGTCTAACTCACACAGATGCACTATTTAACAATGCCATCCCCTGCTTTCATCAGAAGGGGGAAGGTTGCAGAGCCGAGCCCTGCAGAATAAGGGGGGCAGGTCCCCTGTGATCGGCGAAAGCTGAACATCGGTGCCAGTTTCCATCTGTCATGATAGCCTATCTTCGAACCTTCAATCTGTCAAAAGCTCGCTGCCTGGCTGAAGGCTCCAGGAGATTTGGTGCACTAAACACATTTGACAACAGCATTATCACTGCAAGGAGCCAGCAAAATGCCATCAATGTGTTAATTGTAACTGGCTATGTAAAGTGTCACTTCCCATATCATTTAACACCAGCTTCATCTCTTTTGCAGTTCCTAATTTTCTACACTTTATAAACATATGGATTGTTCTTGTAACAACAATGTGATCTTTTTAACAGAGGTTTAATTTTGCTTGGATACACTGCACTCAAGCTTCTAACCGGGAAACAGCGACAGGCATGGAGGGGTGCTGGGAGAGGGGAAGTGGGGAAGAGAAAATAAAGGGAGACTTGAGAAACTAGAAGTTGGTGGGGGGGGGGGAGATGGGAAAGGCCAGCAGGAGTTGAAGCTTCTCATGCAGTGCTGCTGTTATATTATTTTACATGCGTGGAATGGTGGTGCTTTTTTCAGGGTATGTTCTTACTAATGGGTAAATAATTCTGTCTCTCTTGCAGAGGATGAAAAATGTATATCCAGAATTTTTGCAGGCAGTGAGCTTTCCTCCACCATAATATGAACAGTTTTATAATGATAAACATGAGAGCAGTGCATAAATAAATGAAAAATCCCCCTTGAAGATCTGAATGGGTTTTTAGCACCCAAGTACCTAATATTCAATTTCTGGTACAACCAGGGCCAGGTGTTAAATTTCTCTAGTTACTGTCACTAATGCAAATTAGATTCTTTTTCTGCTCGTAAAAAATCAAATCCACATTAGAAATTAGCTATAAAATGTAATGACTTAAATGCTATAGTGTTTTACAAATCTCCCTGCATTTCTATGGTAGATAATGCTGTAAAACTGAGAGAAGATAATAAAATATGGTAGGAAGTTGAGTTATTTAAAGGTCTTTTGTGACTGCTTACTTAGAAATGTGATGTATTCTTTTGCTCTTTACCTTCCCTGTCCCCCTTCATTGTGGGAAATGAGCACATTTACGATTCCATTTTTTACAAGCTTAGAAGTAATCAAAATTCATTTTTAAATGATGCCACAAGAGCTGGAGAAATCATTTGCATTATTGAAAAAAATATCACCCAGAGAAGTTTACAATACCTTTGCAACTTTTAATCATTGGTATTGTAACCATCCTGAGGAAAGTTGCAAGTGGTTAAATAAAGAGCTTAATTAGCATTTTAAAACTCTTCGTTAACAGTATCACCAAATTTACCTCCGGGATTGTTTCATAGTCTGCACCCACTGCCCTACCCCATTCCCTTGTACAAAAATATCCAAATGCAAAGGAGAAATTTTCCTTTAAAACGGAACATTTGATTTTTAAAAAATTCTACAATACATAGCAGAGCAAAATTGAACTGAGAGCATAAAAGCTATGCATTTATCAAAATTTAAATCCTAGCAACACGGATTTAGCAGCATATTTTACTCTACCTCTGCCAAGGACCCAATTGAGGTCCTTAAATTAAAATCATAATGAAAGTTTAGGCCCTGATGAATTAAGAGCTTTTACAAAACAAAGTTATGATTAAGATTAACATTTCTGAACTCAGCTAAAGTAATGTAGCTCACAGAACAGATTTATGTGAAGAATAAACTCCATGATCAAGGAAAGTGGAAGAGAACAACAATTTTTGAGCAGGTACTATGTGCCCAGAAGGGCGGTGTTGCATGAATATTTTCATTTAATTTTTTTAGTGGGGAAACTCAGTGTAGGTAACTCACACGAGGCCACACAGCTAACCCAACTCTTCACCGGTGTCCTTTCTATCATCCCCTGATGTCTCCCAGAGGTGGCCTGGAGAGACCTGCAGACACCACCAACCAAGGGAAGGTGCCTCTCCCAGCCTCCACCTCAGGGCCAGTCAAGCCCTCCTCCATCTCCTGTAGCTTCCGAGCCACGAGCCACGGCACTGTCCCCAGGGTATGGTGACTATGTTTAGATTCTTCACCTTGGCTGGGAGAGCTTCCGGCAGGATTGTTTCACATTCCTCTTTAACTTCCCAAGCACAGTAGTGTCTGATCTGCTAGTAAGGCAGAACTTTCACTGGGTGCCTCATGTTAGAGTAGGAAAAAATAGGAAAACACATGGCATCTTTCCTAGGAAACCCCATGCATTTCTTAAGATTCACATCCTGCCTTAGGCTGCTGATCTACTGTACTCATTCCAAGTGGCTTTCTTGAATTTTCTGTAACATCTACAGAGACTTTGCCTTTATACCATCCCTTGGTAAGTGGTAGGTCTTGGTACATGTAATCAGATGCCTCTACCAATGATGAACAGAAAGTTCTCCTCTTCCAGCTGCCTCTTGTTCCAAGGTTATTCTCCCTTTGATCTTGGCATGGATCCATCCATACTTTCTGCATCTGGCAACTGTGCCTCTTTTTCTTGTCCAGTGGCATTTCCCTACAACGTCCTACTTACTTACTTTAGCTTTTGTGCTTTTTTCCACATCCTTCATGCAAATCCGCTCTCAGAGGAGAGAAATTAATTCACAGTAAGATATAACAACTGATAGGATCGACCATGTTTTGCCTTCATAGGTGTTTGAAATTAAAAATCAAGCCTATTCCTAAAGGAGTTCGGGGCTGCTGTTCTGTTGGGCATGGGTGAGACCCTTCCCAGCCTTGACCACATGTGCTCAAACCTGCCTCCTCTTATGTTTGGCCCTGTAGGTAACAACACATTTTAAATTCTTAAAAATATTTATACTGGGTTGAATAGTTCCCCCCCCCAGAATCCATGTCCACCTGGAACCCATGAATGTGACCTTATTTGGAATAGGGTCTTTGCAGGTGTCAGTTAAGATGAGGTCATACTGGATTAGAGTTTGGCCCTGAACCCAATATGACTGGTGTGCTTATAAAAAGAGAAAATTTGGACACAGACACACACAGTAGGAAGACAGCCATGTGAAGAGGGAGGCAGAAATAGGAGTTATGCTACCACAAGCCAAGGAATGCCAAAAACCAGAAGCTATGAAAAGGCAAGGCAAAAGGCAAAATGCAACTTTGGGCAATTATTTAACCTCTTTGTGCCTCAGTTTCATTGTCTCAAAAATGGAGACAAAACAAATGAAAAAAATTTTTAAATGGAGACAAATATACCTACCTCATAGGGTTTTAGTGATGATTTACTTATTATATGTAAAATTCTTAGAACATTGTAAGCATATATACTCTCAGTTTTCAGCTATTATTTTATTAATTTAAAAAGTAACATAATAAGGGCTTGATAAAAAATAATCATTATTATTACTGATGATAAAACGACTGTATTCTTGCCAAGGCAACAAACCAGTGGATTCAGATTTGATATCTATATCTGTAACTTATAACCTTACTAGCTATTGTGTGGCCTTGGCCAAGTTACTTAGCCTCTTGGTACCTCAGTTCCTTCATCTGTTTAATAAATCTAAAGATACTTTACAGGGTGGTACAGATTCTTTGTAGGGTGGTTGCAAGGATTAAATGAGATAAGGTCCTGGCAAATAACAAGCATTCAGTAAACACCCACCCTATCCTACCCCAACTCTGAAACAGCATGCTGCATTTCGCGTCGTTCTTGCTTTTGTAAATTACTATATCAAGATTCAGCACCAAAACATACTAGAAATTCCAGAACAGCATTTTAGAAAGTAACAAATTGTTACTTCCAACGCATTTTCCTAAAAATGCTAAGAAAGGCTTAAAGGCCTTAAACAAAGGCAAGCTTACACATTTAATGTGTGTGTTTTCTCTCTATTAAAATGATACACTGCATAGTCCCCATATTTGCTCGGCTTCATTCTTTAGCCTTTAGAGGCTAGAAACTGCCTGGATTTCTTAAATATAATAAGGATATTGTGATATAATGCCAGTACAGTGGATTCTTTCTTTTTATCTGTATAAGCTTTCCCACTAGCTTGGCTCTCACCACCACCTACTCTCTTCTTCCTCCTCCTCCCTGCCTCTCAGATCCGCTGCCCACACTCTGGTGTTAATGAATCTGAAGAGATGCTATTGGGAGAACAGGGGGAACTCTGTCCCTTCCAGCCACATTCCCTGTCTCTGATAGGCTGCTCTCCCATGTTTAATGGTTTCTGCTTTACTGAAGCTAATAGTGACAGTGCATGTGTGGGTCTGGGGGAAGGGAGAATTGATATTCAGATTTCTAGTCTAGTGTATCTGTTAGTTTCTGCTGTACAACAAACCATCCCAAAACTTTGTAGCTTAAAACAACAATCACTTATTAACTCACAATACTGTGGGCCAGCAATAGAGGCTGGGCTCAACTGGGCAGAAGTCCTGTTGGGTTCACTTGGGTGTACTCATACAGCTGAACCCAGATGGCAGGTCACCTGGAGACTGGTTAGTCTAGGATGACCTCACTCACATGTTTGTCTGGGCTGCAGCTGGAATAATGAAGGTAGCTGGCCCACACATGTCCTCAGCAGGCTAGCCCAGGCTTATTCATATGCTGGTGGCTGGTGGCCACAGGGTTTCCAAGAACAGCAAGAAAGAATATGTCCTAATACCCAAGTCTCTGATTGAATCATATTTGAATTGTCACATTGGCCAAAACAAGTCACATAGCCAAGCCATGTATGAGGGGACTATTCAAGGGCATGGATAAAGGGGAGGGAAATGATTTGCAGCCATTTTTACAGTCTTCTTAATTAGTATTTCCCATCCATTCTTCATTCAGTTGTCTGGATGAAGTAGAGCACTTGTAAATGGGCATTAGGAAACCTCCATTATTTATACATATCAGAAAAAGAGAAACAAGAACCCCAGAAAAATTGAGTCCTCAACTCAAAAGAGAAACTTCAGAAGAATTCTCAGAAATGAGTGGCAAGTCAGTTGACAGTAGATAAAGGAATAGCTCTCATTTAGACTCTCCAGAGACGATTTTGAATAACAAGAATAATCTCTGGATACATATATAAAATTTTTGTGACTCATTCAAATGTCTCTTTTCCTATAAACATTAATTCAACAAATGCATACTGGACATTGAGGTAGGTGCTGATGCAGTTCTTTGTCCTCACGGAGGTTAGTGTCTAGTAGGGAAGACAGACAATAAAAATTACATATTCTTAATTGTGATAGTGGTACATGGTATCTGGGGCAGGTAGGTCCGGGTAGGTCAATTAAATGGCACAAGGTCCCAGCCCAGTTAGGGCAGTGTTAGGAGTCTTCTCTGAGCCCTGAAGGATGAGGTGAGTCCTTCAGAAGAAGGGGAGGTGGAAAGAAGACGAGAAGATGAGGCAGAGGCCAGTGTGAGAGGAGGAACCTATAAATGGGAGGGGCAGAAGGACCTTTATCTCTCGCACTATGTGAATTAGGCGATATGAGATAGGAGAAAGTGCTATTAACTGAATTAAACTATAAACATGTAAGCACAGTGTGGTAATCAGCCATGTATTACCCAATGTCCAACAGTATTCACTCTTTATGTCTCTTACCATTTACTGAATAACCAGAATGATGCATTAGGTCCCCCTCAGCCCAGCTGTCTCTTCAATGCTCGGCAAACCCATGCAGGCTAGGAGCTTATGAGGCCACAGGGACTCGTCATCTCTTAATATTTGGATTTTCAGGCTTTCTGAAAGTGTAAGAGATCTGGCAAAACTTGGCCTGCATTCCCACGTGACAACAATTGGTAGAGTGCCTGCTTCAGTTTAGACACCCTCCAGTTTGCCACATCCCTACCTGCCCGTTATGTTCCTGCCTGGCCCCTGTAAGCATCTAAGTTTGCAGCTCCTAGATTTTTATGTGCCACAGGATTTTAATTTTTAATGTAACTAATAATAATTACACCCAGGAAATGCTTTCAGCTCTTAAAATGGCAAATCGTTAAGTCAGCATGCAGAACTGCCTTTTTTCTTTTCTTTTTTGGGGGATGTTTTTCCTCCCCTCTTAGAATTTTGGTCCATCATTGTCACAGAGTTAGTCAGTGAATAAAACATGTGGGCCTATTACCTCCACAGCAATTAGGTCTAGACAGAATTATCAATGTACATTTTTACAATTGTTTTCATAAAATAAAACTCTTATTTCATAACAATATATAAGTATGTTTTCTCTTTTTTTCTGGTTTCAGTTTTGAAATTTTCAATCTTCCAGAGCAATTAAAACTGAAAGCATTTTAAAAGATCATGCTTTTATTTCAAGTTATACATTACATTCGTAAGGAAAAGCATAAACAATTATATGACTACATGGTGTGTTTTTAATACACTTAATTAATTAAAATCCAATGTAACAGGTACTTCCCTGGTGGTCCAGTGGTTAAGACTTTGCCTTCCAATGCAGCGGGTGTGAGTTCGATCCCTGGTTGGGGGCGGGGACTGAGATCCCACATGCCTGGGGCCACAAAACCAAAACATGAAACAGAAAGCAATATTGCAACAAATTCAATAAAGACGTTAAAAATGGTCCACATCAAAAAAAAGTCTTAAAAAAAAATCCAACGTAACAGATGATTTCTGTTGTCTGCTTACAACAGATATGCACCTCTTCAAGCTTTGGCCACCTGCTTTATTTTCAGACCCTCCTTTCATTTCTTATTTAAATACTATTCATGTAATCAGGGGTTTCAGGAGTCTGATACTATTATTACCTCTTGAAAAATACCTTTAAGACAAACTTTGCATTATACCTAGGATTAGCCATTCTAGCAACTTTTGTCATGTTGAATGGCACCTGTGTGAAAGACAAGCCAGGCATATGTAGCATTGAATTCTTCCTTTTCTTAGATTCTTTTAAAAGGGAAGAGGAAAAAATAAGAGCAATTTACTTTTTTTTTTTGTTTTAACTAAGCTCGAGTAACTAGCATTTAACATAATTATTCCAGTACGTTGGTTGCAGAATACTTTTAGGTCAGTGTCCATGTCCTCCAAATAAAATCCTAATTATTGTCAATTAAATGTGATCAGGAAATTTTGTCTTTGTTTAATCATTTTAGTGGTGTGAATATAAAGGACAGATAATTGCTATTCAGCTGGGATGGGCACAGAACTAAAGATTTGTGTTTCATTTTCCTCTTCTTCCGTACACTGTGTCATTGCTGGATCACACCCAAATCCTGATGGAAAAGGAAACATAAACGTATCACCTAAATGCTTCTGAAATGTAGCAAGCTGCTTTTCTAAATACAAAAACACTCCAACTAACCAGAGTCCATGGTTAACTAAATTTTTTACTGTAAGTCTTTTTCAAGGAGAAGGATGCAATGGGTACAATAGGGCACAGACTTATTTAGTCTGAATCTAAACAATCACACTCAATATCCGCCCCCCCCCACCCCTGGCGGATGTTCATCTGCACAGAACTAAGGGAACATTTAGCCGAAACTCCTGCACCTTCCTCACCTAAACCACCACCATGGTCCTTGGTGAGAATTATTGAGGTGTCTCGGAAACATTGAAGAATAAGCTAAGAAAGACCCAGAAGAGTGGAATGACATGGCTTAGAAATGCTTTCAGCAGTAGATCAAAATGAGAAGGGCTTTCTTCTTTATCATGGTTAAAAGGACAATTTAATGAGTCAGAATTTCAGTAACCAAGGTTTTGAGGTCAGAACGTTTTATGGATTACTTGGCATGAGGTTGACATACAACCAGGGAGCAGAGAGGTGGGACCGTCTTCACTTCATTCCACCAAGGGCTTGTAGAGCCGAAGCTCTATGGTCCCGACCTCAGTACAAGCTGAAGCACTTCACCCTGCCAAGCTCTATGCACTCCAAAACCCAAGAGCAAGTGAGGATCTTCATAAGGGCACCTCTGCCTTCCTCTCCTTTCATGGCCCCATTGCTCCCTCTCCTTCAGAGGCTGCCTGCCTCACCTACTGGCTTAGTAATGATCCATGAGCAATTCTTCCCAGTTGCTCTCTTGCATTGCAGGAACTGTGGCAGCAATTCCAGAATAACAGAATAGCTTTTTTAGTCTGGTAATTAAGACGGGAGTGACATTCAAACACAGCCTGGACAGAACGTGGCAAATTACTGTATTCTTTGTGTGAAAAGCTCTTCCCAGTCTGCTTTGTGTGCCCTCCTGGGATCTCATCATCTCCACTAAAAGTCAAAATGGGATTTTGTACCCTCTATTCCCTTATCTTTTTTCCCCATAATATATATCTGCTTTGTGGGAGCTATGTTTGTCAAAATGTGCTAATTTATGGTATTATAGGGAAAAATGAAACCTCAGCTTTCAATTCTTGTTCCTTCAGGCCGCTTTACTAAGAATCTCCTCCTTTCTCCCTCCCTCTTCTCTGTTTCTGGGTAGGTGATTTGCTAAACAGAACATGTTCTTTTTTCCCCCTGCAACATATGAGGCAGGCAAATGGCCACTTGTCATTCCTTTCTCAAGTATGTTATACATACAATTCTCTCACAGCTAATAGCTCCTTCTGTTGTCCATAATTTATCACTGTCAAGGTTCTTTACATTTTATTTTCTTCTTATGTGCTTCATGAGAAATCTATGCTTCTGCTCTTGTGGCCCTGGATTTCATTAACATAAACTGCATGATATCAAATAAATACATATTCTGTATCACACTAGAGTACGGGTTCTTTGCAAAGAACAGGATGTTATTTATTGGGTTTTTTTTTTTTTTTCTCATTTCCTTACCGTCTTTTTCTTTTGCCACTAAACCATTATGAAGTGAGTACCCAAGGTATCCTGGGTAATTAGCCATTACAGTACTGTCACAGAGGGTTCCACAGTCAATACAAAGATAATTTGGGCAATGGTGAATGACAGTGCTGTCCAGACTTTTGGGATAATCAAGGACACATCCAGCTGTACCAGACATCTGTCAGACCCATGAATCATTTCAACTGGCTCGACAATCGCCAGGCAGCCCCAGCGAAGGTAAACACTACAGCACACAATCACACAGCGATACTTGCTCTTGCATAAAACCTGCTTCTGCTGCAAAAGCAGAGCCCTGTGCAGAATAGGAACATTTGTGATCTTTCTGTGTTGGTTTAAAAAAAAATAAGAAGAAAGGAAATGTAAATCAAATGGTTAGGAGAAATAGTATTCTTATTATGAGAACACCTTTTTTTCCTTGCTAAAAATATAATGTGTGCTCAAGAAATAGTTTGGAATATAGTGGTCATGATTGGTTTTAGGTAATTAACTCTACTTCCAGATTAGTCCAGACTTTTTTATACACCTGAGTTCCACACTGTTTAAGAGTTTTTTATTTTATAAGTTAACATTGCTCTTATGTTCTTCACATTCAAGCCTCCTCAGCAAAGGTGACAGGTGGGCTCTTTGGGGAGCACAGTGGAATGGCCTTCTCTTAACACCAACAGTCTTGGCTTACAATTTTTTTTTTTTTTTTTGCGGTACGCGGGCCTCTCACTGTTGCGGCCTCTCCCGTTGCGGAGCACAGGCTCCGGACGCGCAGGCTCAGCGGCCATGGCTCACGGGCCTAGCCGCTCCGCGGCATGTGGGATGTTCCCAGACCGGGCCATGAACCTGTGTCCCCTGCATTGGCAGGCGGACTCTCAACCACTGTGCCACCAGGGAAGCCCTCAGCATTGGATTTTGTCAAACAATTTCTTATGTCTATTAACATGATCGTATTTTTCTTTTTTAGTTTGTTAATATGTTGATTGATTTTCTAATGTTAAACCAACTCTGCATTCCTGGAATAAACCCCAATTGATTATGGTATATTATCTTTTTATATAGTATGAATTTGATTTGATAACATTTTCAGAATTTTTGCATCTATGTTTATGAAGGACAGTGGTCTCATGTAGTTTTCATTGGTATTATTCCTTAAACCTTTTCTTAAACAGCTTTATTGAGATATAACTCACATATCATACAATTCACTATTTGAAGCATACAACTCAATGGCTTTCAGTATATTCAGAGTTGTGTACCAATCACCACACTACACTTGGAACATTTGATTACCCCCCCAAAAAAAACACTACACCTTTTAGCCATCATCTCATATCCCCATTTCTGCCATCTCTATACAACCACTAACCTACTTTTTTAAATCTCTGTAAATTTGCCTATTCTGGGTATCTCATATAAATGGAATCATACAATATGGTCATTTTTGACTGGCATCTTCACTCAGCATAATGTTTTCAAGGTTCACTTATGTTATAGCATATTTCTTAAATTTTTGGTAGAATTCATCAGTGAACCATTGGGCCTGGAGTTTTCTTTATGGGGATGCTTTTAACTGCAAATTCAATTGTTTAATAAATACAGGGCTATTTAGGTTATCCATTTCTTCTGAATAAGCGTTAGTAGTTTGTGTCTTTCAAGGAATTTGTCCTTTTCAACCAAGTTGTCAAATTTTTAGACAAAAGTTGTTCGTTATACTCCTTTATTATCCTTTTAATATCAGTAAAACTTGTGGCAATACAATCTCTCTCATTCCTGAATGGTCATTTGTATCTTCTCTTTTCTTCCCTCATCAGTCTCTCTAGAGATTTATCAATTATGTTTATCTTGCCAGAAAGCCAGCTTTTAGTTGTATTGATATTTCTCTATCTCTTTTTTGTCTTTTTTTTCACAATAATTTTTGCTCTGATTTTTTTTCTGCTTATTTTTTAATTTGCTCTTATTTTCATGGTTTCTTAAAGTGGAAGTTGAGGTTTTAATTTGAAACTTTTCTTCTTTTAATGCTATAAGTTTTTTCCGTAAGTACTGCTTCAGTGGTTTCCCATGAATATATTGCATTTTTATTTTCATTCAGTTTAAAATACTTTAGAATTTCCTGTTTGTTTTCTTCTTTGGTCTATGGATTATTTAGAAATGGATTATTTAATTTCCAAATATCTGGGGATTTTCTGGTTATCTTACTGTTACTGATTTCTAATTTAATTCCATTGTGGTCAGAGAAAATACTTTGTTTGACTTAAATCCTTTTAAATATATTGAGACTTAGTGTATGGCTTAGAATATTATCTATCTTGGTAAATGTTCCATGTGCACTTGAGAAGAACGTGTACTCTTCTGTTGTTGAGTAGACTGTTCTATAAATGTCAACTTGGGTGATAGTGTTTTCAAGTCTACTATATCCTTGCTGATTTTCTGTCTAGGTGTTCTATCAATTATTGAGAGAGAGGTGTTGAATTCCCTGACTATACTTGTGAATTTGTCTGTTTCTTCTTGCAGTTCTCTCAGTTTTTGCTTTATGTATTTTGAAGCTCTTTTATTAGGAGCATAAATGTTATATCCTCTTAATTGATCCCTTCATGATTAAAAAATAACTTATCCTTGTTCAGAAATCAACTTTGTCTGACATTAATGTGTCCACTTTAGCTTTCTTTTGAGCAAAATTAGCATGGTATATCCTTTTCCATCCTTTCACTTTTAATCTATTTGTGTCTTTATATTTAAAGTGCATTTCTTATAGGCAGAATATATTAGGATCTTGCTTTTCTATCCAATCTGAAAATCTCTGCCTTTAGTTATAATGCTTAGACTGGGGCGGGAGGGGGTGGTGGCAAACTGCAGCCTAAGGGTCAAATCTGCCACCTATTTTTACACAGCTTGCAAGCTAAGAATAGTTTCTACATTTTAAGCGTTGTTAAAACAAAACAAAGAAAAATATGCCACAGGAATCTATGTGGCCAAAATACCTGGCTCTTTAGAGAAAAAAGTTGCCAACCCCTGGTTAGACTCTTTATATTAAATGTGATTATTGATACGATTTGGTTTAAGTCTCTCATCTTGCTATTTGTTTTATTTTGTTTTGTTTTTTGCGGTACGCGGGCCTCTCACTGTTGTGGCCTCTCCTGTTGGCAGAGCACAGGCTCCGTACGCACAGGCTCAGCGGCCATGGCTCACAGGCCCAGCCGCTCTGCGGCATGTGGGATCTTCCCAGACCGGGGCATGAACCCGTGTCCCCTGCATCGGCAGGCGGACTCTCAACCACTGCGCCACCAGGGAAGCCCTTGCTATTTGTTTTTATTTGTCTCATCTGATCCATTTTTCTTTTTCTCTAGTTTCCTTGGATTACTTGAGTATTTTTTATGGTTCCATTTAATCTCCTTTGTTTTATTAGCATCAATTCTTTGTTTTGTTATTTTAGTGGTTGCTTTAGGGCTTCTAGTATACAACTTTAATTTATCACAGTCTACCTTCAAACGATATACTTCTTTAGGGACAAGAACCTTAAAAGAGTATACTTTCATTTCATCCCTCACAATCTTTTGTGCTGTTGTTGCTTGCTGTATGTTTTATCTATGCATATGTTTTAAACACTACAACATATTGTATTTTTTAAATTTAAACAGTTGATGATCTTTTAAAGAGATTTAAATAATAAGAAATTCATCTAATATACTTAGCCATGTAGTTAGCATGTCTGGCACTCTTTATTTCTGTGTATGGACCTATATTTCCAACTGGTACCATTTTCTTTCTGCCTGAAGGAATTCCTTTAACATTTCTTAATGCTGGTGATGAACTCTTTCAGCTTTTATATGTCTGAAAGTTTCCTTATTTCACCTTTATTTTTGAAAGATTTTTCACTGGGTGTAGTTCTAGCTGACAATTTTTTCTTTCACGATTTTAAAGGTGTTGCTCCACTGTTTTCTTTTTTGTATTGTTTCTGACAAGAAATCTACTATAATTCTTATGTTAGTTTCTGTCCATAAAGTACCCTTTTTCTCTGGCTGCTTTTAAAATTTTCTCTTTATCATTAGTTTTGAGAAATTTGATTATGGTGTATCTTTATATAGTTTTCTTCATGTTTCTTTTGTTTGTTCATTGACCTTCCTGAGCTTTCATGTGATTCTTTTCCTTCAAATTTGGAAGTTTTTCAGCCATTTTTTCTTTAAATATTTTTCTTTCTCACCCTCTTTCATCTCTCTTTTGGGTACTCCAATTTTACATTTATTATGCTGCTTGAAGAAGTCCCATAACTCACTGATGCTCTTTTAATTTTGTTTGGATTCTCTTTGTTCTACATGTTGTATTTGGGATAGTGTTTATAGCTGTGCCTTCAAGCTCACTCATTTTCTTCAACAATGTCTAATCTGCTGTTAATCATTTCTGATGTATTTTTCATTTCAGATATACTTTTCACTTCCAGAAGTTCAATTTGGGCCTTTTTTATATTTTCCATGTCTCTACTTACTTTTTGAACATATGAAACATAGTTATAATGACTGTTTTAATGTCCTCTTACACTAACTCTAACATCTGTATCAGTTCTAGGTCCTTTTCAATGGGTTGATAATTTTCCAATTAAGGGTCACGTTATCCAGCTTCCTTACATTCCTGGTAATCATTGATTGAGCATTATCAATTTTACTTTGAACTTTATTTTGAGATACAGTTGTTTGGAAACTGTATGATCCTCTCAGAGCTTGCTTTTATAATTTGTTAGGTGGTTCCAGAGCAGGGCTCAATCTGGAGATAATTACTCCCCATCCTGAGGCAAAACCTTCCTCAGTATTCTATCCAATGCTCTGTGAATTACAAGTTTTTCCATTCTGGCTGGTGGCAAGAGCACTACTCCTGACCCTGTATGAGCACACCAACTGCTCCCTTTAATCTTTTTGGATGTGTTTTCCCACAGCCTCAGGCGGTTTCCTCACATACATGCACTGATCAGCACTCTGCTGAATACTTGAAGGGAACCCTCTGTAGCTCCCCAGGTTCTCCCTCTGTGCAGCTCTTTTCTCCCCAGTACTCAGCCCTGTGAACTTTCCTCACCTTGGTCTCCCTGGGCTCTCTGCTTTGTCTCCTTAGCTCAGGGTGCCTGCTGGGCTCTGCTTCAGTTCCCCCCTGCCCACGCCACAGCCTGGAATCTCTCTGAGGCAGAAGAGTAAGCCGGAGAAATCATAGAGCTCACCTCATTTGTTTCCCTTCTCTCAGGAATTACTGTTCTTCATTGCCTGCTGTCCAGTGTCTTGAGAACTTCTGTATTATGTATTTTGTCTTTATACTGTTGTTGATTCAAACAGGAAGATAAATCTGGTCCCTGTTACTCCACCTTTGGAACTGAGTGTTTTCAGTGTTTCTTTTATTCATTCATCGGTTCAGCAAATAATTGTGCCCCATGAGTGGCTGAGAAGGTACAAATGAAAAAGTCTGTTCCTTGATGCTGGAGACCTATCTATTCTCTAACAGTTGTATCCCCAAAGAATGCAAAAAGTGCTCATTTCATCACAGTACTCAGGGGCGGTGGGGAGGTGGACAATTCTAACTCAGCATGCAGGTTCAATATGCACTGGAGCCTGGAGATTCAGAGGAAAGAATGCTTTAATCCACATGGGAGAAACCAAAAGGCCACACAGAGGAGGCGACACTTGGGCTCACTCATAATGGAGGAATAGGAGTCTGCCAGAGAGACAAGGCTGTGAGTGCATTCCATGGAGGTGGACTAACGTGAACAAAGGCATGGGGGCACAGGAGAAGCATGATATGGCCAGGGAATTAAAATGTACTTGAAATGTTATGTGAGGGGCAAGGGGTGGAAGCTGGAGAGAGGGAGAGTGATCACAGGTGAGTCTGAACAGGTAGTTAGGAGGCAGATCATAGCAGATCTTGTGTATCATGCTAAGGTTGTAAATACTTTTTAAAAGGAAACACCATTTGCTAGCAAGAAGATTATGATCATTGGAGAAAAGCAAACCGGAGAGAAGATTCAATCACAATATGAGAGAAGTAGAAATGGAAATCTAATTGCCTGGGAGCCAGAAAGCAGGTCCAGGATTGAGGTGAAGCAAGTGAGGCCCTGAGGGAGCTGAAGGTGAAGAGGCCCTCACTCTCAGGGTTCTGAAGCTGCCCGCCCTGCGCTTGCACTCCCGTGAGAGTGAATCTCATTACATTTTGAACCCAAGGCACCGCACTTGCCTCACCCTAGCCTGGGCCCTAACAGGAAGTCTTCTCATCTCCTGTGGGCAATCAAGCAAACCACAAATCAATTGCAGAAAGGCCTAAACAGGAAGGGGCTGAAGACTGCAAGTTAATAGGCAACATCATAAACTGTACATAGAGAAAACACCTCTTGGTACCAGAAGAATTTCACCTAAATCCCTGTCCCCCATCTGGAGCTTTAACCATCAGCAAAAGTCAGTCACATATAAGGGTTCTCTGCCAAGAAAATGGAAAACTTCAATTAAATCCTTTTGGAAGTAGAACTTCTACTCATGCTTCATAAACGGCCATTTTACCTGGGCTGCCCAACACAAGTCCTTGGCAAGGCTTGGAGGAAGGGTGGCCATACTGGTTCCCAGGACCCCCTAATCCTAACCTCGCCCTCAGGAGACAACCCCTTATTCAGGTGGGGCTTGTTCAGCAAAGGCTTGTGCTCTAAAGCCTCAAAGTGTGTTTCACTGACCAACGGCAGAGTCAGCATCTGGGAACTTGTCAGAAACGCAGAATCTCAGGCCTGGCAATGGACCTGCGTTCTCCCAAGGTCCTCAGGTGATTTACATGTACGTCAATTTTGAGAAGCACTGCTAGAGCTGACTTTCTCAGGGCTGATTCCAAAGGATCTTGCTTCACAGAACACATTAATAATGGCCTTGGGAACCTATAGTGGGTCGAATGGTGGTCCCCCCCAAAATATGTCCACACCCTAATCCCGAAAACCTGTGAATGTGACCTTATTATTTGGAAAAATGGGTCTTTGCAGATGTAATTACATCAGTGATCTGAGGTGAGATTATCCTGGACTGTTCTGGCGAGCCCTAAATCCAATGACAGTTGTTCTTATGACAGGCAGATTTGACACAGAGAATTTTGACACAGAGAAATGACTCTGAGGCAGAGAAGCCCAGGAATGTCGGGAGCCACCAGAACCTGGAGAGAGGTGGGAAACAGAATTTCCCCTAGAGCCCCTGGAGGGAGCCCCTCCCAACACCTAGACTTGTGACTTCTGTCCTCCAGAACTGTGAGAGGATAATATTTCTGTTGTTTTAAGCCATCAGGTTTGTGGCACTGTGTTATGACAGCCCTAGGAAATGAACAGAGAACTACCTAGTTAATTTATCCATTCATTAAGTGAATCAGTCAACCAGTAGGTTAGCAACATTTATTAATCATCTTCTGTGTACCATTTTACAGGTGTAGAACTGAGACCTGTAGAGCTGAGATTTGCTCACTGTTACCCAGCCAGTAAATGGCAGAACCAGGGTTTAAGGCCAGATCATTTTCATTTCATATGCAGTTTGTCTTCCTACTATGCAACCAGTTAGCAGCCAAACTTAGAGCCAAGGGTAGGTAGTGAGACACAAACAGAATTCTTGCAAAATCAAGGCCTTTGCAGTAGCACGTATGCAGAAAACTTCTGCCCACAATTCTTATTTTTAGTACATGAGTGAATATGAACATAGCCTTTTTGTATAAATTCTTATTTTATCTCCCCCAAGTCCAGAATCCCAGTGCGTTCCAATGTCTCTAAGATTCTCCTCATATCGGAACAGGAAAACAGCTGATGTTTTCACTTGTCTGAAACCAATTCACTCTAATATTTTACCCCTACCAGGCCATTTGCCTTTTATACCTTTCACAGCTAATTTTAGAATGAAAATTTTATCTCTGGCCATGGAACAGGAAGACAGGTAAATCAAGGGGTCCTGGAAATACAGGTGAAAAGTGATCATTTTAGGGACCTGAGGTGATGAGATCAGGAGGAATTATATCCTACTTCCCTCATTCATTCATTATTCGTTCACAATCTATGTCTGTATTGAGCCCTTTCTGCATGTTAGGCACTGTTCTAGGCCTTGAGGGTGGAGTTCTGTACAAGAGAGCCCCGGGCCCTGCTCTTGTATGCTCAAGGAGCTGATAGCTAGTGGGGGAGGCCCATGAGTGAAGCTGGCCAGGGTGAAGACTTTAGGGGCAGCGGGGGCTCACTATTGGCAACAGGAGACAATAGAGCACAGCGGGGACTGTGACAAACCGTAGGAATCCCATTCTTAGCTCCAAACAACTCACTTTCACCTAAAGCACCTGACTTAAGCTGGTAAACTGGTGGTCCCAGCCCTGAATGTATGCTGTGGCAGGCTTAAGCACAGGAAGCAATGGGAATGCCAAATGGGGCATCTAAATAAGATTTTCCTTGTGCTGCCCTGAAGATAAGCCATGATGCCCTGCCAGCATGTTCATTCCCTGACAGTCATCATTACCTACTTCACTAGGTTTTGGGGATTTTTTGCTTGTTTGTTTTTTGTTTTGTTATGCACCAGGAACCAAAGTGAGACCGTAGCATCATAGACTAAGCTCACACGACTCAGGACTTTTAAACACCTCCTTTATGTTTAACTTCCATAGTTCACACAGCACAGCCCATTATTCACAGATTACAGTCTCCAGAGTAAACGTTCACCCCAGACGAGCCTCCTAGGGAGAAAAAGGAAGGAGCAGAGATGGGCCTGGACTGGAAGGAACAAGGCTTCAATAGGGTGGGCAGTGCAAGGACAAGGCCACCTGGAGAGGGTGGAGGAATAGGATGGAGCAGAGGTGAAACAATAGGCCACCTGTATCCTTTTAAAGAGATGAACTTGGGTTGAACTCTCTAGCATTGGCTTTATTTTGAGATTCACTTGTCCTTGGGAACACAGGAACAAAGCTGCAGTTATTTGTAGATCGGCTCTACTTTTTCACTTCACCTTTTTTCAATGCCAGCAGCGACATTTAAAACTAAAAGCAGCTCCATCTAGGAAAGGAATTGGTGTCACGCAGACCATGCCATTTCTGCAGGCCAAGGCTGCAGCATCTCCGAGGAAGGCCTCCCTCTCTAACCTCAGAGGCTTGTGTCCCAAGATGCCCTTGAGCCTTCCTAAGTCCATAGTAAACATTATCCCAAGGGCTCCTTTTCTGGGAAGCCCATGCGTAGCCTCTAAAAGGACATCCAATCTAAAGTAATTGACTTGAAGCTTCTCAGTAATTATGAGGTCACAGTGGGCACTACTGAGATAACTTATTCATTTTGTGCAATATCAGCTACAAATCACAGACGCTGGTATTAAATTATTTTAATGGACACCCAGAAGTACATTAAAGGGGTCCTTGGGACTCAGGAGTAATAGTTGGGGCTAGTAGATTGAGGAAGACAGACCATCTGAAAAGGAAGGGTCACCAGGAGTGGATGTTAGAAGTCCCAAATGGGTCAGACTGAGATGAGTTAGCAGAGTAGTTAAGAAGAGAGACTGCCAGAAAAACCTGACTTCAAATTCCAGCTAGGCTACTTGACTAGCTTTTTAATCTTGGGTTGATTACTTAACCTCTCTAAGCCTCAGTTTCCTCATCTGATTAGTGGGTAAGATAGCCCTTGCCCGTAGAATACCTGAGGAGTTTCAATGAGATAACGTAGTGCTTTGCACCGTGTCTTATTTAGAGTAAGCACTCAATAAGCAGGACCTAGATCACAGTGGCAGAGGAGGATGGCCACAAGTACTAGGAGAGCACAGCAGGTGCGGTTGACAGTCATCAGGCGGGAAGTGAGCGAGAGAGAGGTGGCTAGACGCAGTTTGAGGGCTGGGGATTATCGCATCCCCAGTACAGCACCAGAGCTCAGGTTTCTCAACCCTGGTGTCACACTGGAATCCTTTCAAGTCAGTTTTAAGGAGTTTTTATTTGTTTGTTTTGTTTTTTAATACCCATGCTTGGGGCTCCCCACCCCTGCCCTGTATTTAATTGGTCTGATGTGGGGACAGAGCACCAGTTTTGTTTTGTTTTATTTTTAATGTTTTTAAACTTCCCAAGTGTTTCTATTGTGCAGTCAGAGTTGAGGACCACTGGTTTAGATGATGCCAGTCTAGAGCTTTAATTCTGTGCCAAGGCCCAAAAGATATATATAGAGAGAATGACCCCTGGCTTCTTGACCTGAATAACTAGAAGGACAGTGACCATTTCCTGACATGGGAAAGACTATGGGAGGATGGAACAGCCACTTTGAACCCAGCGGTGAGTGCGTAAAGCACTGGGGCTAAAGGGTTGTATATGAGGCCACCCCTGCCTTTCTGGAACTCACTAGTGGGTGGGGACCGCAGGTGTGTATACAGAGAATGACCATGCAGTATGACCGTGTAGGGCTCTAGGAGCAATCGGCCCTGGGAGCCACAGATGCACAGAGACGGAAGAGACTAACTCTGCTGGGGGAGATTTGCAGAAAGATCCTGCACTCAGCGGTGTGTGGGAAAAACTGAGGACATCAAACTGGAGGGAGGGGAAGGGAACAGGCTGGGGACCATAGTCAGGCAAGTGATGATAGAGGAGTCGGGAAGGCTGGGTGGGACCATGAGAACATGCCTTGCGTGAGCCCTGTTTGTTAATCAGTTGTTAAGTGGAGGCTTTCCCTTCTTAGAGAGTCTCCCCTGCAAGCATCTTTGTTTTGCTTCTGGCCCCAGTGCTATTTGTAAACAATCTGCCTCTCCCATAAGTTCAAGGTCAACCTGCCCTTCACTTCTGTGGCCTTTGGAGTCTCTGTGTTTGACAGGCAGAATGCCTACATGGAATTTGATGGGTCTTTCACCTTTTTAACTGCCTCAGTCTCCTCCAACCTCTTAACTTCTCTACAAGCAGTTTCTTACCACTTGGCTTTCCAGATTCTATCAACTGATCCAAATACTGATTTCACCATGTCCTTTTGTTTTCTTCTGCCTTGAGTGCCTTCACTGAAATATTGGTTCTCCCACAGATATGGAAGTTACATCGTAACAGTAAATTGAAATTTGCATAATCTTTGGGGAAAATTCCTTACATTGTGCAAAGATATTAGGACAGTAGTGCATCTTTATTATGCTGCTCAAACCCTTTTGCAGGGCATCCACCCAGATAAGTAATTCATTTTTTAGTTTTGTTTTTGTAGTTTCCCTGAGACTTTCTGTGAGGTCAGCAATTTGCTTTGAGTTCTATCTTCAGAGTTCTCCAAGGACCCAGCAATAACTGTCACATTATGGGTGGGCAGGAAAGGGCATACCAACACACTGAAAAACAATACAAGTTTATCTTGTTACTCCAGTTTCTGGCAGATATCTATATATCACAATCCTCATATGCCAGAAATATATATCTATGTATGTATATATAATTTATGATTATGAAAGAGTATTAGCTATGCTTCCAAACCTTACCTCAGTCCACAGCCCTAAATTAACCTCCCTGGCAAGCTTTAAACCCTCTTCATGGAGTAAACTTCCACGTGAAAGCATTTAGCCCAGTTTAAATCAAGTCCAAAGATTTAACAATCCAGTATTGCCTTTTCATAATCTGCTTTAATTGTTATTGATTTGTATGTTTGGAAAGTTCCCGGACATGATAAAGGCCTCCCGTCTGTCGTGATGCTGACCATTTGCTAGTTGATCTCTAGTTCATCCTTGGCTCTTCAATTGGTCTCTCTTTAGCACTTCTACAGATGATTACACCTCCTGCCCCACAGAGGTCCCTACTTCTGTAGCAAATCAAATTATCAATAAAAAACAAACTGGTAAATAATAGGGAATTAAATAATATCAATTATTCAAAAGCAGATTTAATATGGGAAGGCAACTAGATCCTTATTCAGCAGTGAAGAGAAATTATATATATATATATGTATGTATAGTCCCCAAACAGGACAATCAAGGAGAAAAGGAGCAATTCCGCCCAGGTCTTGACCAGGGTGCCATGCAATACCCCTTCTATGCTGACCTGTGACAGGTCCTGTCTCCTCCATGTTGTCTGGATTTAGGCTCTCAAATTTTCAGCAGGGGTCTGAGAACTTTTAGTTAGCTTTTGGTCTTTGAGTGACTGGCAGCAGCAGAAAAAAAGCCAATTGTAGTCATGCTGTGGGGAGAAGACTGGTATTCTGGTGATGGATGAAGTTAAAATTTTACAGAACAGTCTAAATCTACCAACTAGCTTATAATCATTCTCAATAACTTTTCCTCATAACATCATCATTTATATTTGTCCATGTGGAGAAGATAAAGTTTAAAACTCATTTTAACCACTTCTTAGGGTTGAAGAAAAGAGATCGAAGGCAAGTCTTTCCTTTACAATAGGAAAAGAATAACTCAGCTGCTATGTGAAATAAAGAAAAATCAGATCTTGAGCTTTGTGGATCACTATGAAGCTGTAAAAATAAAGAATAGTGGGACTGGGGCTTCCCTGGTGGCACAGTGGCTAAGAATCCACCAGCCAATGCAGGGGACACGGGTTCGTGCCCTGGCCCGGGAAGATCCCACATGCCGCGGAGCAGCTGAGCCCGTGAGCCATGGCCGCTGAGCCTGCACGTCTGGAGCCTGTGCTCCGCAACAGGAGAGGCCACAGCAGTGAGAGGCCTACGTACTGCAAAAAAAAAAAAAAAAAAAAAAAGAATGTGTGACAATAAAATCTCCCTTATTCAGTAAATTGTGTAGAAACCATTCCATATCTGTATTCGAAAGCTGTTCTAGTTTGCTTAAATATAATTTAAAATGTAGGTTCAAGTGGGAGGGGGGAAAAGGAGTAATTTCTCTCTTTAGAAATAAAGCAGCTGGGGATATGTTAGCATGGTAAAATGAAAAGACTAAGCAAATTAATAAAAATTAACTTTCTACAGCTTAAGCTATAAGGTCAGCAGGAGATCAGCACTGGGGTGAGCATGCAGAACTGTGTGCCAGAGAAACCTTCTGTTGTAGAAAGGGAAGCCTTGGGGCCAGTGCATGTGCAGATATATTAGAAAGATGAGAGCATCCAGATAAATGCAATTTGTCAAACTGCATGTGGCAAAGAACTTACTTCAAGGCAAAACTGGTTCACTGGGGGAAAGAGGTGGGAGGTGAGGGGTTCAAGAAGTGAGTAATTTTGGATTAAATTCAGATTGCCCCCAAACAGACAAATAGAGCAAGCAAATAATAAAAGACAAACAAGTAAACACATTCATGCCTTCTTTCTTCAAAGTGATAAGGGGCAAGTGATACCCTCTGTGAGAGATTTTGGAGCAAGTCTGCTCAGAACCCCTGAAGCACTGAAATCACCTCTGGCTCTGCCCCAGAAATGCTTTGATTCTAAAGGAAATTCCATTATGAATTTTCCATATAAGTGTGAGAGAAAAATTGTGTTTTTTATCATTTTCTCTGAATCATAAGTTAATTTAGGTTTTTATATGCAAATTTCTTTTAGTTTCTCAACACTTTGAACAAGTGAATATTTGAATTTCTAATGTTTTTTCTTGATATTGAATAATCATTCCTAACACTGCATTTATTTATGAAAGCCAAAGTGTTAAGAACTGCAACTCAAAGTTATGAAAAATTGCTACATTAGGGTGAGGCATCTACATTGTCATGAGCAGGGGAAATAAAACTAATAGGTAAAGGACAAACAAACAGAAAAGCAGCTTAAGTAACTTTATAGACTATATGTTGCTTTTGGCTCTAGGATTTGTCTACTTACCCTATTGGTTCCTAAAATTGGAAGGATATATATCCAATTTAAGGACCCAAATTGGACCCTTAGCTTATATTCTTTTTTCTTTTATCTCTAGTCTATTTAATGAGTATATAACCATGCTTGGAAATACTTGACAAGAATGCCACCACTCCCTATTGCTATGCCTAGGCAGACATCACTAACAGATCATGACACTTTCTCCAGTGAGTTTGGACAGAGCCACTCAAGTCTGTGCAATGTTCCAAGCAGCCACTCCAGCTGGTTGAAATTAGCATATGAAATCAATGCTATTTGATGTCTTCGGGCCAGAATCTCAGCTTTTGAAATTTTTAAATGCATACGATAGGGTGAGAATCTTGCCAAGGTTGTATTTTTTCATAACTTACATATATCAGAAACTATAAAGGAACAGTAAAGGAAATAGTAACATTCACAATCTAGTGTCTGTTTTGTTGCTGTTCAGTAAATGGATTTGTACTATGTCTGCTGCTATTTAAGTGCAACATAATTACATATTATGGAGAGTATATACTACTTTAATAGAAGTTATTATTTAGGCCTTTCCATAGCTATTTTTATTTGTTTCATTAGAGTGCATAAATACTTTGGGGAGGAAGGCTTAAGATGAAAAGATGTTTTTTAAAATTATTATGGCTTTCTTTGCTTGGAGCTTATTTTCATAATTAACACATGCCAGTGCAACCATGTATTTTATGCTCACTGGAGTATCAAAGTTTAACTTCTCTCAGTGGGCTGTTTGTGCAGTAACATTTTCACAATGGCCTCTGCACACTCTGGCAATGGTAATATTTTGTTAATGTGCCAGTCTGTACCACCTATATGATCACAGGTATTAGATCAACTTTTACAGTGTCACATTTGCTTGATGAAAGTGTCCATAGTAAAACTTCATTTTAGGAATTCAAGAGTCAGATCAGACTGACTGATCAGCAGGTCTAACATAAAGGGCTGAGATCAGAATGAAAGAGGTACAGAACTGTGTTACTATTAAAACAACACAAGTTGCAAATCTGAAGCTCTATTTTTCTTCTGAACTTCTTAATTTTGCTACTGTTGTTCATAGCAGAGACTGGCTAGCTCTTCATCAGACCCATTTTCTCATCTTCCTGAGCACACAGTTGGACTATATCTACCAATCTTACTTGCACATAAGTATGGCCATGTGGCTCAGCTCCAGCCCATGGAATGGGAGTGGAAGTAGTACAAGGCATTTCCAGGCCTAACTCATAAGAACCTCTCAGATACATCCTCCACATTCTTTCCCCTTCTGCCAGCTTGATGCAAACAGCACAGTAATCTTGGAAGTCAAGGCTGAACTGAAGTCACAAGCTGGAAGGAGCCTGAGTCTCTGAATCACCACCAAAGAGAAACACCCATTTGGGCTTCACATAAAAAGCAAACATGTGTCATGTTTAGCTGTTATACATTATTGGATATGTTGATTATAACCACTAGTATTATAACTAATATGCAGTTTTCCAAGCAGTTCATTACATCATTGATTCTCCATACAGGTATAGGGCAGAGGAAAAAAAGTGGATGGAGTTGGGAGTATCATAACTTCCTAGGTAGCCTTTCCATCTGCATACTCTGATCCTCCCTTGCCTTACAGATTCTTACTCAAACCCCTAGCATGACAAGCCAGGTAGGGTGGGGGCTAGTGTTGTAGAAAGAACAATATGTCAAGGAGACTAAGACAGGGAGAGTTTAAGTACCTTGCTCAAAGTCACACAGCGAGGAGCTGGCAAAGCCAGGATTCAGACAGGGGTAGTCTAACTCCAGAGCCCACATCTGTAACCACCACATTAGTCTGTCTCCTAACTCCTGCTTACCATGGTTAGAGGACTTAGTCTTCACTGGATTTCTTTAATGTGGTGAACTCTGGATTGTCTGTCAGTGCAATTTCTACTTGGCAGTTTATCTACAATAACATCATAATGCTAATTTGCTATCTCACACACAAACAACAACTTTACAACTTGCTTCCTCTTGATAAAAGTGAAGGTTATTTTCAGGGACAGATTTAAGAGGCAATATCTGCTAGGGAGAATATCATTGTACACTCCAAAGCAGTATCCATGACTTGTGAGCCGTCTTGCTACTCCCACTTCCTTACTTTACCTGGTTAGTTAAGAGTTGACTATATAGGAAAGAAAAATGGTTTGTTCTAGCACTAGAAGCATGTTGCCACAGGTAAGCCTAGGTATCTACCACTGGCATGTCTTAGGGAACCGCTGGATTGCTGGGAACACCTCCACAACCTTAATGGGTTCTGGTGGAGCACAGTGGTTAAAAAATGTAGGCTTTAGAGCCATACTACCAGGGTTCAAATCTGAGTTCCTCCTACGGCAAGCTTTTACTGTGGGCAAGCTTTTCCCTTCATTTACAAATGGGATGGATGGATGGCTGGCTGGCTGGCTGGCTGGCTGGATGGATGATGATGATGATGATGATAGTCATTTTCTAGAGGTGTTGGAGGTTTAATAAGATAATACATAAAAACACATAGACATTTTTCTAGAAATATTCACTATTGTTATTATTTTAAAGATGATTGAGCTAAACACCTAAAATATGAAGGCTCAAAGGACCAGTTCCATTATGAAGGGCCCCTGGTAATGAATATATATATATTAATTTTTATATATATATATATATATATATATAAAATTTAAAGTTAATTAAATATATATAAAAATTAAAGTTAATTAAAGTTAATTAAATGTTGAAGACAGATTGGACAGGGAACTTAGAAACTGGTACAAGGTGCAAATCCTGCTTCGGAGACTAGCAGTCTGGTCTTTAGCAAATCATATAATCTCCATGATGCTCAGTTTCTTCACATGTAAAATGAACTAATAAATGCAGAGGTTTTCTTTACATGTCAACTCTTTATGCATATTTTCTTCTGTACGTTGCTCATTTATATGGAACACATTTTTCTATACCATTGCTAAGCTAAGTTTAGCTGTTGGTAAATTTAGCAACTCTACTGGCTAGGAAAGAATAAAAATGATTTTGTGTGGAAATTATTGAAAAATTTCTTTCTCAACTTCTTAAAAGGTTAAAGAAACAGCAAAATATTCAGACTTCCAACTTTTCACCCTCCATCCACCTCTAGCCTACCCAGTAAAGAGTTGACTGCCTAACTGACTCCATCTTGGGAGCATATACTTATGGCTGTGGCCATAATTCCCCATAATCTGCCAATAAGTACACAATTTTTAGGTGAGAAAAATTATATAGTTACATTCATTCTTTATTATTTATATTATTTATTTAAAATATTGTATGTGCTCAGATCTTGGATATTAGGTAACATTTCACACTAAAAGAAATTGGAACTCCTCTGAGAAATGGGATAAAGAAAATACATCTAGAATAATTTTGGTCAGAAAGTAAGGAAATGATCGAAATATAATGTAGACATGTCACAAAAGATACAGGAGCCAGTTTGAAGGGGTTCCAAGTGGCCAAATCTGGGACAATTTGAGCATCAAAATAAATAATGAATAATAAATAATAGAATCTATGAGGGCCTAGAGTTCATATTGATTTGAATAAATGAATGAATGAAAAGTAAGTGAGGGAGAAGGAAAAGCTCATCTTTATAGTAGAATGCAAACTTATAAATGTAGAAAAATGAGTTAAAAATCACCATTTGCAAGCATCATAGTAATAATAGGTTTGAGCAAGAATTATCAATAAATGCTAATAATAATGAATGAAATTATGATGAAGAGCAGGATATTTAAATAATTTCAAACTATCTCCCTACAAACTATATATAAATTACAAAGGGAAAAATAGCAATTTTACAGGAGGAAACCTGACAGTCACCACCTTAGCCAATTTATTGAAGTTTATATCACTGATAACTGGGAATAATTGGCATCTTGTGATTCTTGATATGATTCACTAAGAAGGACACAATATGACCTCTCTGGTATCCCTGCTAAAAATGCATAACCTGAATCCAATTATGAGGGCACATCAGGTAGATCCAAGTTTAGGGACATTCTACAAAACAGCTGACCTGTACACTTTAAAAAATTCAAGGTTGTGGAAGACAAATTAGGCAGAAGCACCATTACAGATTAAAAGAAACTAAGGTTAGAAGTGACAACTAAATGCAATTAAGGATCCTGGATTGGAACCTAGATCAGGGTAGGGGGTGTGCAACTGGTAAAATTTCCATATGGACTGTAGACTAGGTAATGGTATTGTAGTTAATGTTAAATTTCATGATATAGGTAATTGTACTGTGGTTATATAAAGAATATCCTTGTTCTTAGGAAGTACATGCTAAAATATCTAGGGGTAAAGAAACATGATGTCTGTTACCATCAGATGGTTCAGAAAACTATATATCTATCGATCTATCTGAGAGAGAAATGATAAAGCAAATGAATAGAAACAATAATGAAACATTAATATCTGTATACCTTTTGTTTAGATAAAGAATATGCTAATGTTCTTTGTACTATTATTTCAACTGTATCAAAATTAAAAGTTACTAATAAGTAAATAAAACCTATTGTGCCATTTATATTTTTTTGAAACTGCATGTTATATAAGCATTCAGAAAAGTGTTGGATATTAGCCTGGGACTATATCTAGACAGTTTACATTCAGCTAGCATAGAATTAATTCTTCCTTGTAAGTCTTTCCATTACAATTTTAGTTTTTCTGGGCTATAACCTTGGCATCCAGTAGAAGCACTGCTGTCAGGATTAAGCATATCTTTTTCTGGGTTTGGGTTCTAAAGTCAGCTGGCACTTATGATGCAACTCTATTTTGTCCATACATAGTGCCTGCCAGGTAACAGAGGCACAATATAGTTACCTCATTTAATTCAATCCTTATAGAATTCTTATGAGCTAGTCGTCAGGTCTTTCAGTTCACAGATATGGAGACTAAGGTTCAAGGACATGAAATATTTTACCTTGGTCTTAGCTGCAAGGCCACGCCCTAATAAGTGGTGGGGCAGCTTTCCAGGCCTCGAATGCACTCACTGCACTGCACCATATCACCTGCTCTGCTGAATCAGGATGTCCAGCATGAAACTTGCATCAAAGAGTGAGGGAGAAAGCCATCATCTCAAAAGACACAAGTGTTTTCTGTTTTGAAAGAATATACTGTTGGTTTTTTTAACCACCAGAATAAGTATTATACTTGGAAAAAAGATCTCATAATTGGAAGTAGAGATCTTTGAGAAGCAAAGATCACAAGAGGTTCATATTTTAAGTTTCAGTTGATGGATTTGGAGTAGTATGGCACGGTGGGGTAACCTGGGGATACTTCATACATTGTTTATGATGTAGACAGAGTTGCATCTCTGTAGACCATGAGCACAGGACTTAGAACAAAGTTTGTGCCCAATAAATATTTAGTGAGTGAATGAGTGTGGATTTAGGTTGCCCTGGACCTTCAAAGGGTGGTGGGTTGTTGTGGGAATATGTTGATCCTGATTGATTGGTTGTTCATAGGACATCAGGTTTTGAGACCAAGGAGATTTCAGAGATTTGTAGGCCTGATCTCCAACTCTCACTGGAGAAAAGACTGTAAAATGGAAACTCAATTGAGTGGACTCAGAGGTTTAACCTGGTCTGGTGTGGACATGGTATTATTTTAAAAGGAATAACCCCAGTATTGGGAACTGTAAAAATAAAAGAAGTCATCTTTTCTCTTTGTGACTTGGAAGAATGAGAGGAAAGAACAGCTACTGTTTATGCATCTTTTCTACTGATATAAGAAAATGAATATTCTCACTAACAATCATCCTGAAAAACGGAAAATCCCCAGGGGGAGATGCAGAAGGCAGGCCAGCATAAACCAAGGTGAGGAAAGATGTTTCTTCCCTAATGGGTGATCAAGTGGTTGGACTAGGAGATCTGTCCCTTAATCCCAGGAGTCTAGACATGCTTAAAGCACTCTTAGGTGTTGGAAAGAATATGGCTTCATTTCACGAGGCATCCAGGAGTGGGCTGGACTAGAAATTGTGCCATGGCTGGCCAGAAAACTGTCTCTCTAATTGGGAAGGGAAGAAGCCCTACAGGTGAGCTTAGAGGCAGCTTTTACTGGAACTCCATGAGCACAGGCAAGGGTCTGTAGGCTTTGGAGCAGCCTAAGAACAAGTCGTAAAGAGTTGTGATTTCCTTCCATTAATCCAGAGCTTTCAGAAAAGTCTTGTTCTGTGATTCAGCCCAAGTTCAATGATGTGTGTGTGTGCGTGCGTGTGTGTGTGTGTTTGGGGGGAGGAAGGTCAAGGAAAGGGCTTCTCATCCATGCTTAGGTATGCGTGAAAGAAGAGAGAGGTGTGACTTTGCTGAAGTCTCCTTGGTGATAGGAACACAGCCCAGGAACAGACTGAGGACTGGGAACCCAGAAGGAGGCTCTCAGCCTTAGTGAAAGTAGTGGTTTACAGGCAGTCTAGAGTCAGACAGTGCTCCTGAAGGGCCAGGTGGGTGAGCAGGTAAATTAACAGGGTGAGTTGGGAGAGTGTGTGAGATGCGGTACACCTGAAGACTCGTGCAAAACTGGGTAAGACTTGGGGGAGAGGGGCTGGTGTTCAGAAAGTTGAAAGTAAAAGATGTAGAAAGAATTAATTCCATTCTAGCTACAGTCTGGCATGTGGGGGATTGGAACATCAAGAGTTAGGGGAAGTTATATAAATTTGTCTACATTGCTACTTATATATAAGGACACACTAGTTACTCTAATTTTGCACAACCAAGAGTAATACTGGTCTAATAAATTATTTCAATTGTGCTGAAATGCAAATGCTTCATTATTCAATGTTACCAGTTAGTAGACGCATATTAATATTTATATTCCTGTTGAAGGCTGTCATTCGAATAGGTGCGTGGTGCTCATTATTAACAAATATAATTATTATCCATGATACTCAGCTTACTTTGGCGGTCATTGGCTGGGCAGCTTTGTTGGTATGTTAGTCGTCATTAGGGTAAAGCACATGGTAGTGATTGATCTGGGTTTGGATTTGGGGAAATACCAGCTCTTTGGGGGCTGTGTAATGAGTAGGAAGACATGGCCAAAGGAGGCTCCTAGCATTAAAATCAGCCCTCAGATCTACTATGATACTCATTTATAATTTGTGTAAATAGATAATTCTCCACTGTATCCAGCAGCAACACAGTTGGGACCTGCCACCTATCGATCATACTTATCTTCCCCTTTTCTACCCACAACCTGCTTCCCCCACGACTTCTTGCCTTTGTGCCACTTTATCCCCAACTCCTGACCTGCCAAGGACAGTCCCCAGAATGTTCTCAAGTTTATAATAATCTCTCCTCAGGACGTAGAACTCTGGGAAGGGAACTCTGGGAAGGAATTCACTCCTGGGGATGGCCCCCTTCCATATGTTTTTATACCCCAAACCTCCACAGACCCCACCACTGAGCTCTGTCTCCCACAAATAACCCCTAGAGATTTCAGTCACCCATCATCTGAGTCTGGTTGAATACTGCTAATATTAGTATTCATTGAAGCCAGATTTCACCTCAGTTTGGAAAAATTCTTACAGTGACCAAAGAATCCTGGTGTAGTGAAGGCTCCATGGCTCTGAATTAATGGAAGTTTGTCCTTCAACAAGCTGTTAGCTTAGCTCTGTCCAGTGGCTTCCATGTGTATTACCAGAGGTTAGTGGGATGGGAAAGAGCGAGGATGGATGGAGCAACCCCAATCCTACAAAGTGGGCTGAGGTTCTCCTGTCAAATGAGAGCATATGCCATTGTCCCACGTAACTTTGGAATCTCTCACAAAATAGAGTTCTACCAGGAGAATCTGGTCTCTTGAACAAGCAGACAAATTGCGTCATAGCTTGTCCTTGGTGAGTTGTGATAGGGACACTATGCCTCCAATTTTGAAATAGTGGATGAATTTGTTTCTGTGCCATGTGGTTGTCTAGTGTCTCACATATTCATCAGACTGCTCTGAGAAGAGAACCCTTTGCTCTTATTTTGCTGGCAGGCAGATCTTGGTGACCCCACCCACCCACTAGCTTTCCGCAGGAAGGATGCTCTTGCTAAAAATTCCCATCATTGGTTTGGCGTAGAGCTGGATACTGAGAGCACCTTCAGTGGAGAAAGAAATGGAGAGAAGGCTAGGGGCCAGATGAAACTCAGGTTTGTGAGCCCCTTGGAGTGTCTTCTTATCGTTAAACATGATTCTACTCCTGTCGAAGGGGGAGAGTATATCATAAATCCACCCAAAGCTGATTTGTGTCTATTCTATTCTCCCTTTTGACACCATGTCAAGAAATTGCCTCAGGGTTGGACAAGTTCCAGAAATACATCTTCCGGAAAAGAACACAAACACTTCTTTTGAATTTCCTTTTAATAAATGAAAACTTTAAAGGTATTAAAGGGAAACATAGCAACTTTAACTTGTCTTTTGCTTCTGTCATTTTAAATTAAGCCCATGATATCTAAGCACAATTTCCTATATTTAATAATACATAAAGCAAGATAATTAAAAGGTATGTACACATGCTGGGAGAGAAACACTGTTGAGTAAAACACTGACTTTAATCTCTGCCTCTGTTGATGAAATGTAGTGAAACCAAGCAACTAAAAGCAAATAAACACAAAGGGCATTGGCAAGGACTGTTCTTCACCTTGGCTCTTTCTTCTGAACCCCATATTTCCGTATCCAGCCATTGACTGGACATTTCCACTTGCAAGTCCTTAAAGTAGACTTCGTAATCAACATTCAAAACCAAGCTCATCACTAACGCCCCCCCGCCAAACCTGCTGTGTTCCTCATTTTAGGAATGAGAACACCATAAACCAAGTAACCTAGGAATCATCCCTGACTTCTCTCTCGCCCTCAACACACCAGACACACACACACACACACACACACACACACACACACACACACACACACACACACACACACACACACACACACACACACACACACCCTATCTAATCAAGCTGCACATCTGCTGCTACCACCTCACCCAAACTTTGTCGACCACTGTCCCTGCATCGTAACTGCTCTCTCTGCCTTCAGTTTTGCCCCTTTCCAATTCATTCTCCACACAAATCCAGAGTGATCTTTTTAAAACAGAAACTTGATCATGCCGTTCCCTATTTTAAAACGTCAGTAACTTCTCTTAGAAAATGCTTGGGATAAATCTTAAATTCTTTCCTGTTATTTACAAGCCCTACATCTCCAGTATCAGGTTTCATTGCTCCCATCTTCTTGCCTTCTGTAAGCTAGTCATAACATGTTAGGTGTACCTCTACCAGATACACATATGTTGGGAGTACCCATCTACGTATCTATATTCCTCACTGGACTGCAAGTTCTATGCAGGATGATATGCATCATGTTCATTTTCAAATCCCCAGAAGCTGGCACATAACAAACACTGAATAAATACAGAAGAAAGAAACGGAGGAAGGAAGGAAGGGTATAGCTGTGAATGTGTCTTCATTAATCCTTAGGAGATGGTGTTCTACCTGTGAACTTAGGGCCAGGGATTCTTTTGGCACCAATGTAACCACACTCTTTAGAGATGTTCCACAGTTACAGAATCAAAGAGGGACTTAGGCAGATCCATCCAAAATCTCCTCCTCTGGCCCCCTGGGTCCAGAGGCTTAGGTTGATAAGATGATTGCCCCATACTAAGCTATAAATTCTTTGAAGTCAAGATCCATATCTAATTCATCTTTGCATTCCTGTGGCACCCAGTACAATGTTTTCCACAAGGAAGGTATTTAAAACATACTTGTTGAATGAATTAATGAAAGAATGAGAAGCCAGAATCAGGAGACCTACAAATGCATCCTCAAAAGGTCATGGCTTGGGCTTCCCTCACATAGTGTGGCCAGTGAATTGGATTGCCTACAAAGCCAACATGGTCACCTCAGTTCTCACCGTACTGGCGCTGGGGTGATCCCAATTACTGGCAGTCACAGGGTGGGCAGCAAACTTTCTGGGCAGTAAAGTCAGATCAGTAGATACCAGAAGCCTTGACCTTTAACTTCTCAAATGATTCCTCCTTTATGCAGAACAAATGAAATGCACACTCTTTCACTGTTTAGCAGAGTTCCTGGGGCCACTGAGACTGTGGGGTGAAAAAGATTTGGGCCACATTGTGGAAGGCAGCTAGAGTCTATGTTTAACTTCTCACTGCTGAACACTTTATTTTAAGCCAGTGGATAATTAGAAAGCCTGCCATGAAAATGAGCGGTTTTGTTTATTTATTATGTAAGTATGTCTTTTATTAAAACGACTTTGTGAAAATCTAATTGCCACTACAGTTATATAGCATAGCAGTCCCTTACATAAATACATGATTATTATGTAGTCACTTAACTGTGAACGAGTTCTGCTACTACTTTCCTTAATTAAGGATACAAAAGGGCTCCTTCATCTTTGCATATTCCCTTGCTAGGACATTGATACTCATTATTTCCTAAGTCCAAACACTGAAACTGTGTCAAGAATGCATCCATCACCAGATGGGTACTTACAGTCAGCGGAATTTTCAACCCCGTCAGCAGTTTTAGCAATTTGCAATTTCTGTATGTCTGACGTGTGTTTTTATTGGTGAAGATCACTTTCAAATACCAAGATCATGAGAATGATTCTTCTGGTAGTCTCTGCTGCAGCCTAATGTAATGACAGTAATTAACAGCCTGTGATTAGCAGCCACTTCAGAAAGTGTTTGAGTGTTAATTTGCTTCAACTAATATGCAGCACTTCTGTGTAATGAGATCTAAGCTATAGGTTCATGGGGAAAGCAAATTATTTTCCAGCATTTAATCATACAGTTAATCACTTGAACAGTAAACCTCAATGTTCTAACAAGTGACATTTGTTTTTCTGTCATTCAGTTTATTATGGTATAGGCCAGGGTAAAGATGCTCTTTTTCTTAATGGTCAAATTCCCATTTGCCAGCAACATCACTCCTAAACAAGGGCTCACCTCGTAGAGTAATGGAGCTGGGTTGGTGGGTGAGTACAAGATGGAGAGAGAACCTGTATCACTCCAAATTTGCTTTTCTGAATTTAAAAACACTGCTTGATGCCATCTTTACCTCAGTTTACACATCTGTAGAACGGAATGAATGACCCTTGGCTCCTTAACACAAATATCTTAACACCAACTGTCCAGCAAGAAGTTGAGAACAGTGTGTTGCTCATTAACCAAGTATTAATTAGTTGAGTCCCTACAGTTATAAGGTTGAGTAGGAAAGCAAAAGTCACCAGAACATGAATGTATTCACTAATGAACTGACTTCTTAAAAAATACGTGCCCTCTCAACATTAGCCTGGAACTGCTCCAATCTTGAAGCAAAGCCATTGACAAATGACAATTTGGCCAAGTTAGACAAGCTAAGAATCAACAATGCAACAGGCATTTCAAAAGACAATGATGTTGGACTTCCCTGGTGGCACAGTGGTTAAGAATCCTCCTGCCAATGCAGGGGACACGGGTTCAAGCCCTGGTCCAGGAAGATCCCACATGCTGCGGAGCAACTAAGCCCGCGAGCCACAACTACGGAGCCCGCGTGCCGCAACTACTGAAGCCGGGCGCCTAGAGCCCGTGCTCCACAACAAGAGAAGCCACTGCAATGAGAAGCCCGTGCACCGCTACGAAGAGTAGACCCCGCTCGCCACAACTAGAGAAAGCCTGTGTGCAGCAACGAAGACCCAGCGCAGCCAAAAATAAATAAATAAATACATTTAAAAAAAAAAAAAGACTTAAGTGTCCAGGAATAAAATGAGGCCTTTGGGAAGCTGGATGAAACCCTAGACTATTTTTTGTAAACTAACCAACTTCACATTTACAATGAAAAGGTCAAACATGCCATAAAGGACGCTGAGTTGTATTGTCACAATGGCATCAGAAAAATTATACCAAAAAAAATCAACTCTTGATTGGTCCTTTTATTTAGAATTGGCACATAGCTGCAAGTATGATCCAGAGGTGGTCAGACTTAAGAGAAAACACGTTTGTTTGTATGAGTTTTGTTTTATTTTTAAGCTAGAGTTTCCCATATTTGATAAAATATTATGAAATTTGATTCCTCATTTTATGTAAATTTACTTCAAGTGCACTTTTTCCATTAACAATTATCTTTAGATACCAAGAGCTTCCTGTATTGGTTTTAAAGTTCAGTTTCAGGGGTTATCATTATTAGCAAGAGTATTTCTTTTGTAAACTCCTAAGAACCAGAATGAAATGAGATCCCTTTACTATATGAGTTGGGTATAGGTCCTACAACATCACATGGAGATGGTAGTAAGGATAAACACTAAATAGATCTGTGATGTCATACATGAGAGGTGGCCTCCTGAATAGGAGTGAATGTCTGTCTGCCTGTGAGGTATAATGTCAGGGCATTTGGAAGTCTTTTTTGTTAACCTCTCCAGTGGATGCCCCAACCCCATACTTGGATGTTCATCCTTCGACTTACCAAAACAGAGGTTTATTCCCTAAGGAAGTTGGAATTAATGCCATATCAGTCATTTAGATCCTAACATAAATGGATCTGTTAGATCCTTTCCTAGAAAAAATTTCATAACTTTATAACTTAAAGTACACTGAGTGCTTTGGGAAAGAAAAAGAAAGTGGGTTTATAAAAAGAGAAAAGAGAACATAAAAAGGAGCTTAAAAGCAAAAGTCTCACTTTATTATTTTGCCTAGAATTATCCCTGGGCTAGATGGCATTTTGGTGGGGGGGGGGGGGGAAATACCAATAAATCCTGACATTTCACAAACATCTCTCCCGTCACTTGCCATTGTGCTTGAAGTTTGCCATTTAAGATTCATCTCACTCTTTGACCCAGTAATTCTAGTTTTTTGAAATTATATTAAGGAATAATCATGGGTATGGCAAAGATTTAGCTAAAAAGCTGTTCATGACAGCATAGTTTATAATAACAAAATATTGAAAAAACTTGAATGCTCAAGAACTATAGTTTATACAGTGGAACACACTCTGTATAGCCACTAAAATATCATTGCAGAGGAATGTTTAATATGTGAAAATATGCCTCTGATATTTTGCTAAGTGAAAAAAATCTGGTTACATTACAGTAACTTCCTGTAGTCCCATTTTGCAGAGAAGAAGGAATAGACATTTTGTGAAAGAAGAAAAATAACAAACATCACTGAATGATTAACAAGATGAAACTAACAACACACAAAGGCCAAGTTTGAGCTGATTGTAAACCAAGAGAGTGAGGAAGGAACACGGGTCCTCTCTTTAGAGCTACAGAGGTGGGTCAGGTGGCTCTCCTAATATTACCAATCAATTCTGAGACCAAAGATTTGCTTCACAAAACAATGGTGCATCTGTTTCCCAAAAGGTACATGCCCAAGTGTATACTACCTCTGCAAAAGAGAATTCTTTTGGCAGTGCTGTAATAGGTAACTTAGTGCTCAGAAATGACTTTTCTAGAATCTTGTATCATTTCATTTATCCATTGATTAAACCATTCAAGTGTTATTAAGCACGAGTGCACATGAAATGCTCTACTGGGCCCTCCCATATTCACCCACCTTTCCCCACCTCCACTGGTGCCACCATAGATCTTCCTTTTCTTCCTTCCTTCCTTCCTTCCTGTCTTTCTTTCTTCCTTCCTTCCTGTCTTTCTTTCTTTATTTATTCCTTCCTTCCTTCTTTCTTTCTCTTTCTTTTTTTCTTTTCTCTCCCTCCCTCCTTCCTTCCTCTCTCTCTTTCTCTCTTTATTTCTCCTTTGCTCCCTCCCTCCCTCCCTCCCTTCCTCCCTTCCTTCCCTCCTTTTCTTTATTTTTTGGATCATTTACCCAGAAGACCCCATGGCAGCAGGTGGCAGTGTTTAAAGTGTTTTTGTGGCCAGGGAAAATGAAATGGTATGGATTCCAATGCAATTACAATGTATTAGAATTTATCTTTTAACTTAATGTTGCCTGTCGGTAAACTAAAAAATATTCTCATCACTGTGTATAGACAAAACTTTACAGTTACTTATGACACCAACAAAAGAAGATTCCAAGATCTAGTGCTAGGAGTATACGTATATATCCCAGAGCATAGAGAGAGAGAAAGTAAGTCAGTATAAAAGAAATGAACAGGATAAATTTGGAAAGACTTTTAAGTCAAGAGGGGAAAAACAGGCTCTTCCTTAAAGGCACTTTGTTATCCAGAAGTGCCGCATTGCTGACCATCCCAATTTGTGCCTCATTTGAAATTGGCCAGAATTTCTAGCCGTATGGGTAGCATTCCTTGCTAACAGCTCCTGTGGTTATTTTTTTTTTTCCATTACTCTATGTTTGATCTTGCTGCTTAATTGTATGTTTTAATCAAAGTTCAGCTCCCTCATCTGTTTTCTAAATTGTCCCTTACTTTAAGAAGAAATAATCTGTTTTTTCAAACACTGATCAACTACCAAATTACTCTCAAAGTTAAATAGCAAAATAAGTTATCAGATATGTATTAGATCTAATTATCCAGTGCAGCAAAACTACCATCTCCAAACAAATCTCACTAGAGCTCTCTCTAAGAGTTGCTTTTTAACTTCCAGACTGCTGTCTGGTTCCCTCTTCCTCCTTCTCACAATGTTTTACAGACCTGCAGTGTCTTCCACTTGTAGCAGCCCCGACACTATCATGGGAATCACCAGTGATACACTGTAAACGCCAGCCAAAATCTATCTGCAAGAACATCTGCTCGACAGTGCAAAACTGATGTAATTACCAACCATCATCTTTTCTCCTCCTGCTGGGGTAACTGCTCCAAAGCATGACTTTTTGCCCTGAGCTAACAAGATCCAGAAACTCCCTGTTATGTACAAAACCTGCTGCTGAAAACCCATGTAGCTTCAACACAAATTATAACCCAGTCTCTCAACTACACGAGTCGCTAACACCCTTGTGCCACAGGGTCTCGGAGAATCTTGCTCGATACCCTGTGAGCCCAAGACCTCATCCTCCACCTCCTACATGTTTTTGTCTAATACAAATAGTCTTATAAAGGATATGATAGGGGAAGAGAGGGTACATTTACAATTCCAATAACATTGCTTTAAACATACAACTACTGAAAAGAATAATTAAAAGTCAAATGTCTGAACTGGAATTTAGACAAAAAGAGGAATTTTAAAAAAATCTTTATTGATCATCTACTATTTGCCAAATGTTCTCTGTAGTGCTTTATATAAGTTATATCATTTAACTGAGGTTTAAAAAATTCTAGTAATCAAGAATTTCCCAGTTTGAATCCATGAAGTTTAGGAGAGGCACTTAAACTTCAGCTCTGCCTCCTACAGGTGTAGAGAAGTTTAACTGATGATGAAAAAGAATAAATTCTAAGTATTTATTCCCAGTTGTGTTAAGGGAATGAAGGTGAAGAGACAGTGTAGTTCAGAATATGCCACCAACAAGCTGTAGAGCATCCAACAGGTTTCTTAATTTGAGTTTCAGTTTCCACATTTACTAAATCAGGGAGTTGGATTAGATGACTTCTGAGGTCACTAAGCGTTCCTAGAACATCATGATTCATTGATTATACAAATCAAATTTCATTTCAAAATTTTTCTGAACTATGCAGTCATTCTTCTCATTTTTGGTTCTTCTTAAATTCATGGTGAAGCTGAGAACAAACTAGACTGCTATCAGAAGGACTAGGAATTAATAATGAAATTCTAAAAAATTCTTTTGTTGGATTATTTGATGTTTTTGTTTGTTAAGAAAAGATTGGCCATGTGAACTTTCAAAATAAATGTATTCAATCAAGCTAAACTGAGATAGGAAAGAGTACGCATTCCTCAGTGGAATTATGGCCACTGTGCACGCAAAATATTTGTAGACAGAGAACAAAACTACCAAGAATCCATCCTCTGATCTTCTTAGAGGAAATTTTATTTCTACTTTGCTGAATGAAAATAATGTTGGGGCATATATGTGCATTAGGTATATAAAGGTATTTGATATCAATAGAAGGAATGTTACCTTTCATCATGAGTCATCATGAAAGAAATCTCTGTCACTCCACCTTGGATGTATGAGACCACTTTCTAGCTCTAAACCCATGAAAGCCTCCAAAAAAAAAGAATAATTTATGAAATATTTGCCAAATTTACCCTTTGTGTCCCAGCATTGTGTCAGGCACTTGACTAACCAGGAAGACATCTCAGAGTAATGCAAAGAGGGGATCCGTTAAGACATAGATAAAGCCTACTGTGAAAATATAGAGTGAAACAAACTATATGTAGACAGAGTGGAAGGAGATGCGTAAGGGTCAAGGGTATACCCTGCACCTCAGCAGCTTAATCTGAAGATGCTGGGGAGAGGAGCAAAGATCATGTATAGATGACGTTTATAGTATTTCCACCATAGTGCACAACCAGAACCCTTAAATACATCAGGCATGATAGATCTTCTGCCGCATTTGCAAATGTTCTCTAACATATGAAATGAGGTGTGTGGATTGTTTAGCAAGTTCCAACTTCCTATATGAACACTTTTATTTCACTGGCTTCCATGGACTTGTGCCTTTCTAAAATAATACGCTTGTGATTTTAATTATTTATTTATTTATATTTATTTTTTTACATCTTTATTGGAGTATAATTGCTTTACATTGGTGTGTTAGTTTCTGCTTTATAACAAAGTGAATCAGTTATGCACATACATATGTTCCCATATCTCTTCCCTCTTACGTCTCCCTCCCTCCCACCCACCCTATCCCACCCCTCCAGGCGGTCACAAAGCACCGAGCTGATCTCCCTGTGCTATGTGGCTGCTTCCCACTACCTATCTACCTTACGTTTGGTAGTGTATATATGTCCATGCCTCTCTCTCGCTTAGTCACAGTTTACCCTTCCCCCTCCCCATATCCTCAAGTCCATTCTCTAGTAGGTCTGTGTCTTTATTCCTGTCTTACACCTAGGTTCTTCATGACATTTTTTTCCCTTAAATTCCATATATATGTGTTAGCATATGGTATTTGTCTTTCTCTTTCTGACTTCACTCTGTATGACAGACTCTAGGTCTATCCACCTCATTACAAATAGCTCAATTTCGTTTCTTTTTATGGCTGAGTAATATTCCATTGTATATATGTACCACATCTTCTTTATCCATTCATCCAATGATGGACACTTAGGTTGTTTCCATCTCCTGGCTATTGTAAATAGAGCTGCAATGAACATTTTGGTACATGGCTCTTTTTGAATTTTGGTTTTCTCAGGGTATATGCCCAGTAGTGGGATTGCTAGGTCATATGGTAGTTCTATTTGTAGTTTTTTAAGGAACCTCCATACTGTTCTCCACAGAGGCTGTATCAATTTACATTCCCACCAACAGTGCAAGAGGGTTCCCTTTTCTCCACACCCTCTCCAGCATTTATTGTTGATGATTTTTTGATGATGGCCATTCTGACTGGTGTGAGATGATATCTCATTGTAGTTTTGATTTGCATTTCTCTAATGATTAGTGATGTTGAGCATTCTTTCATGTGTTTGTTGGCAGTCTGTTTATCTTCTTTGGAGAAATGTCTATTTAGATCTTCTGCACATTTTTGGATTGGTTCTTTGTTTTTTTGTTACTGAGCTGCATGAGCTGCTTATAAACTTTGGAAATTAATCCCTTGTCAGTTGTTTCATTTGCAAATATTTTCTCCCATTCTGAGGGTTCTCTTTTGGTCTTGTTTATAGTTTCCTTTGCTGTGCAAAAGCTTTGAAGTTTCATTAGGTCCCATTTGTTTATTTTTGTTTTTATTTCCATTTCTCTGGGAGGTGGGTCAGAAAGGATCTTGCTGTGATTTATGTCATAGAGTGTTCTGCCTATGTTTTCCTCTAAGAGTTTGATAGTTTCTGGCCTAACATTTAGGTCTTTAATCCATTTTGAGCTTATTTTTGTGTATGGTGTTAGGGAGTGATCTAATCTCATACTTTTACATGTACCTGTCCAGTTTTCCCAGCACCACTTATTGAAGAGGCTGTCCTTTCTCCACTGTACATTCCTGCCTCCTTTATCAAAGATAAGGTGACCATATATGCATGGGTTTATCTCTGGGCTTTCTATCCTGTTCCATTGATCTATCTTTCTGTTTTTGTGCCAGTACCATACTGCCTTGATTACTGTAGCTTTGTAATATAGTCTGAAGACAGGGACCCTGATTCCTCCAGCTCCGTTTTTCGTTCTCAAGATTGCTTTGGCTATTCATGGTCTTTTGTGTTTCCATACAAGTTGTGAAATTTTTTGTTCTAGTTCTGTGAAAAATTTCAGTGGTAGTTGGATAGGGATTGCATTGAATCTGTAGATTGCTTTGGGTAGTAGAGTCATTTTCACAATGTTGATTCTTCCAATCCAAGAAGGTGGTATATCACTGCATCTATTTGTATCATCTTTAATTTCTTTCATCAGTGTCTTATAATTTTCTGCATACAGGTCTTTTGTCTCCTTAGGTAGGTTTATTCCTAGATATTTTATTCTTTTTGTTGCAATGGTAAATGGGAGTGTTTTCTTGATTTCACTTTCAGATTTTTCATCATTAGTGTATAGGAATGCCAGAGATTTCTGTGCATTAATTTTGTATCCTGCTACTTTACCAAATTCACTGATTAGCTCTAGTAGTTTTCTGGTAGCATCTTTAGGATTCTCTATGTGTAGGATCATGTCATCTGCAAACAGTGACAGATTTACTTCTTCTTTTCCGATTCGGATTCCTTTTATTTCCTTTTCTTCTCTGATTGCTGGGGCTAAAACTTCCAAAACTATGTTGAATAAGAGTGGTGAGAGTGGGCAACCTTGTCTTGTTCCTGATCTTAGTGGAAATGCTTTCAGTTTTTCACCATTGAGGACGATGTTGTCTGTGGGTTTGTCATATATGGCCATTATTATGTTGAGGAAAGTTCCCTCTATGCCTACTTTCTGCAGGGTTTTTATCAGAAATTGGTGTTGAATTTTGTCAAAAGCTTTCTCTGCATCTACTCAGATGATCATATGGTTTTTCTCCTTCAATTTGTTAATATGGTTTATCACATTAATTGTTTTGCGTATATTGAAGAATCCTTGCATTCCTGGAATAAACCCCAGTTGATCATGGTGTATGATCCTTTTAATGTGCTGTTGGATTCTGTTTGCTAGTATTTTGTTGAGGATTTTTGCATCTATGTTCATCAGTGATATTGGCCTGTAGTTTTCTTTCTTTGTGACATCCTTGTCTGGTTTTGGTATCAGGGTGATGGTGGCCTCATAGAATGAGTTTGGGAGTCTTCCTCCCTCTGCTATATTTTGGAACAGTTTGAGAAGGATAGGTGTTAGCTCTTCTCTAAATGTTTGATAGAAGTCGCCTGTGAAGCCATCTGGTCCTGGGCTTTTGTTTGTTGGAAGATTTTTAATCACAGTTTCAATTTCAGTGCTTGTGATTGGTCTGTTCATATTTTGTATTTCTTCCTGGTTCAGTCTTGGGAGGTTGTGCTTTTCTAAGAATTTGTCCATTTCTTCCAGGTTGTCCATTTTATTGGCATAGAGTTGCTTGTAGTAATCTCTCATGATCTTTTGTATTTCTGCCATGGCAGTTGTTACTTCTCCTTTTTCATTTCTAATTCTATTGACTTGAGTCTTCTCCCTTTTTTTCTTGATGAGTCTGGCTAATGGTTTATCAATTTTGTTTATCTTCTCAAGGAACCAGCTTTTAGTTTTATTGATCTTTGCTATCATTTCCTTCATTTCTTTTTCATTTATTTCTGATCTGATTTTTATGATTTCTTTCCTTCTGCTAACTTTGGGGGCTTTTTGTTCTTCTTTCTCTAATTGCTGTAGGTACAAGGTTAAGTTGTTTATTTGAGATGTTTCCTGTTTCTAGGGTAGGATTGTATTGCTATAAACTTCCCTCTTAGAACTGCTTTTGCTGCATCCCATGGATTTTGGGTCGTCGTGTCTCCATTGTCATTTGTTTCTAGGTATTTTTTTGTTTCCTCTTTGATTTCTTCAGTGATCACTTCGTTATTAAGTAGTGTATTGTTTAGCCTCCATGTGTTTGTATTTTTTACAGATCTTTTCCTGTAATTGATATCTAGTCTCATAGCGTTGTGGTCGGAAAAGATACTTGAAACAATTTCAATTTTCTTAAATTTACCAAGGCTTGACTTGTGACCCAAGATATGGTCTATCCTGGAGAATGTTCCATGAGCACTTGAGAAAAATGTGTATTCTGTTGTTTTTGGATGGAATGTCCTATAAAATATCAATTAAGTCCATGTTGTTTAATGTATCATTTAAAGCTTGTGTTTCCTTATTTATTTTCATTTTGGATGATCTGTCCATTGGTGAAAGTGGGGTGTTAAAGTCCCCTACTATGAATTTGTTACTGTCGAGTTCCCCTTTTATGGCTGTTAGTATTTGCCTTATTTATTGAGGTGCTCCTATGTTGGGTGCATAAATATTTACAATTGTTATATCTTCTTCTTGGATCGATCCCTTGATCATTATGTAGTGTCCTTCTTTGTCTCTTCTAATAGTCTTTATTTTAAAGTCTGTTTTGTCTGATATGAGAATTGCTACTCCAGCTTTCTTTTGGTTTCCATTTGCATGAAATATCTTTTTCCATCCCCTTACTTTCAGTCTGTATGTGTCTCTAGGTCTGAAGTTGGTGTTTTGTAGACAGCAAATATATGGGTCTTGTTTCTGTATCCATTCAGCCAATCTGTGTCTTTTGGTGGGAGCATTTAGTCCATTTACATTTAAGGTAATTATCGATATGTGTGTTCCTATTACCATTTTCTTAATTGTTTTGGGTTAGTTATTGTAGGTCTTTTCCTTCTCTTGTGTTTCTTGCCTAGAGAAGTTCCTTTAGCAGTTGTTGTAGAGCTGGTTTGGTGGTGCTGAACTCTCAGCTTTTGCTTGTCTGTAAAGGTTTTAATTTCTCCATCAAATCTGAATGAGATCTTTGCTGGGTAGAGTAATCTTGGTTCCAGGTTTTTCTCCTTCATCACTTTAAATATGTCCTGCCAGTCCCTTCTGGCTTGCAGAGTTTCTGCTGAAAGATCAGCTGTTAACCTTATGGGGATTCCCTTGCGTGTTATTTTTCCCTTGCTGCTTTTAATATGTTTTCTTTGTATTTAATTTTTGACAGTTTGATTAATATGTGTCTTGGCGTATTTCTCCTTGGATTTATCCTGTATGGGACTCTCTGTGCTTCCTGGACTTGATTAACTACTTCCTTTCCCAAATTAGGGAAGTTTTCAACTATAATCTCTTCAAATATTTTCTCAGTCCCTTTCTTTTTCTCTTCTTCTTCTGGAACCCCTAGAATTCGAATGTTGGTGTGTTTAATGTTGTCCCAGAGGTCTCTGAGACTGTCCTCAGTTCTTTTCATTCTTTTTTCTTTATTCTGCTCTGCAGTAATTATTTCCACTATTTTATCTTCCAGGTCACTTATCCGTTCTTCTGCCTCAGTTATTCTGCTATTGATCCCATCTAGAGTATTTTTCATTTCATTTATTGTGTTGTTCATCATTGTTTGTTTCATCTTTAGTTCTTCTAGGTCCTTGTTAAATGTTTCTTGCATTTTGTCTATTCTATTTCCAAGATTTTGGATCATCTTTACTATCATTATTCTGAATTCTTTTTCAGGTAGACTGCCTATTTCCTCTTCATTTGTTAGGTCTGGTGGGTTTTTATCTTGCTCCTTCATCTGCTGTGTGTTTTTCTTTCTTCTCATTTTGCTTATCTTACTGTGTTTGTGGTCTCCTTTTTGCAGGCTGCAGGTTCGTAGTACCCGTTGTTTTTTGGTGTCTGTCCCCAGTGGCTAAGGTTGGTTCAGTGTGTTGTGTAGGCTTCCTGGTGGAGGCGACTAGTGCCTGTGTTCTGGTGGATGAGGTTGGATCTTGTCTTTCTGGTGGGTAGGTCCACGTCTGGTGGTGTGTTTTGGGGTGTCTGTGGACTTATGATTTTAGGCAGCTCTCTGTTAATGGGTGGGGTTGTGTTCCTGTCTTGCTAGTTGTTTGGCATAGGATGTCCAGCACTGTAGCTTGCTGGTCGTTAGTGAAGCTGGGTGCTGGTGTTGAGATGGAGATCTCTGGGAGATTTTCGCCATTTGATATTATGTGGAGCTGGGAAGTTTCTTGTGGACCAGTGTCCTGAAGTTGGCTTTCCCACCTCAGAGGCACAGCACTGACTCCTGGCTGCAGCACCAAGAGCCTTTCATCCACACAGCTCAGAATAAAAGGGAGAAAAAGTAGAAAGAAAGAATTAGTAGAAGTAGAAAGAAAGAAAGGAGGGAGGGAGGGAGGCAGGAAGGAAGGAAGGATGGAAGGAAGGAAAAAAAGAAGATAAAGTAAAATAAAATAAAGTAAGATAAAATATAATAAAGTTATTAAAATAAAAAAATAATTAAGAGAAAAAAAAAACGGACAGATAGAACCCTAGGACAAATGGTAGAAGCAAAGCTATACAGACAAAATCTCACACAGAAGCATACACATACACACTCACAAAAAGAGGAAAAGGGGAAAAAATCATAAATCTTGCTCTCAAAGTCCACCTCCTCAATTTGGGATGATTCATTGTCTAAAGGAGGGAAGGAAGGAAGGAAAGAATGAAGGTAAAGTAGAATAAAATAAAGTTATTAAAATAAAAAGTATTAAGAAAAAAAATTAAAACAAAACAAAAAACGGATGGATAGAACCCTCCCACAAATGGTGGAAGCAAAGCTATACAGACAAAATATCACACAGAAGTATACACATACACACTCACGAAAAGGGGAAAAAATAATAAATCTTGCTCTCAAAGCCCACCTCCTTAATTTGGGATGATTCGTTGTCTATTCATGTATTCCACAGATGCAGGGTACATCAAGTTGATTGTTGAGCTTTAATCCTCTGCTTCTGAGGCTGCTGGGAGAGATTTCCCTTTCTCTTTGTTCTCACAGCTCCCAGGGGCTCAGCTTTGGATTTGGCCCCACCTCTGCGTGTAGGTCGCCGGAGGGCGTCTGTTCTTCGCTCAGACAGGACAGGGTTAAAGGAGCCGCTGATTCGGGGGCTCTGGCTCAGTCAGGCCAGGGGGAGGGAGGGGCACGGAGTGCGGGGCGAGCCTGTGGCACCAGAGGCCGGCGTGACGTTGCACCAGCCTGAGGCGTGCCGTGCGTTCTCCCGGGGGAGTTGTCTCTAGATTACGGGACCCTGGCATTGGCGGGCTGCACAGGCTCCCCGGAAGGGGGGTGTGGATAGTGACCTGTGCTCGCACACAGGCTTCTTGGTGGCGGCAGCAGCAGGCTTAGCTTCTCATGCTGGTCTCTGGGGTCCGCGCTGTTAGCCGCGGCTCGCGCCCGTCTCTGGGGTCTGCGCTTTTAGCCGCGGCTCGCGCCCGTCTCTGGAGCTCCTTTAAGCAGCGCTCTTAATCCCCTCTCCTCGAGCACCAGGAAACAAAGAGGGAAGAAAACAAAGAGGGAAGAAAAAGTCTCTTGCCTCTTCGGCAGGTCCAGATTTTTCCCCGGACTCCCTCGGCCAGCCGTGGCGCACTAACCCCCTGCAGGCTGTGTTCACGCCGCCAACCCCAGTCCTCTCCCTGCGCTCCGACTGAAGCCCAAGCCTCAGCTCCCAGCCCTGCCCGCCCCGGCAGGGGAGAAGACAAGCCTCTAGGGCTGGTGAGTGCCGGTCGGCACCGATCCTCTGTGCGGGAATCTCTCCGCTTTGCCCCCCGCACCCCTGTTGCTGTGCTCTCCTCCATGGCTCCGAAGCTTCCCCCTCCGCCACCCGCAGTCTCCACCCGCGAAGCGGCTTCCTAGTGTGTGGAAACCTTTCCTCCTTCACAGCTCCCTCCCACTGGTACAGGTCCCGTCCCTATCCTTTTGTCTCTGTTTATTCTTTTTTCTTTTGCCTTACCCAGGTACGTGGGGGGTTTCTTGCCTTTTGGGAGGTCTGAGGTCTTCTGCCAGCCTTCAGTAGGTGTTCTGTAGGAGTTGTTCCACGTGTAGATGTATTTCTGGTGTATGTGTGGGGAGGAAGGTGATCTCCGTGTCTTACTCTTCTGTCATCTTCCCGGAAGCCCCCCAGTCTGCGTTTTTAGAAAGCTCCCCAGATGATTTTTATGAGCAGAAATGTTTAGAAACAAAATAAAGTTCCTTCAGAATTTTGTACAGAGAGATTGCTTGGCTTAAAGGTATGTGGTCTTCCTGGTCCAAGAGTTTGTTTTGAGGTCAGCATTTTCAGTTTCTGTTTCATAAATGTGAGGTTAATCAGTCTGCAAGTGCTCAGCCCATGTGAACCCAGACCTTCCCCCTAACTCTATCCCTGCTCCTCTGAGTTCACCTGCTCACTCAGAAGGAGTGCCCCATACACGAAGCAGGTGTTTTTCCCCAGGTTGTAGCTCCAACCCAAAATCGATAAATTGGCCCCTAATTCAAGTCTCATATGAGTTTATTTAGCATAAAGTCAGGTGGCATACTCAGAATGAGAGCAAAGGGAACAGGATGTTCTTTGACAGATATTTCTACCCAGTACCAAACCACATTACCCTACCCCAGACTCTAGATGAGCATGTATCAGACTGAGCATATGTACCAACCTTATAGAATCAGAGCATCTGGGACAGAATTCCCTGACCATCTTTTCTACGAAGTGCCTCTTTTCCAAGATACCAATATGTCATATATGGTCTCGTGTTACACTATAAGATTGCATCTTATTTTATCTTTGTTCAGTTTTAGATTGGAGTATTTGGGGGGGGGGGCGATACTCCAATCTTATCAGTAATATATTAACAAGTCTCCCAGTAGGATGAATTGCTTCAAGATGATTTCCAAGAACTACTAAACATAGTTTGTTTATGGTACCTTTTCATTCTAGTTATCATGATTTTTCATGTTCTTATTTCTTAATTCTGGAAGTGCATCTTATTTGGGGCCCAAATAAGATGACTAGAAATAATACCTAATAATTAATTTTGAAGATGATGAAATACTTAGCTCCTTTTTTGCCTTTGGTAAATTAAGTATTTCTCTTAGAAAAATGGTATAATAAAAATGACGTTTGAGGTTGAGATTGGGGTAAATATAGAGCTCTAGAGACCAGAAGTGGTTACCACTGACCAACTTAATTACCATTATAGTCATTTCTAGATAGGATAATCAGGATGGGGAAAGTGAACAGGAAGGGTCAAATTAAAGAAATGAAGTTTCAGTAGGAATTAGAGATGGGTTGATTGAAATTAGGAGCTGAAGGAAATAGTTGAACATGACTCAAAATTCACTTTTAGAGAATAGCAGCTCTTGATGTCAGTAGAGGATTTGAGAAGCAGATGCCTTCTATACACTTCAGAAGACACTTTTTCAATAAGTAAACTTTTGAATTTTCCACATCTTGTTTTTACTGAGGAGTTAAAATTGAATGTAACACTTCCATAAGGGCCTGTCCAATCTGGGGGAGGGGGGAGGAAAGCAGGAGAAGGAGAAGACGGAAAAGGAGAAGAAGAAAGAGGAGGAGGGAGGGATAAGAATGTATAAGAATATTTTCCTCCCCCTCCCACTTCCTATCATTATCAAGTTATATACAACTAAATAGGAGGAAATCATGGCCTGACTATACACATTCACTCTGTAGTTCATCCTGCCCTCAGCTTCAGTTCTATCAGCCATCTTTGCCTTGCTGTCAATGTCATTCTTTGGGGCAGCAACCCCTTGGATTCGTGCTTCAGAAGAAAGGCTGTCGAAGAAACAATAAAGCTGAGGTCTATTGGGGAGATAGTGCAATAAAATATGCTTCTGGAAGGGAAATTTCAAACCCCAAAGCTTCATATACATTATAACAGTAGGGCCTGCTTAACATGTGGGCTAATTTAGCTCACTCCCTGATTCCTGGAGCCGACTCCTCTTATGCGGCTGTGCTGTGCCAGCATTGGTTAGATATAACATGCTGGCTAACATCTTTGCGGTGCCTGGAAGACCTACTTAAGGGCTTCAGAGTGAACACGCATGAAGGAAGGCTTTCCAAGAGGTAGTCTTTCTTCCTGGAACTCTTAGTGGTTTGACATAAAAGCTTTATGAAAAGGCAGCATCTTTGCCGTCCATTCTTCCTCGCTGTCCGTTGTTCCAGTTTCAGAGAATCATTTTTATAACTCAGCTTCTCTCAGTACAGTGAGCTGCATGGAGGAGGCCAAATTGTTACCACCGTGTTGAGAATTCTGCACTGCAGTTGCAGAGGTGGGGCAGGGTAAGAAAAAAGTTCAAAAGATGCTTGGCAAGAACCAAAGAACATCACTTTGGAAGACAGTTTTTCCACTGAGACTCCTGACCCTTTATTAATGGTGACAGACTCTCTTTTATCCCGTAATCTTTTCCCATCTCAATTTCAGTTTGTGCGTTCAATTTTTTGTTTGCTAACTTGAGCATAGGTATCTTCCTAATGGAAGGCATGATCACGTGGGGCACACAGTTCAGTGTTCTTTGGTAATGGCAACGGAGGCCTTGATATCAATTCTAGTTCACCACTTCCTAATCCATGTACCAGCTGCCGTGTGACCTACGTGTGCAGAGCAATTCAAGGGAAATGGGCAGTGCTAACAAAATCACCTCCAAATGAAATAATAGTTCCTTGTATATTTTCCAGGGCACACTAAGTTTTTCCTCTAAAACACTGTACCTGATTCTCCTGCAATTCTCTACCACCTGGCTGTTTATAAACCAGAATGATTTGGTTAACAGTGGAAGCTAAGAAAATGAAATAACTCAGAGACAAAAATTAAACAGCACTGTCCATGTCAGGAGAGCTTCAGGCGGAGGACTTTGGATTTTCAGAACTCTTGGGCAAGGCCATTTCTATTGTAAGCTTATGCATCAAGTTACATTAATCTGACATAATTGAACATTTGATTCTTTGAACTCCCTTTGTTTTGATTCAACACTCACCAAGTCACCTTCTGATTACAATTTGATTGCCTAGAGGGAAAAATTGAGTCTATCTTCTGGGCTGGGAGTAGGTTCGTTCCAGGGACAGGTACATTTTCACTATTAATAAAACTAGTAAATTGTAAGTTATGGTTTTATACATCAGTCTCACGAGCTCAGTTACCATGAAATCGGTCCTGAGAGATGAATTCACTCTTGGTGTGCTAATAAAAATCAAATTTTTAAGATTGTAAAACTGAGGATCCATCTCCAGGACATGTAAATCCACCAAGGTAATGAATGGAAATACTGTGTAAGCCAACACTTTCCTAGGCAGACACATACTCCCTCTGTATCACTTTGTAGAGATACTAGGCCCTTTGTCCCTTATAGTTTCTTTTCTAAAACTCAGCTACCCATACAGGAACTTGGCATATTTTATATTCACATCTTTGCTGAATAAAATCTTCTTTCCTGAATGTATAGATCAATAACAGGTAGGCATTCTTCAGCTATTATCAATGCAGCTTGGTTGTATTAAGCATGTTTCACAACCCCAGACCAGTGACAGCAGCTTCCCAGTTCCCCTTTGTTCTGTGGCTCTCATAAATGAATGACGTCTGTCATATCTCCTCTTTTTCCAGTAAGCCATCATTAAATTCCTGATGCCACTCCTTCAGTTCATTGACTAGGATAGGGTTGTCCATTTTTCAAAATAAATAATGTTGTGTATTTTTCAATACTGTGTATTTTTTGACATGATGGATAAAAAAAGCCTATAAAATTACTTCTAAGTGCTGCTACTGACACGTGACGAACCATTTGACCAATGACCCAACAGATCACATCTTGTGTGAAAACAGTACCTCTGGCTGTCTCGAGATCGTGCATGAAGCTGAAAGAATCCCCTCTACTAGAAAACATATTAGTCAATGTACTCTAAGCCAGTGATAGTCAATTTTGTCTGCTTCCGATAAGCATCATTTTTCTTCAAGGAACTCAGGACAACAATACACATATAATTTCCTTGTCTTTTCATTTCTGGATCCCCAGGCCCTAGCAATTCTTGGCATTTAACAGGCATTTAACTCAATAAATATTTGTTGATTGAATTCACTGAATGATAAATAATTTTGAGTTTTAGTTTTCTGTTCCCAATTTTATTTTTCTCTCCTGTATTCATAATTCCTTTTCCCTTTCCATCTTTAAAATGTCACCTTCATGTCATAATTTTATGCTTTTCTCTTTCTCAAGGATATATGTTAGAAGTGGTAATAATTAGAAATGCATAAACCATCAAAACAATAAGAAGAATGAAAAGCTCCCTTAGAGCCCTGAAGGATCAGTCTAAGATAGATTCTAAATGATGTGTGAGTACATTAGTTACAAAGTATTTTCTCTTTCTCATTCTAGAATATAATAATATAATAATCAGGTATTTCTATAGTGCTTTATGGTTTGTGAGCACTTCCATAAACATTCTCTAATCTGATGCTTTTAAGAACTGTATGGCTATGTCTATACATACTGAATGCAGTTTTCTGTAAAGATTCTGATGTCCTACAGCCTCTTGTTTTATTCTTTAACCTATTTTGTCTGTCATTCCATGCCTCCACTTCAAATAGCAAATCACAATTTCATCATTGCTGCTTCAGGTATTACCATCTTTCATTTCTTGGCTTTGAGGCCTCCATTTCTATAAGCCTCTATAATTGCAATTGTGTCATTGGCTTGTATTTATAGAATAAAGAACAAATGGCTTAGTAAGGAATGAAAATAGAACTCATCATGGTTTCATGTTATTAATAAATTCCAGAAGATATGTATGTCAGTGCTTCATTATACTTACGTATTTGCTTAAAATTACACATATGTTTCCCAACCCAACACTACACTAAGATAGAGCTTTGCTATATCCAGAGGTTATAAAATTCAGGGAAAATCCCAGTATGCTACAAGTTTATTTATTCTTATTGCTACTCTGCATGACCTTATAAACTCACATATACGAAAAGCATCAACTCCAAAGTCATTGTCTCTGTAGGGGAACCAAAAAGGTTCCTGACATGGAATCCAGAGTTCTAGGATAAGTGATAAAACCCAGTGTCATCTTTGCAAACGAGTTGCATTAATGTTCTTTTCTTTCCCATCTTTGGTTCTCATCCCTTGGTTGAATAAAACTTCATTCACCATTGAGACCTGAACAAATTCTATAGTTTGATAATTCCTCACGTTGCATGTATCTCCATATATCCAGCAACCAATTCTCTTCTCTGATGAGAATTGAAGTTGGAATGTTTGAATGGTGGAAGGTGAAACATTTCTACCATTGAAATGGGGTTAAGATTGCAAGGCAAATTCAACGAAGGCCTTTCCCGCTTTCCAGGTTCCGTGGCTACACTCAGCACACTGTGTTGGGTGGTTGGATTAGAGTAGCACAGGTGCCACCATCATGCTCACAGCAAGGGTGAGCTCTTCGAAAGGGTATATCTATGTGCCATGGGATCCTCACCTGGGTGTTTTTCTAACAGTGCAAGTTATTTATTTAGATAACTATACTAATACATCTTAGTTTTGCTTCTTACCTGACAGTTAGAATAAGGATTAAGAGAAGGTTTAACTCCTAAATGCTTTAACATTATCTTAAATGCTACAATTCCACATCTGTAACTATGTTTATTTGCCCCTCACTGAGCTAAGGTCTACTTCCTTACTTTCAGTTCTCTAATGCTGAGTTGCCTGTCCTACTTTCTAAAGCTTCCTCGCCAAACTTAATAAGAGATGAACGGAGGAAGACAGAGACTTGTCAAAATTGTCCTGGTGGCTCCTTGGCTATGTGGACAAGCTATCTGAAGGTCTCTGGCTCAGAGTCTCCATCTGTGACCATGACCTTGACAACGGCCATAACTGCTTATTCGCAAGGAAAAATATGCAAAGATAAAATTCTATTCTCTACCCTTGGAAACATGCACTTTAGAAAAAAAGATACTGACTACCAATCATTACAATTTTAAAATATTTTGGTTTATTTTGTCCCACACTCAGAAACTAAAATATTTTGTTTTTAGAGATCCTACTAGATGACTACCTAACTAATTAGTGGAATATTCCATCCATTTGGTCATCAAATCATCAATTTTCCCTCCTAAATGTCTGTCATTTAGTTGAAGATTGCATTCTCTCTTACCCAGGCCTTCGATATATCCACATAACTGCTTCACTCCAGTCTCCCACACAGTATCAAAAGAATGTCTTTTCTAAGCCCAGGTTGTGTCATTATTTTGCTTGGAAACTTTTCATGGATTCTCAAACTATTAATTCCCAAATTACTACGAGCTGCAAGCCTGAGTCTCAACAAATGTGTCTGAGCTCCCAGTCCATCCTGGTTTCCTGTCAAAACCCTAAACTATCCCCACATCAAACTGTCCCAACATCCTCATCTCCATGCTGTTGTATATGCCTCCTCCTCTGCCTGCAGGGCCCTCTCTCTCCTTCTCTACCTGATCATCTCCTTCCTTTTCAGAGGCACATTTTAATGTTTCTGAGGAAGGGGGGAATCTTACAGTTGATGTCAGAAGGAAACTGCTGGCTTCTAGGCAAGTAGTTTTATTGCATGGGTATATCTGAAATCAGGCTTACTCAGGAAGTGTCTGTTTATCTGATTATCATCTCAGTTAAATTATTTGCATTGGTAGCACCACAAGCGGTTGAACTTTCTTTAAAGGTGTATCCTTAATTGTCCTGAAAATTCTTCAAAAAGATTACAGTATGATGCAGCATTGAAAGAAAAAGGTACTGGGAACATAGAAGAATGCTTGGCCTGTGCTTGGAACTATGACTACAGACAATAGAACTTGCCAAATCTGGCAGATTACATTTTAGAATTACCAAAACTAAAAGAGGCTGGTGTGACTGATTCATGCATTGTAAGGGATTGTCTCTCAAGCATCTGCCTTTCAAGAAAAGCTACTTAACTTCCTTTAGCTCAGGAGAAAATGCCACACATTTAACCAAACAGGAAATGGTTTTCCCATAACCTTCAAAAATTATATTTTCAATCCAAAAGAGGCTAACAAGATCAAGATCACAAGTGTCAGCTATGGAAAGCCACATGTCACTGGCTTGCTACATACACATGACTATCGATTACAAAAGTGGTTCAGTAGACTCTATCTCAATATGCAGAAAGCTAAGTTGCAGACTTATAGTATAACAAGAAAGTACATAAATATATACTACCAGCAGGTTTTATTTTAATGTTTGTATTTAACCTAATGTTTCTTCTTCTGTCTCCAAAGCTGTTATTTGACCAATGGTGCAGTGTCCAACTGATAACATCTTACAGTCAAGGAAATCTAGTATTTATGTCCTAGGCATTCTCATGCAACACTCTTTTAATCCTTACAGCAGCTCTCTGAGCTACATACTGCATTTTACAGATGGGAAAACTATGGTTCAGGATGTTTAAGTCACTTGCCCAAAGTATATAGCTAGGAGAGTAGTGAAGCACTTGAACTTGGTTCTAATTTAACCCCAATGCCAAAGTTCTTGACCACTATGCTATATGCCTCCCCTCTCTTTCCTAGCACTAAAGTCACAGTGCCTTTGTTGAGGATGTGTTAGCTGTGCCTTCTGGATGCTTAACTGTCTGAACTATAGGCTTAGTCATTAATAGAATGGGTCCAGTGACCCTAAGAACACATAGATGTCATTAGCAGAGTGAGTTCCTATGGCAATGTCAGCTTCAAAGAAGGCTGCTATCGTTCAGTCTCATTTTCCTCTGTGCCTTAAGGTCCCCAGATATATTAACTCCTTACATGCTGGAAACCATGGCTCATACCTCTTTGTCTCATTTGCACATAGCTGGGCACATAATAAGCAATCAGTATATACCAATTAATAAATTAATCTTACCCTAAAGAAACAATTATAATCTGTTTCTGAAAAACAAAGAAACATGGGCTTATTTACCTACTCTACTATTGTTCAGTGTATTTTGGGTTTGGAGTCAACAGTTAAGAGTTCACCTTTGGGTCTGCATAAAACTTATTCTTTTAATTTCTTTCTCTCACTTTTTTCTCTCAGTAATAAAAGTCAATAGTAAAAGTCAAGATATAAACGCAACAAATTACAACATTCCTATTTTACCCCTGGAACCTATGTGACACCCATTGATCTCCTGGGACCTAGCAGCTGGGACTTGGAGCTCCAAGAAGAATAATCATGCTTCCTTTCCCATCCACTCCCTATCTCCCTAGCATATGAGCACTCCTTCCCCAGTCATCTCCCAAAGAGGCCTGGTGGGCACTGTCATTGATCTCTGGAGGGGCTCAGAGCCCATTCATGAAAGGCAGGAAGTGGCACAGAGAGACAAAAACTATTTTGATAGACCGAACCTTTAAAGCTGAGTTATTTGGAACTGACTTCCTAACTTCAACAAAATACCATTTTAACTTTGGTTCGTTTTCACATTCTAAGAAGCAATTGTGACAGTTTTGGTCTTTATCTCCATAAGGCTCTTCCATCTTGGATTGTTGGCAAAAATTATCAGTGAAATTTCATATCCGTTTGAGTGTTACAAAGAATGAACACAGTAAACATAACCCATTTTTGTGGCCAGGGAGCCCTGACCTTTATTGACTTCTAGAATTGAAAACTACTTAACATCCCCAAATCTTTGCTTTTCTATTGGTAGTATTTATACTTCAAAGTGGAAGTTAGAATAAAGCATTCCTTTAGAAATCACTTGAATCAGCCTCCCCTGAAAATCTGAAAAGACCTAGATCGTATTCTAAAATTATATTTCAAAATCTGATTTGTCTGAATTTTTAACACCTAGATTTAACCTTGTAAGCTCTCATTTTGAGCTTTAACCACTATTTGGCATTTATGGAAAACAGCTCTAAGTTAATGAAAGAGAATATATACCATTAAAAATCTGTATGCCAATTAGATTTATAGAGCATAATTCAATATATTTTTATAAAGCAATAAAAACACTTGCCAACTCTTGTGAAAAACAACCATATGTTTTGGTTTTAATAATGAAAATGTTTTATAAATAAGCTCCAATTATGGTACATATTATTTTAAAAACATTGAATCTTTTCTTCTTCCATGTGTATTTTTCTCTATTTTTTGAGGCACCCTTAATATGTAAATTTATAGTATTTCCATATGTGTTCATTTGTTTTTATACCACAAAAGAAACATTCAGCTTTTTCTTTCAGTTCCCAGTGTGTCCTAAAAGAACATTTATCAAGTCAGATGACTAATGTTTCAATTATGAAAACATTTTATCCTTATAAGAACTACTTTTTTGCACGGATTGCAAGCAATTAAATCATAAGCATAGATTCTTCTACCAAATTCAAGGACAGATTCATTCCATGAATTAACATGCCCACTTAGATTATATAAAAATAAAATGTTTAATGTCTTTAATATATCCCCATATCACTTAAATGTAGGTATAAAATATTGTCTGATTCTTTTTGGAAAGCAATTTGGCAATATGTATTAAGAGCCTTAAAAAGTCCTTAGCTTTTGACCCAGAGTCTACCATAATCACCAAGGCTTACCACAATTTCTATATAACAGTGTTTATTACAGTGCTATTTACAGTAGTGGCAAATTGGAAGTATTATCAGTGTCCAACAATATAGGCCTGGTTAAATAATTTATGGTCAATCTATTTGATGGAAACTATACAACTATTCAAATTTAAGTTTTTAAAGATATTTAATGATATGGAGAAATGCTTATGATAAAATGTTAAGTTAAAAAAAGGCAAAACTATATATGCTAGTTTTTAATAGTTTTTCCAAAATTAGAATTATAGTCTATATACTGCAAATGTACAAACACACAAGAATAGAAGAATACACTCACAAAAATATTAATTTTGTTTTTCTTTGAGTAGTAGGATTATGAGTGATTTAAAATTTTCTCTTTCTCTTTTTTATATTTTCTACAGTGAATATCTATTTTTATAATCAGAAAGAAATACGTTATTGTTGAAAATATTACAAAAAGTCTAACAGAAAGGGTACTAGTTAAATGATATTGAAGAAAATGATGTATTGATATAGAAAGTTGTTTATATGTAAGTGAAAAAGTATTTCAAAAACAGTTTGCATAAGATGATTGCATGTGATTGCATAATGATTGCATAAATATTAATAATATGTGTGTTTGACTATAGTAGTAACCTATGTACATGGTAAATTATACATAAAAGAAAAATATTAAGAGGATGAGATTTAAAATACAAATAGACACTTTTATAAAATTTATAAAACTATGTAGATTTAACTATTCCTCCTGTTTGCTCCCCAGAGGAAATCACAATCTGGAAGATACAACATTGCCTTTATAACTTTATCATTGTACATTTCAACATATATATTTACCCATAACAAAATAGAAGTATCTAGTGAATTTTAAAAATTATTAATAGTTTCAAAGTGTATATATACTGTATATATCCTTTGCAAATTGCTTTTTTCAATCAACTATATGTCTTTGAGATGTGTCCTCAGAGGTACATGTAGATCTAATTCATTCGTTTTAACCACTGTACAGCATTATTCCATTTTATGATTTTACAACAATCTATTTTTTTTAGCTGTTTTTTAAATTTTATTTATTTATTTTTTTCTGTGTTGGGTCTTTGGTTGCACACGGGCTTTCTCTAGTTGCGGCAAGCGGGGACTACTCTTTGTTGCGGGCTTCTCACTGTGGTGGCTTCTCTTTGTTGCGGAGCACAGGCTCTAGGCGCATGGATATCAGTAGTTGTGGCTCGTGGGCTCTAGAGCGCAGGCTCAGCAGTTGTGGTGCACGGCCTTGGTTGCTCTGCGGCATGTGGCGTCTTCCCGGACCAGGGCTCAAACCCGTGTCCCCTGCATTGGCAGGTGGATTCTTAACCACTGCTTCACCAGGGAAGTCCTTCTTTAAATTTTTATACAATTTTTAAAGGTTACTTTCCATTTACAGTTATTATAAGATATTGACTATATTTCCTCTGTTGTATAATACATCCATGAGCCTATCTTACATGCAATAGTTTGTGTCTCCCATCCCAACCCCTATATTGCCCCATCCCCCCTCCCCACTGGTAACTACTAGTTTGTTCTCTATATCTGTGAGTCTGCTTTTTTGTTACATTCACTAGTTTGTTGCAAGTTTTAGATTCCACATATAAATGATATCATACAGTATTTGTCTTTCTCTGTCAGACTAATTTCACTTAGCATAATGCCCTCCAAGTCCATCCATGTTGCTGCAAATGGCAAAATTTCATTCTTTTTTATGGCTGAGTAGTATTCCAATCTATATATATACCACATCTTCTTTATCCATTATCCATTGATGGACACTTAGGTAGCTTCCATATCTTGGCTATTGTAATTAGTGCTGCTGTGAACATTGGGGTGTATGTATCTTTTCAAATTAGCGTTCTTGTTTCTTTCTGATATATACCCAGGAGTGGAATTGCTGGGCCATATGATAGTTCTATTTTTAGTTTTTTGAGAAACCTACATACTGTTTTCCACAGTGGCTACACCAATTTACATTCGCACCAACAGTGTAGGAGCGTTCCCTTTTTTCCACATCCTTGCCAAAACTTGTACAATTTATTTTTCTGTTTCATAATTGATAAATATTTATGTTGTTTCCAATTCTTTATCATCTCAATACTTCATTGAATAGTCTTGTGACTCCTTATACACATTGACAAAAGTTTCTTTACTGTATACACTAGACTAGGAATTGCTGTGTTATGAAATATGCTCAACTTTAACCACATTGGATATTGCCAGATTCTCTCCAAAGAGATTGGACAAGTTACACTCCCAGGACTCATAAGTAAATAAGTGTGCCTACACACACAGGCACACACATACAGAGTCCACTCTTTTATCAGTTATATTTATTGCGATATCTTCTCCTAGTCTGCAGCTTGTTTCTCAGTTTAATTTCAGTTAGTTTACTTTATCAGTCTCTTCCTGTGGTTTGTGCATCTTATTTAACAAATCTTTAGCCCATTTTATGTGGATATTTTCCATATTTAAACTAAAAGTTTAAACTTTTTCCTTTTCACTTCTGAAATGCATTTTTATATATGACATTTAAAAATCTACATTTTTACCTGCTTATCCGTTTGTCCAAGCATCATTTAAAAAGTGTGATGTCCCTGAGATCTCATGCTATCTCTAGAACTGCTAAATGCCCATATGTCTGTTTGAGGGCTTTGTGTTCTCTGTCATTGGTCTATTTGTCTTTCAACCAATAGCCCAATGTCTTCATTACTGTAACTTTACGAGAAGCTTTGACATATTTTAGGATGGATTCTCCCTTCCTGTCTTCTTCAAATGTGCCTTGACTATTTTTGATTCTTCATCTTTCATGCAAACTTTAGGATCAGCTTGTCCAGTTCCGTCTGCCCTCTTTTTTCTATCTGTAGTTTACCCACTGAGAATGAGTCCACTAATATGCTATTGCTCCAGTGCCTTTCCTGGAGTCTCAGTACTCTGTTCCAAGTTCAATCAGCTAAATCTTAGAGAGTTGCCAATCTTGTATCATTTTTTTACTCAAGGTTTTCTTCATTAAAATGTCATTTTGAAACCATGGGTAATCCTTAATCAAATCCATTTCACCTGCCTTCACTAATCAAGGTCGTTTTAATTGTCGCTACAAAAGACATGCAGGCCCTCCAAGCGGCCCAAGCCTAAACAATAGAAGGTTTGCCTGAGTTGTTTTCCAGGAACTTGGAGTCAGCTGTGTCTAGTTCAAGCTGAGCTGGTTAAAACTGGATAGGACCACGGACCCTCCAACCGGGCATGCGCAAGTGTCTGCTCAGTTACGTTTTGATGTCAGAGGGGCTAAAACTCCACCCTCAGATCTTCCTAAGCACGTGCAGAGGCCTGTAGCTCAGGTACACCTGCACAGAGCTACGACGATTACCGCACCTTTTTCCAATCACTTTTCCCCGTGCTCCCCACGCCTCCCAAGCCCCAGACGGCCCCGCTTCTTTATATTCATCCCATAAATACCCCAGCCCCTTGTCCACGGGAAGGCAGAGCCGAGGCTTGTTCTCCTATTTCCTCGCATTGCTGCAGCCCTTGGTGTCTCAGAGTTTTGGTCTGCTGAGCAATAGGCAAACCAAACCCATTTCGGCACCTAAACTCAAGTTTCTCTGACGAGTTTATGATTAACCTCTTTATCCAAAACTTTATTCTCTTTCTTGTCTCCCACCTCTTCCTCTCAAGATTAAGGAGTATCAAAAAAGCGGGGGGTGGAGGGCTATGTTAGAAACAAGCAGGGCTCTGGGGGGGGGTCCTCCTAGGTGAAAAACCCTTCCTGTGACTCCTCTTTCCTGTTAGTGGGAAGAAGAGCTTTGGTCTCCTAGACCATCCTTGAGTTCCAAAGGTCAGATTCAAACATTACTAATTAGGGAATGTAGAAATGAAGGAACAGTAGTCAAGAAACAAGAGTGCAGGGATAAAGTAGAGTCCTAGTCCCTGAAAATTGCCAAGGAGTAATGTCTGGACCAAACATACTGTGCAAAGGAATAGCAAGTTCCAAGAGAAAGGCTGTCTGGTTGCCAGTTTCATTAAAATGTTCTTTAGGTTTTCAGGGTGACAACCTTATGCCTGTAGAGCCCTCAGCCACGAGGCACCAGGGTTATAGTCCGGGATGGCACTTGTGAGAACTTCGAGTCTTTCTGACATTTCGTTAGCCTGGTCGTTTACTTTGGGGGCATGTATCCCTTGGACAATAGTCACTGATAGTTAGGAGACTCGTTCAGTGTGTCGCCTAACCTCTTGAACATGGCAGAACACCTCAGGATGCTGAAACCCGTGGTGGGAGGAGCCCAGTCATCTAAAAGATGAAGGAGAAATAAGAGGGAAATCAAGGTCGCACTGGAGGAAGGGGGAGGGTACTTCACAAGCTGTGGACCTAACACGGATTCCCTATTTAACTGAACCTGGAACTTCTATTTCTTCTTAAGTAGTGCCCTGGGGGAAGAGCTGGCCCAGCTTGAGTCCAGGCTAGGGCACCTTAGCTGAGGGATCTTTTGACTGGGCTTTGCAGCTGCAAAAAAACATAGGTCCTACCAGACCTGTACCCAGCAAGTATGAGCGCCTGTTCATCTTTCCAGGCAAACAGAGGGCCGAAATACGGCAAGTTGGGGTGGGAGCAGGGGAAAGAGGGCGGCGAGCCAAAATGGACTCCTGGGTGTAAAGCTGTACAGGTCCTGTTGTTTACTCACTCCACTGCCCTGGCAGGATGTTTCTCTGTCAACATTAACACCAAACACTTGGACACAGATAAAGCTGGCTTTATGGAAGGTGTTTAAATAAGTGCTAAAACGAATCCCCAGAAATGCGACTGTCCAGGCCCAGGTGGAAGCTTATCTGCAAAGTGGGGTCTGCATGTCAGGGACTCCTAGATTATCAAAAAATATCCAAACAGCCCTGTTTAACATTTAAATAAGTAAGAGGACCAATAAGGACTTCTCTTGCTTAAAAGTGCTAGCATTTTACAACTGTAAAAGGCTGCACCATAGTCTGATGGGAAGCCCTGATTGCATGTGAAACGCCCAGTTAAGCTTGGGGTTTGGCCCACACTGTAATCTCGCTATAGTACAGGCCACATATTATGGAATTCAGCTTTCAGGATTTCAGACTAATTAGAGAGGCGCTCAGTAGCAGTATGTGGGTTCTGTCAGCATTTCCACTATAAAACCCCCTTTTCTGGGGTTTATAACTTGGCCAATAAAAGATAGCTCCAGGCTGGAATGTGCCATGCAAAAAGGTTCAGCACAGGAGTGAGATTTTTTTTGTTTTAAACTAAATTTCATTAAAAATCAGTTCTTATAAGAACAAAGCAATAAAAATATGCCACTTTCATTATTTCTGATGTTTTCAGCTTCTTTGTTTGAAAAGGATAAAAATAAATGCACTTTCCAGGCTTCAAGTAAGTCCAGGGTTTTGTGTATTTTAATGAAAATATTTGAATTATTGGGGCTTAGGAAAAACTGTTGCTTGCCACACACTAGTTCTGTTTCACAGTGTGGGTCTAGGATTTAGCCTGGCTCAAATAGATTTGGAAATAGTGTACAGTGCCTTCAGTCGTAGGGACATTAATGTGTTTTCATGATTAGCACGTGTTAACCATCATCATACTGTGGAATAAAATCCTAAACATTAGCAGGGCTTATTGAGAGCAAAGCTATACAATGATACCAGTGTTTTCACATTATCCGTTAATGCTTACAAATGACAATTTCATTTTCTACATCTTGGCAAGAGGAAATGGGAAATGCACAAACTCCATATACTTACTACAGCACACCCCATAGACAAATAAAATTAAATATTATCTACTTAGCTTGAGTTTTGTTTGTTATAACCTTGCTAACTATAGTGTTGTCTTGTTTGTAGGCATTTTTATCTTAAAAGGTTAAAAGAGCATGAGTATTTGAATTTAGCCAAAAAACAAAAAGAAAGTAAAACGAATGGGGAAATCAATAGGTCTAGAGCGACGGCTCTTGTGCCTGCTGTTTTAGGTGTTTTATATATGTGTTTTCTATAAAATTTCACAGCAATCCCATGAAAATAAGGCTCCAGGAGGTTAAATAAGTTTACTCAGAGTCACAAAGTTAAATGGCAAAGCAGGTATTCAAATGTACCGTATCAGACCTCACACTCTACCCTGCTTGCTGTAATTCACGATACAGTCGACTCTCTTTCCCCTCCACAAATTTGACTTCGGAACTTTTGCTTCGTAATTTTCTCAGTTTCTACCCACAATAACTCTCAAATTAGCCTGGCTTGTTGTTGGCAGGACTTTCTAATCCTGAAAAAAATGGTGAGAATGGAGCTTAATTTCCAAAGTCTTAGATTCCCAGTATGCCCGACTCTCATGGTAACCCTAACAAGATGAAGAATCAGAAAGGTTCTACCAGAGAAATGTAAGGGGCCCATTCCAAGGGAACTGTCTAAACAGATTTACACAACTGAGAATTAAATGCAAGTTTCTGAATCCTCTTCAGAAGAGGTTCATCCCCAAAACCACATGAGCGTTTTTACAGAGAGCAGAAACTGGGTCTCAGTAGGTGCACTGCACCTGCACCATCTGTTTAACCTCAGAGGCTCTGCCCTAAGAAAGATTAATTTTATCCTTCTTTGCAGTCTACCACTGAGCTATGCATATCTATTGAACAAGCTGTATTTGCTTCTTTGGAGACCAGTGCACTATGAGAATTCCTTCTGTCTGTTCCTATTATATATACTGGGAAGAATGGGAGGGAATTGGGGAGCCAGTAACCTGGCACCGAGTGGGCTTCCCTGAGTGGGAAGAGACTGTGGGTCAGGGCCAAGGGGCCAAAGAGGCTCCTCCCTTGCTACCAACCTCCTTTTCCATTTCAACATACACCATTCTTCTGTCCAGCCACAGTCCTCACCACAGGGATGATATTTGTGCCATCCACACATAAAGGAAAGAAGAGGCTCCTCCACTAGGAACATAGTTGCTTCTGTCTATTTAAATTAAAGGCTTAAGGGAAAACCCACATGCTTTTAATGGCCTTTAATTAGTTAAAGAGAACAGTAAGTTCTCTCCCAGAAGCTTGAGAACAGAGCTCCTTTCCTTCTGGATTTGTTTCTTGGTTAACCAGAGTATGGAACAAAAGAGTTGTTAAATATTTGTTAGGCTGCAAAGCTTAACAAAGAAATGTTAAACAACACTGATGACGGTATTGATTTCCTTCTCTCCATTCCTGCTTACTCCCTACTGCTAACTCAGAAGGACCCTCCTTGGTTTGGGGCTGTTGGGAGCATCCAGAATATGAAAAGTCCAGGAGCAAGTGGCCCCCCCCCCGCCTATCACAGGCTGCTGAGTCAGTTCTACCTAACTATTCCGTGGCAGGGCCAACCCGCATTTCCTGCCTCTGGCTACTCAGACTCTCTGAGAGGCTTTATACCTGCGTGTGCACACGTCTGCTGATCAGGAAAACCCAATTTACAAAACTCAGACCTAGAGGACAGAAAATATCTAGTAATTTATCCACGTTAAAGGTTATCCTCTGTTTAGTAAAAAGAATCACAGCAGGATTTCTTTAAACATGCATTTCAAACGATACCACTGTACAGCCAACAGTTCGGCAACGTGTCTATAATGTAAAATGAAAAAATGAAGTCTAAATATACATATTACATCTTTTTAACTGATTACAGTTTTTCTGACATACAGATTCCATCTTACATTCTTGAGGGAGAAAAATAAAATTATAAGTTTGAGAACTGAACTTCTTTAATGTTCTTGACAATTACCTACGGTATCTGACAGTGCTTTTTACAGAATGAGAGCTCAGAAAGATGCCACTAACTGAATATCAAGGTTTGCAGCACATGGCTTAGTGTCCATTAGGGTCATAAATTACTTGAGTAGCACTAATTATTTTTTGCTGCCTGTACTCATGATATGTGGGGTTTTTTTTATTTTAAATGTATTTCTTTGCGTATTTTTAGAGTTCCCAACAGTGGGCGTAGGACTAAGGGCAGAGACCATGCTTGTCTTATTTTTCATTGTTTCTTCTGTACCTGACTTGGAATACATAGTAGACACTAAATAAATACCTGTTAACTGAGTAATTGAATAATTGAAAGGGTCTGCCTTTACTAAAACAAAGTCTATATATTTGTGTATATTCTATGGCATTGCTTTGAAACTCTTTTCCCTGAAAAACCAACGAGTCACAGAGAAATTACTGGGGATTCTTCAAAAATAAATGGGTTTAGGGACACGATTAATTCCTGCCTACTCCATAGCTATCAGATCTTACCCTAGTGTTTGCATTTCAGGAAGAAGACCCATGTGAAAGAGCTCTCCAGCTTCAGAAAGCTTTAAAAAAAAGCATAGTTTAAGTTAATACTGAGTACTAATTTACCTTATTCTAAATGACAAAATTTTATCATAAATTACCAGTATGCCAAATTAAGTGCCAACCAAACAATAGTTCTACAAAACCAGGTTAAGAGCAGGTTAAATCCTATTCCTCCCTATTTTGATTCCCACTATTTTGATTTGTTCCCTGTTATCAATTTTCAGCACTGCCACCCCATACAGGTGACTCAGAGAAAACTAACTTTCTGTGCTTTTGCCCACTCACTCTCCTTTGCATATCCTTTCCCCACAACTTTGAAACTTCTAATCAAGAACACAGGCTAAATTATACAAAGTAAAATGGACCCCAAGCATGCCCTATGGAATGCAAGCTCCTACTTAGAGGAAAAAAATAAATAAATGTCACTAGACTCCCAAAGCATGTGGTCTGGGATCTAACAGAGGACATTTATGTTTTCAGATCACTCTCTTTTGTTCACCCACAAGTCGCTGGGCCACAGTCTATATTAGCCACTTTCTTCTCTGGCTATCAGTCTTTACTCCTCTCTCTTATGTAAATGAGTAATTAAAAAACAATGGAAAATATCTGGAATTTTGAGAACACATAACATGGGGAGTACTAAATAGTTTTCAGAAGATTTTTTTCATTTCCAAGTTTTTTCTTTTTTTCTCCTTCTTTCCCAATCCTGGAAATTATTCTGAAGTTCCACTTTGCTTGCTGGCTCTGCCCTGTGCTCTCACTTCCTGGCATCAGTGATAATTATAACCCACATTCGCTGCAATAAAAGCAAACAAGGAAGAGGCTTTCCTACGCCATCCCAGCCATACGTATGTAGTGAAAGTGGGAGAGAGAGACCATAATATATGGCCTAGCAACACAAAAGCACACCCTCCTTTTTTCATACATACTTACCCAATTTCTTCTGCAGGTCTCGTGAGCTTCAGTTGCTCATTTATTCTTCAACCTTGGATAAAGAGACGAGAAGATGAGGGAGGGGGAGGGACGGACAGACCCATAGATGACAGATCTGTAGACAATGTTGTTAGCATGCCAGATCTTATTACAGAACCGTGGGAGGTCATGTACGCCACATCCCGACTCCATGGGGACCACCACATTTAAAACAAGATGAAAAAACTGTGATGTGGGGGGAAAAAAACCCTCCTGGGCAGCCTTCAAAGGCAGAGACAGGTTGTGACTGGATTAACATTTATTGACTGTTTAAGCCTCCTTTTTTGCTTTAGGACAGAGATACATGAGTTTAATTGCAGAAGCTGTTCTGCCAACTGATCACCAGAGTGGCAACCAAAGCTTAACTAATCGGTCCTTCATTAGTGAAAAGTCTCTATTACAAAACAAATTAAGCATGCTCTGATCCTAACCTACAGGACCAATGGCATTATGGCAAAGTTTAAGCTGTTAGAGCACTGAAAAACTTATTAAGGGTTAGCGCTGAGATAGCGCTTTGCTATTGATTTTACAATACACAGGTATTATGATTTATGGAGTGCTGGTGTCACTCTAACAAGCTGAAGGACACACAATATCATCTTCAGCATCATTAAAATTCAGAAGCCTCAAGAACTAACTCATCAACCACTGTGCATTGTCACAGACTATGGAGCTGGGCTCCAATTTCAAACATCCTAAGCTTTGAGACAGTTGTCTCTCTCTGCAGAGTTGTCTCATCTCTGCGTTCAGAGATGTAGGGCTACCCCTCAAAATGCATTCAGTGCCTTCAATTAATTAGCAGAACCTGTTTTCACAATGAGTTGTCAAATGCATTTTGTTACTAAATCTTGCCTTTTAACATCCAGAAGTATTTTGTGCACATTTACTGCACACCTGCTTAGGAATAAAAAACTATATACCAGGGCAGTATATAATTCAAGCAAACAAGGCTCTAACTAAACCACGCCCCCAAAATTATTGCCATTATTGTTTAAGATAGATGAAAATCTGGCAGCACTAGCTGTGATAATCAATCAATAGATAGTCAATGAGCACCAATTATGCTCAAGTAATAGTACTGAGAGCTAATAATTATTGAGCCTTTACTATGTTCCAGAATTATTCTAAGTTCTTTCATTTGTATTAGTACATTTATCCTCACAAAACCCTCTGAGATGGCAACTACTTTTTATCTTGATCTACTGATAAAAATATAGAGGCCCAGAGAAGTTAAGTAACTTTGCTCAGAGAAGTTAAGTACACAGCTACGAAGTGGGAGAGCCAAAATTCAGTGAGACAGTCTGACATCCAGGCGTTGTCCTGGGCCAATTCCTATATCTAATAATCACTTCTATTAGCAAAGCAGCATTCTTTCAACTAATTTCAATATCTGTAATTCCGTAATTTGAGGATGTTTCAAAGTTGAATCTAATCATGTGAAGACCTAAAACTGATCACTAGTTTTCTCAAAAACCTTCCTTCAGAGTGCTACTAGGACACCCTTCAGTTCTCTTTTCTCTGAATTATATACTCAGTGAGTATAATATTCCTTCAGAGGCCCCATTTTCTGTGCCTTTAATCATTCGTAATACTTTCATTTGTTTATGTCTTTTTGCTTTGCATAGAATGATAACCTAATTCTTATTTCACACCGTTTTCCAACCCCACCTCCATCCCAAACTAAATACTATGTTAAATTTTATAAGAGCATCTGTGGTATTTACAATCATTATTGGCTTAAACCAATTGAATTACACACTTATAACTTGGCCTGATATCCATGTTTCTCCATAAGAGTGTTTACCAGAGAATGGACATTGGTAAATGCTATGTCTATCATGTGCCTCAAGCTAAAGAATCTGGGACTGCTGTAGCAAAAGAATCTTCTTCCAAAGCTCTCTCACCTTTCAAGAGGCCCCAAAGCATGACCCTCAGACAGTGTTATAACTTTATTATTGATTCATGTTCAACTTTATAGCCCCAGATCTGTTCCTGTCCAATGTGCATAGTGAATCATTTTCTAGATTTCATTTGAGATTTCTTTTCCCGTGTATATTACATACATTATATTCCTATTAAGAGTTGTCCCAGTTATTACTAGCCATTTTTACAACTTGAAAGGTTATTAGATGTCAAATTCTGTTTGTCACTTCGTCTCACCATCTTGGTGCCGTTCCATTATATAAGTCCCCAAGAATTTCAGAGATATTGCAGATCGATAGCTGGCACCTAAGGAATACCATCTGCCTAGCTAATATCGAGTTAGAAAAATCTTCACCTTTGTTTTTTGTCCACCCAGGTAAGTTACCTCTGCTTCTGAATGTAACCTGTTAATTCCAAGAAGTCTTGGTGGTTCTGATTGTCTTCTGATCATACTGGTCCTTTAACTCAAGGTGCCCTTCTGTCCACTCTCCACCTATAAAATCACAGGTCACTGTTAGTAATTGAGCCCAAGTGTCATCTCTTCTGGGAAGCCTTCTGTGGTTCCTGAAGTTAGAATTAATCTCTCTATCATTTGTTTCCCTGTGTTATTAGCAACTTAATTTTAACTGAATTAAAAGAAGAATCACTGAAAGGAAGTTACATATGAACTCAGTTTCACCCAAGTATGGTTTTGCTGCATTTATTCCCGGGAGCTTAGAATCTTCTGTAATATTCATCTCTAATATCTTAGTTGTATTTTCAGATCTTGCAGTACTGTTTTCTGAACTTGAGCTCTTTGGTCTTCATTTAATCAAGGTGTTCCTTGGTAGCATTTATCTTTCTCACATTAGCAATGAAATAGAGTTTTCTGTGTCCTTAGAGGTATTTACTTTAAAATATTCAGCTCTTCTGAACTCCTTTGTCTCGTGGGATATGCCTAACTGGGTCTTTAGTCTTACTTTGATCCACAAGATCCTTAAGAGCTGGTAGGGACCTCAGCTGTAAGCTAATACAATGTCTTATTTTATAGAAATTAATCTATTAATTGAAATTAAGTTTAATTAATAGAAATTAATTTTATTAATTAATTATTAATTTTAGGAAATTAATCTGGGGAAGACTAAAGTGACTAACTCCTAATTCATCCAGCTACTTAGGGTGACATAAATGAATTACAATCAGTGTCCTGTTTCCAAACCTGAAAAGGAGCAGGTTGGCTATAGCTAAATGTGAAAAAGTGAAATAGACCACAGTGGTGCTGTCACATGGGGTTTTATTGAATCAGCCTTTACACAGCTATGTGCTTCTTTCCCATGGGGTCATTTTTGACAATCCCCTAACCTTCCTGACTCTGATTCCTGGAAATTAATATTCTATATTTACCTGGGTTTCTTTCCACCCTTTCACAACCTTGAACTCTAAATTCAATTCGCCTTCACCAAGGCTATCTTTACCCTTTATAACTTCACCTATCTTCCCTTCTCTGAAAGAATAAGCCAACACATCTCTTACAGTTTACTCCATTTCTATACTAATTTGTCATTCCATGATTAGCCTCCAAGTCTTTGCACATGAAATTATCTTCTCCCCAACACTGGCCATCACAATCCTAAACTTCATCCACAACTCATCTCAAAGGCCCAACACATTTTTGACCACGTACAACCCCCTCCCTCAGAATTAATTGTTTAATCTTCTTTCCCACTACCTTACTTTTGCCTTAATGCTAGCTCCTTCCTCAGTCTGTTTTTCTATTAGGATTTCTTTTTTATTTATCATTTACTAGACTGCACTCCCTAAAGAGAGATACTTTCCTTTAGACACTGAGTGATTTCACAAAGCAAAACCTAAATAAACATTTGTTGAATGAATAAATGAATGATGAGGAAGGCATTTTTAATACCTGTTGCCTTCTACACAAATAGATCTAAACCCGAAACTGCAGAAATAATTTGTTAGTAAGGGGTTTTTGTTTTTTTTAATGTATTTGTGTGTTTTCACATATTCAACAACACATATTCAGCCAGTAGGTAGTTGGCTATTTTAAAAATCTCTGTCATTATGGTAGTCTTCAAAATATATCCTTAAATTTCAGTTTCTTGAATTAAAAGACTGAATTTTAATTAATTTTTGACCTATAAAATTTGTGCATAATTAATGTATAAAACTTTGAGTTTGGAACTAAGTCTACACTAGTGAAACCATCACCACAATCTATGCCATAAACATATCCACACCTGTAGAAGTTTCTTCCCACCTTATTATATTTATGTTTAAAAATGAGAAGCATTAACATAAGATTTACACTCTTAGCGAAGTGTTCAGTATACAGTACATTAACTATAGCCACTATGCTGTACAGTAAATTTCTAGGACTTCTTCATCTTGTATAAACAGAACTTTGTACTCCTTGTCTAATATCTCCCCATATATCCCCACCCCGGCCCTTGGAAACACCCATTCTACTTTCTGCTTCTATGAGTTTCATTATTTTAGATTCCTCATAAAAGTGATATTTGTCCCCCTGTGTCTGGCTTATTTCACTTAGCATAAATAGTTTTTAGAAACTAATTTTTCACAGAATGGATGGCACGAAGGAATTACATGATTCATAAAAAGAAAACATGTTATGACATGCTTTATATATCATGAAGCTATATTGCTATTTCTAAACATGACCTAAATTTTACATTCAATGATGATAAATTGTAATTGACCTTTCTGGATTTTCTTACCCTAATTATCTATAATAAAGGGAGGGAAAGACAAATTTAAACACCTACAATCGCATTAATAGAAATAACTTTATAAAACATTATTATGAACCAATTTCAGGGTTGAGATTTATTCAGCCCTGAGATTCATTCCCAAAATGTTCAAGTGAGAAAAGAGGAATTCACTCACTCTTTTGGATGTTTTATATAAACAAAGACACATATTTAAATATTTGGAAACACCACTGTAACTGCCTGGATATTCTTTCCTCCATTTGAGGAACAGTCAGATTATGTCTGCACTGTTAGGTTAAAGGTGTTCTCACACCAAACCTAGACATGTCTTTGCTTCTCCTCATTACTTATAACTTGTGACGTCACCCTTTCACTCCTTGAATAAGTCCAGTATCAGCCCCAGCCCATATAAGTCTGTTCTGCCCCTGTGCCTGTGTCTGCATGTACAGCATACTGTAAATAATCATAATGGAGTGGTTGTAAACAGTTCTGTGGTACACTGGAGACCCCTATTGGTGAAACTCAGGCAGTGACTGCCTCCCCAATGCCCCAACCAACAGAAACAGAGCCGGCTTCTATCCAGCTCCTTTGGGTTCCAGTAGAACTGAAAGCAATGCCATGGACAATTTTTGCATACTGATTAATCCGTTTGTGAAAACAAATGTGTGTGTGTTTACTGAACTTTGTGTTTGTATGAACACATCACGAAATAAGAAGGCAGTACAAATGAGAAGAAAAACAGTATGTGACCTCCTGCAATTTTCAGGCAATTCATTTTCAGTAGATAACAGACAACAGGGATAAATGCAGCATTGCTGTTATACAGGTACATATTGATCAAATATGGCAAAGCATCCGCAAAGTCCCAATCTCTTTGAGAGTTAGATAGTAACTTATACACTGCATATGCCCAACTTTAAAAACAACATTGTATTGCCTTTAAATATTGCTGAGATAAGAATTTAAGAAATAACTAGGCTTTTGCAGAGCCCTTAAAAGGTACATTGCTTAATTAAAATTAAAAAGGTACTAGTTTAGAACCTCTGAATGCTTAAAGTAAAATTTTTATTTCAAATCATAAAGGACAAATTAATTTATAATGAAAAAATGATTACCTCTCAAACATCTAGACTAATTCTTCAGTGTGTATATTGAAATTAGCTTAAAATGCGAAACAACTAGAGTTTCTATGATGCCAAATGCACCATAAATCTTCGTTCATTTGGGATGGGGGATTGTCTGAGAATGTTAGTTCATAAATGTTGTCTGGTGTTTTTCCTCTTTATTTTTTACATCTACATTTAAGATAAATTTTAAAAAGAATAATGGCGATATGGATATGATAGCTATTTATTTCAAATATCTGCTTTAAAAACATTAAAAACTTGTACCCTATCCACACTGCTCTAAAAAAGCAAAACCCATCACTTACCAGATGAAAAATGTCTTTGTGCTGAGACTTGAAATATCCATATCCCTTAACTGGCATATTAACATAATACATCTTTTTAAACAAAAATACTGCTACAGGGAATAAAACTTCAAAAAAATTTACAGACACATTCAGTTCTTGATTCACCTCTGTTATTGGTTTTGTTAACATTTTCATACTTGTTACTTCTCTGTGATTTTTCTTTGTAAACTAAATTTCTCCCTCCTTTCCCCTCCTCTTCTTCTCCCCCTGCCCAACACACACACACACACACACACACACACACACACACACACACACACACACACACACACACACACACACACACACACACACACACACACACACACACACACACACACACAGCCTTCTCTTCAGAACACAATCATTTCCTTGCCTTCAGCTGAAGCTGCAAGCATAGGAGAGAGCCTGGGTGTAGAGCATAAAAAACTGGTACCTGTGAGTTTCATATAAAATACAAATTCCTGTTCTCACACTGTGATCATTGATGATCATTTACTTCTTTGCCACGTGTACCAACCTGTCCCACATGCACATGCAATTTATTCGTGATGAGTTCCTAATCTTATTTGAAAGGGAAGAAAATATTTTAACTCTGCTACATGCAGCTGCCGCTAAACAGCTCCTCACAGTTTATTGACAAGCTCAGACTCAGTCCCGCAGGCTAGAGGCTGAGAGCGGGTGTTTGAGAAAGGAGCTCTCCTTCAGGAAACACACTCATCTCCCTGCCTCCAAAGTTCCCAGGTGAATGCGGCCTAATAGAACCAGCATTGTGTGACTGGGATGGAGGTGGGATGTTGGAATTTTTGAAAGGCCAGAAAACTACAGGCCTAGTGATGTAGACATCAGAGAAGGGAAAGCCTGAGTTCTAATCCCAGCACCATTGCCTGTCACCACACAGGCAGGTGGTGATTTTCTGAAAATTTATGCGCTACCTGAACTATCTGGAATTAATAAATGGTATTTTTAGATGTATGACTCTTATTCAAGTTTATTTGACATACAATATTATTTGTTTTAATGTGTACAACATAGTGACTTGACATTTGTATACATTGGGAAGTGATCACCACAAGAAGTTTATCTACTGTCACCACACACAGTTAATACAATATTAGTAACTGTATTCTCCATGCTGTACATTACATCCTCATGACTTATTAATTTTATAACTGGACGTTTGTACCTCTCGAACGTTGATTTTTAGATACAGAGTATGTGAGGCTTCGCTGTGGTACCTTCGTGGGCTATTAGGCAATGCCGCACAAAGTACAATTCCAGAATGCACACTTGGAGCTAGATAATGACCCCACAAAGAAGAGACCTGTAGTAACACATTTTTACCCACTCTCTTGGCTCTTGACAACTGTTTTCTCAAACTCCGAAATGCAAGAAGAATGCCCTGTACAGGCATTATTTCTGCAACCTTTAATGACAAAAAGAAATACTATAAAGACTAGAACTACTTTATTCCGAGGAAAGAACAGAGGGCAAAAGTCAGAAAGTTCAAAGAACAAAGCGTTCCCATATCTGCCATAAGCTAATTCTATAAACTTTCCTTGTTTTGATTTTCCTCATCTGTCAAATGGGCATTAAAATCCCTACCCTGCCTGTGTCATACGTGAGGATCAAGGGGGATGATGCAGGTAAAAGTGCTTTGAAAAGCTGTAAGTCCTGTCTCTATGAGTGGGGTTATTATTATGCTTACTGCTGTCAAAAAATGCCAATGCTGTTCATTGCTATTACCAAAATCCAATTCCTTTTGTTTGAGTTTTGCCTATAGAAAGCAATAAAGTGGAATAAATATCCATTAGTCAGTAGTCAACATATAGTGGAACAGCTGAAACACCAAATCTTTTTCCTCTAAAAGCAGAATGCTAAACTAATGTTATTGCAGGAGTCGGGAGTCAGGCAGGTGGGGGAGTCATGGCTGAGTCCAGGCGGGGGTAGGTTGGGGAGCTGCAGCTGGGATGGAGCAAAAATAAAACGCTCTTTCCTCCTCCCAAGAAAACACCCCCACTAAATTCCACTCAATCTAATCACAGCTAAGATAAAAGTCAAAAAGAAGGGTCAGCTTGAATGGAGGCCTGTTATTGGTCAGCATTGAGACAATATTGATAGAAAATGTAATGCAATACATTTTCCTCTGCCACACATTTCTGAATAATAGCAATTTGCCAACTAGCTAACCACCTCAGCATAAACAGCGGAACGCTCCTGCTGAGTCTTGGAAAGCCTGCTTGTCTGCAAGTGCACAATACACAAGGAAAATCACCATAAAGCTCCGTGCCACCATTCAATGCAAATAGTCCTCAGGTCCTGCTGTGACTTGGCACACCCCGCTGGACAGCTGGAGACTGGAGAAGAGGGGCTGCTGCCAATAGCATATTACAAGGGATTTTCGAGCAATTTTCCGGAAACCAGCAGTCCTGTGCTTTATTATTTCACGGGCAGATATTGCTATGAGCTACACTTAGATATATTATGGTGCAGGGCACTGTCTAGTTATACCTGATATGATATACAATAAAATACTGCAACACTTTGCAATCCCATCTGTGAGCTCAAGCAAGGAAAAATAGGGAGACAATTTGTTACAGCCTTCTGTTATGCCTAATATAATTTTGGAAATCAGCTGTTGCCCCAAACAACATTTTATTACATGCATCAAAAAGATTTAACTTGCTAAGGGTCAGATTTAACTTGCTAAGGGTCAATAAGTGTACTCAGAATATGCTTCAAAGACAAGAGACACTGAAGATAGATGGTTTATTGTACATCTCATTCCTTCTCCCACCCCCAAGATCACTTGCAATAAAGTGCTACCAGAGATCATTAAAAAAAAAGATTGCTCATTTTATGTAGTTTGAATGTATAAAATGGTAGTTATCTACATTCCAGTGACAAGAATGTTTAGAAGACAATGCTGAGAAATAAACAGAAGTGAGTTAAATCAGGAAGACAGGCTCTGTAGCAATTAGTTTAATGTAATATCATTTTTAATGTAAAGAAGCTACATTTTCTAATTTTCACTAAAAGCCCTAGGTGCTGAATGGGTTATAATAAATGCATACAATAAAAAGCAGGTACGCTTATCTTATAAAGCAGCCTATTAACCAGACTGCTAGTGCTGCAAAATCCAGTACACAGTAAACAATACTTTTTCTGTTAGAATAATGATGCATAGTTTACTCTTTTATACCAGGCAGCACTTGGGGACCACATCCATTTACCAAAATAATACCAAATTAGTACTGTAAATATTGAAATCAGACCTTTCAGGCTAACCAGTGGCCTAATTTTCTCTTCAATCTGCTCTTAATCTCAATTCATCAATAACACTACCTTATTATCAGACTTTGACAGCAAGCTAAGGCTTTTGATAAATTATACATCTCAAGCCAGATTTAAAATTTGAAGCTCAAGTGCTAATTATCTGTACAGGCCCAGTTAATAACGAGATTTCTTGTTAAGTATCTGATCACAGCATGGGCATCATTTGTCAAGATACTCAAGTCTACCTTAGAGACCGGCTCTTCGAATCCTCCCTTGCCTACCATATGTAAAATTGGGATCTTTGTTTCTATAATAACCTTTTATTAGGAAGCTGACATAATGATTAAGTTCGCTGTAGACACACACAATGAATTAGACAATTACCCTTGCTGCTTTAAACCACTCAGACTCCTAGCAAGACAAAATAATTAATATTGAATTTTAATTTGATGTGTTCCACATTTAAACCCCAATTTGCAAAGTACACCTGGAAAGCTGCCGCTGTTTCCTTGCAGTTTGTGCTGATGAAATAAAGGCCCCTGCAGTTTGAATGTAAAAGCACAGAAGGCACGATTCACCACGATCACTTCTCAGTGGAGCACAGAATTTTCTAGCATTAATGGGAAAGGTAATTACCTAGGTCTAACTTTATAGCCTTTTCTCTAATGAAACTATAATCTCCCAGGCCTATCCACTTTAAGCATTTGCATGATTTTAATGATTTCAGTGCCATAGCTGTTGGTATACCCAGTCATTTTGAAATGAAATGTCTAAAACACAAAGACGTTAATTATATTTCCAGGCTTCTTATTGGCACAAAGTAAGGCTGAGTCAAAGAGAAGCGCCATCATAAAAACAACCAAGGGTTGGGGCTTCCCTGGTGGCGCAGTGGTTGAGGGTCCGCTTGCCGATGCGGGGGACACGGGTTCGTGCCCCGGTCCGGGAAGATCCCACATGCCGCGGAGCGGCTGGGCCCATGAGCCATGGCCGCTGAGCCTGCGCGTCCGGAGCCTGTGCTCCACAACGGGAGAGGCCACAGCAGTGAGAGGCCCGAGTACCGCAAAAAAAAAAAAAAAAAAAAAACCAGGGGTAGCATTTATCACATGGCTCCAGAAAAGATGAACCCCACCCCAAGTGTATAAATCCATTTCTTATTAATCCTGCCCTCACACTTCACTTGTGCTACATGGTAATAGGGCATAAAAGCTCAAGTCCTTTTGATGTCACTCCCAAACCCAGTATTTTCCAGAAAGGGTTTAGAATGGGTGAAACATGATAAAATCATGAAATATTTTCACTCTCTAAATTTTAGATTAGATAATGATTAACCTTCCTGGTTGGGGGGCATTCCAGCCTCATGGGAAGGGCTGGTATTCATGCAATTTTTCTTTTCATGGAAATGCTGGCGTTTGGGAGAGGAGAGGTGATTTTCTCCTCTATGGCGTCACACAGTGCCAGACTGAGATACCAGACTAAACTGATTTATCTGTTTTATGACCTATTAAGGCAACTCATGTTATTACAGGAAAGGAATAAAGATTCACAGTCCACTTACTGTGAGCTCTAAAAGTCCTTATTCATCCAGATCGAGTAGCTTCCATACTCCTGAGTGGGGTGGCCAAGTCCAGAAACAATGGCTTCTCTTCTCTCCTTGGGTTTCCCTTTTACCTGCCTCCTTTTCCATGGACTTGCTGCCTCCACGGTCCCTCCCCAAGCTGGGGGGCAGCCAGAGGAGGGTCTAATACTGCTGATGTAGAGAGGGACCAAGGAGAGGTTTTAAAAATTATAGCTGCCATTTGGTTTGCCAGGTCTACCAGGGGCAGGGAAAGGCTGCTACAGTCTCTTGACAAGGCACAACATATCCAAAGATCCTCAGATTTTGTTCTATCAATAGTGCCAAATTGAAGGCACTTTTTTCCTGAGCACATCCCTCCCACCAGATCTCTGCAATACCCAGATGACACAAAGTCATGGGAAATGGTTTCTAAGCTCAAGTTTGACCCTTTCCTTTGTTAAGTTAACAGTGAAGAGCAGCTTGACTGAAAGCTTACCATATAGATGAAACAGTCACTTACACATGTCTCCTAAAGTCTAGAGCTATTTTCCCAAACTACCATTGAGGTCTGTATGAGGAAAATGAAATGATAACCACTTTCTGAGCTAAATATTATGAAAAAAAGAGGCAAATACCCAGGTCTCTCAAATCTGTTGATGAAATTAGCAACACTCCACATCTTCTTAAACATTTCTTCTTTTGATTATTCCCATTAAGCTGTTCAGGCAAAGTATTGAATAATACTTTCTCCCTAGATCGTCTCTTATTTTAAAACCAGGTATGAATCTAGGCTCTGCAAGTTACAACTCTGCAGCCTTGTGTAAGTTAGGTAACCTCTCTGAGTTTCAATTTTATCAGGAGTAAAATTTAGAATAACAAGGGTCTATTTCCTAGAGTTGTTAAGGGGATTAAATAAGATTATATATATCATGCTCTCAGGACAGTTGTTGACACTAGTTAATGCTTAATCAACATTGGCTGCTACTAATACTTTTGTTAATTATTACTGTTGTTATTTAGAAAGACGCTGCAGACCATTACTTAGTAGCTCTTAAATGGATCGTTTGTTTTGGGGGGTTTGGCCACCACACAATTTAATGAGGATCACAAGAACCTCATTTTTAGGAATAACAAGTTGAGGATCAAAACTACTTCATTTCTTCAGGCAGGATTTGCAAACAGAGCCACAAGTCCAAGTAAATATATATAATTGATGGTTATTAAAAGAAAGACTCTATGATTAAGAAAAAGACTAAAAGGAAATACATTACTTTTTATTGTGGTAAAAAACACAAAATATAAAATTTACTATCTTAACCATTTTTAAGCGTTCAGAGTGCTAACTAAATGCACATTGTTGTGGAACAGATCTCCAGAAATTTTTTAACTTGCAAAACTGAAACTCTATACCCATGGAACAACTCCCCCCAACCCCTGGCAACCACCATTCCACTTTCTGTTTCTTAGAGTTTGACTAATTTAGATACCCCATACAAGTAGAATTATACAATATTTGTCCCTTTGTGACTGGTTTATTTCACTTAACAAAATGTCCTCAAAGTTCATCCAGGTTGTAGTATATGACATGATTTCCTTCTTTTTTAAGGCTAAATAATATTTCATTGTGCGTGCATGTGTGTGTGTGTGTGTGTGTGTATACACATATCACATTTTCTTTATCCACTCATCTGTCAATGGACATTTAGGTTGCTTCCACCTTTTGGCTAATTATGAATAATTCTGCAATGAACATGGGTGTGCACATATCTCTTCCAAATCCTGTTTTCAATTCCTTTTGGTGTATACCCAGAAGTAGGATTGCTGGATCGTATGGTAATTCTATTTTTAATTTTTTGAGGAAACGCCTTACTGTTTTCCATAGTGGCTATACCAATTTACATTTCCACCAGCAGTGCACAAAAGTGCCAATTTCTCCACATCCTTAATAACACAAGTTATTTTCTGTTTTTTTTAATAGTGGCTATCTTAATGGGTATGAGGTGATATTTTATTATAGTTTTGATTTGCATTTCCCTGATGATTAGTGATGTTAAGCATCTTTTCATATGCTTGTTGACCATCTGTATATCCTCTTTGGAGAAATGTCTACTCAAGTCCTTTGCTCATTTTTTTTCTTTCTTTTTACTAGTAAATTCACCTTTTATTTTTTTACTATTTTTTTAACATTTTTATTGGAGTATAATTGCTTTACATTGTTGTGTTAGTTTCTGCTGTATAACAAAGCGAACCAGCTATACATACATATAAATATATCCCCATATCCCCTCCCTCTTGCGTCTTCCTCCCATCCTCCCTCTCCCACCCGTCTAGGTGGTCACAAACCTTTGCTCATTTTTAATTGGATTATTTGGTTTTTTTGTTGTTGAGTTGTAGGAGTTCTTTATATATCTGGATATTAACCCCTGATCAAATACATGGTTTGTGACTATTTTCCCCCATCCTGATGGTTGCCTTTTCACTCTGATTGTTTCCTGTGCTACATAGACGTTTTAAAGTTTGATGTAGTCCCATTTTTCTATTGTTGCTTTTGTTGCCTGTGCTTTTGTTGTCATATCCAAGAAATCATTGCCAAGACCAATGTCATGAAGCTTTTTCTCTGTGTTTTCTTCTAGGAGTGTTATAAGTTTCAGGTCTTACATTTAGGTCTTTAATCCATTTTGTGTTAGTTTTTGTATATGGTGTAAGATAAGGATTCAACTTCATTCCTTTGCATGTGGCTATCCAGTTTCCCCAGCACCATTCGTTGAAGAGATTATCCATTCCCCATTGTGTACACTTGACACACAATTATTTGAAGATCATTTGACCACTTACGTGAGGGTTTATTTCTGGGTTCCCTATTCCATTCCATTAGTCTATGTCTGTCTTTATGCCAGCACCATGCTGTTTTGATTACTGTAGCTTTTTTTGTTTGTTTGTTTGTTTGTTTGTTTGTTTTTTGCGGTACGCGGGCCTCTCACTGTTGTGGCCTCTCCCGTTGTGGAGCACAGGCTCCGGACGCGCAGGCTCGGCGGCCATGGCTCACGGGCCTAGCCGCTCCGCGGCATGTGGGATCTTCCCGGACTGGGGCATGAACCCGTGTCTCCTGCATCGGCAGGCGGACTCTCAACCACTGCGCCACCAGGGAAGCCCATTACTGTAGCTTTTTAATATGTTTTATAATTAGGACGTGTGAAGCCTCCGTTTTGTTTTGTTTTCTCAAGATTGTTTTGGGGAAATATATTACATTTTAATGTTACTGTTATCAATGTAGTTATTTTTGGTTAATGGGACCATGAGGGACCAATCTGAATTTTGTAAATTGTATTTAATAAGCAAACATTACAAAGCGATATAAGTTGGTATAATTGAGGAGGGTGTGAAACATTCTTTATTTCATACCTGTATAATCTGGACTCCAAGTCTCTATTTCTGCTAATGGTGGAAAATTTAACCCTGCTAATTTCAGATACAGTTGGTGCAATACAGTGATTTTCCAGCCAAAAATCCCAGTTTCAGTACAGTGCTACACCATCTCCAGTCAGTCTGTCCTTTGGACAACAGGTGATGGCAGTGAGGGTAGTGGTGGAGAGAGCTGGAAGATCTGATGTTGTCCCTAGACAGCCACTGAGGTCTGCCCCTGCACTGGTCCCTGGAGAGTAATTCCTGATCCTTGCTGTGGCTGGGCAATTGGCTGGTCCACTGGAATCTTCTGGCTTCCAGCCCTGCTTTTGTGGTGGATGATATCCCAGAGATATAGCTAATTTCCTTCCTAACTCTAGTAAAAGGTCCATATGTATATTTCCAATGCTATACTTAGGCTTTGCCAGGCAGCCTCAGGGACAGTCACAACCACACAGCCTCCTAACTGCCAGCCTTAATGCACCCTGGGTTCACAATACCAAAAAGTCAGGATACCCTCCAAAAACTGGGAGAGGGCATTACTCTCTTTCCCTTGACCCAGTTGGCAACAGATATGTCTGCAAGGGCTGATACTCAAAAACAAATCCCTCTGGGGAAGAAAACACCAGACTTACCCCACCACCACTCCCTGATGCCTGTTGCAGATATTACCAGTGTCAAGAGGAATCTGATGGATTGAGGTGATAGGGTAGTCAGTTGCAAGGAAGAAAAATAGAACTTAAAACTTAATATATTGAGTTATTAATAGGCCATAAGTTAAGAATCCATTTATCATCCTGATATAATTAAAAGAAAAAATAATAATTTTTAAGATTCTGGTGGACCTCTCTTCTGAGCAAAATCTAGAAGGAAAATGAGTAGGGTGAACTGCAGCCCCACTCTTGCAGCTGGTCTTGGGCCCACAACTGATCCTCATCATTTCCTTCCTTTACTACTTATTCTAGATTCACCTCACCCTCAGCTACCTCCTGTGCTAGTCTCCGTGGCTTATCTGATGATGTGACCTAGAATCTCATACCTGAGCATCTGAGCAATGGTCACTATGCCCTTCTCAGGCCAAAGTTGCTGTACTTGTCTAATTACTATCAAAACTGATTAAGGGAATACCAAGAGGCACGCAAATGGATCACCTGGAGGGCAACACATTACTTCCTGCCCCCTGTGTAACTGCAGCCTACCACCACCTCGTGCTTAGGGTCAGTGACCCCTGCCAGAATGGTAACTCCTCTTCTGGCTTGCTTGTTCCTGAACATCAGAAGCCCAAAGGGCCCAGATAGAAGCCTGGTAGTTCAATGGCACTCTTCCTAGATCCCCTGGTGGAAGTGTTCCCCTTTGGGAATCAAAAAATCTCTGAGCCTGCAGAGCCCAGATTTGTGAAGATGAGATTCCCTAAGTAGGTCATTGAAAATTACAGAAAGTGGGATCTGCTGCCGTCCTGTAGTTCTCAGACCAGTGTATTCTTCCTATTGAGAACACAGCCACATATAAAGTTCTTTGATTCTAGGTGTACACTGTGTCCTAGAGGATGGCATCCATCTTCTAAACTACCTCCAAGGTGGCACTTAAGTGGCGACTTCAGCAGTCCACCCCAATGCTTTGTCAGGCCACTGGCTTTGGGGTGGTGCAATGTATAATATGACCAGTGAATTCCATAGTCATGGACCCTCTCCCACACCACCTTCCTGGAAAGTGGGTCCCCTCATTTGATGTCATAGTATGTAGGATCCCACACCAATGGATCAAACTCTTTACAAGCCCTTAAATAGTGGTGCTAAAAGAGGTCCTGTAGGCAGGAAAAGTAGATCCATTCCCAGAACATGTGTCTGTTCCTGTCTGAATGAGTCACTATTCTCTTCTGTGTAGAAGGGATCCAATGTAGTTAAACTTCTACCAAATGGCTTATTGGTCTCCAAATGTATCATTTGGAGGCTCAGTTAGCTAAAGATCCTGTACAGGGGTAGTACCAAGTATATCTTTTCCAATTATACATTCAGGGACCAGGAAGATGACCACCAGATGGATCTGCAGATGTAGTTTACCCACTATGAACCAGACCTAACCTACCCACTGTGGCAAGGGCTCCCTTAATTTATTACCTGGCTCCACTATACCCACACTCTAACAGGAGGCCCATGAGGATGCTTGGGTCTCCAGGTGTTAATGCCAACTGGGATCATTTGTCCAATAATTCTTGAAATATTTGGGTCCTCAGTGCTCAGTTACCCAGGTAAATGGTGGTATATCCCTTTAAGGAAGGACTAGGAAGATCATTATTACGCCCACGTGCTGCAGGGTTACAGGATCCTCCCACCAGGGAACTGAACCTCTCCTTCAGCCAATACATTCCAGACCCCAAAACTTTCTCGGGTCTTAAAAATGGGAAAGGGATTATGCCTTTTTGTTAGGAAAACTTCCATCAGCCTTCTGACCATCTTTACCGGATTGAATAGTGTGCCCCCAAATTCATGCCCACCTGGGACCACGGAAAGTGACCTTATTTGGAAATAGGTTCTTCATAGAGGTAATCAAGTTAAGATGAGATCATACCATACCAAGTGGACCCTAATCCAATGATGGCTGTCCTTATAAGAGGAGGGAAATTTGGACTCAGACACACAGAGAGGAGGATGCCATGTAACAACAGAGGTAAATGTTGGAGTGATGTATTAACAAACCAAGGACTCCTGGCAGTCACCGGGAGCTAGGAGAAAGGCATGGAACAGATCCTCCCTCAGAGCCTGAAGAAAGAACCAACCTTGCCAACACCCTGATTTCAGACTTCTAGCCTCTGGAACTTTAAGAAAATAAATTTCTGTTGTTTGAAGCCACCAGGTTGTGGTACTTTGTTATAGCAGCCCTAAGAAATTAAAATACCATCCATCCTTGATTTCTTTTCATGGTCCACATTGAGTAGTACCCTTGTCTCTGCTCATCTGTTTTGTCCCTAGGACTGCTACCTTCAATTAATCATCCACAGCTCTGCAGATTAGCAACTCTACTCCCCTCTGCACTTGCTACTCATTATGATAATTGTGTCCACCTGGCTGCTGAAGGTTAATCACTGCCACCTGTTCTCTGCTGTTTCATGGTCTAGGACTTTGCTACCAGTGCCTGGTTCTCTGGCAGCATCTCCTACCATCAGTCCTGGCCTACAGAGGAGAGCCATCATGAGACTTCTTGGTGTTGCTGACACCCCTCCCACCAGTGAATCCTGTGTGTAGTTGGTAAATAGTGTATCCTTCGAGCCTTCCCATGGAACATAACCATGGGGTGACTTTTTTGGCCTTTCACAGTATATCCACTCTAGTTTGCTGACTTCTCTGGGCCTTTGAATCCCTTCTTCCATCCTCTGTCATGGCAATCCCAACACTGCAACCTCACTTAGTGTAGGCCATCACTTTTTTCCAGGCTTCTAGGAGCCACCCTAGAAGGGAGTTTGCACCATCTCCTGGAGTCCTTGGCAAGGTGTTAAATTCTGTATTCCTGGAGAGTGCTCTCAAATCAGTAATGCTCCTGTATGCAGCATTATGTTCTTGAATCAAGCATTGGTGGTGACAGCAGGACTCTCCGATCTCTGGATCACAACCAGAGTGCTGGGAACTGTCTTAGCTCCTTGAGTCTGCTTTCCAACCCTTTTGGTAATTCCCTATGTTAAAACCCCTTTCTCCTGAATTAGCTGAGTGCTTTCTGTTGTCTGTTCTGATATGTATTTTGTTTTCTTTTTTGGAGGGTTTTTTGGTCCTTGTCTCTCTTTTTTTTTGACTGATACATTTTAAACAAAATTATATTTAAAAAAAAGAAGAGAAAGGAGATGATAGTTGGGGAAGGGCAATGTCAAGGAAGGAGGGAGAGTAAAGATGTACTTAAAACACTTAACTAGTGTGGTAAGGGCCTCCAGCAAGTCAGAACAGGAGTGGTTAACTCTTTGATGCCAGGCTACAGGGAGAGCCATGCATCTTCCGAGGGTAGGGGGCACTCAGGGAGCTTGGAAATGGTGTTTCCCAACTGGTACTGAACTCATATTTTAACTGCTGGGGTTAGTGTACTAGAAACTCCCAGAAGGAAAAATACTGGAGAACCAATATAGAATTGAGGGGGAAAAAAGTTACCTGGTGGGGACTTGTTGAAAATGAAAATTTCTAGACCCCTCCCCAGAGATTCTGATCCAAAGATCTGGGGTGGGACTCAGGAGTCTCTTTTCACAAGCATTCCAAGAGATTCTGATAGAGGAGGTCAACAGAACGTGATCTGAGAAAGACTATTGAGCAGACAGAGAGGAACAGAGGAAAGGAAAGATTGCTGATGGAGCAGAAGCAGGGGTGCTGAGGCTGGAGAGTGGAATCCATGTGGTTCCGTGACTCTCCTTCCGTGAGGACTCAGCAGACCAAGTGCAGAAGCCAAGTATGTCCACAGTCCCGTGAGTCTAGGTTCAAGGGCTTTCTAGAATAGTGCCCTGGAGGGCTGCAAGTAATCAGGTGAGAGAAAAGCTCAAGGTTTTCCATCACCTGGAATGTCTAGGCTAAGTAGAAGGGAAGAGAAGCGAGAAGGGGGTTGAAAGATTGGGAGAAAATTGAGGATTTAAGCAACCCAAAGTCTCTGAAGTCAAAGTATAGTTGCACGGGAGGTAGGGGTGTGGCAGAGAACGGCAGAGACTGTCGTCAGCTCTCTAACACAGAGCAGTTCTGGGGTATGACAGTCCTCAGAGTACGTTGTCCAGGAAGTAGGTGGCTGAACTGGAACAGTTCAGGAAAGGCATGGAGATGACAACATCTAAAAATTGCCACATTAGTGTGATAGGCTGAAAATTGGTCCCCAAAAGACATCTACATCCTAATCCCTGGAACCTATGAATGTCACCTTATGTGGCCAAAAAAAAAGGTGGGGGGGAGTAAGGTCCTTAAACATGTGATTAAATTAAGGATCTTGAGATAAAGAGATTATCCTGGCTATATGAGTGGGCCCTAAATGCTGTCACATGTATATTTATAAGAGGGAGGCAAAGGGGGATTTTTACACACTCAGAAGAGGAGGAGGCAATGTGACCACAAAGGCAGAGTTTGGAATGATGTAGCCACAAGCCAAGGAGTGCTGGCAGCTACTAGAAGCTGGAAGAGGAAAGAAACAGATTCTTCCCTAAAGCCTCCAGAGGAAGCATGGCCTACCAATACCTTGATTTTAGCCCAGTGACACTGATTTCAGATTTCTGGCCTCAGAACTGTGGCAGAATAAACTTCTGTTATTTTAAGCCACCAAGTGTGTGGTAATACATTACAGCAGCCACCTTAACAATATAGCTAGGTTGTTGAGTGTGTTATAACGGATGTTTGAAATATTCTAGGTTTACAGTAAGTTGGGCTAAGAGTCTTTGATGGTTGAGAGCATAAGTGGAGAGCTCAGTAATTTTTACTCATGGAGAGAAAGTGCTAGGCAGTAGGAACATCCAAAGGGGAGGAGCTTTTACAAGAAGGTGAACAGGTAATTTTCTAGGAATGGCCATGAGAGAGCAAGATAAATGCCACCCTCCCTGGCTTCAGGGATGTGAAGAGATTCTCCCCTGAAGGCAGCTTTAGGATCTAAAAATTTAATAAGTGAGTTCTGGAGTTAATTTTTTTTTTTAAGATGTTCGGGACGTGGAGGTGAGGAGATAACTTTTTTTGATTCCATTCCAATTCTTTAGAATGTCAAATGCATTTAAAAAAAATTTTAACCAATGATTAAGATACAGAATACTATAAAGCCACATGTAACTATGGCCAGTATACATCTTCCCAGGTTGCAAACAGGGCTAAATCCAGGTTTTATGGAGCCTGAAGTTTATACAAGTTGAGGTACCTTCTTCAAGAAAGAAAAACAAAGTTATCTGTACAAAATTAAGTGTGGACATGGATTTTTATTTGGAGTGAAAAAAAAATTTGATGTTTAAAAGCTGACTAATACCACAAACATCATAAAATCAGAAAAATACATACATATTTATAATTAAATTTGTGAAACACCTCTACTTTTTCTACATTTTTGGCTGCATATTCTAAAAATTATGCAATATTCACTTAAGGCATACACAACAATTAAAATGTATTTTTTAATTGCCACTACATTGTATTGAGGTATAATAATAGTGTAAGTCAAATTACTCATATATAACACACATTGACTTGAACATGTAGAGTTTTGTTTCTTCATTTTTCTGGCTGTCTGTTGAATCGGTGACAATTTTGTGCTGCTTTTCATCTGGAACCACCAGATTTTAGTAGAGCTATCTGCACCAGTATTTTAAGTACCAGTATTTAAAGGTATATGCAACCTCACCTCGCGATGAATTCACTGGTGGTGGTACTGCTACAGATTCTGCCTTACCCTCGGGAATTCTAATACATTTGAATTCTCACAAAAAGAGAAATTGTATGGTGCATTTATAATTATACACTGCATTATCAGGAATATCCCTGACAGGGAGAACTTCTATTTTGACTAGGCTTTAATGAAAACCAACCCCTCCCTTCAAATATTTTCACGTCTGGTTTTTTTAAGGCACTTCTAATGGTGCCCCTCCATCACCACCCACCTAGTATTTGTATCAGGCATTATAGTATGTTCATATCATGATCCAGCTTCTGGCCCTGCACATTCATTTCAAAGTTGGGTGTGTCAGCCCAGTGGGCAGCAGAAGTATTCCTAGAAGTCAGTCCATCATCAGAATGACTTAAAAATAACTAAACACAGTAGTGACTGCAAACCACATAAAATTATCCCTCTAAACCTAAAATAAATGCATCCCCAATTCATCTTCCCTTTGCCAGAACCCCAAATCCTTACGGCCATCTCAGTACCACCCAATTCAAGGACAGGTGCAATGGGAAGAAAGACAGAGGGGAGACAGACTGTTATTTATTTATGCACATTTTTCAAAAGCACAACCACGTGTCCACATTGCTAAGTTTTACTCGGCTTCACGGTAAATCTGCCTCTGGTCACAGGGCTCAACACGTGCTTAACGAAGCCACCTTCTCGCCAATGAAAGGTCATTTGCAGAAACCTGAAGTCGTTCAGATCTGAGGTCTGACCTACTGTAACAGCCGCTGAATATTTCTGGTTAGCCACGTCCCACCCCCAAAAACTTCACGGGACATCCACCTTCATTTGCTGTCCTGAAATTTGATGGTGTTGGATATTATTGATGTAAATAACTGGGTCCTTAAATGGAGCTTAGAAATGTTTGTGATCATCAAGGCCCTTTCACTGGAACCATAAACTGATGTGCATTGTCCCTCCAAGCTCATTTTGCATCTTTATTTGAAGTCAGCAAGCCATGAAAACAGAAAATGGGTCCTGAACAGAGTGAGCATCAGCTTTTTCTTTGCATGGGGTCCTTAAAGCAGTCAGTGTTTGTCAAGAGAAATGAAATGCATTATATGAGAATGCAGCACATGCAAGCCAGGCAGAGTGCTAACAATTGGTGGGAAAAGACCGTAAAGGCTTCAAAACTCATCCAGCTTTCATCCCTTTGGTTTCATTGTTTATCAGATGAGAAGTCGACAGGTCCTTATAAAATGGTTCTCCACTGCTGGGGAGCAGAGGGACCCAGAATTGCTGCTTCGTAAGCCCACAGGAGCGTTTTGGGGTGAGTTAAAAAAACCACATCATGTGAGACTAAAAGGTTTCCAATGTTTATCAGTTCATGTCTCCTGCTTCAAAGTAAACTAAGATACTCTGGGTTCAAAGCGAGAGAAATGGCAGGAGAGCCTGGCATAGCAACACATCACCTTCCTGACAGCAAGCTTACCAGCCTCCACGCTCTCCATCCTTCTCCTGGAGGCTAGGAAGTGGAGGCAATCACCACTCTCCCCGTTTCTCACTATGGTTTGTTGCCCAGACCCATGCACCAACCAGAGTCTGGGTGGGGAGAATGCCTAGGGTGTGAACAGCCCTAAGGCCTCATGCCTGGTCAGAGTCCTGCTCAACTGATTTCAGATATAACCCCATAAAATAGCAGACTCCTGTTCCCACTCTTCAAGTAAGAAACTCAGTCAGCCTGGTAGCATTTGGTACAGTAATTAATCTCCCAGAGGCTAAAAGACATGGCATTAAATCTGTGTTCGGGTTATAGAGCTACAATCATGTAGAAAAGTTCAGTGCCTTTATCTTAACACTTTTACTCTAAGAGCTATCCTAATACATCAAAAGATTTAATTAATTTTGATCTTTTACTAGCTAAAGGGGGAAAATGAAGACAAAACAGAGATATGGTAAAAAAAAAAAAAAAAGGAAAAAAGTCCCAATTCCACTACATTATCCAAATTATACATATCCCTTGAGAACATTGGAAGGATTACCTCCATCAGGGTGAGAGCCATTTAAAGTGTTGTTATAAATTGTTCAAAGCTAAGAAGGCAGTCTGGGGGCTCTCAGGTAAGACATACTAATGTATATTCTCGGTAATCAGAGGTAGCCTTCTATGTAAGAGGAATGGTGGCCACATTTGACATGTGATTTCAGGAAAGGGAATGAGTATTCACTGGGCACTTTATATATTTTATCTGACTCCTTATAAAACTTCACAAGGAAGCTGAAATTCTTAGCATTTTACACGCAAAGAAGGTGAGACCCAGAGAATTTAAGCACCTTGCCCAGGGTCTGGCTAGTAAGTTACTAAGCCAGAATTCAAACTCACGTCCATCTGTCTACACCAGGTTATTTTCCTGGAGCTCCCAGCAGCCCCCAGCAGCCCAACTCAACCTAAAGTACCAGACCCCATCTGCTGGGGCCAATTCTTGAACTTCTTCATTGTGAATAAAGCCCTTTATCCTACAGGTAGAACAAGGAATTTAAGTTTAAAAATCCTAGGAGACTATCTCTGTGTGTTAATTTACATGAAAGTACAAATGTCTAAGTTTATAAAGTTTTCTGTGGAGGGAAGTTTGGGTAGAAGGAAGAATTATTCATGCCTACCCAGCACTCCCCAGAAGCCTTTCCCACCCCAGGAATGGCATGGCCTAGGCTGGCTGTGTCAATCAATATCCCATTCCCCTGCCACAGGAATTGGTCCATGAGCTGGAACAATGTCAAACAGACTTTGAAGACACACTGAACACGGCAGCCCGGTCCCTTAATAAATGCATGAAACAGAACCTCCCACCCTCTGTGCCCCCTGCCCATCGCTTCCCACGCTGCAAGCCACCCCAGCACCTTGGAACACCCACACCAGACTGTGTGTGAGCAAGGACGAGCTTTTGTTAGAGCCATTGCATTTTGGAGTCTATTTGTTATAGAAGTTTAGCCTACACTGTGTAATAACAACCATCAATAAACGTTAGTTTCATTCTCCCACTCATGAATTCTCCTATGCAGAACCATTCAAAGTTTCTAGCAATCTTAACAGAGCTTCTTCAAAATCATTAGGAATCTACAGCTCCAGTAGATATGTAAAGACGGCCACTTTTATAATTAATAACAGATACTAAAAATATATTTAAAATATAAATAATAAAAATAATCCTCTTCTACCTTCCTCCGGATCCCTGACTGACCATTGGAGTAAGGTTAGATCTACTGAAGAGAAATTGTATCTGGGAAAAAAAAGAGTATTTTTCGTTGGACTGCAACCCAACACCTGAGAATAGAGACAGAACACATTTCCCCTTCTACTAAATAAACCCATAGACAGTATCTCTCCTTCCATTTCTCTCTCTTGTCTACACTAGAGAAGTTTACCAGACTCTCCATTTTACTAGTTGAAAAACTGAGGCAGGGTTTGGATTCCTGGTTTATAAGTATGAGCTTGAAAACTCTAATTTTACTTGTCTTCAATATTTTGGCCATGTCTCACATTAACTGTATGTTTTCCTATGGTAAATGATCCAGGATAAGTGAACCCAGTTACAGCAACTAACACCTAGCAGCATAAATTCTAAAAGACAACTTGTGCATGCCAGTAGCTTGAAACTTGGAATACACTATTACAGGATTGATCTCAAAAGCCCATTTAACCCATAATGCAATGATTCTCCAAATGCGGTTCCTGAACAGGAAGCATCAGCATCACCAGAGACTTGTTAGGAATGCAAATTCTCAGTCCCCACCTATTAAATCAGGAGCTCTGGAGTGTGGTCTAAGCTGAAATGCTAATGCATTATCATAATGCACCAAACCACCAAACGTTTGCAATCAAAAGTACATTGCAATATGTATGCATATGGCTGATTCACTTTGTTGTACAACAGAAACTAACGCAGTATTGTGAAGCAATTATACTCCAATAAAGATCTATTAAAAAAAAAAAAAAGTACAACAAGCACACCTAGCACTGAGATCTTGGTTTCTAATACTATTCTCCAACAAAAGGAAACAGGGCTTCTTGGAGAAATGGGTGGTAGTAGGACTGGCACAGGAAATATACAAGATGAGCCTGGAGCATCTTATAGTGTCAGAAAGTAAGGAGGTACAGGTAGGGAAAAACCCCACAATGATGGGGATATGTCAAAGGGACAGAGTGGCCAACTGAAAGAGCTGCTGATGACCAAAGCTGGAACAATTTGAGCTACAAAATAAAGAAATATTGGATTAAAACTCAAAGTATAAAATAAATATCCACAAATCCATACTGTTATAAATAAATGGGAGATGAAAGAAAAATCTTCTGTATTACAAATAATTTATATAGATACTCAGCCCTCAAAGAGATGAAGCATAACTGCTCACATCTTAGATGTGGGCTGTACATAATGACTTCCTTCCAAAGAGGACAGTATGGCAAGAGAGGATAAAAGTAACTCTATAGTGGAGGAACCTGACAAATGCCCCATCAGTCAACATGGACAGTGATAAGTCATACTGAAAGTATGTACCATTAATATTTTTCTGTATTTTAGTAATTGTTATTTTTATAATAGCAACCCTAAGGAGACATTATTTGGGGCATTTTACATATTTAACACATTTAATATCTCAAAAATCCTATGAAATAGGGGTATCAATATCCCTGCTCTGTAGAAGAGAAAACTGAGGAACAGTGTTGAAGTAAATGAAGTAAATATCCCATCATCACAGAGCTATGAATAGTGGAGCGAATATTTGAACCTAGCAATCTGGCTGCGGGGCCCTTCCCATCATCACCCATTCTTTTCAGAAAACACTGCTGTTAGTCCAGTTAAAATGATCACCGAGAACTGAACAAGACTCTCCAGTGGAGAGAATGGTGAAATGATTGCATATCGTGTCCTGGGCTCCATCAATTAGTTCAGGCTGACTTAGGAGCCTCTTCACACCTTGCACCATATGAGATGTCATCAAGCAAAATCCCTGGACTTTTTCATATAAATCTATGTGAAACTGGTATTCCCAAATCTATACTCACACAATTAATTTTTTTCCGACCTAAATATAGATTTTAACATTTATTCTGGTGAACAAAGAAGAACATGGTCCTGGTGTTTGGGTAAAAAAATCCAATAATGGGATTTGACAGTTACACTTCTCAGAGTAGAGCAAATGATAAATCATTTGGTTTTAGACATTGCAGAAAAGACAGGGAGGTTGCACCATAACATTGCATATACAGAGGTGTGGGGTGTGGGGTAGAGGGTATTTTCTGAAGAATGTATGCGAAGGTCCAAACAAATCTGCCTTTCCCTGGTAGGATAGAGGAAAAGACCTAAGTTTCTACTGAGAGCCTCCTGAGCCCACTGAGGGCACTAGACTATCTCACATTCAGTGTGGGGCAACATTTGCCCCAGGGCTGTGTACAAGCCATGGACAGGTGTTCATCCATGACGACAATCCACTGATTCATGGCAAAATTAAGGGAAAGATAAGAACAATGCAATAACTCTTTCGTAAGGTTAGATGTATTCAATTCAAAGGATTATTCTTTATTCTGAGATTCTATCCTTCCAATATGTTTGGGATTAAGTGTCTTTTTTTATGTGAAATATATGGTTGAAACTTTTTAACAAATGTATTTATTTAGCAAATTGAAATGAAGGCAGAGCGGAGATAGAGGGAGAAACTGAAATCTTACTGACTGACATCAATTACTTGCTTTCAAGATCAGCCCTTGCCTGAACAACACACTAGAACCATGCATAACAGTTTTGTAAACCAATTAATTTCCTTATTATTGAAACCAATCTGAGTTGAATTGTTCCCATAACCTGGTACAAGACTCAGAGAAGGGGAACTCAAATATTGGTTAAATTAATGAATGATCTCAGTCAAGTTCTCCATGAGCCCTTTAAACACTGGGGCACCATTCTCTGGCTAGTTTCGTTGCCAAAGCCCTGCCCTAGCCATTTCCTGCTTCATTTTCTATGCCATCCTCTGCCACTGGAGTTCCGGCAGAAGTTCCTTGAGATGCAACAAATCTCCAGTCTCATATTGCTCTGTTGGATTGGCCTAGATTTAAGTTTAAAGCATTGATCGACCTTGTCCAGGATACTCTCTTTTGCCTCACCTGCCATCAACAGGATCCTTCTCTAACCACAGGCTTTGGGAGGGGACCCTCACATGATGTGGCAGAGACTGGCTAAACAGAGCTGTCACATTCTTCTTTGTTTCTGGGAGCACAGATAAATGATATTCCCTAGTTCCCCTTTAGTTAGGGGTGGGCATGTAATTGAGATCTCCTAGGTCATGACTGGAAGGCTAAGGCTTTCAAGAAGTGGGTGTGTCTCCTACATGCTTTTGGTCTCCTTCCACTTGTTGGATGCATTAGATGGTGAGGCCCCAGGGGATAACTGAGCCACAAGATGGAAGGAGACTGGGTCTTTAAATCACCTCTGGAAAAAGAGCCACCATTAACCTGAAGCATCTATCCTGGTTTGTTGTCTGGATGAGAAAAACTATTATGTTTGAGCCACTATATGTTTTTGGTTTTAATTATTACAGCAGCTAGTGACACTAACTAATAAACCTGACTTTCTCACTATCTGTGTTCCTACCTGTAGGCTCAGTCTAAGCTATTCTCTTTCTGTTCTGTATTTCCTTGGAGAAGCAGCCTCATTTATGGCCTGAGCCTCCAGTCTTTCTCCTCTTTCTCCTCAATTTTGGGTGACACCATCAACACAGTCACCTGAACTGTGTTGCATAAAATATGCACAACCTGCAATAAAAACTTGTCCAGAGAAAGTCCCCAACTAGTCCATCCTCTCCCTGTCCTGTGTGGCAGAACTAACCCAAGGAGCTCAGCCTCATACTTCCTGGGCCCGTCTCTTTACTTAAGTGTGTTCTTTCTCAAAAGCAAATGAAGTTACAGATGATACAGAGCTAGAAAAATTAAAAGCACCAGAGCAGTGGTTTACAGATGCCAGTTCATAGACCTGAACTGAGCTGTCTGTGTCAGAATTGCCTGGGAAGAATTTTGTAAAATAGAGATTCATTGGCCTCACACTCAGAGCTTTTGAACTGATATTTCTGAAGTGGGTGACTAGGAATATGTACTTTCAAAGTCCTTTGTGACCCTGATGCATAACCCTTGTGCTAGACAGTGGCATGTCATGGTCAGCAGCTGTGTTGGCAGATGTTTATAACAAAGCATCCTGTCTGTGATGGGCAGTAGATGGGGAAGAGCTTAGGATTCGACTGGAATTTGAATTCATGCTCTACCACTAACAAGCTGTGTGACTTTGATAAACTTACTTAACATCTCTGAACCTCAGCTTCCCCAGCTGTTAAATGGGTTTAATAATGCCACAATAATAAAACTTAAATAATGATTGCAAAGTCTCTGGCATGGAGTTGAGAGCAAAATAAATAGTGGGTATATAGGGGGGTGTGTGAGTGAGTGAGATACAAGTCCATCAATAGAGAGATGACAGATGTGACAACTTCCATACCTGGGAAGAACGGTATCTGGAAGAACACTGCATGTTTAGGATCTTCTCCCTAGCAGGAATCTCTATCAGAAACTCTTTTGGGGGCTGATTTTGCAGCTGCTGCCACTACTAGAAATAGCCACAAGAGGGAGCTATTTTGCCCCGTCTGATATTTTGAATCCAACCACATTTGGCTTTTTCCCCTCACCCCTTCTTTAAAGGAAAAGAGAGTCAGGTCCAGTGGTCTGATCCCCGTAAAGCTTCCAGATGCAGACTGGGCACAGGGCAGTCTCAACACGCTCTGAGTACAAAGCAGGCCCCATTAAGGGCAGGTGTCCTCCTGTGCTCTGCTCCCCCCAGGGCTGGGCCCCCTGGCTTTCCTGCTTCTTCACACCACCCAGAACCTCAGACACCTCTCCCTCTGGTCCCGGGCCCCCCACCCCCCAGACCCTGCCTGACTGCAGGTGTAGAAGGCTGGCTTTGAGTCCTCTCCCCTCTGAACAGCCCTGGGCTAGTCACTTAACCTCTCGCAGCCTCCGTCTGCTGATCTGCAGAGCATCAGTTTCACCGGGTATAATGAGCATTGATGAGATAATAAATGTGAAAGTGCCTGTAGTGGAAAGCGCCGTGCGAGTAGCGCGTTAATGTTAACGTGGAGAGGGAGCCCTCAAACTCCTCGGCGGCGGCATCACACAAGCGCGTACCCCTCTGTCCGTGAACTCTTAACGCCTGCTTCCTGTGCCCCCAGCAAACAGGGAAGAAATCAAAAGGTTCTTCTGTTCAGTTTAATTCACTTACCCAAGTTCAAGGGAGGGATGTTTGTAACACGCTCAAAGCCCCACTTCCTCACACCTGTCCCAACAGTCTGGCAATTGCTCACAAATCCATAGTGAATTGGGGCGCTGGGTTTTACCACAAGAAGGTTCACACTTAAAGAAAGGGAACACTTGGGTTAGGAAGATGATCCCAGAAAACACTACTAGGAATTTCCTAAAGGACTTTGAGATGAAAGGGAAACGAAAAAAGACCTGAACCATCAGTCAGGAGCTCTTACTTCCTGAGCTGCCACAGCTGGGGATAGAATCAGACATCACTGTACCTCAGTTTCCTTGTCTGGGAAATAGAGGTAATAACAACCTGACCTCCCTGCTATTCCACAGGGTTTTCAGGAGGATGATATAAAATCATTACAATAACAAAATAATGTTTAGCACTTACTATGTGTCAGACACTGTTTTCAGTGTTTTACACATATCGGAACAATCCCATGTGTAGGTACTGTTATCGCCATTTTACAGATGACGAAACAAAGCATAAGGGAACAAGAGCTATAAAAGTGCTTAGCAGTGATTGTCATGAGTGAATATGGATGTCCAAGGTCTTTATACTTCTGTGCTATTGATGCATCTTACGGAGACTTGACTTCTACTAATCAGATGATAAAGACGGTCAAGAGCGTTGGGGTTTCCTGGGCTCTCCTTAGAGTGGGGCCCTTCACAGGAGCACTGCTAAGTGACAGAGGGGACACTCTGTGTGGTTCAAATGAATTGGGTACTTGTAGAATTCTGTTACAAGAAACATGATTTGTACATCAATAATACATTTCATGGTACTGATTCCCTGCCTTTCCTTATCATCCCAATCCTTCTCCTGAATTTTCGTCCAGTTCTTCTCCAACCCACTTCCAACTCGAGACCTGAAAGTTGGTGGCTCTGTGATTCTGTGTCATTCTCCATTATTTGTGTCACAGTTATGCAGTCCTCATGCATCCATTGGACTGGGGTGCTCTCTCTCTGGGGACCAGCAGCAGATTCTAGAACAGAATCTAGACACCCTGTGAGTGCTGGAACCTGGAGGGGGAGGGGGTTCATAGGGGCCAAGGGTGCCACCCCATAGATTTCCAGGCTGGAAGATTTCAGAAGTGAACCACTTACTTGTGACTTCGGGAATTCTCAGTAATTATCATGAGGGCAAACAGGTTTTGATTCATTATATGTCAGGCACTGTGCTATGCACTTAATGTGCAATCTTTTTTTAAAAAAACAATCCTTTGAGATTGCCATTTCACTTTTAAGGCTCAAACAGCATAAGACTCAAGGGTAGTGGTCAGCAAGCTATAGCCCAAGTGCCAGGCACCTGTTTTTGTCACTAAAGTTTTATTGGAACACAGCCATGCCATTCATTTAAGTATTGCTAATGGCTGCTTTTGTGCTACAGTGGCAGAGTTGAGTAATTGTGACAGAGACCAAATAAAGTCTGGAAGCCTTATTATGAGGCCTTTTAAGACAGTTTGCCAATCTCTGCTTTGGAACCAAACTTCCTGCATTTCAATTCTATCTCTGCCTCTTATCAGCTGTGTGAACTTGAACAAGTTTTTTCACTTCTCTGGGCTCAGGCTTCCTCATCTGTAAATTGGGGATAATAATAGAATCTACATCATAAGAAGTAGCACACAATAAGAGCATCACCTGGGAAGTTGTTAGAAATGCAAATTCTGCTTCATCCCAGACCTACTAAATCAGAAACTCTGGGAGGCAGGCCCAGGAAACTGCTTTAATAAGCTCCCATGTCATTCTGACACCACTGAAGTCTGAGAACTGCTGACACTGTATTTAAAATAGTTGCCCACAGTGCTAGATAAAGTTCACTAAGCTTATTATTTCAGAATGATGATTAATCAATCTCTATGTATTTTGTGTGTTTATCTTGAAATTAGTCATAAACTCATAAGCACTTAGTAGGAAGAATAACATTTGACTTTCCTTTTGTATCCACCTAGTACCAAGTACGTGTTAGGTGCTTCTTCAACACTATTTGATTGATTGAACAATTTCTAAAAATGGGGTTGTTTTCCTGGGGTCTGTGAAGCAGGGCTGGCTCGGAGTACGTGGGTGGACCACAATGAATCCTCGAGTCCCTGAAATTAGGTGCAAGCGTTTGCATTTACAGTTACGCATCTTTCTCTGTAGACACTCTAATATTTTCATCACATTCTCAAAGACTCCCCAAATTTAGACGCCACTGCTCCAGAGCACAGGCACCCATAAGTTATGGTGAAGGATAGCGAGTGCCATCACGCTGGAGTGGTGCGAGATGGGTGGATCCTCACCCACTCCGCGGCGCAGAGTAGGAGCCAGAACAAAAAGACGGCCTCCTCTGTTCTCTTCTTTATTTCCCCTCCTCTGCTCTGCCCCAGCCATCTCTGCCCTCCTCCTCCCTGATTCTCCTTCTCCCAGAAATACTGCTTCTCTTCTTCCAGCTGCTAAAGAAAGTGGGTTCGACAACTCTGCATCACATCATGGAGATGGCTGTTTAATTTGAGATGAGTGTTACATTACTCATTGCTCAGTGCCCCCTTTGATCCACCAGCATTTGCTTCTTTTATCCCCTTGTAGTGCATACATTAGTGCCCTGAATGCTCTGTGGTCTTGTTGTCTTTTAGATGTTGTCAGAGATTATTTACTTGGGAAAGCAGATGGATATTTTGTTTAATGTCAAAATAATTACTATTTGGTTGGCCTGATAGTTTATTTACGCTTTCAGTGTTTTTATGTTTACATCAAAAGAGCATTGCTGAAATTGTATTTTGCCTGTTAAAGTAAACAGGATATGACAAACTTTTTTTAACCTGATTTTTCTGTTTGAGGAGTTGGTTTATTAAAATGGTTAAAAGATAATGGAACCAAGTGGGAATGGTCACTTAAGTTGAAATGCAGATGCACATCTGCATGCTTTTTATTTGTATAAAAGCTGGGAAAAGGCAGTAAACAATGCTTTAAATGAGGGGCTGTATAATGCAGTAGTTGAGAACAGACTTTAGCTCCGGTTTCAAATCCCAGGTCTGCTGCCGACTAGTTGGATGAACTTTAGTTTTTCAACTGATCTGTGCCTCAGTTTCCCCATCAGCAAAATAGACATAGTGATTGTTGTGAGAGTTAAAGGAGTTCATATACATAAATTTCCAGGCATATGCAAAATGCTGTTTAAATATTGGCTATAATTTAAATAAACAGAAGTTTTAAAGTAGTTCTATGAGTGTGAGATGGAGAGAGGAAGCAAGCTCTCTAAGTTTATGAGAGACTTAAAAGACATAAAATGAGTCTCCGTGAGCCACCACCTTACAACTGCTCTGGACCAGTGGTCACCTTGTCTCCGCGTTCTGAAGCAGGGAGCCTTCTAAGTTCCAAAGCCTGTCCTGACCCTGAACAAACATTCCTAGTTCTCAGCTGAGCTTACCTAGAAAGGTGTTGAAAAGTGAGGCTACTTGGAGACAATGTGCCCTCTGTTTCTATTTTCAACGAATCACCGTAAGATAGTTCATCTACCTCTAAGTTTCTCCAGCCCCACTCTTTTACTCATTTTCATTTAGCAACTTTTATTTCAGCTCGAGAGTTTACCAGAGAAGTACAAGGAAGGAAAGCTCTCCTGGCAGGTTGCTCCCACTAAATCACCTGGAAAGAGCCAGAGGGGGTTGGGCTTCCATAACTCAACCTCCCGTGGGAGCTCTTCTGGTTATTTTGACCTAACTCTTGTGTGCTTTGTTACTTCTTTATTTTTCATATGACTGCAGTCTTCTATTACAATAAATATACGTTACTAGATACTAATTCATTAAGTCAGTCAAACCAGATCTTTTCTAGTTGCAAAACAGCAGTTTTTCTAGCTGTTTGATAAAATAAATGTGTTGATTTAACCTCAGGTCTGCTTTCTCAAGTTCACAATCTTTCCTCAAGTTTACTGCGGCTCACGGAGACTCATCTTTCTTCAAGACGTCACTTCTTAGAGCACTACTCTCCGTCCTGGAAGGAATGAATAAAGAAATTGTTGCATTCATGTGGTATGTTGCCAGGTTAGCAGTCTGTTCCAAGTCTGTGAGGCCCTTGAAATTCCCTCTTTGCCATGGAGAGATGGGTAAGATGATTAGATTTAGGACGGGAAGAGAAGGCTGCCAGAGCCCATTATACTCCCAGAAAGTAAAGAGCGTGGGGCTGGTTCCTTACCTTCCCCGAAGTCCCTTAGCAGCAGTCCAGGGGTCCCACAAAAGACATGTTTTGTCTTGCACAAACTAGATGGCATATGTATTTCTTGGCCCATGTGGCAGGAGTTACTGATATCTACTGTAGTATGAATCCCTGAGTGTACCTGGCATTAAAATTTGGCAATAATAATTTCTTATTTTTGCAACACCAGAAATTTCAGGAACATCAGCATTCAAAAGTCTGAGGTGGGCACAATACTAGGCTACAGTATAAGTCAGTCACCAGTAAAACAGCAATTTCATTAAGAAACACAGTGGGATATAATTCTGTGTGTTGGGAATAGATTCTCAGACCTAAAAGGACCTTGAGAGGCCACTCAGGCCTCCTCTGATATTGAAAATCTTACAGAACTATATCAATTGACAAAAAAATGGAAGATGTGGCAAAATGACAATATGCCGCTGTTCGGAGTAAAAGGCAGCTGAAACATTTTGGAGAGCAATTTGGCAATATCTCGAAAACTCAAATATTTACATACTTATGATCCACATATTCCACTACTAACAGATATAACTTAGGAAAGAATCTCACATAAATGCCCAAGGAGGCATGCAGAAATATGTTCACTGCAGATTGGTTTTAACAGCCAAATACTGGAAACAACCTAATTTATCAGTAGGGAGACAGACAAATAAATTATGATATATTCATATATATACCATACGGCAGTTTAAATAAACTGAGCTGTATGTATCAACACGAATAAATGTTGGAAACAATGCTGAATGTAAAAAGCAAGTCGCTGAAGGGTGTGTGTACAGTGTGATGTTATTTATGTGGAAGCTAAGACTCTCTCCAGGTACGTGCACACCCAGTAAGAGGATAAAAATGCAGAAGGGAAGGATAGACACTGATTTTACAAGAACGGTATCTCTGAAGAGGGGAACCTAATCAGAAAAGAACAAAAAGAGGTTTTAACTGCATCTGTTAAAACATGTGACTTAAAAAATAGATCTAAAACAAATACAGCAAATATTACCATGATAGGCATATGAATATGGGTTTTTTTAATTACATGAACATTTTGCATGTTTGGATTTTTTTTAATTCCCTGAACTTTTGGCACACATGCCCTCTTTTATGGCTCTCGTAATTTAGCCAGCAGGTCAGCGGGCCTTTTCCTCAAATTACGTTGCCATATAGACTTCTTTATGACCATTGACAGCTTTCATCATCCAATCCTGGAGTAGCTTGGATTTCAGGAAAAGCATTTTTTTTTTCCTAATAAATTCTTTCTAACCTCAAGTCCACTTGTTCGTAGAACTGAAAGTTATTTCTAAGCTAAATTAAATCATCAGTGTCTAGACAGAATCACTCCTCTGCCAATAGATCTCATTCCTGCCAGGTATTTCCTCTCCCCAGGTATGTCCCGACACCTCTCCATCTAATTTCATTAGCAAATTCACTAAGGGACTGTTTCCAGACCATTAATAACTCTATCGTGCCTTTCCATCTCTTGGTTCCTGCTTAAGCTCACGAAAGAATTCCCTCTCTGTAGAGATGCTAAAGTTGCCCAGATGGTTCTGTAGGACTGTCCACTTTCTCACTCTCCTGTGTGCTCTCTCAAGGTTAAAATAAAAACTTGAAGAATATATTGCATAATGAAAACCCAGTGTATTACCTCGACTTACCCCAACTACGCACTCACATCTTCTCTGTAGGCAACCCCACATGCAAAAAATTTACACCTAATTCAAAATATCATATCAAGGTTAGCTGGATAGGAAAACCAACATTCAAATTTTCTTTATAAAATGTTCAAGGACACTAAATGGAAAATAAAGGAAATAGATAAATTGCTACAGGGCTGCTCAATAGACAGAAATGAGAAAATTTAGTGCTTGAGATGTTTACAAGTCTCTGTCCTCTTCTACTTTCCAGTCCCTCCAAAAAGAATTAATGAGAACATTGAAAGGTGTAGGTGGGGGAAATCTGGAATATAATCAATAATCTTAAAGATAAAAGCATAGGTCAGTTAATAGGGAGTAAGGTCTTGCATCTCCTTCCCACCCTCCCTATCCCACCCCTCTAGGTGGTCACAAAGCACCGAGCTGATATCCCCATACGATGCAGCTGCTTCCCACTAGCTAGCTATTTTACATTTGGTAGTGTATATATGTCAGTGCTACTCTCTCACTTCGTCCCAGCTTACCCTTCCCCCTCCCATATGTATACATATAACTGATTCACTTCGTTATACAGCAGAAACTAACACAACATTGTAAAGCAATTATACTCCAATAAAGATGTTAAAAAAAAGGGAGGGGTAAGGTCAACATTTTTGAATTAGGAAGAAAAAGCCAATTTCTGTCATATGCCTCCATAGTTTTATAAGTATGCTCTCTGCTCTCATTCATGATAAATTATTATTATTGTAGAGCAGATGGATGAATCTCAATCATTATACAATAATGGAAGATTAAACATTTTCTTAACTTCTATTCATCAAATTAAGTCTTTATACTCACAAGGAAGGACAATGCATCAATGTTATCATTAGGGCTTTTTTAAAAATATAACTTTAGCGTGAAACATGGTAAGATATGATTAATGTACTCACAGAAGTAAATACTAAACAACCCACATTAGTCTAGATTGGAATCACTTTTTTAGTTCTCTTATTCTGTGGCTTCTCAGTCCCCTGTGAATTTTGTTAAAGAGAAACAACCATCAAAATCATTTGATCTTTTAGCTAGATGTTCCTTTTCAGCTACATCTTTACTTGTAAAATGTTACCTACTCCCTAAAGCTGTGTAGCTTCTTTTCTGGGACCGAAGGGAAGACAGTATCTGTTCAGCCTCCAGTGAGGAAACAGATTTCTTACTGGGTTGAGTTTTGTGTCACATTTAACAGATTGTAAGATTTAGAAGGGACGGAGAGAAATCTCATGATCCACAGCCCCTGTTATCTGCCACAACCCAACATGTAAGACTGCCCTAAACTACTCCAGCTCCAAAAAAACATATCCAGTCTTTACAACATGTGGAAGGCAGTTTTACAATCGCCCTCAAAAACATATTTCAACACTTTTCATCATTACCAAGCACTCATTTGTAGCCATAGACTTAAAGAACTAACAGCAGCAAAACGCTACACAGTGGGGAAAAGAGCCCTGACCCTGGAGTCAGAGGACCCAAGGTCAAGTTCCTGATCTTCCACTTTATGGACCGAAGGACCTCGCACATGCCGTTTAGTCTCTCTTCCTTTTACTTACAATATTTATTGCCTTCTCTGGCCAGATGCACATATAACATCTCAGTTTACTCATTAGGAAACTCCGCAATACTTAGGTCTAATTATCCCCTCTTGTCCCCATTGTTATTATCTTTGTTAATTTATAAAGAATTGGAATGCAATGAAATAGGAAGACTTAAAGAAAAAATTGCAAGACTAGTCAACAGGCTTCATATTCAATACATAATTCAATAAAATGTCAATAGTGTCAAGTATTGAAAACATAATAAAGAGCATCAACTATCAATCACGTTTCCATTTTCTTATTTTTATTTGTGTTTCCTAATTGTCTTTATTATACAAACACTGATTTTGTAATAATTAAAGGTTATGCTCAAGTGATTGTTTACTCTAAATGGACTACTTTCTTTACACATTTCATAGTATTGTTTCCCTGCTCCATCTTCTGTCCTTTCATCATAATCTCAACTGCAGAGTAAAACTAACATTTTCCCTTCTGTTTTGGCTGTTGGAAAAAGAGATCATTATTGAAAACTGTGCTGGAGGGGGCTGTGATTGCTCTGTCTCTTTCCTGCCCCCTACCAACACACACACACACACACACACACACACACACACACTTCCAACTCAGACCTGTGATTGACTGTTTCACTATTTATTAGCTCTATGGCCCAGATAAATGAATTAACTTCTCTTAGCCCCAGATACTTCAACTGTTAAATATGGCTAATAATACTTACCATAAGGTGTACTGAGTGAATTAAGTGAGAAAATACATGTGAAAACATGGCAGACACTTATAAATGGAGCTCTCAATACTCTATTGCTTATGTAATTCCACTCTTAGCAGACACTTTTCACTATATTATTTAAGCACTTATGTGGCAATTATGTGGAGAAGCTATTTCCTGTGGCTGCTGACAGATTGAACTGTGAGTCTCCAGGACTATTGGAGCTGAAGCCTCGATATGATTTTTTTTTCTTTTTTTTTTTTTTTTTTTTGCGATACGCGGGCCTCTCACTGTTGTGGCCTCTCCCGTTGCGGAGTACAGGCTCCGGATGCGCAGGCTCAGCGGCCATGGCTCATGGGCCTAGCCGCTCCGCGGCATGTGGGATCTTCCGGGACCGGGGCACGAACCCTTGTCCCCTGCATCGGCAGGCAGACTCTCAACCACTGCACCACCAGGGAAGCCCTCGATATGATTTCTTACCTACAAAAACCACTGAAGTAGTTTAAAACAAAAAGGCAACTGCAGTTATCCACTTTCTTATTGTCAAGAGACAGGAAATTGTTTCCTGATAATCTGAAAACAGTGGAGATCAGAGAGAAGATGAGACCAAAATGCTATTATCTCAGTTTACAGCTGGAGAGAAAAACTGACAAAGGTCTTGGTATGACCCTGTAAATCTACTTACATATATTAAAGAAGAGTTAGAGGAGATGATTGGAGAGCTCATCCTAATCTGATGTCAGGAACTACTGCTGTTATAGCTGCTCCAACCCTCCTCTGTCCACCTCCAAAATTATCTACCAGTACCTACGACAGACTTGCCAAGACCATAACTTGCATCTAGTAAGTGAGAGAGAAGCCAATTTTATGCCTACTGGCCAAATGAAAGACCTAGGAAAAAAGAAGTCTAAAGGGAATTTTTTTCTAGTGAAATGCTCTAGCATATGCAGTGTAAATCACATCTTCAGTCTCTCCTGTTAAAACATCAGTAAAACCTTCATTGTTCACAAATGCTTTAGTGCAAATAAATTCTTTATGATGATTTTAAGGCAATGCTGAGTCCTGCTTCAGTTTGGTGTAGTTTAATTATGGAGGCTGCCCTTGGGGCCAGCCAGCATATGGGTCATTTTACTCTGGGTGAGTTTAAGGTCCTTGAGTGTCTCAGTCAAACCAGCCTTAGCAAGTCCACACTGTTAGCAATGCAAGGCAAACACTTTCATCACCTGACTTTCATCATTGATTCAGATGGGCAAGGTAACGTGTTCAGTGATGTTACATAGAATCTATACAACTTAGCAACTCTCACTACTGCCCACACAGTCCAATGTGCTCCAGACCACATTCCTTGAGCCTAAGCCTTCTGGGTTCCATTCTTGCCCTTCTGCAACTGATCCATTCTTATCTCCAGAACATAGCTTTTCTGAGGGGCCCTATAAGCATTTTATTAATATGGTCTAATCATTTGGAAATTCATTCTCCCATCACCTTTTTTTTTTAAATTTCAAGATCAAACAATGCCTCTTGGATTTCAACAAATCTCCGTCTCTTTTCACATAAATTCTAAGAGTTCGCATCCTTCTTCAGAACTGAATTAAGTTCCATAAGTGAACTGACCTAGTATAAGGGTCGGGATTTGGTGCAACAAACAGAAACTGCTGCAAGTTTTTCAATCAGGAAGAGATTTAATACAGGGAATTGGGTTGTTTTAAACAATGGAATGGTTCAAAGGGTAAAAGTCAGGAGGCCATCACTAGACTGAGATATAAGGTCCTAACACCATCACTGTGATACGAAGATGTTTCAGCTGAAATATTCAGTAAACCATGTTGTAAACTGATGTGCTGTCATCCAGGTTTTATTGTTCCTTTTATAGAGCACAAGCAGAGTAGATTTAGCATAGTTCTTAAGGGCCCTAGGATTTTCAGAATGGTAAATGAGCATTGGCTTCGACTTAAAATTACCATCGGCATTAGCCCCTAATAAGAGAGCCAGCCTGTCCTTTGAAGCTTTGAAGATAGGCATTGACTTCTTCTCTCTAGCTATGAAAGTCCTAGATGGCATCTTCTTCCAACAGAAGGCTGTTTTGTCCACATCGAAAATCTGTTGTTCAGTGTAGCCACTTTCATTAATTCCCTTAGCTGGATCTTCTGGATAACTTGCTGCAGCTTCTACATCAGGACTCGCTGCTTCATCCTGCACTTTTATGTTATGGAGACGGCTTCTTTCCTTAAACCTCATGAATCTCTGCTAGCTTCAAACTTTTCTTCTGCAGCTTCCTCACCTCTCTCAGCCTTCATAGAATTGAAGAGATTAGGGCCTTGCTCTGGATCAGGCTTTGTCTTAAGGGGACGTTGTGGCTGGTTTTATCTTTTATCCAGACCATTCAAACTTTCTCCAGATTTGTAATAAGGCTGTTTTGCTTTCTTATCATTCGTGTGTTCATTGAAGTAACACTTTAATTTCCTTCTAGAACTTTTTTTTTGCATTCGGAATTTGGCTGTTTGGCACAAGAGGTCTAGCTTTTGGCTTATCTCGGCTTTTGACATGCCCTTCTCACTAAGCCTAATCATTTCTACCTTTCTGATTTAAAGTGAGAGATGTGCAACTCTTCCTTTCACTTGAACACTTAGAAACCACTGTAGGATTATTACTTGGCCTGATTTCAATATTGTTGTGTCTCAGGGAATAAGGAGGCCAGAGGAGAGGGAGAGAGCCAAGGGCACAGCTGGTTGGTGGAGCAGTGAGAACACACACAATTCATCTTACATGGGCGTGGTTCGTGGTGCCCCAAAACAATAGCAATAGTAACATCGAAGGTCACTGATCACAGCTCACCATAACAAATGTGATAATAATGGAAAAGTTTGTGAGGATTACCAAAATGTGACACAGAAACCGGAAGTGAGCAAATGCTGCTGGAAAAATGGTGCCGATAGACTTGCTTAACACAGGGTTGCCACAAACCTTCAATCTGTAAAAAATGCAGTATTCACGAAGCACAGTAAGGCAAAATACAATAAAACGAGTGTGCCTGTATTCCATTCCACCAAATATAAAATACTAACAATTATTAAATCTGGGCTATGAGTAGATTGGGAGTTGTTTTCTATTCTGTACTTTCACATGCATTTGGAAGTTGTTTTTCCTCTTTGTGTGTCATTCTTCATTTACCCCCCGTCTCAACTCCCCTCTCTCCCCTTCTCACCCACTTCTGTGGGAAGCTGGCTTCCCTGAACTGCATCACTCTGGTTCCCTGGCTAGTTGTCTTCCGGTTGGATGTGACCAATTTGCAGTTCCTGCAGGAGGTTAGAGGGTGTAAGAAGGGGGAACTGTATATTTCTTCTCATCTTCCTCCCTCCTCTGAGTCACTGTAGTTGACAGTGGCTGTGCCCTCCACTATCATAGCTCCTGCCCCGTGGTCTCTCTCTCCTGTCTCTGACTTTCAGTGGGCTCCTATAACACTGCGTCCTCCCTGGGATAATAGGTGACAGTGACTTCCTGCTATTGCTAGTGTCTGGGTGCCTCAACATCCTTTATTGCTTCCCTTTTCCCCATCCCCATCTCTGTCAGTAGTCATTTCATTAAGAGCCTTTTGAACCACGTAACTGAAGTTCCATTTCCTGCTGGGTCCCCCAGCTCACCTTTATGATCCTCTTCTCTTCTCAGGTGCAGCTCACTACACTCACCAACCTTGGCACAGGCCGTAGGGCCCCTACACCCTCCTGCTCCTACCTTTTCCCTCCTCGGCCTATACTCACACTACCAAGCCTTTCTGCCTTCCACGCATGATCTTGCATCATGCAAAATAATTTATAAATTAATTGGTAGCTTGAATGATTTTTCTAAGATAAGCTTTCTTAATTTTAAGGGTAGACGTATGGTACAATAATGCAGAAATATCAATATTCTGATAAACATTTCAGGCACAAGTAGGGAGCATATTTGGAGGAGCTAGGCCTATAGAGCCTGGAATCCGTGAAGAGGAATGTCTGTGTATCTGAAGACCTGGTTCTGAATAAGTGATGAAATTTGACTCAGTGTTAGAAAAACAGAGAGCAAGTCCTTTAAAGAGGACTGAGATTTTGTCTTGTTCTCAGTTCTTTCCCCAGCACCTGGCACAGCATCTGACACAGCAGGAATTCCATACATCTTTAAGTGATGGAATGAGTGAGTAGACATGGCAGGAGGCTGCTTGGTCCTTTGTCTCTCAGCCTTCTCATCCCTTCCACACTTGTGATTTTGCGAGGTACCACATTTTCATAGTTGGTCAACACAACACTCACATTTGGCCCTTAGAATTCTCACTGTGATGTTGGATGAGTCTCTCCCTCTCTGGGTCTGAGCGCCCTCATTGGCAGAGAGGCCAGGGTCAGAGACTGTCAACATTTATGACTAAAACTATACTAAAAATGCTTTCACCGCATTTTTTATTTGGCGGGTGTTCTTGCTCTGTTTGATTTTATCTGGTTGATTGCTTTGGTAAATTGTGTGTTTGTTTTTGGCATGAATATGGCATTTTGAGATAGCATATGTTCCTAAGATATTTCTCACTTGTGTTGACATTAACCACTTTATAGGAAGTGCCTGAGGCACCCTGCCCATACACAAGTTTATCTTTCAGAAAAGTTTACAAAATATATGCATAAGGGAAGGACAGCCTAAATTAAAAGCCATCTATTTAAAAAGTGAGGGATGAAGACCCTCACTGACAAAATACTCTGACTAGCGTCATAGACCAGAAACAGCAATTATCAAAAACTGAGAGGCAGGGTACGTTCCATAACCATAAACACACTGCTGATACAGAGCAAAACTCGAAAACCTGAGCTTTTCAGAGTAAACTGCAGTTTCTGAAAATATAGACCAAATTTGTGAAACTATTAAAACCTAGATTAGAATATCTCTCTTCTACCATCAGTTTTGTCAGAAATAATAAAAATCCTCAAGCGTCTTTAAATAGAGGTAAATAATCTATTCTCGAATAGTGGAAATATTGACATGCAAGCCAATGCTTTTAAAGATTGGGCTAAGAAAGTCCTAGCTGAAGAGGTACAGGCATAGTAAAACTAAAAGAATAAAGGCCATTACTTTCTAAGCCAGAAATAATGTGCGACTCCCAGCTAGTCTAATGTATTGCATTTGGACAGCTGTGGCTTCATCTAAACTTTTCAAACAGTGCCCATTAAGTTGGGCCACCAACATAAATATAACTTCAGTCAGGCAGAGCTCTTACCTTCCTGATTTAAGGATTTATCTCAGAAGTTATTGCTTAACTATGGCAAAATTAAGTTGAAAATAGGAATGTAAATCGAAGAAGGAAATATTCTTTTAGTAAGTGGTATGAGACTTCCCTTTGAGGAGAGAGCCATAATTGTTGGGAAATTTTCTACTTTGAATAGGAGGCAGAAACAGTAGTGCTCACTAACTATTCTAGGGTTCCTTGTACTTCCCAGTGCAGCCATGTGGGACATTTCTGGCCAGTGGACTCTGAGAAGTAACACAGTGTGTTGCTTTGAGGTAGAAGCTTACAGGAGTGCTTGATGTGTTGAAATGGTTGAGCTGTCAGCCTAGGTGCCTGAGTGGCATTATGGAGTAGAGCTCCTTCATAACCCATATTGGACATCGACCGAATAGGAAATAAACTTTTGTTGTGATAGCCTCTACGATTTTATAATAAGATTTATTATGGAAGCTTTATCTTACCTATCCTGATTTATACAGATATTAAAAAGCCTAAGTGTGCACAGAACTGATCTGCATGAAGGTCCTTGTTCTAAGAAAGGAAAAGAAAGAGAGAGAGTAATGTAAGTAGGAAGTGAAGGGAGGCTGTGAATTATGCAAGGGAATCCCCACCGTATAACTTCCAAATCTTGAGTAAATGCTACAAAAACTCACTAAATACTTGTTGTGAGTAGATTATCAGTAAAGCAACTAAACTTTGCACCAGGATGATGCAGGAATAAAACAGAGGCAATACACTTGCTTTCAGAAGCAAGATCATAATAGCATTGGGAAGCAGCAGAAATCTTGGGCAGGCTTGTAAGATCTTCAACGGATGAAACAGGGGGGCTGAGGCCCTCCTGTATCTAATTCAAGGGTCAAGAAAGCCTGAGCTTTCTTGTTTTGTTTGGGCAATTAAACCATTTCTTATAGTCACAGGAAAAGGTTCTTTGACTATAAAAATATTACTTTCATTTGATTCAGTAAAATCCAGGCAGTCTTGTTACATAATCATAGAATCTCAAGATCTCAGGGTTACAAAGAAAATTAATGGTCACCTACTCTAATCCTACGTTTTCCCTCTTTCTAGGATAATCCCAGCAGGTGGCTTCTGATCTCTGCTTGGACATCTCCAGTGGCAGAGCTCCCAAAGCAGTCCATCCCATCTCTGCATGGCTCTGACTGTAAGTTTTCCCTTACACTGAGCTGAAGTATTTCTCCCTGTCACTTTTACCCAGCGACCCAAGTGGTACCTCTGGAGGCAAACAAAACATGTCTGATCTCTCTTCCACAAAATAGGTCTTCAACTACTTGAAGGCAGCAACAGTTATGTCCTCTTCCCTCTGACAGTTATTTTTGAAAAAGCATTACCCATATTCCCTTCACCAAGCCTGGGTAAGGTCTGTCCCTTTTCTTCTGCTAATTACTCTGCCCTTCAGAAATGGGTTGGATGGCAGGAAGGGGGAATGAAAAGGAAAAAAGATCACGTTAATATCATGTTAATATCAACCAAAGACCTAATTAAGCAAGATTTCTTGTCTGCTCATTACCTCCTCATGAATCTCACCTCAAAGGACCCATTAAATGGGTGAGAACCAGAGTTGCCTTTTGAGTAGATCAAATTAGGACTTCCCTCATGGTATAATTTGAGACTATGCCAGAGCCTTCTGCCTTAAAATGCCAAACCCAACACAAAACATTCAGCCACAATTTCTTCTTTGGATAACTGGGTCTTCCCTGATGTTCCACCACAATAATCATGAAACATTTCTGTGGCTGCAGCCCATTCGCCAAGATAAGACCATTCACTCTTCTTTGCTCATAACACTCCAAAGAGCCCAAGTCAAAACTGATATGACTTGACACTGAAATGAGGAAATATTTCTCCTTTCTAACCTCATTTATAACATTAGCCCCCAATATATGGTGCTCCCTATGTCTTACTGAATTTTCAAACAACTCCCAGATTTATTTTCAGTCCTTGATTTCTACCACCCAGACTGGGCTGGAGGAAACCTAAGAAACAGACTTCTTGCTGACCCTTCCCCCTCACCTTCTAGGCCTGTCTTTGTCCAAATTTGGACTCCTCCTCCTCATGCAAACGACCCCTTAAAGATTAGCCCATCAGGGCTTCCCTGGTGGCGCAGTGGTTGAGAGCCCACCTGCCGATGCAGGGGACACAGGTTCGTGCCCCGATCAGGGAAGATCCCACATGCCGCGGAGCGGCTGGGCCCATGAGCCATGGCCGCTGAGCCTGCGTGTCTGGAGCCTGTGCTCCGCAACGGGAGAGGCCACAACAGTGAGAGGCCCGCGTACCGAAAAAAAAAAAAAAAAAAGATTAGCCCATCAGGTCCTCTAGAGATGTCCACAGAAGTCTGAATTCTAGGGTAAATGTGGCTTAGGTTCAAGTTGAGAGTAAAGACTGCGTATTTTCGGTTCTTAAAGGTTTTTAATTTGAAGATGAAATCATGAACCATACTAAGGTAAATAAGTATGTTTTGGTGACAGAGCACTAGTTCTACATAGCCCAAGGGTAAATGCCAATACGTTTTTAAATGGGGTGGGGATATTAGAAATAAATTTGAATAACCCCTAATGAAAAGCTTCTGTTTCATATCCTGGCTCTTACCAGCCGAGTGACCTTGGTCAAGTCTTTGAGCCTTCATTTTCTCACCCCTAAAATGGAGACATTATTAATCTCATCCCCATCACCAAAACCCCATTCTTTTTCTAAGAATGACATGAAAGAATATATGTAACTAATACAGTGCCTGGTACAAAATAAGGAGGCAATAAGGAGCACTCTCTGTCCCCCACTGGCTCATCTCCCTTCCTTTTCCTTATCCAGGAAATATAGAGGCAAGTGGATTAGCCAGAAAGGCTAGACCTACAACCACAGGTGCAGGGGATGGACTAGCCCACTCTCACCCTGTAACAACGGGGGATGGACCAGGTGATCTCCTGCAGGTTGACTGAGAGTATGAGTATCAGAATGAAATGTAAGAACACCAGGCTCTGGGAGGAGTGGAGCCGCAAACCATGGGTCAGTGTTCACAGGTGCTTGGTAGGGAAGAGAGGGTGGCTTATTTTTTCTTTCACCTAGATGGAAAAGAACACCAATAAAACTTTATTTCTCCCCCAAAACTAAGAACTTTATGCTTGTGCCTGTTGTATATCTATTGCCTTTTTATCCAAAGAAAGCCAGGGGGCTTCCCTGGTGGCGCAGTGGTTGAGGGTCCGCCTGCCGATGCAGGGAACATGGGTTCGTGCCCCGGTCTGGGAAGATCCCACATGCCGCGGAGCGGCTGGGCCCGTGAGCCATGGCCGCCGAGCCTGCGCGTCCAGAGCCTGTGCTCCACAATGGGAGAGGCCGCAACAGTGAGAGGCCCCCGTACCGCAAAAACAAAAACAAAAACAAAGAAAGCCAGGATCTTTTTACAAAATGAAAGCAAATAATAAGAATATCCAACAGCGGGAGAAAGAAGCAGCATCTGCTCAGCAAGGTATCACACAAAACAATACAATCTTAAATAGAAAACACTTTATCTGAATGTATGTGGAAGCCAGCATGTAATTGTCCAATATGAATAGGAGAGGAAAAAAAAGTTTTAATGCCATATATTCCTTACTTGCCGTTCTCCCCAGTGTACCTCAAAAAAAGGGAAGATATTTTGAATAAAAAAATAAAGCCAGAATCTCCCCCCATCCCTTCCATCCCCAAGCCTCTCTCAAGGCACTAACTCAGAGGGGAGGCTGCCACCTACTGGGCCACCAATAACATCCCTCAACATTTTTTGTCAGCCTTTCCAGGTCTCCTTAAAACCTGATTTGGTCTGAAGCAGCTTTGTTAGTGACAGTGACAAAATCACAGCCCAAGGTACCAATGTACAGAAACGTAAAAGCTGCAGCATGAATTCATGATAGGACAACCTCTTGCAAATTTCACAGCAACATTTTTGCTTTGGCTTCAGAGAGCCTGCATATTCAAAGGCAAAAAGAAACCTTTCTTCTGAATTTCTGTTGTTTTCTAAGGACAAAGTGCTTTAATAGTTTGTAAGTGCTGCTAATTGCTCCCTGGACAGCCCTAATCTAGCCATTTCCTCCCTGCCTTTTACTCCATAAATCCTTCAGAAGACTAATATATTTGTTTAGTATTCCTCAAAAGTACCCCTTTGATTTGATTTGGTTTACATGTTTAGAAATAGTTTCTCTACACCCACCATTTGAAAGAGCCTATTGTAGAAAATCTGCTATTTCTGATGCTCTGAATAACTCCATACTTGTCATGGTATGGCCAAGATCGACCACTCAACCCTCTTCTTTTCTCTCTCTCTCTGTCTCTCTCTCTCTCTCTCTCTCTCCCCCTCTCCCTCCCTCCCCCCCTCCCCCTCTGCCCCCCCCCTTTAAGAACACACTACCTTGTACTCAATAACAAGCAGAAAATCTGACTTCTCTGCCTACAGCCAGTTATATGTCCTTGGACAAATTACTCTGCCTCAGATTCTTCATTTAGGAAGCAGGGAAAAGAAAGCTGCTCTACACAGATCTATAATAATAATGTCTATACTTCCTAGGTGCACAGCTCACAGCTCTGTCATGATGAAAAACTTTCTCCTACTCTTTGAATCTGCCCATCAAGTGAGAATTATCACCCTAAAGAGGAGAATAAATGATTAACCATGGAGTCAACCATGGGGTAAGTAGAAGAGATGGAATTCACACTGAGACCTTACAGCCATTGCTGGGGGTGGGGGGGACTATGTCTTTTCTCTCGCTACTGCTCTTGAGTGTGAGATGGACTTATTTGTGTGAATGAACTTGATAAGGATAAAGCGAGATGCAAATTCACATTCCATAAAGAACAACTACTATCCTTTGAACTGATAGCTTGGGAAAACTGGCCTCCAACAAATACTTAGTACTCGAAGATACAGAAATATTTGCTTATGAGACCAGGTAAGCAAGATGGATGGATGGATGGATGGAGAGAGAGAGAGATAAGAAAGCTCTTCTTTTTATGACTCCTCCTTAAGAAAGCTGCCAGTTATTCAAAAGGAACATTATTCTGGTTCTTTTCCATTTCAGGCTTTTTCCGCCTGCATGTTTGCAGATTGCTTAATTACTTCATTGGGCTCTGGAACTCGTACATTACAGATACATGATCATCCAAGTCATTACCTGCATATTTTCCCATTAAGAATAATTATAGCTCTTACCACCACTGCCCATGTACTTACGTCCTGCAGGCCTGGGCACACTGAAGTAATCATCTTTTGAAAATGATCTTGATGGGCAAGTGTTGTGTGCACAATCAGCAATAAGCGGGATGAGGTGGGAAGATTTCCATCTCCTCCGTTACTGAGAGGCTCAAAAATCACATTCCCATTATTTCTTCATAGTGTTTATGTTCTCTGAGAAGTGAGTTAGTGCTAAATGTAGAGACAAGACCCAGGGGATGCTGGACTGTGTCTTCCTCTTCTTGGATTACCTTTCCAAGCACGTACACATCACCCATTTCCTGGCTCAATTTCATTGTCTACAAAATGGGATTTATAAATGCTTTAAAAACCTCCGATCGTCAAATCTGAGATGAGACCGTATTATAGATGGCAGCAGAGCTTCTTACACTGATTAAGCGCCCAAGTTCTGGAATCCTGGCTCCTCCACTTTTTCAACTCTATAAACTTGGGCATGTTACTTAACTTTTTGGAGCCTCAGTTTCCACATCTGTAAAGAGAGGATAGTAGTGGTCCACACACTTAGGGATTCAGTGAGATCCCACTTGCAAAGCGCTTCCCCCAGTGCCTAGTACGGCTGAAAGTTCAATCAGTGTTAGCTATTATCATTATTATCATAGAATCTAAACTGAAAGGGTCTGGGGACTGTTCAGCAAAGCTCAAGCAACACATCTAAATTAAAAACAATAATTGCCTGCCAGATAATAATCCAAAGACACTGTGAAGGGGTCACATGTTATTTTAATCAGTGGATCATGAGAGGATTCAGTTTCAAAGGTAGGAGGGAGACAAGCTAGCAGATGTTTGAAAAAAAAAAATTAGATTGTACCCAAGAAAAAGCCATTTAAATAACTGGTTAGTGAATATTCTGCAACTGGCTGCTTCAGGAGATAATCGATTATTCTTCAGTTTTAAAAAAAAGTTTTTGTTTTATTTTCAATACAGATAAAAAGTGTTCACTGTTAAATTTTTTAGATTTTAAATAAGCAGTGAAAAGCTTCTATTAAAATTGCCTATTACCACCTAGAAAGAGTTAATATTTATTGTAAATCATTCACTAGCTCTCACCCATGGTCTCTCTTATTACAGTCTCCATATACAATAAATAATATTTTTCTGTACACGTTCTTCTATATATTGCTCTTTTTACTTAGCCATGTATTATAAATATCTTTCTATATCATTTAATAGTCTTTGTCATCTTCTTAATGGCTAGTTGATTTTACATTCAATTAATGTAATTGATTTAACCAGTCCTCTATTGTTGGTTATTTAGGTTTGTTCCCAACTGGTTGTCGTACACATCTCTGCAGTTAAGTCTTTGGATAAATTTCTAGAAGTGGGCTTGCTGGATCAACGAAAATACCCTTTTTTTAACAAACAGTTGATTTTAAATTCCCATATTTTCAGCTTGTACACATAGACACATCTTAACTAGAATTTGGTGTCCCCACTGGAATAATGTGTGCGTTTCTTCTGGGACAGGCTGTCTTTGACGCAGGTTCTGTTGGCACTACTCCGTGGTGCTGTGAACAGCAAATGGCCAAGGTTTCTGAGCGCAGTGTCTGCCTGGGCCCCAGTAGACTAAACATGTCACCTTTACAACCTTCTCAGCTGTGCTTCCCATAAACTGGGGACAGCGTGAGCTGGAGTGTCCTAGCCAATATGCCCAACTGAATATGATTATCTGAAGTGTCTGGGCATCTTGGTTTTCCAGGACACGTTTGGTGTCACTGATCTGAGTGGGCTGCTGTTAAAAAGTGTTCAGAAATTTCACCCATTTTTAAAAAGTGACTTGAAAGATTAGCTTGTATGTGCACAGAATATCTCTAGGAGGAGACACAAGCACTTGGGGACCAGGCTTGCCTCTGGCTAGGGAAAGTGAAGGTAGCAGAAGGGGGTGAGAGACTTACTTTTCACTGTATTCTTTTGCACGGTTTTAATTTTTCACCATGTGCATGTATTCAAAAGCGAAAGTTTTAAGCAAGGAAGATTAAGCCCCAAAGAAACAATGTATGTATGTAGATGTTTTCTCATTGTCATCTACTGGATTAGTAAAACATAAGCAAAGTGATGCACTTGGATGAGTTTACAAAAGGAGAATAGTTGACTATTTAAGAATGAGAAGTCTGGAGGCAGACTACCTAGGATTTGTAGATTTTGAAAATCAAAAGAGGGTTTTTACCACGAGTGTCTAACTGATTTTCTGATGTTGTTTACAACTGTGCAGACAGTCAGTGGGAGGGACAGAGAGTTGCAGAGCTCCCCTTTAGAGAGTCCACATTTAGAGCTCCCCGTTAGTGATTCCACATTTGAGAACTGCCACAAGCCTTGAAAGAGCATGTGACCCAAACCATCTGGGGAGTTTGGTTTTGTTTTCTTTGTTTTGTATGTCAACGTGATTTTGTTTCTTTTTTTCTTTTCTCTTTTTTTTTCTTTTGAGCATGGGTGGGGAGTGGGAGAGGGACAAACAGTGTTGAAACAAATGACAAAATTCAAGTTCCTTACCCATGTAATCTGATTACCCCCTTAAACAACTATGTATTTAAGAAGCATGTGTTTTGAAATCAGTATTTGCCGAAGGAAACCATTCACAAGATAGAAGAACATAAAAAATTCCTGAAAACATTCTAATTCCACCTACTGTGCATAATGTGCTCAGTCATTGGAAATGATCACTGGCAAAGCAGGTGATATGGTGACGGGGACAAGTAGACTCTGCTGTCACACAAGCCTAGATACATTCTTTTGCCCAACGTTTCACTAAACATGATAAACAGAGTGCTGGTATGCCTGTTTTATGGATGACCCCTGCTGCCTTATTTCAGAGTGGCTATTCCCAAGCTGCCAGCATCATCAGAACGGGATCTTCCCCCCAGGATTTTAGGTGCAGGCCATTCTCATCTCAATTAATGAGAGTACAGCAGACTATTTATAAGGACTCTATTCTCTATTAGCAGTTTCAGCACTGTGCCTCTCACACAATAGGTGTTCAATAAGCATTTGTTGAATGAGTCCCCAAATTCATCATGGGGATATAACATAGTATTTCCCCCATAAACACAGATAATCTCAAGTGCTCTGGATAACAAGGCTTTTTGGTTTGGTCCAGAGTCCTTTCCTGGCTGCTTCTTTGACTGCCAAAGGTGATTCAAACAGAGCAAAGGGTAATCACTGGGTCCAAACAATAAAGTCTAGTTAGAAAACATTTTCAATGTATAAACACAGGTCGTGTTAAGCTTAGAATTCTCATTCCCAGCACTGCCTATGATAACATCTTTAAGAACAAACTGAAGATTGGCTTATTTCATTTTACTAAATTGTTCAAAATCCAAGAAGTTTGAAAAAGTGAACCCCATGATGAACGATCTGATGGACAGTCTAGAAACAGAGACAAATGTCTATTCTGCTCTCCTTTGATGACATGGGCAGCAACCAGCTTGCCTGGTCATTACAGAAGGAAGCCATGAGCATGGATGTATGTACCAGTGTGCTCAATGTCTAATCCTCTAATGTGGATTAGACATTTTCTTTGAACAGTGATATAGCTACACAACACAATTTTGAAGAAAGAACATTCATGTTTTAAACTTCTTGAATGAAAATTTAGGGAACTATATTTAAACCGCCTAAATGAAGACACCAAATCCTGATATTTTAAGAGTGGTATGGTAGTGAAACACAAAGACACAAATAGGTACAGATTAACTGATGGGATAATGTGCTTGTCAGTGACCACAAGCTCTTCATGGCATTACCATTGTTAGATCGCCCCCATATACAGGGAACAGCTACATTTCTGGGATACAGACTGTCTCAATACTATTAAGGCTGAGGTGGCCCTTTGGGGGTTTTAGGTATTTCAATTATGGTACATTTGCTTGTAATTTTAACTGAGGTTATTGTATAAATATTTTTAATGCATCATCATTAATAGGCTAAGGAAAGAAATCTATTTCTGCCAACAGATAGGAAATAAATCTTCACTATCTCTTTGGTCCACTAGTTTACATTTAGAACAGCACACCTTTTCTGAAAAGCTGTTGGAGACATATGCTCTCATTATTATCCTGCAGTGATTTATCACTTAACTCTGAAACACACAATATATCCAACTTACCCACTAACTGGTGTTAAAAAAAAAATTCAGCTGAATACATTTTAAAGATCTTATTGGCTTTATTCAACGATTCATGAATCGGGCAGCACCCCATCTAGCAGATAGAAAGGAGCTCTGAGGGGCTATACAAAAGGGAAGGCTTTTATAGGCAGAAGGGGCAGGGCAAGGATGTTATACTATCAAAGAGCAGATTGTGGCAAGGTTACCTTCCTCTAGGGGCCAGCAGGGGTCTGTGAGGCAGATTACCTTACTAGTGCTGACCAGGTAAGTCCAGACTGGCTGGTTTAAGATTCCATTCCTGGCAGAGGTTGGAACTGTAATTAGGTATTAAGTCCAGTTTGGTGACATGGAGCTTAGCACAAGTGACTCCGTTTGGGGCCTGTTGTCTCTTTTTTTTTCAACAGTCCTCCCGTTTTGATCAGACTCTCAGCCTAACAGAGAGTGATCACAGTCTAAGGCATTAGAGCCACTCCCAGCTACCACTCTGAAGTTCTCACAGTATTTGCTGATCCTCTGTGTGGGAGTCACAGGTCATGACTTCACATTCACATTTTTTTAAGTCAGTCATTCTCTTTGTTCCTTTTCTGACATTCCAGTCCTAACCAGGGAAGTAGGGACCTTCTAAAGGAAGCGAATCCTGAGTCATTAATGCCTCGTGATAGGTCCTTTTTAACTCAGCCGTGTAACTTCAGGGGAGTTGACCAGTGAGGTGTCTCAGTTTGATTGTGGGCAGTTAAGAGCAGAGTTAGATAACCTAAAAAGCATTGCTCAGTTACGCGCCAGCCATCTAGGCATCCTCAGGGCCAAGGAGAATCATAACCACCACGGACAAAGATAAATCCTGACAGAGCACAAACCACTTCCACTAAGATGGCACTGTTAATAAATTTATTTTCAGGAATTGTTCCATTTGCCTATTCCAGCCAGGGGTCAGTTACGTTTTCAATGCATTCAGGAAGTAAACCTCCTAGCCTGAAATAAAAAGTTGTTCTAAATCCCTTGTGAAGAAGGGTGCTGCTGGTGAGATCATCCCATATTTGGGGGCATATCTGATTTAGATAACCATAAGAATGTAGGCGTACAAATGTGCTATGATTTACATAGGTATTTGTGTCCAATTGGACAACTACAAGTTATAATCAAAGAAAGGTAAACACAAGGCACTGAATGTTCTAGCTGTAAAAGTAGGACTCTGTGACTTACAAGGGGGGTTGATTGTAGTTTATAGTGACGTTGGGAATAGAAGAAAAATTGGTCAAAGGGAGAACCAGGGGTTCTCTAGCATCATGGACAGATTAAAGTTTTTGATGACAAATCTAGCAGTCTGAAAAGTCACCTGTTTTTAGCAATGGCCTGGGAGATACGGATGATAGCATATTTCCAGGACAATGCCAGAATAATGGAAAGAAAGAGAAGAAGGGGTTTCATGTTTAGTAAAGTATAAGGTCTTGATCTGGAATCTTGGGTGGAAGCAGTAAAAGCCTTGATGCCAACTACTTTTCTCCCTAGTCAAGTTGATTTGGAGGTCTCTGGCGTTTGCACAGGACCGGATGTCAGGTGGAGCCTTCCTCAGCTGTGAGATGTGTACCCAAAGTTCCATGCCTTCTAGTTTCACAGCAGTGTCAGTGGTCAGGAGCACTTGGCAAGATCCTTTCCATGAGTCTCACTTTTGCAAAAATATCAGAGTAAGACAATAACTGTCAATAAATGACAAAAAGACTTTAAAATGCTTCTGGTTAAAGATTTGATGAGAGTTCATTAGGGTGGAATTGACAAAGAAATTTGGTTATTTCTGTGATATACAGAATTTTAAGATAATAACTGGAATAACCAACTGATAACATTATACCAGAACATAGCAGATTTCCAAGATTTTCATACAATGTCTGGAACACTTAAAACATATACCTATATTAATACAACAAAAAGAAGGCTTAGTACTACTTATTTAACAATACGTCCCATTAATCTATCATAGTAAATAAGCCTAATTAGAAAGAGAACAAAATTTTTGACATGTTCCAGGCGCCCTCTGGAAAATCGCAAAGTTTGTTCAAGATCAAAAAAATTTCATTTAGAATTTAATTTGGGGAAGTTGTCAAAACATCCAAATGTTTGAACATTTAACTAAATAGGATCACAGATTATTATGAAATAATACTTAATTATCTAACCAAGGTGACAATGGAAGATGTTAAAGGCAAATACAGAAAGTAACCTAGTTGTGAGCAAACTTTAGCTCTTTTAATATTGAGAAGACTGGGTTTATCTTAAGTAATCAAAGACTTCTGATAAAAAATAATATGAAGCACAGTAAATTATTTTGGTGAGACACCGAAATTTTTGCTGTTCAGGCTGATTACCTTAAAGGTAAAGAAACTTTTGCAATGTTATCAAAACCAGGCCAAAAGTCCAAGAAAACTTTGTCCTTTTAACAGAGAGAAAACCAATTCTAATTTTGTACCAGTATTCTTTTGATATTAAAATATTTTTTTAACTTAAATAAATGTATTGCAATCTAAGCCTGCTTCACCATGCATAAAATTCCTTTCCCAAGATTCCTTTTCCACAAACCTTCTGTAATTTTTTCTTATTTTTTTTTCTTTCTTATCCTGGAACAATCAATCATTTTACTTTCCTTACCTACCTTTCATACACAGTTATTTCCTTTCACCCTTATTATTTCTAAGCAGTTTTAATTACGTATATTGATTAGAATGCTTAACCCTTTAAATCTTTAATTCCTAGTGAAAACTAAGAAGTAAGCAATTGTGGACTTTTTGTTACACTAGCATTCTGTGGATTGTGGATTAGCAAACTCATAAATACATTTCATAATTTCTTGAAGTATATTCTTCCTCATAGTAAACTTTCAATGTGACACAAAACATGTTTACTAATAAACCTAAATGCCATTAGTTCTTTTTTAAAAGGAAACCAGAAGTGGATAAACATATGTTCAGTGATTAATGTATCAGCATTTTATTTTATTTGAAAATGATCTAGATATTCAGTGAATATTCATCATTTACCTTGTCTCAGTGTAACTTTTAGGTTTCAAGTAACTGAAAAGATTTTAGAAACTGTTTAACCAGACATACCATAAAACATAATTATTGCTAAAATTTTCACCTGCAAACTTTTATCCCACTTACATCTATTTAACTCACTTGTTCTTAACAATTACATTTGGACTACTGATGAAGATTTCATCATACTAAGTTATTTTACTTGCTGACAAATTTTGTAACAGAGGTAACATGAACTTATTTGACTAGTAAACCCAGGTAAAATAAAAGTTGTATACCTGCATTATTTTTAATGCTGACACCAGTGAAGACATACCTCTTTCATAATGAAAGTAACAATCTTAAACTACTTTTTATTTACCAAAGATTATCTCAGATCATATGAACTTGAAAAATATTTAAGTTAGTTTCTATTATATTTCTGAGAGTTTTAGGAATACTTAATTCATATTAAGTGCTTAATTTTAAGTCAATTAAATAGAGCTCTTTCACTAATTTTGCCAATACCATTTGGAGGTAGAAAATGCCACACATCTACCGCACACATATATATAGACACACATAAACAGACACAGACACCTTATAGCTTCCATTCTAAAATTTTAGCCATGAATCAGGTATAGTAATACAAAACTCACTAGTTGTAAAAGAACTCATCCAAATTGTGTTTCAGGCAAATGGAATAAGTTAAGGTTACCTGCTATGGCAGCTAAAGCTTTTTACTAATATTTGTGGAGGAGACACTTGTGATTTTTCATTCACCTAAGTTCCAAATAATTTTTTCTCCTTTTGTTTTCTTTCTGATAAGAATTATCTCCCTGAAGTTTGTATTTCAAAGTGATGGCCTAGATAAGAATTTCTGGAGATGATCAGGTAGAACATTTACATCTCAAGGCACAGGGAAAGAATGCAGGTTCCTCCAAGAAGCACTCTTGTTCCCTAAAGCCAGAATTTTTACAATACCTACAACGTTTTGGGATGAATAAGGAAGGTTTGGGGATTGGTAAGAAGAATAGGTGGACTTTAAATTGTTTCTAGAGCTGCATTTCTGGTCTTGCAAAGATTTCTAAGATAGGGAGAGTTGCTTTTAATTTCTCAAAGAATTGGGTTGCAGCCTAAATGATATCAAAAGGTTAATGTGCCCGTCCAACCATGTTATCTTCACTTTGCTTTTTTATATCAGGGAGAAGATTTCCACTAAGATGGAAATCAAAACATTTCTATGTTCTGGATGTAGAGCCGTTTTTCTTTGGAATGTTTTAGTAAATCCTTCCACAAAGTCTTCTGGAGACTTCATGGAAGGATACGTTTAGCTTGGCAGAGGAGGTCTGAAAAAAGTTCCTATCAGGCTCTGAATATCAACTTCCTATTTGGCCAATTTCTGACCATAGAGCTACTTTAAAAAAAAAATCCTTTCAAATATCTTGTCAGCTTTCAGCCAGGACAAAAAGTAAATATCTCTGGCAGTATTGAACAACCCATGGACAAAAGAGGTGTCGCCAAATAGGGTCCAAAAGATATTACTCTCCCAATATTCAGAGACTCTCCCAAAGATGGCCAGAAGAAAAAAAGACTTAGCTAATTTCCCTGAGGGCTGGCAGCAATTTGGTAAGGCCCTAGCAGCAAGTAGACTTCAACCCATATTTCTGTCCAGCCATATTTTAGGACCCCCCCCAAACTGATGGTTACCAAGCCAAGTTCTCAGGACACACAATAAGATGGACAAGAAAATGACAGCTGTCCCTGGGAGAGAAAGAATCAATCATCAATGGGTCTGGATTTGGAAAGGAAGGGACAACATGAAATTTTATCTTCCCCTCTACTGGGTACTGCAAACAGAGATTTTTGAGAGCTGACTCTGGTAAACATTCTCATCCTTAGATGGTTTCTGCCAGTTTTCTGCAGATCCCATCTGCAGGCTCTTGTATTACCAAAATTTGGTAAGGTTTTCCATTACTTTTGATTTTAGTTTCCCTTGGCTGTTTAAGGGAATAACATAGCAGTTTACCAGAAAATCCCTCAGAGTCCCATCAACCCTGGGAGGGGTCCATAGAGGGCTCCTCATTAAAGAGTAGATATGGGGTGGGGACATCTGTAAAGCCATTAACTTGGCAAACTTTTGTTTCTGCTCTTGTAGCCTCTTCAGAGTGGCTTTAGGTGCACACCACTAGAAGTTCCCGAAATGGAACAACAGTATGAAACATCAGACCCCAACAAACGAGGACTGCAGACTAACCAAGGGCTAGGGACTTGGGTTCCGGCTGCAACCATCTGCCATCTCAAGCTGACCCTCTAAGCCCTAGGCTGGGGATCAGGGTCCTAGCCCGGGCCAAGATCCCTTGTCTTGGCTGGAGAGGTTCTTTTTCCGCTCAGATTCTCACAGCCAATAATGAAACCAATGCTGAGACTGCAACAGAACAAGCTTTATTCAAAGGCCAAGGAATGGAGAAGCAGGAACTTAGTTTGCAAATCAACTTCTCAACCCGATTTGGGTGGAGACACTATATATATATAGTGTCTCTTATATATATATATATATATATATATATATATATATATATATATATATATAAGGGTCAAGGTAAAAAGGGGGGAATTGGAAAGAGAGGGAATATTCATGACTTTTCCTAGAACAGGGGTGTAGTTTGGACCCAGAACTGAGGCAACACACCTTTTCAGTCCTTTTATGGTCTTTTACAGTTGTTGTCATGGCAATTATCAACTGTCATGGCACTGGTGGGTGTGTCATTTAGCATGCTAATGCATTATAATGAGCGTATAATAAGGCTCAAGGTCTACTAGAAGTCAAATCTTCTGCCATCTTGGGCCTAGCTGGTTCTAACCAGTTCGTTTTTCTCTTTGCAGCTTCTTCCTGAGACATATAAGAGCAACTGGTGTCCATTCAAGGGAGGGGCAGAGGTATGATTCTGGGGCAATAGCCTTGGTAACAGTGTCAGTCTAGACTGACTCATTAACCCTGGACTAGAAAGCCATTTAGATCGGGAACTCAATCCAAAGAGAGCAAAGCTCAGAGCTAAGAGGAACTTACAGCCCTCAGAAACAGAAAGACAGAGAACTCAAAGGGTTTGTGGATACAGCACATATCTTGTCCCAAAGCCATCAGAAGTTTCCTTTGGATCCCACCACTGGCACCAACAATGTTTAGAAAACAAATTCAACTAAGTAAATTTTTTAAATCTTATTGAATTTATTCAGTGATTCACGAATCAAGCAGCATCCCATCTAGCAGATAGAAAGGAGCGCTGTACAAAATGAAAGACTTTCATAGGCAGAAGGGGGCAGGACAAGGCAGTTATACTAGCAAAGAACAGATTGTGGCAATGTCATCCTCCTTTAGGGGACAGCAGGGGACTATGAGGCAGATTATCTCACTAGTACTGACCAGGTGATTCCAGACTGACTGGTTTAAGATTCCATTCCTGGGAGAGGTTGAAACTGTAATTAAGTTAGGTATTAAGTCTTGGTTTGGTGACATGGGGCTTAGCACAAGTAACTCCATTTTGAACCTGTTGTCTCTTTTTTTAACACTGGTGTCCTATTCCAATTTCCATTAGTTAACTCAAAATGTTACTTTTACAGAAACAAAGCACTCTTTTCAAATCTTTTGCTTTAAACCTCTAATATTTACACATTTCTTTAGTTAATGTTTATTGAAAACCTATTATGTGCCCAACACTGTTACTCAATTGTATTTTTTAGCTTCCCAAATATATCTGAAACTTCTAATATGACAATTTATTCTCCAAAATAAATATTGCAAGAAAACCTTCAGAGTGTAAAAATATAAGATTGTGAGTTTTCATACAAGCTATGCCAATAATCCACGTGTGATCCAGAGGTCAGGTATGTGTGCCTCTGATTCTTTATCTGCCACAGAGTAGTAAGTAATTATCCTTGACCTGATTCAGCTGTTCAGAGAAACAGCTAATAAAAATTGTTGCAAAGTACCATGAATATTGAAAAGTACATCATCATCATGATTAATAATAATGTATAAAGCTCAAATATTGAAATGACTCTCTGGCATCATTCCAAATCAAGAAATATAATCTCTGGCCTTGCATAGTAATGAAGAGAAACAGTGTGAGATACTTTTATTGTACCAGTTTGAATGAACATAGTGATGAATATCTTTAATTACACCGTATTCTGTAGCAGTGTGTGTGTGTGTGTGCGTGTGTGTGTGTGTGTGTGCGCGTGTGCCCGTGCGCACGTGTGTATGGGCACTTGCATGCACACATGTGTATGTTTTAAACTAAATGTATTGCAGCTCTCTCAACAATATATCTAGGGTTCAAATAGAACCATCCCCAAACCAGGCAGACATTTACATGTCTGTACCTAACCTTGGACTGAATGCTCATTTTGATAGAGAAGGTAAGCAGCTAGTGTTCCTCTGTTAAAGTAAGCTGGCTCTGATTTCATAGGTCTCAAAATCTGTCATCTTCACATTAGCCGACTGTCTGGCACCTAATGAGAAAAACAAATTGCTTTTACCTTCCACATAAGACATTTGCATTTAGAACTTTTTTTTTTTTTGCTCATAAAAGTTTTATTAAAGCATCCACTCAAACCGTTCTACCTGCATTTTTCACCTAAAAGGGTCTTTATGAAATCTTACAGTAAATTTAATAACCCTCTTCAATAAACATGAGCTTTTATGAGCGTGACATGTCTAAATAGACTCAGTGGTCTGGGAATAAAATCTGCATCAGTAATATTTTCAGTACTGTAATATCCCACATATTTTTTTAAAAAGCCATGTGCAGAGCAGACCACTGCATAAGAAAAAAAATTAGTCTCCAAGCTTAAGAGAGCAACTGGTCAATGAACACCTGGGTGACTCATTAAGTTCAATGTGAAATGTCCTGGTGTGTACAACATCAAGCTTCATAATATTCAAACATTAGCATCTTTCATTTTCTTCCATTTTCAGCAAATTCACATTATAGAAATGACTTTGGAAATGGCCTTCAGTAATCGTTCACATTGGGTTTTTCAGGAAAGGGACCTTCACATGAAACATTTCCCCATTTCAATCACCTGTGCAAGGGACTTGTGCTTGGGCAAACCTGCTGACATGAGCCCTATTGCTTGGGGTACCTCATAGTTCCTTTCACCAGTTAAGCTACCAAATTAGGCATGAGACTAGGACCCTCATTTCTTCTATTGCTGGTGTGTATCAGTAAAGAAGACAGGAAAATGCTAGTGACTTTTTTATAGCTGCTATATAACAAGAGAATGAAATGTCAAAGCCGTGGAAACTTCATCTTTCTTCATCCCATCAAGGCTCATCTAGCTACTGCTGATACTGAGACTTGCCTCTCACCTTCAACTTCACCTTGCTAGCAAGTACCAACCTAAAATTGAGAAATGCGGAGTCAAAATACCCTGACTGGGGATTCAGTGGTTACTGAACATCTCCCTGTGCTAAGGGCTTGGGCAGCCGTTCACAGCAGCCACACTCACTGTCTGGAGGTAGCTTACTTCCCACAATTAGACACACTCTTGAGAAGTTGTATATAAATTGTTTCCTTCATAATTAATTCATGTTTATAACACACCAAGGGATAGTTTTCTAAAATATGAATGTTTTTACATAATCTTCTTTTAAAATCCTTAAAACCATGTCTTTCTAAACTCAAGACTTGCATATTTAAATCAAGGTTTGCTTAAAGTAAATATAGAGGGATACAGAGATCAGTTAAACCCAAATAAAACCATGGATTCTCATTTTAGTACTTATTTCTATCTCCTCTTGCCCTCTCATATTTTTTTTACCAGAATTTCTAGATGTCCAACAGTCAAAAGAGCTCTGTTTCTTCTGTCTTTGAGTTCAAATTTCCTTTGTCAAATCATTAGATGATAAAGGCCAAGAAGCAGAAAGATTGTGAGTTGAAGAGCTAGAGATAGACATAACACCTCAGGAGGAAATGATTCGACTGGGCTTTGGGCTTTCTACCACCCTTATCCTCATCTTCTCACCACCCTGGACTCCCTATAACTTGGGACACAAAAGCATATGGGAACCAAAGAGGAGCCGTCTTCTTCCATACTCACTTCTTCCATCAAAAACCTCAGGCTAGAGCCAGCAGAACTGCTTGGCCAGCCTGCACCCCCTGCACAATCTCCCTGTTCTCACCTGAATCTCCTCCTCTGCTCTTGTTTCCCATCTTGGTCACCTGAGGGCTCTTAGGCAGGAAAGCCATCTGCATTTTGCAGGATGCTCAGACAAAGCAGAATTAGGCTCACCCAGAATGTCCAGACCTCACCTTGAAATCTTCCCCCAGTCGGCCCTTGGACAACAACACAATGAAGCAACAAACGGTTCAAAGGCTGATAAAGAAAACAGAAATAGATGGAAAAGGACTCTTGTTAATCAACAAAATAGACCATTATCCCTAAATAGCCAGGAAATAGCAAGGCAGTACTTAACACTTGGTTTCAAAGCATGTTTGTAGGGCCTTTAGACATGCCTGCTGCCCACAGAGCAGTGGGAGGGTATCTGTTGGGATCCTTGCCAGTCTGGACCAGGAACCGAATCTTGGTGCCAGAAAGCCCCCAATGACCATAAAAAAGTTTCCTAAGGCCCACATAGCTGTGCCTACTAAATGCTCTATTCCCAAGAATCAGTGAAGCCTACTGCTCCAAATTAGTGCATTTTAAAACTACCAAGTAAAATGAATGAGGTGATGATACAGAGAAAAGAAAACATTTAAGGATAATGAGCATAGAGAACAGAGCTTCATTCTATACAGGGGGAAAAGAAGGTCAGTAAATTTAGCACACACTTAACAGTCCTCACAAATCAGCTCCTAATTAATCCTCATCCAGCCAAAGTGTACTAGTTTAACCTTTTCATTCTGGGCTTCTCACTATATTTACAAATCACTGCCTCACAACAGGAAGGGGAAACACATGCAATCTGGAAGCCTCAGGATGGGGTATGCTCCCACAGGACAGGATAAGAGGGTGCTTTCCATGCTAGAAGAAACGTGGAGTCTGATCATACAATCAGAAACCATAATCCGATCATTTAGGGCTGCTGTCTGTGTTTTTAGTGCCAGAGTTACACATACTTGGCAGCCAAGGGTTTGGGGGATTTGTTTTACTTTCAAATAACAGTAATGTAATTGATCCTCCTAAAACAATGAAACTGACCTCAATAAAAAACAGGTCTCACTCGGGTCCTCTGTGAGAGTATAATTGGTGATTTATTAGAAAACCTTGTCAAAAGGCAATTTAATCCATAAGTTGAGTCCATAGCATGGGAATGCTGAGAATAAAGAAACTTCCAGAAGGCTCTACGGGATAACCTCTAAAACAGTATTTCCTAATACATAATTTCTTAGGATAAATATATTAATAACATGACTTAAGGCTTGAAAACCTTGATTTGGAAACACTGTGGGGAAGTGCAACACATGTCACCTACCTAATACTGTCATTTTGAACCCCTGTGGTACGGAACTGGCCCCTCTGTGAACGAAAAATACAGAAAATGAAGTCATAGCCTGAGCTTTTGCATCACGCCTTCCCTAATTCCAGGTCCACTCAGTTAGCCAACCCACAGACTTCTACCCAGTATCCATCACTTTCATCACTGTCACATAAAAAGCCAGAGAACCATGGAAAATCAGAGCTGGCGGGGGAAGTGCTGGACAGCAGCCAGATTATATTAACTGTGGTATCAGTCTAAGTAATTATAATAGGTAACATTTATTAAATGCTTTCTGTGTGCCAGACACACTTTTAAGTACATTATACTTTTAATCTACTTAGCCTCCGTGACAACCCTATGAGACAGGTACCATTACTAAACCAGTATTCTAGATGAGGAAACTGAGGCACAGAGAGATTAAGTAATTTGCCTAAGGTCACACAGCTAGGGAAAGGGGGAGCCAATAGACTGTGGATTACTCAAGGGCAGAGTTTATATTTTACTCAACTCTGTATTCCATCAACGCCTAATCCACAGTTTACAAGTGTGTAGTTTGTAAAAATATGAATTTGTTGAAAAGAATCAGGCTGAATTGAATAATTTGAGGAAGGTAGAAAAGATTGCCTGAGGCTGTAGATGGGAAAGGAGATAGTTGCAAAATATTCTTTGAGCATGAAGTGTGGTTTCCTAATCCTGGTCAGTGTTGAGGGTTTGCACACTCATTAGCCTCCTCTGGATACAGCACACTGGGAGTTCACAGGAGCCTTCATCTGCCCTTGATATTGCCCTTTCTTGAATGGTGGGTGATGAATACAAGTATTTAGCCGTGTGTCCTGCTGTGGATTTATTAAAGTTAATTCAACAAATATTTATTAAGCATGTGGGCAAAGTGCTATCCTAGGGGCCACAGGTGACAGAATGACTTGTTCCTGGCCAACCTGAGTTTAAAACAGAGAGGAGGAATAGGGGACAGCTCCCACATCCCAGATACTCACCCAGGTGGGACCCTGAACTGGATCCCTGAACAGCGGACTGGGTTCTAACTGCACTTCCCATACCTGTTCCTCTGAAGAGGAAGGAAAGTTTACACGTGGCAGACCTCAGCAGTGGGGAGCCATGCAGATTAACAGAGGGCCAGCAGGAACCCTGGGGTAGGAATTAAAAGTGGTCACAACCACCCATGTGCCTGTTGCTAGAGCTGAAATTTGCCAGCGTGGACTCGGCTTTCTATAGTGGAAAAGTGCTGGGACTTGAATGTCAACTTTCTGATCACGCAGTGATGGAAAAGAGGGGAAAAACCCCTCTCTACTGAAAGCTGTTTATGACAGCACAAGGCTGTGGTCACGGTTTGGAGAATTAGACCATGTTACAGCAAATTGCTGTGGGAGCGATACTTCGAACTACTGCTGCTGCAATAACCCGAAAGGGCACTGAATTCTCACTTGCAGGGAAGCTAATTTGGGGGGAGGAGGAGAAGCAAGGTGTCAGCTGTCCTTGGGGAACAAATCGGAACATCAAAGCTGGAACTGGAGGAGCAGGTTCTGATATGCCTCCTCTTGTTATATTCTCAAAAGGCAGAGCCCCAGGAGAAAGAAAGAAGTAGCTTACTCATTTCTACTTAAGACTCCATGCTGGAACAAACCAGGGCCAGATGAGAGACAAAACCCACAAGTTTGCTTCAGTATAGGGGCAGGTCACACACAGGACAGATGGGATGCCGTGGCCCCCAGCGGAGTCCAGACATACAACGCAAAACCAGAAGCACGCAGGACTTCCTGGGACTGTAGGATGCAAAAACCTTAATCTGTTTTGAGGGGGAAGGATGTATGGTAGAAGTTCCAGCCCCTAATGCCACTGTGCCGAAACCAAAGATGCTGCCCCCAGGCCTCTGTGAACCACTGAGGACTTCTTCAAATGAAGGCAGAAGCACGCCTGCACATGGGGATGGAGAGGCCCAGGATGTGGCACTAGGACAGTGGAAGGAAAGTGACACTTTCTCCCAATACCTGAGGTGACAAGGCAGAGCCAGGAAAGAATACCCCAAAAGAGGTCTCCAAGTTTTAAAGAATCTTGCCCAGTCCCTTGGAATAATGATATATGAATGAAATATGGATGCCAGAAATAAATCTTGGATTTTGTAGTACCATGGGAAATCGATATGTGGTCTTTGTCCCTGGTTCCTGGCACACAGGTCCTTAAACCTTTGGGATCTCTGGTTAATAAGAGTGTCTTTTGTATGCTGATGTGATGACTAGTCCCGCTAGATAGCTTCAGGCTGGTGGCCAGAAACACCCAGGCATGATTGGAGGGCTGGAACTCTTAGACCCACCCCCTGAGCTCCAGAGAGGTGAGAGGGGCTGGAGATGGACTTTATCACCAACGATCAGTGACTTAATCATGTCTACCTAATGAAACCTCCATAAAACCCCCTAAACCATGGGGTTGGGAGACCTTCTGTGTTGGTGAACACACAGAGGTACTGAGAGGGTGGTCCACCCAGAGAGGACACGGGGCCTCCCAGCTCCTTCCCACGTACCTTGCATGTGCACCTCTTCCATGTGGCTGTTCCTGAGTTTTATCCGTTGTAATAAACTGCTCATAGTAAGTGAAGCACTTTCCTGAGTTCTGTGGGCTGTTCTAGCAAATTATTAAACCTTAGGAGGGAGTTGTGAGAACCCCTGACTTATGGTCAGTCAGTCAGAAGTACAGGTGGCCACCTGGAGCCAGTAACTGGCTGAAGCAGGGGGCAGTCTTGTGGCACTGAGCCCTTAACCCATGGGGTCTGCACTGACTCCAGATAGATAGTGTCAGAATTGAATCAAATTGTGGGACACCCAGTTGGTGTCCACAGAGAATTGGAGAAATGCTTGGTGTGGAAAAAACCCCATATATTTGGTGTCAGAAATGTTGTGAGTAAAAACAGCTCAGGATGTTTCTTACTTATGCCTCAGAAAATTTGCATAGTAAATTAGCAAGAACAGAAGTCTTTTTCTCATGGGAGAATGTAAAAAGATGGTGAAAACGTTAGCATCTTAGCAACTATAATAAGAATTCCTCTTCAGAGAGAAAGGCACCTATGTTACACATTTCCTGATAAGATTGTTTGGGACAGAAGTTGCTGGGCCATTTTGCTCCGGACCCTCAGACCTGTTCTGGAAACAGAGGAGGTGTGTACTGCTCAAGAGAGGTGGAAGAAAGATGAGAGAGAAGATGAGCAGAGGCAGTGGCAGGGAGGGTAGTAGGTGGTAAATTTACCAAAGTTACCCGAATGCTCTGGTTGATTTGGGAGGGGATTAACATCAAAACTGGGCTTCCTGTTTCGGTTAACATGGCAGCAGAATGGAAGCAGTAAATGCACTCAAATGCAAGAGCCGAGGTAGAAAGATAGAGCTAAAAAGAGATGTTCCTGGGGAAGAGCTTTTCCTGAAACTCATAGAAGTCCAGGGAGGAGAAGGGAAGGTGACTGAGCTGAGGATTTATGACGCGCCCTGTCAGGGAGGCCTCAGGCTTTCTGGGTGACTCGGGCCTTTTCCCCTCCATGCTCGCAGGGATGCTCCGTGTACCTCATGCTCCCTCTCCCCCTGCCCCCGTACTTCCCTTCCTCACTTTCTCCTTCCCATTGCCCATCCGTCTCTCCCTGCCCCATCCAGGCTAGTCCACAGACCTCTCATTCCCAAACATCCCCCCTTATGTGAAAGCATTCATAGATCATCCGGATTTCCTGTTCTTGTTAGAGAATTTCTTCATAGGCATTCAAATGGCACATGAATAAAGTTACTTTTTTCTATTACAGCCGACTGGCAAGATCTCACACCACACAAATAACCTGGTCTGCAATTCAGCCCACCCACACATGGGGAGGTTTTGGCTTTACAGTTAGCACACATACTGAGCAGAGTAATTTAAAATAAAGAATTGGATGACTGCATATTATAATTTGTCATTGTTAAAGAGTGAAGGTGATTGGATAAGTAGACAGGACAAATGCACGCAAGATAATATCGACAGCATGTTGACTAATCAAACACCCAATCATCTTACCTGCCACAAGCGAGAATTTGGTTAAACATTTTGATGATGTACAGAATAGCTTGAGGAGGGATGTGTTCCCAGGTAATTGGCAGGAACCGCAGCTCATTAAATTAGCTCTCATCTGACATGCCAAATGATACAGTTGATCCGTTAGATCATCAGCAAGCAATTGTTCATCTCTTCCATAAGCCAGGATGACAAATAAGCAATTTTAGCCAAAAGGGTTAAGGCCAGTGCCAGTCATTATTCACAACACAATTTAACTGATTCTCTGGCAATCAATACCATGCGTTCAAAATGCAGTACAGCAGCTTCTTCCACATTGTGGGACCCTTTCTGTGAATATTCTGCCAGAATATAAACAAACAAAATGCTAGATAAAGACAGGTCTCAAATGTAGTATTTGTCATCTGATTTTAAGGGAAGGAGAAAATCAGTAAACCTAGAGACAGTCACGTTGGGCAGTTGCATAACAGAGCAGGTACATTAAGGGAGCTCCTACCCAGATTACTGGGCTAAACCAGTAAGAAATCATGAAAGGTGGCAGGAGAGAAATGACAGAGGCTAGTGTAATGCCTACACAGAGCTTATCAGCTTCATCAGGAAATCTGAGATAATGATGGATAAAGCAGCTCTAAAAAGCCACATTTTGCCCTCCATTTCCATGCACTTGAAATCAAGGTCTTCACAGGAGATTAGCTAAAGGAGGGCTTCTGCACCATCGCAATGTCTTATTCAGTTTGCCCACTGACATGGCTGGTCCTCGTCTAATAGATGCTATTTCCTTTTCTGACTGACCTTTTCTCATCCTGCCTGGGGCTCCTCACATTATGGCAAGACTAAGCTGTTGGGACAGCATTTCCCCTCATTGTACCAATAACCAAAATACAAGCAGTATCAGGGAAAGCCACTACAAATGAGGAATTTAAATCTGAGAAGCTTAGCCCAAAACCTCAGTCATCACTATGCCACTTAGTGAGATAAGCACTAAGTGAGATAAAGGCGATAAGATAGCTCAGTCTTTTGATTTCCCTTTCACTGGAACATGCAGATTCTTATCTTGTTTGTGGATTTGGAGGGTTTCTTTCTTCCTCTTCTTACCTTGCCTGGGAATTGTGGTCCCCTGACTTCTTCACTGCTTATCTGGAATGGGGCATTCAAGAGGCAGAAATTCAAGCCAGTAACAGCCTCCTCACATGTTGTCTGTGCTGATAAAATATTCAGAGGAAAAGAAGATTGAAGCTGTTTCCTAACATGAGGCTTTAGGTTCGTTTCACTCTTCCCATCCCTTGTGTTTTCCTTGGCCTCCCAACCAAGATAATCAAAACTTGGTCATAAATCTCCTTAGTTAAGAGGCCTCCTTATGATATGTTCCAGTAATCACTGTGCTAATCAAAAGCCCTTTAGGTCTTTAAAGCAATGTATGTAATTAATGTGGTCATAATATTTATAATCTGTATCCATAATTAAAATAATAAATACTATGCACAAAACTCTTTCTCTGGAATCTTGTCAGACACTCAACAAAAAAGGCCTGAACTGAGTTGGTAGTAACAGAGCTATAGAAAAAAGCATGGGGACAGCTCAGATTCTGATTGAAGGGAGGACTTAGAAAGGGTGAGAGAGGAAGAAGTCAAGAATCATTCCCAAGTTTCCATCCTAAATAACTGAATAGATGCAGCATCAAGGTGGTTTGAGACAGGTGAGGGAGATAAGTCTAGAGTATATTAAGTTTAAGATGCCAGTGGGACTTTTAGGTGAAAAGAGTTAGTAATCAGTTAAATATTTGGGCCTAGAATTCGGGAGAGAGTTGGGAGCTGGAGATGTAGACTCAGAAGCTGACAGCACGTAGTTAATGCTGGAGCCATTAAGAGTGAATGAGACATTTCTAGGGCATGTAAAGAGAGAAGGGCAAAAAGCAAAACTCCAGGTTCACCACATTTCAGGAGCCCACCAGGAAAAAGCAGTCATCCAAGGAGGCTGAAATGGGACCAGAGAGAGTGGTACTGGGGAAACCTCCAAAGTCATCCAGAGTGGGTTCATGGCCCTCTGGAAAAACAATTTTCAGGCCCCTTACCCTTAATAAATATGTATTGATATGCAAGGTAATCAGGTCTCAGCTTCACGCCCCACCAACAGCCCTCTTCTGCTCCGCCTCCTGTAAAAACCAAAGAGTTTCAAAAATGGATGATCATAGGTTTGTATGTTTCCGTAAGTTAAGTAAGAAGAAGAGAAGAAAAGATTCCACTGACTTTGGAAAAGGGGAAGTTACTGGAAACATTAAAGAATTAATTTCTGGGAAATAAATAAAACCAAAAGCCAATTGCAGTGGGCTGGGAAGTTAGAAAAAGAAGATGATTGTAGTAGCTTCTCTTTCTAGAACTCAGTTGTGATAGAACTAAAAAAAAAAAAAAAATTGGCAGAAGCAAGTGGGAGAAAGCAAAGTAGAGGGAGATTTTGCTATTTGTTTTTCCAGTTAAAGATAGATAAATTGATTGATTGATTGATTTAAAAGGAAACAGTTGTCGAGGAGAAAAAGCAAGTGATTCTCTTAAAAAGGAAAAGGGCTCCCTCTTCATGACAGGCTCCAGGCAAATAAGTAAGACTGATAGAAACATAGAGCTATAGGAGAGGGGTCGTCCATGCTGTGGGGACTGAGAAAGAGAGAGTGGATCTGGGAGGATAAAAACATTGCTCCATGTTTCAGAGATGCCTAGTCAAGTGGGAAATCCTACATTTACAGTAACACCAGTTCTCACAGCTACGCGAATACCTCAGCAGTTTGGGATGCAGGAGCAGAGATGATGGACAGAGTGAGCTACACTGGGGGTTCTCAAAGCATTTTTGTAAAAGGACATGGAGGCATGAACATCGAGAATATTATTAGCAAGAGAGACGTGAACTATCAGATATGCAGTACTGCTATCATTCTTGCCACTGCTGTTTCTACTTTGCCCTGGATCATCCATGCAAGCTGGAACTTAAGCAGATTCCCTTTCTCCATATGCTGCTGCCAAAGAAGCTTGTTGCCTCTCATCCAAAAGTGATTCCCTTCTCTCTGCATTCCCTGTCTGCATGCCATCAACTGTCCTCTGCATTCTAGGGGTGAGGGAGGTTATAGAGACCACCCTGGTTTTTGGACAGGCTACCAGGCTGTGTGCAACCAGAAAAAAGTCTCCCCCACTGTGCAGAAGTCATTGAGCAGAACACTTCCTGTGTCACACCATCAAGTGTCCCTCCAGCTGGGTTTTACTATTGAACTGTTTCATGCCCACTCTGTGAGGGCTAGATGTACAAACAGGAGCAAGCCATCTATTGAGGCCTTAACTAATGTCTAATCTCTGCTCTGCCTTGTGTTAATGGTGGAATTAGCAAGACAGCCTACAGAGACAGATTATTTCCTCCTAGGGCTGGCCATAGTCCAACCTTTACCTGAATCTCCACTCACCTAGCATACTTTGAATACAAAATCAGTTTCTCAAGTATCTTAGTAATAGAAAAAGGGTATACTGGATAAGCGACACAAAAATCAACCACTTGAAGGGCAGCTCCCATTGTAAAATAATAAATTGGCATTCTGGCTTATACATAATTTTTTAAGAGTAACCAAGACAGCTACTAAGTGACTAATGGGCAGGATACACTGGACAAAGAGAAGATTCCCATCCTGAGAGTGACAGAATGGGACAGCATGAGATTTCACCACTCAGAACTGTGCAATTTAAAACTTATGAATTGTTTATTTCTGGAATTTTCCATTTGTTATTTTTGGACCACTGTTGACCACAGGTCACTGAAACTGTGGAAAACAAAACCACAAATAAGAGGGGACTACTGGACAGTCAAAATCCAGTTTGTAAACCTGAAAATCTTAGGAGCACACTCTGGATTGCTGTGACCCCACCCAGAAGCTCTCTCCCTATGAGGAACAGTCACATGGTTACACTGGACATCTCTTTGCCATCAAACAAACCCCAGTGGCTTTCCTAGGTAAATCATCATGTTTTCACTGATTACCATAAAGTGCAGAAGTCTCAGGCTAGGACAATATATAAACAGTGTCAAAGCCAGAAGTTTAATCTCATTAAAACCATTAACTTTAATTTGACCCATAGCATAGGCTGCATCCCTAATTCTTACCTCTTGTATATGTGACCAAGAAAGTATGAATTGATCAATATTACTCCACCCCTAATACTGGAAAATAAATCAAAAGAAATGCCAAAGCAGCAGTAGGTAGATATAATCATCTTTCTTTATAGTTGTAACACATTAGGGTAGAAAGAAATAATCAGAGCTCATTGAAAAGTAGACCAGCAAAGAACAAAAACAAAACTTTTGTCTTTCCCTGGTATTAACTAACAACTATTTTTGGTGAGGATCCTGGCTCTTAAATTGGAAAAAAATTAGTTTGTTAGAAAGTTATTCTAATTTTTAAAAAGTATGAAGTTTAGAAATAATTCTTCAATCTTAAACCATTAGTCAATGTTATATGTAATTGTAATGCATTTGAACATTTTTAATGATACCCAGTGGGGAACCATTTAAGATTTTTAAGAAGAATAAAGTAGAGACCAAAATTGGTGCCTTGAGAATTTGAATATTGCCGTAGTATAAAGTGGAGAAAAGAATGGAGGCAAGGATACAAATTATGAATGTAAGTGCAGAGATTTTGGTCAAGAGGGTGGAATAATTCACACAAACACCCCTCAGCCACACCTCACAACCACTACCACTATGATCTTGAAACATTTAGCGACGACAGATAAAATTAGAGAAAGTATTTAAAAGATATTGTTACACTCAAAATCAAGATAAATATCTCAGTGGATGAGAAGCAGGAAGGGAATCAAGCTCTTGAAGCGGAATGAAGACTGAACATTGCCCACATGTGGAAAGGACCAGTGCTTGGATGGGGCTGCCCATCTCAGGAATGGAGACTTGAGGCTCTGGGACTATATGTGCAATATCTACTCAGGGAAGGAGCTCTAATTTGCTCATATAAAACAAGACCTGGTTCTGGACGATAGTCTCCAGGAGACAGCTATAAAATCACTAAATAAGAAAGGATACTAGGGCTTCCCTGGTGGCGCAGTGGTTGAGAGTCCGCCTGCCGATGCAGGGGACACGGGTTCGTGCCCCAGTCCAGGAGGATCCCACATGCCACGGAGTGGGTAGGCCCATGAGCCATGGCCGCTGAGCCTGCGCGTCTGGAGCCTGTGCTCCGCAACGGGAGAGACCACAACAGTGAAAGGCCCATGTACCGCAAAAAAAAGAAAGAAAGGATGCTAAGTGTCCATCAGCAGATGAATGGGTAAAGAAGATGTGGTACATATATACGATGGAATACTACTCAGCCATAAAGAAGAATGACATTCTGCCATTTGCAACAACATGGATGGACTTGAAGGGCATTATGCTAAGTGAGATAAGTCAGACAGAGACAGACATATACTTTATGATATCACTTATATGTAGAATCTAAAAAATACAACAAACTAGTGAATATAACAAAAAAGAAGCAGACTCACAGATATAGAGAATAAACTAGTGGTTACTAGGGGGAAGAGAGAAGTGGGGAGGGGCAAGATAGGGGTAGGGGATTAGAAGGTACCAATTATTATGTATAAAATAAGCTACAAGGATATATTGTACAATACTGGGAATATAGCCAATATTTTATAATAACTATAAATGAACTATAATCCTTAAAAATCGTGAATTACTATTTTGTACACCTGTAACATATAATATTGCACATCAACTATACCTCAATTTAAAAAATTAAAAAATTTTAAAAGATACCTAGAATTTATTGCAGCTGCATGCAATGAGTAGTTATTGATTGGATCTTTGTTTGAACAAACCAACTGTAAGACATTTTTATGGGGATAATTGGGGGGAATTTAAATGTGTTCTGGGTATTAGGTGATATTAGGAAATTTTTGTTGATTTTCTTAGGTGTGATGATGGCTTTGTGTCTATGTAGGTAGATGTCATTTTTTAGAAGATTCACATTGGAATGTCACAATATCTCCAAGTTACTTTAAAACAGTCTCACCAAAAAAAGTAAATATAAAAAAAATATAGTCTAGGCCATTACCTAGATTAAATCTAGGTAATTGCCACATGGAGTTTAGTTATACCATTCTCTTTACTGTTCTGCTTGAAATTTTTCATAATAAAAAATTTTTTAAAAGAAAGGATGAGCTCAGGAAGAGAACAAACACAAACAAAATCCAAACTTTTTCACTCAAAGTAAGTTTGAGTGAAAATGAAAATTTGAATGAAAATTTCAAAGCACTAAGGAAAATTCACCCCATGAAAAACAGTCCACAAACTCAAAACACAAAATAATTCACTTTTATTTTGGAAATGGAAGCACTAAAGCAATTTAAAAGAACATTTGTTAAGATCTTCCGAAAGGTTTTATCTTAAAACAGTAGGGCATTATAAAATAAAAACAAGCAGCTATGACTCAAGTACAAGGACATTTTTAAAAGATATAGAGGGCTCCCCTGGTGGCGCAGTGGTTGGGAGTCCGCCTGCCGTTGCAGGGGACGCGGGTTCGTTCCGCGGAGCGGCTGAGCCCGTGAGCCATAGCCGCTGGGCTTGCGCGTCCGGAGCCTGTGCTCCGCGGCGGGAGAGGCCGCAGCAGTGAGAGACCCGCGTACCACACACAAAAAAAGAAAGATATAGAAATCTTGGAAATGAATACAATTGTTGCAATTTTATAAAAACCCTGAAGAGATGGGTAGATTTTAACTAGTCATCGTCAAAAAGAAAACTGGTGCATGTGAAGATAAAACCACGGTAATAATTGAAGCTAGATTACAAACGCATGGTGATGGTGACAGAAATGTGAAAATCACAAAAAAGTTTAAAAACTGAAATTACTAGGCTACGTTGCTGTTGGGTAGTATGTTTTTGGTTTTGTTTTTGTTTTCTACTGCTGCTATAGTAAATTAGCACAGACTTAGGGACTTAAAATACAAATTTATTATCTTACAGTTATGTAGCTCAGAAGTTCAGTACAGATGCTGCTGGGCTACGATCAAGGTGTTGGCAGGGCTGGGTTCTCTTCTGGAGGCTCCAGGGGAGAATTCATTCCCTTGCCTTTTCCAGCTTTTAAAGACTAGCTGTTGGGTAGTATTCATTAAGATTTAATTCTGGCTAACCACTGAAATAGCCTTGGCTCTGATGATGACCATTTGAAACTCCTCTGTTTGTGTTTTGTTAATGCCACTGGAATGCAGAAGAGGGTTGAAAGCTGAGAATTAGGTCCCTGATTCTGTCCACCACCCACCCACAAAAATAAAATGAGCTTACAATGAAAATTCATCATTCGTGTCAATACAATAAGAAACCTTTATTTAAGAATCTAGTAAGTTAGAGCTCTCCTGATTATTTGACTGTTTTCTGCTTAAGTCTGATTCAATAAATCTGAAAAAGTTCATCATAAGACATTTATTATGTATTTATACATTTATTATACATTATATATTTATTATATATTACTATGTAATTCCCTCATAAAAATTTTAAAATATCCTCAGTTGTGTCAATAAAATGATTAGAGAATGATGAGTGTTGAGATTGTAAGAATTCTTTTAAAAAACAGCAGAATTACAGTTTAGTTGAAAGGTGAAGATTTTAAGTAAGGATGTGATAGAGAAAAAGTATTTATATTAAAACAAAAATTTTAAGTAAGTTTGAATTACTTTGGAAAAATAATACAACGCTGATCTTAAAAGAAACATTTTCCAGCTCTGTCACCCAAGAGAAAAGCAGCACTTTGCCTGCTACCAGCTCTCAAGCTCGCGCACACCTGGAGTACTCAGACTTCAGTCTCTAATATTGTTCTTTCTGCAAAGAGCCAGAGCTCCTATGTTCTGAGGCAGGAGAAAATCAGGGCAGCCTTGGAGCATCCTGTTGTTGCCTATCAGTAACTAGGGATGTTCTCAAGGACGTCAGAGACTGTGCTGAAAGGACAGAGGAGACAGCCTTAAAAGGCTCCCTAACTGGTGCCATCTCTGCAGGCCATCCACTGGGTAGACAGTCTGAAGTGAGGGCTGAGGGAGAAAGCAAGAGGCCAAGACTCACAGGGCTCTCAGATTCTTACGGGGGACTTTTCTGATGGAGGTGTCTGTCCAGCCCTTGGAAGAACTCATCAAGGAACCTCATGGCACGTGCACAAGAGAGCCAGCATTAGGATGGCTAATCAGTCACAGCAAAGGGAGCAAAACACAATGGAAAGGAAGGAGTCAGACATGAGATGTGCATGGATGGGAACAGCCATTACAACCCACAAAGACTCAGCACTGGAGTTACAGGGAAATGGTTTTGTTCTCTTGTTCCTCCTTGCCTCTACACCAGAGCAGTAAGACCGAGGATGAGAAAGAGGTATATGACAGAGCAGACTGCGCAACACACATACACACACACACACACAAACACACACACACAGACACATGCATTCCTAAGCTGCTGGAGTCCCAAGGCTGTTCCGTACTGAGAGAAGAGGAATGCTTTAGACCAAATAGGAGATTAACATTTTTAAATAAAAGGGACTAAATTATAGTAACCAAAATGAGACTTTTAATAATTAAAAGTGACTGAGATGGTTGAGAACAGAGGGGCTGTTACCAAGGCAGCTCCCAATGTAAGAGGTAGAAAGATAAAGCCCAGGATCATCATGACTGGAGCACAGAGTGCGCTGATTGCAGTTTATATCTCAGTGAGTTGAAATTCTCCAATGCCACTGAACACTAGGAAAGTATAAATAGTGGAGAGATTCCCCTCTAGACACAAAAAAACCTTTGGGCAACATATAAAATATAACCCTTTAATAAATAGTCCTTTATGTTTAATAGACATTTTTAAACAGGTTTTTTTTTTTAAGAGGTTAATTATGTCTACTTTTCTGTACTATTTGAGATAGGTCGTTCATTGTGGAAATTTCAACTCCAATTTATTTTTTAAACATATACAGAGTATCTTCATCTACATTTAAGATAATAGGCAAAAATTAAAATGTATGCATAAATACTTAGCTTGTAGAATCTACCCCTAAAACTACCAGACATTTTCTGTATACGTGTGTCAGCACATTCTCTGTCCTCCCACCCCTGACCTCAAAATTGTCAGGGCCAATAAGTTATCTTAGGATGATGTCTTAGACACATCCAGTTTTACCCAGTGTTGTGCTGGTCCATTTTTCTCTTAGAAACAACACATTGAACAGTCTGATCACCCTCCTTCACATGTGCTCCTAAACAGTAGAACAGGAACAACAGCACCTCAGCTCTACTTTAACATTAGCTGTAATATTATAGTTTTTCATTCATTGCTTCCCTCCAAACTATTTGATAATATGATAATATAATAGACGATAAATCATAATTAATGTAAATTAACCTCATATAATTAATGCAGATTTGCTGTCAAAGTTAAATGCATAATAAGAATTTCTCTACTGAAAGCAAATCGCTTTGTAAGAGCTTTTGAAATATATTTTGAAATCTACTTTGACAGAGGGGTAGATTTTTTAACTTTACAAATATTAGTGCAGGACTTCCCTGGTGGAACAGTGGTTAAGAATCCACCTGCCAATGCAGGGGAAACGGGTTCGAGCCCTGGTCCTAGAGGATCCCACATGCCTCGGAACAACTAAGCCCATGTGCCACAACTACTGAGCCCACGTGCCACAACTACTGAAGCCCGAGCAACTAGAGCCCATGCTCCGCAACAAGAGAAGACACCGCAATGAGAAGCCCCATGCTCCGCAACAAGAGAAGACACCGCAATGAGAAGCCGGTGCACCGCAACGAAGAATAGCCCCCGCTCGCCACAACTAGAGAAAGGCTGTGCGCAGCAACGAAGACCCAATGCAGCCAAGAATAAATAAATAAATTTTAAATTTACAAATATTAGTGGATCCTTTAATTATGGGAAATTACCAAAGATTTTATATATTGAGTATATAATTAATAGATACACTTAAGATATTCTATTTTTTTCAAGTTTAATGCCTTAAGGGGAAAGGAGATAAATGATTGAGCTGTGAGTTAGTAGGGAAACAAAAAAGAATGAAGTCTCCTGATTCATCTTTCTCCCTCTACTCTAATAGAACTGCTAGCCATGGAGTGCTGGGCTGGGAGAGTCTGGTTTGATTTTAAGTCCCTCATTTACAACATGTAAGCCTAAGCAAGGCACACACCTACCCCAAGTTTCATCATCAGTAAAGCAGCCTACTTCATAGCTTTCCTGTAAGGATCAAAGACATATCTGTAGGCCAGAATTATAAGAAGGTATTATCATCATAATTACTGTATGCAACATATCCCCCCAATTTCTTAGCTACTGGACAGTCTCTCAAGATACAGAAACTTAAATCTAGAAAACGATAGCCACCATTTATTAAATATTATGCATGATGTATTGTGCTAAATGCTTCACGTGTGGCATTTTATTTATTCCTTACAAGAACACTACTATTATCCCCATTTTACAGTTGAGGAAACCAAGATTCAGAAAGGATAGTGACTCATCCACAGTCACACAGCTGATAATCGGTGGGGCTGGGACTGCACTGGTATCTATCTCTCTGGCTCCAGAGTTGATGCTGTAAACCACCGAGGTAGACTCCCTCCTACTAACATTGGTGAAATGCTACCAGCCCCACTCATCACATGCAAACTCTCTATTCATTATTAGGAACAAAATACCCAGGGAATTCTAAACCTAGAGATAATACAATCTATTCAGGGCATAGTCAATCCCCTTGCTGTGCTGTCACCCCCAGCAATAAGCATGGTGGGCTGGAAGGAGTTACTATCCCACCAGCTAGACTCTAAGCTTCAGGAGGGTGGGACCTCACACTCTTGTTCACCACAGAATCCCCCAGCAGATGGCAATGCTTATTTGGTAAATATTTCATGTCTTTGCTGAATTCCTGAAAAACATGTGCCATTGAAGAAAAATGCTTGCCTGGCTAGTCTTCACGTCACTAATAGAGGAAGTAAAATTTGGAAGATGAGACAGAACAGCATTTGCCGGGTCGCCTGCTGCCCCAGGTGCCTTAGAATGCAGGCATTCCCGCAGCTCCTTCGTCCTGGCAGCCTGCGTTTTACATGTGAAGACACTGTGGGAGAGAAATCAATGAAGGGCCTCTTCCTCTGGGAGGCGAGGATCTGAGCAAGAGAGGCAGGAATCAGAGAAACCATTTCTCTTCCTGGTCCTAAGCGACCAGCACAGTAACAGACCCCGGGCCATGGGGCGCACTGGGGGAAAATGTTCATTGCAGAACCCAGATACCAAAGTGAGGAAGAAGTAGAGCACGACCAGCGGCCGCACCTGGCTTTTTGGCAGGTTTTCCACACTGTGGAACTGGTTCTCTCTGCATCATTTGACTAGTTACCTGTGAACCAAGTTTTACCGACTTTGTGCACTGCTTGGAACTTGGATAAATGTGCCACTGTTCTGTCTCTTTTCCAGCTGCTGTGACCCTTTTCAGAGAAATCAATATTAAAAAACTTTCAGCTCTAAGGGTTAAAAAAAAAAAAGAAAACAGAAATTCTCTCTTCTGGACCACAGGCAGCTAAGTACCCTGATCACGTACACATGTAATGATATTGAAACTGGAGCGAGAACTTAGCCTTCTCCTAGAGTAAGAACTCTCCTCCTGCAAATGAGTACAAGGTTCACAGGGTGAATCCAGTGGCTGGACAGTTTGGTAGGCCCTTAGGAAATTTAATCTACAAGGAGGCTCCCTTAAAACGCTCACCTTTAGCAGAGCTTTTTTGCATATCAGAAAAGTGAGATACATTTCATGCCTTTTCCTCCACGCATTTTTACGCTACACCATTCAGCAAAAGCTTTTACAATGATATTAAACATTAACTCTGTATGGGTTAATCCCAAGACACAGCAGCAACCTTAAGGTTAATAGTCCTTTTAATTAAAGGATAAGTCAGTTATTGAACACAGAAGCTAATCACAAAAGGATTACCATCGAAAATGAACATAGTCTGTGCAATTAGTCTGATAATTAAGACTTAAGTACTGGACAGAGATCAAAGTGCTTGTAATACGCAATAAAGTTAGTCAAGTTGTAAGGATATTCAAAATGTTAGCTTGTGCTTTATTGCACCTTCCGTTTATCGTGTACCCATGATAGCAGCAAACACATTTCCCCAATGGATGTCGGCATGGATAACTGCAACAGCTGTTACTACATAAGCCTGGTGTTTCTCACAATATGATTACTCTGTCAACGACGGCTGTAAAAGGTGGCATCTGCATTCATCAAACAGAGTTATCAATAAATGTAAAACCGTACAACAATTAGAGATCTCAAAGGAAGGACAAATCCAACTAGAGAAAAAAAGTCAACCACTTTCTTTAATTACTAAGATTGTTAATCAATAAAATGCCTTCATAACTTTTAATTAAAATTTTATTTGAACTGGATGTTTGGAGAATCTGATTCTTTGTTTTCATTACATGTAACAGTTGCACTACAAAAATCCTGGTGGCATCTGTGAGCAGCCATCCCCTGAGGGACAGTTTATATCTGTAATTGCATACTGTCACCTACAGAGGGTGTTAAGAATCCTTGTTAAAAATAAAGGAAATAGTTACGAGACAGCTCACAGTAGCCATTATTATGGAGCAAATTACTAGGTAGAGCAATCCAGAAGCTGTCAAGAAATGTTAGCAAAAAGGAGTGTGAGGAAATCAACCACTCAGCAATTCATCATGGACCAAAACTAGGTCTAAAATAAAACTTAGGCAAAACAAGGATTGGTTTTATGAAGTCAAAGGGTTGCCTTTGTTTATAGAAATGAATAAAGGTAAAGAGGCTACTGATGGAGGATAAAAAGATGAACTGATAAAAGGAAAAACAATTGCTCTAATCACACTGATGCTCTGGCAAGATGTAATCAGGGCAGCAAGTTAAAAATTCCAAAGCTCTGTGCTCTATACATTATCTTTCCTTTATCTTTAATTTACATTCATAACGGTCTACGTAATTTATGTATCACCAGCCCCCAGAAGTTGACTGGTGAATTCCCATACCGTCATCTCAGTCTCCTCAAGCTAAATACAGGCATCACTGTTACATTTTTAAAGGGTCTCTTTTTGATTTATAGAAAAAGAAATTTGATCTTGAATTTTTTTCTCATCCGAGTTTCCACTAGGATTTCATTTGACTCAGTTCCAGCCTACATAAATAAATGAGGTTGACTCTTATTTGATTGCTGAAATAATGAGCAACCTCTGCTTTCACAGTTTTCAGTACTACTGATAGGATGTAGAATTCAGTGCTCAGAGGTTCACTCTTAGGGCTTTCCTTTCCTTAACCTCATCTTGGTTTCCTGGATATCCCAAATAAGAGTGATTATGAACTACAGCCAACCAATCTGCCCAGTGTCCTAGTGAGGGCTGCCATCTCTCCAACTCATGACTCATAGCAGATAGAATGTATCCTCCATGTTTTCCTTCGCTTAAGAAAAGTTAAAGTGCAATCATGGGAGCATTGCTTGGAAGATTGGCCAAGGAAGACTGTTTCTCACCAACAGGTCCCAGCCCAACTTTGGTTCTAGTCACTGAGAACCAAAGATTACACTCATGGGACTTCCCTGGTGGCACAGTGGTTAAGAATCCGCCTGCCAATGCAGGGGACAGGAAGATCCCAGATGCCGCGGAGCAACTAAGCCCATGTGCCACAACTACTGAAGCTTGCTTGCCTAGAGCCCGTGCTCTGCAACAAGAGAAGCCACCGCAATGAGAAGCCCGCGCACCACAACAAAGAGTAGCCTCACTCACCACAACTAGAGAAAGCCCGTGTGCAGCAATAAAGACTCAATGCAGCCAAAAAAAAAAAAAAAAAAAAAAAATTACACTCATGAGATCAGGGTATACCTTGGAGAAAGGAGAGAAAAATAATAATACCTCTTACTTAAATAATGCTTACCAGATACCAGGCACAATTCCAGATATTAGCTCATTTAATCCTCACCAAAAACCCTAGGAAGTAAATTACTATTACCATACCAAGAGATTAGATGACTTGCCCAGGTTACACAGCATTAAGTGGTAAAACTGGCACTATGAACCCTGGCTGTCTGGCTTCAGAGTTTATGCTTTTAACCTCTATCCTATACTGCTTCTAAGAAAATAGAACTTACTGGGCACCTACTTTGTGTCAAGCCTGTGCTAAATGTTTTATTTCTGTTTGCATAGCTCTACAAAGTGGGGTTTACAAATGGGGAAACTTGAGGCTCAAAAAGGAGAAATGAACCTCCCCAAAGTCACACAGTAAGTAGTAATGACCAGAGTCAAACCTAGTCCTATCACACCCGAAAAACCCTTATTACTTCAGAGTAAGAAATGACCATTGGATTTTAGTTCTGCTAGTATTCAATGATGTATGAGAAAGGACAAAAATGAAAAAGGCAAGAGAGGAAGAGACTACAGTTCTGTGCTACATTTGTTCTCTGCCAGCAGGGTGAGGAGTAAATTGGCTCTAAGACAGAGAAGATCAGGCAAAGTTTGGGAATTTTCCAAAACAGTAAGAGTGGTTATTAAATAGGATTCAAGTGTGGTAGAGGGTGGGTTTTCTAAGTGGGGGAGAGTATACCTAAGAATGAGAACTTTTGTTTCTAAAGAAATCTGAGATCTAGGAGGGCAGAAGACAGATAAATGACATAAAATTTTACATTGAGATGTTCCCAAGAGCCTGAAGGATTGCCTTCAACTGAGACAGAAGGTTGTGTTTTCACCCTTTTCCCCAAGGATAGATATTAGAGTTGTGACGTTCGTGGGGAAATTTTACCAGATTAGTAACACAAGTTAAAATAAACACCAAGGAAGAAACATGGATTTTCAGATAAACAGTTAAGCAGTCCAGGATGGGGGTGGGTAGAGGGGGCTGATAAAGTGGGAAAAATCAGGGTCTAGTTCATCTCTGTGAAACCAGAATCCCTTGCATAATAGGAAGCTCTGATAAACGTGTCTGCACTGAATGCCGGACCTCTTCCCTCTCTACTTAGCTACTACCTGGATTAGGAAACAGTGACTCCAACCTCTCCTGAAACACAGGCTCCATAGTTACTGTCAACGGTAACAATGACAGCACTTGCCCATCTTTTTTACCTTTAGCATTTAGTTTTTTCCATTTTTCATTCCTGTTATTCTTACAAGTTGTCAGGTTTTTCCCCCTCATATAGTCAGTAGCTCAGGACAGGCAACAGTTCCATCTAAGTTCATCAAAATGTAAATTTCAAATATACAGTAGAACCCTGTTTTCTTCCCCAGTGCTCAGTATGGCCCAGCATGTCACAGACAGCAGTCCAAAACATCAACAGAAATGGTGCACGTTGGTGAAAAATGCTTTGGCGTACTTAGTATTTTGTTCATACCTATAAACAAAGCAGGGAGATACCCAACACAAGTAATTTTAACCACGTAATCTCATCCATTGCATATAAATAGAGGTCATTTTTGAACATTAAAGACTAGTTTCAAATCTTAAATGATATGTAAAAAGCATTGCAGGCCCCCGAGTGTTATTTAATTTCTACATTTTCAGGTGATGGAAAATGAACATGATTGAAATATGAAAGTCTTATTTTTTAAAACTTTCATTTTTCAAAGGTTAATTGACAAGCAGTTTGAGCAGAGGGAATGAGCTGCAAGTAAGTTTCCAATTACCAGAACTGGGACATGGGAGAATGTATGAAATATATAAGTCTTGAAATGCTAACCGAACTTCCGTTTACTAGGTTGAGGAATGAGCAACATAGATTTGAAGACATTATGGCTCCCTTTATATAGCTATAACTATCTATATAAAGATAAAATAAAATAAATATCTTGATTTTGATCTCAAGGAAAAATTACTTAAAATTTTTCCACAGGAAGCATCAATGACTAATAAAAATGAGACTTTTTTTCTGTTAATGAAAACACGTGGGTACTGTTGTATGACTGTGTGAATCTCTGTATATTCATATATAGACACAGATATGTAAATTCACTGCCAAATAGATTAGCAAAATGCTAGTAGTATGGCAATCTTGGGGAGAGTCTATCTTGTTGCAATTTTTAAATTTCTCAATCCATCAGTTAAATGTAGATTCAGGGCACAGACTCATATTTCCTTGTCAAATAAATTATGTCTTACATCAAAGACCACACAGATTCCTACTTAACAAAACAGGAGAATGTCTGAATAGACCATAAATGTGAAATATGAAAGAGAACAAAATGAGACAGCCAATAAAATAAAAGATTTGTTAGTCAGCTAAAAACTATCTACAAAATGGTCCTACTGACAATCAGAACTGGCGATTAAAGAAATGTTCCTTTAAACAGATGCTAATTTTTTTCCATGAGAAATGAGCTCTAGTGATAATGCAAAATAGTAAAATTGCTATGCATAAAAAGTTTTTAATTAGACAACAAAGACTGAGATGGTGCATGTATCTATTCTGCTTAACTATCAAAATGTTACATACATAGAATAGAATGAAAGAAAAGAACAAGTGTTTTCAGTCTTTAAGAAATAAACCAGGTACTAAATTATGATATAGTTGTAAATCCATGGGTCAATAATATTTGTTTTATTAACTTGATATTCTTCCCTTTCCAAGTAATTTATAGCAATTAGTTCTTGTTTATAGATACGTTTTCTTCTCTGGTTTTTCCCAAAGATAGTATTAAAAGCGCCGTCCCCATCTAGAAGCCACTACCAGAGACGTTATTTGGTTTAATGATTTTGGTAAATTAAATTGTTTGAAGTCCTTAGATTGGAACTGTCTTGAAATGTAATAGAATATAACAAATTATAAGATAAAGAAATTACTTACAACTTTTCTTTAAATCAGCTTCACTATAATATTGAGTTTCTTAGAGAAGTCTGACCTCCAGAGGATTTCAGAGGATTTAGCTTAACAGTTAAATGAGATGATACAGGTAAAGTGCTTGGCACAGTATCTAGCACATGGTAAGCACTCTTAGGAGCACTATATAATTAGATGGACTCAATTAATACTCCAGAGAATTAAGAGCCTTTTGTTTTGCAGGACTCCATCATGTAGTATTAGTTTGCTAGGGCTGCCATAAAAAAATACCACAGACTAGGCGACTTAAAGAAGAGGAATTCATTCTCTCACAGTTCTGGAGGCTTGGAAGTCAAAGACTAAGATGTCATCAGAGCTGGTTTCTCCTGAGGCCTCTTTCCTTGGCTTGAAGATGGCCACCTTCCCCCTGTGTCCTCACGTGGTCTTTCCTCTGTGCACTAGCATCCCTGGTGTCTCTTTGTGCGTCCAAAGTTTCTCTTCTTACAAGGACACCAGCCAGATTGGATTAGGACTCATCCTAAAGACCTCATTTAAACTTCATCACCACTTTAAAGGTCCTATCTCCAAATACAGTCACATTCTGAGGCACTGGGGGTTAAGGCTTCAGCATATGAATTTGGAGAGGAAGTAATTCAGCCCATAACAATGTAATAAGATCATAAGGTAGCCACCTCCCAATCCTGGGCGAGGATGTTGGGAACCAAAGTGCACAGAAAAGTGGGATTTAGGGCAAGCGTAGAGGAGAAGGGCTGATGTGGTGGAGTTCCAGCAACCTCTCTTATGCTTTTTTCGTCTCCTGGACATGCTCACCTTCTCTTCTGCTGCAGCATCTTTGCATTTTTTCTATATCAGCATCAAAGCATCTTCACCCCAAGTCAGGTACTGATTTGCTTAAATAAATACTATATGAAAGTGAACAAAAAGCTTAGCACTCTGAAGAGGTGCTCTGTATCCCCACAGAGGACCTGTTGATACCAAAAGAAGCTCCAGTTAATTGACTGGGGGAGGGAGAGGAGTGAGTAGGGAAGACTCCCTGCTGTCCTTAAACTGCCTGCTCAGGATGCTTTCATCCTGCTTCCTGACTTTTTTTTTTTTTTGCAAGTGGCTCTGTGCTTCTATGGAGTGAAGGAAAACCAAGTCGTGGGGTGGGGAGGGAAGGGATTATTCCAAATAAGGAGGGGGCCAGTGGAGTTGGGGTGGGGAAGTGAAATAGGGAAGGGGAGGGCAGGGAGTACCGTATATTTAAAGGGACCTGAAGAAACTTGAACAACAGATACTTGTCTCAGTGTAAGCAAAGTGTTATTTTACCCTTGTCGTTTCATCCGTGTGATAACTGCAATTTATGAAACTATATTAATGTGCTAATCAGGAAAGAGTCCTCTTTTCCTTAACAGAATGTCATTGATAAGAAAGAACGTCCTGGCGTGAAATCATTTCACTAGAATATGGAACTAGCTACAGTATGAACTTTAAGGGGAGGGAGGAGATAAATATCTCTTCCCTCTTTCCCTTCCCTCCAAGTTACAGGAAGGAGGGGGTGTGAATCTGAGAGTGTCTGCAGTTTAAGCCCTGGCATAATGTCTAGTACAGTGCTCTGCTCTGTGTTCAATAAACAGATGTTGTCAATTGACAACCCCATTGTAGAGTAACATTTGTTTCTTCAGCCAAATTCACTGTATCTGCATAGTTCCATTGTTCTTTGGGGCTCTCTCCTCCTTAAAATGATGGATTGCCAAGTAATAAAAATGCTTTCACCTTTATCTCCACCTATCTCACCAACTTTACCTCTTCTTTTATTGCCAGGCTCCGTGTCACGTGATCCATCCCCCCATCTCTCATTGGCTTCCTGGTCTCAGCAGCTCAGAGCCCTTCTGGTTTTAAAATATCAGCAAACCTTGCATTATAATCATTGAGGTTTGCCGATTAGAGGAGATGTGGATTGTGTTTTAATTGTTCAGAAATAATAGCATCCTGACTGGCATGAGTCAGGAAAGTCTTCCCTGAGCAAAGGTGACCCAGCTGGGAAAAATTAAGAGGCAAATTTAGCAATAAAATCAGGAGGACTAACAGGGGGGTTATCAGCTTCTTTGCCTAACCCTGAGATTAATCTCCAAAAACAGAGTCCTAAGATTGAAAGGGGTCACTTATTCTTTAAAAATACCTAGAAAATTAATGGTTTTGGCAAATAACATTTTTATCAAAAAAGGAGATGCATGGTTTCTCTTGTCTCTCCATGTACCATCTATTATCATGGTGCTTTCTGTGACCCACGTTTCCCTCTATCTGCAAATCAGAACCTGAAAACACGCAGCACCTGGAGGAAAAGGCACTCGAAGAATAACAAGTAATGTTTGTCTTCTCTGCATAATTGCAAAGTAGTATGAATGTTCCCCATGATAGAACCAGAAAGATATTACACATAAAATTCATTGAAGAACTTTGCAGCTCAGGATCACGTTTAATCAACGAGATGTGACCTGTACGAGTTCCATTTCCAAATGGGTGCCCAGGAAGTTTAGGACTGTTAAATTAGAAATCTGAGTCCATGATTTTGTAATTTTCCCCTGCATTTTATAACCGTTACAATTTATGTATCATTTATGTTTAAGGTTAGTTAATATTGACTTTGTTCTTCTGACTTTTTGGCTAAATTATAACTCAGTAGAGTTACTAGCAGACATTGTGAGTCATAGCACAGTTACCGTCACTATCGTTTTTGAACCATAAAGTTTTAAATTGAGTCCACTTGGACCTGTCCCCGCACCCCCAAAAATAGTCACAAGTCCCTACAAGGTGGTGTAGTAGAAAGAGCCCTAGAAGAAAACCCAAGAGATCAGGATTCTAGAGCCTGACTGCTCTTTGGATATTGTTACTTCACGAGTATGAGCGCAGGGACACCATGGGTTATAGATGATCTCCTTGTAGAATGCAGCAGCACATGAATAAAACAAAGTAAACAAGTTACGGAAATTTCTTTAGCAATGTGCCACTTAATTTACTTCAACAAAATAAGGTTTGAACTTTTTCCTTTTTACAAATATTTTACTAAGAAATATGAAATGTGAGGCTTTTATTTCCAGCAATTTATCTGAGGACTTTCCAGCATTACTTACAAAGAAAACTCACAAATATCCATTCTGTACGGCATTAGTTTCAACTTTGCATATCTTGCCTTTTTTTTCAATGGAACGAAATCATATGATGGAATCCTTCATTTTGCAAAGCCCAAATCAATTCTTTATTTATAACAAGCCAACTCAAAAACATACTCAAGGCTTTTATTCCACCGTGAAAGAAGCAGCCAACTGGCTGACATTACACTGTCATTGCAATTTTTTCCAACGAAGTGTTTAAGTGAGCTAAGCTACTATACATGTGACTTTATTTTGAGAGCTTCAGTGAACACATAGTTTTCACCTTGAAGTGAACTACCTTTGAAGGGACCAGTCGTTTTGGAGTCCTGGGTTTCAGAGCTGGGACGGCTGAAGGAGGCGTGGCTCCTTCCTCCTCCATCAGCTCGGTGCTCGCCCCTCTGTCAAAGCACACAGCGCGCTGAAGCCCAGCCGTCTTTGTTCTACGATTAGGGGAGCTCCTTGAGGAGAGGAATATCTTATTTCTTTTGTTATCCTGATCTCTAACTTGTCTTTTCAAACGTGATCAATAAATTGTAAGTGAATAAATAACTCCTGACCCGATCCCCTCTTGTCACAGACGATAAAAAAGAAACCAATAAAAGAACAATGATATGTGTTAGGTCGCACAGTTGATTTGAATCGGGACGGGACAAAAACTCAGATCTTTTGATTTTCATGCTGTGGAAATCTCAGCCGGCAAGTCGAACGCAGGTACCAAAGTATAGAAAATGGATTGAATGTAGTTTGCGGCTTGTGATGACTGACTTCTATACCTTTTTATGAAGCTGTTGCCCTAAGTCTTATGAAAGTAATAAATTATTATTGTCCTAGTCCATAGAGATGTCTAGCATGAAAGTCCAGTGCTTCAGAGCACAGTAGATTCAAATTCCAGGTGAGACACGAGCTAAGTGAACTTGCTAAATTCCTTAGCCTAATCCTCGGATCCTCCTCTGTGATGTGGACAGAATAGTAGCTATCTCTTAGAAGTTATAAGGACCAGACAAAATAATACATGTAGAGCACAGAGCCCAGGGCCTGCCGCATCGTTATCAACATGGCAATAATTTACTTTGTAGGGATTTGTTAAGCCATCACTTGAATGGAGGAGAAAAACAGATCCCACCAAAATATATATTTAAAATATGTACATGTATAAATGTATACCTTTAAACATATCATTTAATATGCATATACTTTTATATTTTAAATACTTACATATGTACAGTATATATATATATACACACATACACAGAGGGGAAAATTCTGGAAAATGTACAAAATATTAAGATGATTGTGTCTGAGTATTGGAATATTTTTATCTGTATTTGCATACACTTACTACAATAAGCACGAGTAATAAGTGTGTAAAATAAATTTAATATATTTTTAAACAGAAATATTGGCTTTTATCAATCTGGTTTAAAATCTCATTTACTGGGGATAAATTCTAAAATCACTTTCCAATGTGAGCAACAGCTAAAGCCAAAGTTATTGGAATTTTCCCCAAAAATATTGCTGGGGTTTTTAATTTTTGATTAATTTTTACAGTTACTTATTTTACTTAACATATACCATGTGCCAGGTCCTGTTCCAAGTGCTTTATAAATATCAACTCAATTAAGAAAGAGCAATAACATCTTACCTGAGGAGAGAAATAGCTAAGTGTAGAGGTAAAAAAAAAAGCTGGAATACAAATTTTTTTAAAAGATGGTCTAACTTCTGTCTTTTAAGATCAGAGTAATGAAAAATACAGGAAAAATACAAAATTCCTATAACTTGCTTTACTCATATATACATAATAGCCACCAAAATGATCTAGCTTAAGTATATTCTGCTAAGAAATTAGTAATGATTTTCTAAATAATTTGGACATGGTTTTATAAGACATAATTTTACAAGGAAATCATCAAAAACTACATAAACCATGTAACAGTCCCCTAATGTATATTATTCTCTCTCTAACCAAATCTATCAATTGCTGTTCTCTAAGTGAAATTCAAGTACGAAATTACAAAGATGATAATAAGATGAAGAACTAGTTCTCATTATCTCCCCATCATCCTCTTCTCTGCGCACACAAGGTCCCCAGGAAGCCAGCAGGCAGGACTCAGTAACTGTGGAGGTCACAGAGGGGGCACAGCAGTGGGTAAGACTTGAGCTGGTAGTCAATATGATATACCTCTAGAATCAGTATAATCACCATGAATAACGCGGGAACATCATGGTAATATATGGTGGGCTATCATTTATCCTTGCTGTTCCTTATGTAGCTCTGATGACCATAACTCAACAACAGATTTGTCACAGAACCATCAAAAGGGGCAGGGGGCCCGGGGCCCGGGGCGGGAATCAGCTTGCATACATCTGTTCTGGGAACATGAGATTTTTTCTAATATAAATCCAAATATATTCATAACCATATTTGTTTCCCGTGTTGAAATGGCTACTCTTAAATAGCGGTGCTCCAAAGGCACCAAACTTGCCGACTCGGACATCTGAATGCGGAGCAATAGAAAGGAGGCTGAAGCCCCCTAGGAACAGGAAGAATCATCATTCGTCTTCCTTAGCTGGGTGCCACCGAAAAGCCACAGCGAAAGTCAGCGGCCAAAGCCCAACCTGGAGAGGGTAATTGTTTCCCAACCTGCCCTAATGTTCATTTAGCACCAGAAGATGTGCCTGTGTTCAAAGCTTTAAACTATAAGTATTTTGATTAATGAAACGGCAGAGCCAGCCTTAGTTTTCCCAATGCTCACTTTCTCTGTGTGTGTGTGTGTGTGTGTGTGTGTGTGTGTGTGTGTGTGTGTGTGTGTGTGTGTGTAGGAGCGAATGGCTGCACTGGTGATTATTTTCACATTGAGAAAGAAGAGAGCAGAGAATTATTAAGCCATCTCTTTCTAGGGGTAAGACAAAGGAGCTTTTGCAACTCCATAGAAAGAAGCAGAAATTCTTAGAAAGTTTTTCTTAAATTTCTTTGAAAATCTGTATACATGCCAGAAAATATGCCATAGTTCAAAGACCCCTGAGTCTGCAGAGGAGTAAGGGCTCTGAAAACAGAATAATAATGGAATAGAAAATAGGAGCTCGTGTTTAGAATTCACCACACCAAACCCCCAACCTTCTAACCCATTACTGACAAGGAAACAAAGATCCAGAAAACGATCCCAAGTCTGACAGTGAGTTTCAGGCACAGCCAGGATTAGAAACCTACTGCATTTCCATGGTAGTCCGTGCTGTTCCAGGACCCAGCCTGCAGACTCTCAGCCCAGTGTTCCTTCTGCTACAAAGGGCTGTGTCATAGTAGGGAATGGGGAGCCACTGAAGGTTTTTGAGCAAAGGAATGACATGATTGTCTCTGTTCGGGGGAAGATTGATCTGGCAGTCCCTTATGTAAACTGGGTTAAAAGATCAGTATTAGCACAACATAGCATTAGTGCAGGGCCATTGGAACAGGAGCTAAGGGAGTAGAATGGAAGGGGCAAGAAGCAAGAGATATTCCAGACCTGCTTGTCTGCTGCACAAGAGCAGGGCCAGTTGTATCCCCAGTTCCTAATACAGCCCTGGTGCATGAAAGGGACATAGCAGCTACTGTTAAATGAAGAGATGAATTAAAAAAGTAGAAGCAGTCAAAAATTACCTCGAGTTTGTGGGCTACATGACTGAGAGAATGTTGCAGAAATTGGAACAGAAATTGGTGGCTGAGCAGTGGGGAGAAAGTGGAATGTTGGGGATCATCCAGGGTGGACCTAGAAAGGGCTTTCTAGAACCACTGACACAGAAGTTATCGATGAAGCCCTAGAATTAACGAGAATGTCATCGAATTACAAAAATGGAAGGAGGGCTGGAGACATTCTTGGGGTTAATCTGTGAAGCTATAGTGTGCGCCTGGGTCTGGTGTTTTAGACTCATGGTTCTCCACAGATGGCTGACCGATAGAACCATTGAGACGGTGTTTCGCAGAAACAAGAAGCAGCGCTTCAGACCCAAACTCAGTGTCAGTGTGAGATTTTTGAACAGGAAGACTCAAGCATATGCTTGCAATAGCAGTGAGAAAATTTCAACTTGAACTTGGAACTTGTCCAGAATTTTACAATGAGGAAAGCTTAATAAAAAAAAAAGAACACAGTTTTCATTTTAGAATGTGTAAATTTTGAGTTTCATGTAGAGGAGGTATTTTAATTTTGAAATACGTACAAAGATGGGGGTGGGGCAGGGATCATAATCTTTGCAGTGATTGAGCCAGATGGCAGACAAGCCCTGACATCCCCCTACCCACCCCACACACCTCCAGAAGTGGCAGTGCGTATATATGCATCCTTTCTGTAGGAGCCCTGGGGGGCAGTCACCTACATACCTGCTGTTGGCCACAGCAACCTCCTCAGTGTAGCTTTTCTGCTCCTTCCATCCACCTGGCCCATCAAATAGAGGCCAGACCTTTGAAATGGGCCTTTCATGTTCTGTGGTTACTACTTCTTAAGGTTTTATACTCCTAGAACCATAAAAATCAAAATTCATCCACTCTTAGATCTGAGCATGACCTTGGAGGTGAACTAGTTAAATCTCCTTGAGGGAACTGGGAACCAAGTCTGACCTCCCCTCCAAAGATAGAATGGCCAGCTTGTTGGCCAAAGCTGGCCTTCCAGGATCTGAGGCTGAAAGTGGGACTGAGTGTGGATCCTGCTGTAGAGCGTTCAATCAGGAGGACAGCGTAGGGCAAGGAGCTCGAGAACCAGTTCCTCACAGTTGTCAGACACAAGTACAAACAGGTTTCAAGTAGGAAGTGAGACCTGGAGAAGCATGATAAGGTGACTGGACAATCTCTGGCGTGTGTGTGTGTGTGTGGGGGGGTGCTTACAGACCCTTGAGGGTGAAGTCTCCCACCCCCCCCGCCGCAGTAACCTGGTTCTGCTGTGAGCTAGGGGCACCCACTTCCCCTGGAGAGAGATTTCTCCAGCACTCTTAGGATACTAGAGTTAACTCCCATCATTAGTGGACATAAGAGTTTTGGAATAAAGGGGAAAAATACAAAAAGATCACAAGTATTAGCTAAACATGATGGAACTATGCGCTTATTATAAAGAATTGTAATATTAATTTGCCGAAAAGGAAAATTGGATCCATCAACTTGTGTTGGATATGTATAAAGGTATCTAGCTAGCTTTCAATTATTTTTTCTATTTGCTTACTGACTTCTCTACCCACCTCCATTTCAAAAAATTCTGTATTCATTTGTTCATTGTTTACTCAGCAAATCGGCATTGTTTGCCTAATATGTGTTAGACCCTGGATATACAATAGTTCCGTTTTCAAAAAATGATTTTAGTCTACTACTAATATGAATCCATCTCATTTCATCATTTATTCTTTCTTTTCCTAAGAACAACTCTACTTTCATAGGAGAAGAGTCATTTCACTTAAGCTGAAGTATCTCTTTTTGGGAAGAGTATCACTGACATTTCATGTACATTCATCCTCAGAGTAAGCAGGAATTTATAATCTGTCCCTTAGGAATCATCAAAAATAATTTGAAAATCACCCTAGCTTATCTTCGCTTCTGACAGGAGTTTGTTTGTAATATCTTTATTTTCCCTGTTCAGTTTGCCTTGGGTTTCAACATTATTCAGTCCTTACACTCGACGTCTTCCCAGCCTCCGTTCCATACCACCTTCTTTCAACACTTAACCGAACCGTGGATGGTGATGTTACGTTGACTTATTCTCAATGTGATCTTCAATAGGGTCAGCAGGCAGTATTTTCTGCAAAAGGCATTTTCTCCTAACTGAAAGAAGAAAGCTAACTCTAGTTTCCTGTGGGCCAAGTCCCTTGTGAATTCCGAGAGGGAGAAAAAGGTTAATTGTTAACAGGTCTGTGCCTGTGTCGCTTACAACTCACCACTGGATCCCTTCAGTCTCACACCCTTTCAGCAGTAGCGTTTAGCACAATGAGACCAGACTGAGTTTTTTATTGCTTTCTTCAGTAAGATACAGGGTGAGCTTAAAGAAGGCGATCTTTAAGATTTATCTCTGGGTTCTGGCGTAAGAGTTCAATAATTCCTTTAATCTGTGTTGTCATCTCCCTTGGCCTTTTGCTTTACTTTAGTCTTTTAACATCTCACCTTACTTTAATAGCAATTATCAGAATCCATATACTAATTCAACCTAACAAGAACTCTAGTAGTATGAACCTAGTCTAAGAAAGGCACTGAACCTGGCATGCACATTAGACTTCATAATGATACCATATTTCACAGGCAAATGATCTGTCTTCAATAACTACAATTTAGCTGTAATTTATCTTTAGAAGATCTCTGACAATAAATCAAAAGAGTTAATTGGATTAATTTTCCTTAAGAGAGAATTAGAGTCTTATAACATCCCTTAGTACTAGTTGAAGCAGTGGGCATAAACTTGCAAATGTACCATAGAAATAATTTAAATTTAGTGAACAGGATCAGCAGAAGTAAAAGCCAGGCTTTAAATGGAATTCATGTATTCTAAATTTCTTCTAGAATCTTTAAAACTATATATTCATCTAGCCATCAGTCTGTCTCTTATCTATCTCTATATATCTGCAGATATATTTTTAAATACACCTAGTTCTTAGAATTGTCATTGATTTTCTATTTCAAGAGGCACTACACACAGACTGTATTTCTAGGATGTTTTGGGTTAGAGCAACAGCATAGCATTTCTTGAAATTTCACAAAATCTCTACCTATCATAACTCTAGATAAACAGCAAAAGAGATGTGAACATTTCAATACTTTTATCTTCACCATCCTGGAAATAAATCAGCAGAATCACTTGTCTTCATTTCATAGGTTTATCCTGTGAAATGGGATAGGACCTCCATACATCATGTGGTTCGTCCTATATCTGAAATCATAACCATCTTTAGAATCATATACTTGGTATAATTTTCAATTCAAAAGTTTCTTAGAAATCCATTCGTCCATTTTTTCTGAACCATCTTCCAAAGAATATTCACATACTTCAACATACTAATAGGTGTTTGGGGAAAAAGCTTCTGTGTGGAAATAGTTGGAAATGTCCCCTCTGAAGGCTCACAGTGGACATTCGCATATTAAAGGCTCAGCAGACCTGCAGTAAAAAAAAATAAAAACAAAAAAACTGCAGGTTGGGGAGGGTGGGGACTTCTTTATTTTATTCTCTAAATATATTTTTACTTTTTTCCTATTTTATACAAAAATATATGGTGTGCTATCTGAGAAAGAAAGGAAGAAATAGATGGCAAAGAAAGTGGAGAAAAAGAAGAGAGATAGGGAGAGATTTGATCAGTCCCAGTGAGGAATGGAACTTTAAGGATTAAGACACGTGTCTGAAGAGCATTTTTGTAAAGTTTTGTAATGTGCGGTACTGTATATCTCTAATGTGACAAGAGTCACATTACTTGTCAGGGCAAGAGAAGGAAGAAAGGGAAAAAGGAGGGAAGAAAGGAAAGAGGGCAGGAGAAAAAGAAGGGAAAGAGGGGCACAGAGAGCAGGAAGGAGAGAGAGATGGAGAAACCTTGTGTTTACAAAACCTATTTGACTGTAGAACTCTTGATTCAAAGAGTTATCTACAAAGGCTAGCGGAGTGCTGGTAAATGTTTAACAACCAGCTCTTGGGAAAAGGTGGGGCCCTGATTTGGAGCATTTACCAACTGCCATGGTGTGAACACTTCCTCCACGGCCAATGTCAAACACAACGTGCACTGCCTCACAAGCTTCTGGCTCCAGCACACCCCTGCCAGTGAGCCTCGAAACAGGGTTTTGGAAGCACTGAGCTGGCAAAACTTCTCCTTCTTCCAGTCTCCCTCCTGGACATAAACATTTTCAAGAGGAGCAAACTAGGCCTAGAGAGGTTATTTGACTGTCGAAATTATACGGCTACTCATCTTTAGTGGTATCTAAGCTCTAATTTCTAAATTCGATGATGATTTCATACTATCTAATGTAAAAATCTAGCTATGTGAAAGGAAGTATAGTATCATAGAGCCCAGTGATAAGGAAGACCCTTCCCTTAGAAATACAAATGATATCTTTTAGCCGCTCATCTCCTCTGCCTGCAGATGGCATAATTTGGATACTGTGTGTCTATTACCCATACCTTTTAAGAGTAATAATAAATGTGGGTTCATTCATTCATAAATACTTTTAAATCCTTAGTCAAAAGCAGCTGTATGACAATTTAAAATGTTCTGAAGTCATTCAAGTCTCATTCAAATTGTGAAATCTCTCAGATCTTGGTCTTGAACTGAGGTCAGAGGAAGGACGCTATTTTAGAAACAAAGGAAAGTTAACTGTAACCTTTCAGTGCTTTTGTTGTTCAGCTTTTCCTCTCAAACCATAATTCATCTTATATTTTCTACTTGCCTCATCATATTTTCAAAAGACAAAGATTTGTTGAGATACAGGCTTTTAAAACATAGAATTGTTTTGATACATATTTACACACATATATATAAATAAACTTGATTTTGTCTGTGGAAGATGATGCTTCCTTTGGGTTCAAAGATGAAAATATACATTTGCTTGTACTGAGAGTCATTATCCTTTGTGGCAGAGACATCCCTGTGAGCCCTTCTATAAAAGGATTTGTTATGTAAATCCCAGATTCTTCCCTGACTGGCCTCCACTGATCTTAGACAAGTCCCTTAATCTCTTATAACTTTGATTTCCTTATTCATGAAAAGAATGGGATAATAGTAATCTATACTTTATGGGGTAGTTGGTTTCAACTGCACAAATTTTAAGAACTGGTTATTAAGTTTGTGAATTTCACTCTAACTTTTGGCCATTTTACAACATTCTGACTCTTTTCGACAAAAGCTTGGTGAGAAAAAGAAAACTAGAGCTAAAATTTGTTTTCTTTAAATTGTCTGCAGATTGAAATCAGGCTCTGGCTGAACCACATTTTACACCTCAAGGATGATATGTTTAACATTTTTCTGTGGTCCCTTTTCCATAATGATGCATTTCTGATTTTTCAGAGACTCTAATGAAATTCTGCAAATTTTCAGAGGTTTTTAACTTGAATTTTCCTTTCGCTCCAAGTTTCTCCATAGTTGCAAAGTGATTGGTCCTTTGACAATGCATATGCATCATTCAGGAAGACAATTTCCTGAGAGTTACCTAGCTTTGCTGGAAAATTCTGAACAAAACAGGTAACTGTAGGTACAATGAGCCCTCCTAGGATTGATATTCTGTGATCATAGTCATTGCTCCATTCATGTGTACTCAAGTAAGTTTATTAGGCAGCTTGTGAGTGCATATATTTTAGAAGAGAGAATTTTGGTGAAAATTCTGTAAATGATGTTACATTAAGAAGAAGAAAAACTGTAATTAGTATTTAAATAGGACTTTATGGTTTACCCAGTATTTCCCCATGTTGTCTCATTAAATCCTCACAACAACCTCCCTAAGGCATATCATCCCCATCTTATGGATAAGGAAGTTGAGGTTTCAAGAAGTTGCCTTATTCAGGTCAGTGGAAGCCTGTCAGGGAAGTTTGGGACTCAAATGCTGTGAGGACTAAATGGGGTTAAATACAAAAAGCAGTTAGTACATAGGAAGCACTCAGTAAATTCTAGCTTTAAAAAAATAGATTTGTGTGGCTATATGGTCCCCTTTGTTGACTAAAGGAATTAATCAGACTTAAAACTCTGCTCATGCAGCAGAGGTAACAAATTAAACATATATGAAAATTCCACAGTCTCTACCATCTCTGACACCAAAAACACTATTGTCAAACAGTGTTAGAGTATTGGAAAGTATATGTATAAATATGTATAAAATTCATGGTACTTGAATTTAAACATTAATCCCTAAGACTCCAGTCCAAAAATTCTATGACTCTATAATAATTTGGTACTAGATATTTGATATAATGAGTTTACCAAAGACAATTACTCAGATTAGTTATCTCGGTTTTTTTCCTTTTAATCTCAACATAAACCTAGTCTAAAATTAAAATTTCTACGTTAACTCCAGGCACACACAGAATGTCCACATAAGGCCCATCTCTTGGGGCTTAACCAGTTCACTCCTGTCTGCAGAAATCTACAGGCCACCCCAGGCCACCAACTTAATTATAACCAGGATGCGCACCAGAGGTGAAAAACCTCCTAGAGCAGTTTTTCAATCATCATCTCTCCAACTGACCTGGACTAGTGACACGAAAACCAGCAATTAAAAGCCTCAAGTTCAGAAATACATTCAGTTTCCCAAGTCCCCAAATGGCAAAGGTTAAGTGAATTATGTGGAGATAATTCGCCAACATCCCAAGGGAGGGTCCTGCTGACTTCAGATTGCTGGCTGTTTCAGTCTCATTTTTCCTTCCCAACTGATATGCTTCTTGCAGTAGTGCTGCCAATGTAAATATCAGAAAAATGAGAAAAGTTGCAGACAGGGAAAATAAAAACCCTACAATATGTTTTCTAGGAGGGGCCATGTGATTAACACACTGTGTTTCAGTTAACACTGAAGGCTTTTTCCTCTAGCTGTTTTCAAGAATAATAGTGAGTAAATTTACACTCGCCTCCATTAAAAATATTTAAGATCTTTATGGTGTTGCTTTGCTACTTAAATTGGAGAGCGTCGCCAGGCATCTTACTGTGTGAGACCATAACGGGAGCTGCAACTCTCCTTCAGGCTGAATTAGAAGCACCCATTACACCTCGAGTTGTGTGGTAACACCTCCACAGTGTTTCCAATTAACTTTGTAAGTTTTTAATCAGTGACAAATGCATCTTTGTAAATTCAATTTACCTTTTATTGCAGCGCTATAAACCGTCTTGCTGCATTCCGGTACTTTGTGAACATTTTACTTGCTACTGACATAAGACAGCTGTTGGACCTACAACAAAGGCTAAGCTTTATGAGTTACCTGAATTAGGATGTAGGTAAAGTAATTAAACCCCAAAGAGAAAGAAGGAGGAAACAGATAGCCCTCCACAATCCACACACACCAATACGAAGGCAGGAACTCCTGAAACAACTGTGAAGCTGAAACATTCAAGATTAAATTCCCAGAAACTCCCTTCTTTGATTGTGAGTTGAAACTCACGTTATGTTGAAAGAGGTAGATAAGTGAAAAGGTCAGGCACATTTTATTAATAAATCCATACTGATATTTGTTTTTCTTTTTAATCAGATTCAAATGCATCCTGTTAAAGGGCCACGGGTGATTAGGTCATAAATCTGAACAACCTTGAAGATGATGAAGGAAATGCTTCTCTGTAAAGCGATCATCATGCTGCCTGTTTCATCATTTACACATTTTTACAGGTGCAGGGAAAATGTTTAATTTCAAATTGCTTGCAAGACTCAGAATGAAATATTACTTTATAGGATCTTCAGATAATAAAGTAAATGAGCTAATAGCACACCTGAAAATACAGGTTTTTTTGTTTGTTTCTATCTTTGTTCCTAAAATAATAAAACGGCAAAAAATTAGGGGAAGGATTAGTGTGTTTGACCTCAGCTATACTGACTTAAGGATTCTAGCTTAGGTTTTCTTTTGTGTGAATATTACTAATGACACATTCACTCACTGCCCCTTGATGAAATTATGTCATAGTGAGTAATACGGTCATGAGACATATCTTTTGTTTCATATTTAATCAAAAGTCTGCATTTTTATAAAGGCAGGAAATTTATAGATGACATTTACCATTTTTTTCCTTAAATACTGAAGAATTCTTTTGTCTTATTTTTAGATTCATCACTCAACCATGAGACATTTACATCTGTGGCTTTCTATTATCCCATTGAAAATATTGTAAATGTTGTAATTTGTCAGGAGTTTTTGGACCCTGGCATTATTCTAATTTATTTATTCATTCATTCATTCATCAATTCACTTATTCATCAAGTATGTAATCTCTGCCTAGGATAAGCAGTGACTGAAGATGTGGCCCCTCTCCTGAAGATCAAGGATTATAAATGAGCCTTTTGGCTTCCGCTTCTGGCCCATGTGAGATACAGGCTGGTGAGATGAGCTCGAGTCGGGCTGCGGAGAGCAGCCTTCTGGCTTTAAACCAACAGGAAGAACTAGAGGATTTGCCAAGAGAGTACCCCTTGAGCACCAGTGAAGATGAGGGGGACAGTGATGGAGAAAGAAAGCATCAAAAGCTTCTGGAAGCAATCAGTTCACTTGATGGAAAGAATAGGCGGAAATTGGCTGAGAGATCTGAGGCTAGTCCGAAGGTGTCAGAGTTCAGTGTCAGTTCTGAAGGATCAGGAGAAAAGCTGGTCCTTTCGGATCTGCTTGAGCCTGTTAAAACTTCATCCTCATTGGCTGCTGTGAAAAAGCAGCTGAATAGAGTCAAATCGAAGAAGACTGTGGAGTTACCCCTTCACAGAGAAGAGATTGAGTGGATCCACAGAGAAGCGGCATTCGATAAAACCTCACAAGTCCTCTCTAAATGGGATCCCGTCGTGCAGAAGAACCGGCAAGCAGAGCAGCTGGTTTTTCCCCTGAGCAAGCAGCAGTCCATCTTTCCTCCCATCGAACATGTGGTCGGTGGCTGGAAGGCAAGAACTCCCCTGGAGCAGGAGATTTTTAATCTCCTCCATAAGAACAAGCAGCCAGTGACAGACCCTTTACTGACTCCCATGGAAAAGGCCTCTCTCAAAGCCATGAGCCTGGAAGAGGTGAAGATGCGCCAAGCAGAGCTTCAAAGGGCCCGGGCCCTGCAGTCCTACTATGAGGCCAGGGCTCGAAGAGAGAAGAAAATCAAAAGCAAAAAGTATCACAAACTTCTGAAGAAAGGAAAGGCCAAGCAAGCCCTAAAAGAGTCCGAGAAGCTGCGGAAGGTCAATCCTGCTGCAGCACTGGAAGAACTGGAAAAACTCGAAAAGGCCAGAATGATGGAGCGAATGAGCCTTAAGCACCAGAACAGTGGGAAATGGGCAAAGTCAAAGGCGGTTATGGCCAAATATGACCTGGAGGCTTGCCAGGCTATGCAGGAACAATTGGCCAGGAACAAAGAGCTGATGCAGAAGATCCAGGTGGCCTCCGAGAGTGCGGAAGAGGAGGGAGGTGCGGAGGAAGAGGGTTCCTTCCTCCAAAGGGTTCTTCCAAAGAACCCTTTGTCCCTGACGTGGTGAATGAGGTGCAGGTGAAGGCAGACAGACCGAACCCCTGGATGTTCAGGAATCACTCAGGTGACACAAAAGAGGCTGAGGTCCAGGGGGACCCTGAAGAACTTGCAGAGCCTGCAGCCCGGAGGCTCCTGAAAGTGAGGAAGAAGGACCAGTGGTGGCGGAAGAAATTCTGTTGAAAGAATTTGAGGAAAGGCGATCACTTTGACAAAAGTCTGGGCTCAACCAGATCGCCAAGCCGGTGGGCAGTCAAGAAGCAAAAGATCTTAGCAGCCAGGAGGTGCTGTCTGAATTGAGGGCACTGACTCAGAAACTCAACAGGGAGAGCCATCAGTCCAGGAAGCAAGAACTGAGTTCAACGAGGACAGTTCTGGCGGTCCAGAGAGAGGAACCTGCCGGGGAGGAAGAGGAGCCTCTGTTGCTGCAGAGGCCGGAGAGAGCACGAGCTCTGGAGGAACTGGAGGAACTGGGCAAAGAAGGATGTTTTCAAAACAAGGAGCTTCCCAGAGCTGCGGTAGAAGGGCAGCAGTTGGAGAGGAACCCAAGTAATCATCTTGGTGTCCCCAAGGAGAAGAAAAGGAAGGAGCAAATGATTGATCTCCAGAACCTCCTGACCACAAAATCTCCTTCCATGAAGTCCTTGGCAGTTCCCACGACAGTAGAGGAGTTGGAAGATGAAGAGAGAGATCAAAGGCAGATGATAAAGGAAGCTTTTGCTGGGAATGATGTCATCAGAGACTTCTTGAAAGAGAAGAGGGAAGCTGTGGAGGCGAGTAAGCCGAAGGATGTGGACCTGACTCTGCCTGGCTGGGGCGAGTGGGGTGGTGTGGGCCTGAAGCCCAGTGCCAAGAAGAGACGCCGGTTTCTCATTAAAGCCCCTGAGGGTCCTCCAAGGAAAGACAAGAATTTGCCAAATGTGATTCTCAATGAGAAGCGCAACATCCATGCAGTGGCTCATCAGGTGCGGATGCTTCCATATCCATTCACACACCATCAGCAATTTGAAAGGACCATTCAGACCCCTATAGGATCTACATGGAACCCCCAGAGGCCCTTCCAAAAGCTGACTATGCCCAAGGTTGTCACCAAGCCAGGCCATATCATTAAGCCTATAAAAGCAGAGGATGTGGGCTACCGGTCTTCCTCAAGGTCGGACCTCTCTGTTGTACAGAGAAATCCAAAATGACTTCTCCATACGTCACAAAAAACAGCTGAAGAAAAACTCTAGATTGAGTTGCTGGAGTAGTGACACCTTGGTGCCCGTAACTGGGAGCCCTGACTGCGCCTCCATTGGCCCGGTTTTACTCCGAGCTGCAGGATCAGTTCCAAAACTGGCTTAGCACACCGCGGGTGTAGTTAAGCCACATGTTAGAAATAAAGGCGTTTTTTTAATCTAAAAAAAAAAAAAAGGATTATAAATGAAAGAAAATTTTCAGACCTATATATATTTATGTGTTGTTTATTTCAGATGTTGATTTAGACTTTATATGTTTTTTAAATGTTTTTAAAAATCAGCCACAACCTAAAACTTTTCATTGAATCCATACATTATTACCATTTCTAAACTGTAGGCTCGTCTTTCTTTGACCTTTTCTGAAGGGCATACTCTTTGAATACTGTGTTTATTCTTCTGTATGTATCGTAGACACTTTTGATAGCATATGATTTCTTTCTAATACATCTACAAACTAGGCAGAACACAGTTTTGATTTCATTACCCTATTTTTCCCCATTCTTTATTACAGGTATTAAAGAAAGAATAAAATTCTTGACAGGTTACTGTATAGCTACTTTAGAATGTAGGAACTAGACATGAAAAGGGCCCTTTCAACTTGCTATCAACTGATCATTAGTTTCTCACCATTTCTTCTGGGTGCTCAGAAAAATATGGCCAGGTGTAGGAGAGGAGTTTTAGCAGACAGTATTGAGTTTATGTTCTATATCCCACAATATGATTTTCACCCAGTTGCAGGAGCACTCCAGTGATAGTCCCGGGACATGGAGGACAAGAAGATTTATGCCCTATCACAGCACAGTCCTTAGATAGGGAGGCCGTCAAGGGGGTTACTAAGCGTGGTTCCCCACCCTCAGTTCTCAGCCCAACCCTAACAAAACCAACCCAGGGATGTTCCCAAAGAGGTGGAGAGACAGGTGGCCTCCCAGAACTCAGGCTTTCATGATCATCTCCCAGGATGTCATCTGACACCCCAACGCGACACCAGAACATGCCTTAAAGTTGGGACAAATCAAAGACGAGATTCAAAGGCTTTGCAGAGGTGCCCTGGTGCAGTGAGCAAACTGTAAAAAGCTGCCGCTTACTGATAGCTTGAAATACACAAGCAGGCATGGCGCTGTCACAACAGCCCTACGTGGTTGATAAGGAAGCAGAGGCGCAGTGATTTACCTGGAGGGAACAAAACTCTGGAGCTGGAATTCATACCCGTGTTGGCCATGAATTCCACAGTTATGGACAGTATTGCAGACAGTATAACAGCCCATACTCTTAACCACTATACTAACCTGCCCACCAGATGCCAAAATGTTACACCAACTCTGAAGCCTAAATCCTTATTCTTTAAAATAACATTTTAAATCTATGATATCTCTTCAGTAACAAAGTTTACACCCCAGAAACCCATCCTTATGTGAAAACTAAATAATTGTTGCTATAGTTCAATGCCATTTCTTTTTACTTTATGCTGCCAAGCTGTGTTCGATAGACACTATTACCGCTGTAGTAAGTATGCATTAGAATTAAAGACGCTCTGTAAAACAGCAACGAGTCTGCCCTGTTTCGTTGCAAAACATGCCTCTATTTTAGAAAAGTAGATTAATTTTCCCCCCACTGGATTGTTTCCGTTTAAACCATCTTACAACCAAAGCTACCTTACCGTAATTTATGTTTAGCTTTTTTAATAAAAGCCTTCTAATAATGTCTCTTGCATATGAAGGACTTTATAGTATTGTATGTGATATGCAAATTGTTTCCACCAAAACAAACTAAAAGCAGGTTTGTACATATTCTGTATTATTTAATGATGTAAAACTCTAGCTCTTGAAGTAATTAATTAGGGATCATTAGGAATTATCGTTTTGGATCATGGTCAGGGAACATTTTAAAAATCAATGAACATTGAAGGCTTCACTCTCTCCACACCCCAAAAAACAAAAATGATTAAGAACAAATTCCTCGGATATTGTCAGCACCCTCGGAACACTCACGTCTGGTATCTTCTGCAACAGCTCAATCAATAGGGAAGAGTAATGTAATAATTGCTGCAACATTTTCTGTAATTCCTCATTGTGATAGCAACAGCGTTTCAGTGATATTCAGAGAGACTATTTATGGTGCTTAAGGTAAGAAGATTCTGCCATGTGCAGAATAACAAGTAGATCAGCGTGGATATTTAACCCTTAATGTGAAAAACTCAGTGAAAGTAAAGAAGCAGTTGAGCACTTATCGTAAACTTAAGTTATCAAATTCTCTCTGTGCCAGACAATAGTCACAGGACATTGAGCCACAGCGCATTTGAACAGGCAGAATAGTATTTGATGACCATTAATTAATAGAGGACCAGTTGAATAAAATATGGTATATCCACACAACAGAAGATTATGCAATTGTTAAATAAATTGTTAAAAGATGAGGAAGCTTGCTGTGTACTGATATGAAAACTTCTCCAAGATATTTTATTGAGTGGACAAAGCAAACTGCAGGATATTTTGTATATACTAGTCTACTTTTTACATATAATCGGAAGAAAATTAAGCACATACATTTGTATTTACTTCTATATCAATAAGGAAACCCTGAAAGCTATATCTAAAACTAATAACGTTTTTACCTGGGCGTATTTGTGGTAAGGTGAGGGTACTGGGGTGGATGGAAGACATTAATGAATGCAAGCTGTTTATATAATTATCTTTATATAAATATCATTATATATTTTATATATATAAATTATTTATATACATGTAATGAACATGGGAATGTATTACTTATTCAATAAATTTAAAGTTGCTTAAGTGATGTATGTACCGTCAACAGGAAACTAGTTAAGTAAATATGGCAGATTCATAGAGTGGAATATTATGTGGCCATAAAACAGAATAAGGAAAGTCTTTATGTGTTGATAGAGAAAGATCTCTCAGATGTGTTACTGTGTTTAAAAGGATATTCACGTGCAGAATAATGTCCTTCACATGCTACCATTTTTTTGGAAGGAGGAGGAATATAAACTTGTACTTGCTTGTGGATGATTAATTAGCTCTAAAGGGACATACACAGAATGAATATCTGTGGTTGGTTCTGTTGAGGGAAACAACTTTGTGGTGTAGCTTGAGGGTAGAAGGGAGACTTTTCACTGAATAGCCTGTTATGCTTTTTTTAAAAAAAACCATTTGTTATTATCTTTTTATAAATATAAAATTCAAGCATTTAATTTTTAAAACAGTATTTAATTATAATTACTGCTTTTTCCTAAAGAAAGAAAAGAATGAATCAATAAATTGATCTCAAAAGTACAGAAAAGAAGAAAACCAAGCTCTAATTTATCAAACTAATTTATCAAATTATTAATCCAACTACTATCAAACTACTAATATTTCTCCTAATTTTCTTCTATACTAGTTTGACTGTAGTGTACTACTTTGATTCAAACTTATCTTAATAAACTTAACTGGATTCATATTTTCTAGACATGTAAATACATGTCATATTTGTCTCTCATCCACCCCACCTCCCACTCCAGGAAGGGAAGACTAAACGGACTGAGATTGCATAAGTTAAATTTTACCTGGTTCATTATCACTTTCAAATAATTTATGCATATTAAGCAGCTGCTTTTCTTCTCCTATGTGTCAATCATGCAAATTAGCAAGACCTCAAAGAAACTAGCCCATAATAAATCAGTTGTTAAGCTAAGTCTTTCACAGGGTTATCTTTCCCTGTGCAGATGTTAACAGCTGTAGAGCACCCACACTTCCACATTGGAAAGTAGTGGAATGATCATGAGTTTATAGTTAAACACATGTAAGGTTTAATCTTGCCCTGCCATTTATAATCTACATGTCCTTGGACAAATCATTTAATGCCTTTATGCCTCGGTTTTCCTTATCTGTAGAATTGGAATGCAAATGCCTATGCACAGGGCTGTCATTTATATAAGGTAGGAGACTAAAGTGTTTAGTAGAACTTTTGTTACTGGGATGACCAATTGTCCCAGTTTCCCTGAGACTTTTTCCTTCAGCCCTGAAAGTCCCACATCCTGGGAAACTCCTTAGTCCCAGGCAGATCAGGACAGCTAGTCACCCTATTTGCTACAAAAGGAATATTCAGTGTGAATTAAAATTTTGAGTGCCCAAACCTGGGAGGGCAGTAGTGTCCACAGTAGATTATTTTTATTCCTTCTTGAGAGGCTTCAGTGAGGACACAAAAAGTCAGTTCTGAAAGTTTTAGGCAATTAAAGTACAAGATTGGAAAAAAAAGAAATTAAGATTTCACTACTTGTGAAGGCAATATGTGGTTCTATGATAATAGAAATACTGTAGGACATTTGATGAGCGCTTATATATGTGTATGTGTATATGTATATATGTGTGTGTGAATGCATATGCCAGACACTGTTCCAAGCACTTCACATCCTTTATATCATTTAATGCTTACAATCCTATAAGGAAGGTACTGTTACTCTCATTTTACAGATGAAGACACTAAGGCACAGAGATGTTGAGAAATTTGCCCATAGTCACCAAAGAGGAGATGATCAAGGTGCGATTCAAAAACAGTAGAATGGTTCTGGAGCCCATTCTCTATTAAACGTGCCTCTAAAGGACCCTCAATATTGAGAACTTCATCGTTCATTTCTATTGTAAATGCTATAAACAGAAGTTCATCAGAGAACATTGAGGTAGGAACTCCACAAGAAGTTCTCAACTGAGCAGGAGAGAGATGCAGCTGCTGCCTCTGGGAACCTTAGGAAACTCTGAAGAAGAAGGTGGAGCAGCCTCAGCTATTCATCATGGACACACTGACACTTTTGAGTATTGGAGGGTGACAAGGGGGAGTCAGACTCCTAGTTATTCCCTTTTTCCCCTGCTTCCCTCAACTTCTAGGAGACCTTAGCAGTTAGCTGAAGCAGTTCACAGAAAAATCCACCCACGTCTTTGACCACGGCAACACTATGAAGATTAAAGGGAGAAGTGTGTCCATTACAAAATGAAGACCCACCTTCCCAAAACCTACTTCTTTGTTACCTCCTGCCACTAAGCATGGACTCTGCTGAATCTCCTGTCCCCAGTATGGAATGGACTGGGAAGAGCACTGGCCTGAAGAGATTTTTAAACAACCTGTCCAAAAGCACTACCTCTTAGCCATTCTGTGCCTCAGTTTCCTTGTCTGTAAAATGGGTCTTATAACATTATTCCTGTCTACATCACTCACATTATTGTGAGGATCATGAAATCTTGGTCTGTATAGCAAATATTTGTGGAATGCCTAATACGTACAAGGTTATAAATGAGAGAAGACAACAATAACAACAAAAAGAAAGTACAAGATAGGCAGGGACAGGTGAGTAGTGATTTGACTTGGGAGCCAGATGGCCTGCATTTTAGTTCTGGTTTTGTTGGAGACCAACTATGTGTCTGGCCTCAATGCCACTGGGCCTTGGGTTCATCATCTATAAGTGAGAAATTTAGATCAGCTCTTTCTTAGCTCTAAAATTCTATTTTAGGGATAGTCAGAAATCCCCAACTGCTGTGAAAAATCTCTGCACACCACTAAGAGGAGATGAAAAAGCTCAGCACCCCTTGTCTTTTCAGTCCCTCCAACGCTATGAGCATGTATCGAGCACTATCCACTGTGTGGAAAACTTTCTGCTGAGTAGGAACAAGGTGAATGAGACCCAGCCCGTGCCCTCCATTCACATAGGACTGAGTGAGAATTATTTTTGCCTGCCAAAATCTGAGAAATCTCTGGCAGGAAGTGGGTTACCAGCTGGGGCTGAAGGTTGGGTAAATCTTTAATGGGCAGTAGATGACCAGGCACTGAGGGCAGAGGCAGCAGCCTGAACAGGGCAGGGAAGTGCTAGTTGTCTAGAATCCTGCTGCAGACTGCAAAGAGAGGTCACGGGGCTTGGTGAGAGCAGATAATAAATATTACAGAGAGCTCTTCTACTAGGGTCACAGCTACCCAGACTGCTAAGTGGGAACGAAATACCACCCAGACTGCTAAGTGGGAAAGAAAATGGAGGCCGTGGGTAATACGGGGGAGCAGAGAGAGGAGAACCTGAAGTGGAAGCCTAAATGCAAGGCCCAGGAAAGGCTTCTTTAGAAAAGGCGGGGGTGGGATTTGAACAGGTTTGTGAATATATGACAAATTAGCAGCCGAAAGAGAGCAACATAGAAAAGTTCACTTTGGGAAGGAGCAGGGAATTTTATTCTTTCCAGACTTCAGCTACGGGAAGAAAAGAAAACTTCAAGAAAATGAAAATAGTTGATAAAGGGTGGGGAGAGGTGGAATTGGAGGAAGGTGGTCAAAATTCCAGTCATAAGATAAATAAGTGCTAGGGATGTAATGTACAACATGATGACTACAGTTAACACTGTTGTAATCATATATAGGAAAGTTGTTAAGAGAGTAGATCCTGACAATTCTCATCACAAGGGAAAAAACATTTGTTTTTCTAAATCTATGAGACGATGGATGTCGACTAAACTTATTGTAATAATCATTTCACGATATATAAGTCAAATCATTATGCTATACACCTTAACCTTATACAGTGCTATATGTCAATTACATCTCAATAAAAGTAAAAAATAAGTGCATTTAATAATAATACTACCAAAAAAAAGAAAATAGTTGGTGGAATTTGTGTTACATGGTCTCAATCAACAGAGTAAAGTAACAGTCAACAACACTGCACCAGCCCTTAGTTGACTCCATTTTCACCTCAGTTTGGTGAACTGTTCTTCATGTTTCTATAACAAGGACAGTGGTACTTAATTAGTGGGATAATTAATGTTTTGGTTAACTGAAGGCTTATTGAAGATTTCAAACAGAAATTCTACCTTTGTTCCAACTTCTGTTTTTAAATTTTGTAAAAGTCTATTATTCTACTCTCCTTTCTTGGAAATTAAAATGTAAAAATGGGCTTAAAGTTAGGATTTATTGGGTTTTTTAATAAAATATTCTCAATTTTAAAATTGATGATTATAGAAAATATGGAAAATAAGAAGAGTGTGAGGAGGAAAAATTTTCACATAGCCCACAGCCCAAACATTCCTAATACTTTGGGGCTAGTATTTCCCTCTAGTTTTTTTTTTCTAGGCATTTTTAACTGTTATGGTCTGATGCAAATAATATATATTGGGTTTTTTTTCCATTTAATCATAGAAAACAGGAATTTTCTCATTATTACAAACTCTGTCAAGAATTTGCCTACACTCTTCATTTTAATATCTGAATTCTATGATGAAACTATGCCATTAATTATTTAGTCACTCCTCTATTTGGACATTTGGGTTGTTTTTAATTTTTCACCATGACATATAATGCAGCAGTATGCAAATTAGAAAGGAGTTTTCTAATTTATTTAGGATAATTTTCTTAACTTTGATTCACATACCATACAATTCATCCATTCAGAAGTGTTTTGAATTACGTTTTAATTCTGTGATTAAGGATCTGGCTGTTACTAATGGTCAGTTGTTTCACTGGGAACAATGATGTCCCAAAGTAAAAGCCCAGGACAGTGTTGTCCAATGGAACTATAATGCAAGTTATATAGGTAATTTTAAATCTTCTAGTAACCACATTTTAAAAAAGTAACAAGAAACAGGTGAAATTCATTTTAATAATACAATTTTATTGAACTTATATCTAAAATATTTTCAGCCTTTTTTTTTTTGGCTGCAAAAAGTTTTACTGTTCCCATTTGGCCCAAGGCTTGGGAGAGGGCCCCAGGGTGCTTACAAAGCTGCCTAGTGGCTGCAGAGACGGGCTTCAGGCAGAAGCTCTGACGCCAGAGGGGCTCCTCAGACGCCGCTGTGGGACAGGCTGGGACCTGGGACCTGGGACCTGGGGCCCTTTACTGGAGTGCTTGCACCTGGACAAATGTCTCCTCCAGCAACAGAATACAAAGAAACTATAAGGGACTAAAAATAACTGCCTGCTTGCACAGTTGGGGCAAATTATGAACAAAGAGATACAAAAAGGCCAAAACCCAACTGACACTTCAGAGGTGTGGGGAGCAAAAGCAGGATACTAGGCATGATCCCTGCTCACAGCACCACCAAAGGGATGGGCAGACCACCTAAGCCGCCCCTCCAGCCCCACCCACCGATCTACCCCTACCCTCACCTCATTTAAGGGACCAGTGCAACGCATCCTAGCTATTCCCAGGAACGAACGAGGGCACCTGTTACTTGCTTTTGCTCCCTGATGCTGCAGCATGAGTCCCAATAAAGCCTTGCCTAAATTCCCCCTCTGGCCTCTTATCAATTTCTATTGATTAAAGAGTCCAAGAACCCAGGTTGGTAACAGCTGGGCTCCAGAAGGCCATGCCTGAGGGTGAGTGTTTGGAAGAGAACTCGCCCAGCCCAGCCTGGGGACCAACCAGCTTGCAGAGGTGAGTCACGTGGTCCTCATCTTCTCGGTGAGTTTCAGCTGCTCAGCCAGGTCGCGGCTCTCCAGGAAGTCACAGAGCGGGGCGTCTGGCGGGCAGCTTCCACAGAGTCCTGGGTTTTACCCCACTCATCTTGGGGTGGCTTCTGCACGTCCAGGAAGGGGGCCGGCCCGCTGGCTTTGCATTTTCAAGAGACGGCTGGGCACCCTCGCGCTTCTCCTCGGCCAATTCGTGGAAAAAGTGGCCCACGCTCTCCAGAGCCACGTCGTCTCGGTGGAAATAGGAGCCCAGAGAGAGGTAGGTGTTGAAGGCCTGCAGATGCAGGTTGCCCGGGCCGTGGACGGTGACCTCCACCTCGGAATAATTGTGACGAATCTGGGAGCTCATGGTTGATTGGTAATAAGGCGCTAAGCTCAAAAAATGGTGTTGGTTGGTCCTTGCGGCTGAGGATAGCTCAGTGGTTGGTTCTGAAGGCTGCGACTGGAAAAAGGTTGGAGCTTGGTCGGAGGCTGGAGCAAAGGGCGTCCCTGGGCCTGTTCTGTCCAAATACTGTTGAAGCAAGAGACAGATCCGCGGACCACCAAGCTCACTGCCTCAGACTTTAATCAATATAAAAAATTATTACTGAGATACTGTCTTTTTTATCCACGTTCAGTTTCCAAAAATCTAGTATGTATTTTAAACTTTAGCAAGTCTCAATTTGAACTAGTCATATCTCAAATACTTGACAGCCTCATGTGGCTAGTGGCTACTATGTTGGACAGTGCTTGCAGGTCTAGGAGTTTGGCTGACCAAATCTTTGGAAGGTAGCAGAAAGTTGCTTTAAATATATCTTCTGATTTATTTCCCCTTATCTTCCTTTTTTAAATTAAAAAAAAGTGAAGCAGGAACAAAATTTAGGTAACTGAAAAATCCTCCTAGAGAATGGTTAACTAAGTACTTACTGCTTTCACATACTACTTCATACTGAATATTTCTACCTCATGAGTAACAATTTATAATGTGTGAAAAAAGATGGTTTTAAAATATCTACTCTGTTATTCCAGTTGGAGGCTGGAGCTATTTCTGTTTATAGAATCTACGTGATTGTGCTGAATGCTAAAGATCAGTGCTAACATTCTCCCCAAGTGGTAAATACTTTCCTTTATTGGGTCTTTAATGATGAAATAAACAGGAAAGAAAAAAAACATAAATGGATTTCACTATTCTATGCAGGTGAAAACCATGTTTTTCAATGTATTCTTTTCACAATAAGTATTTGATCTGAGGGCCTCTATAATCCCAGGACGCACAACGGTTCTCTGTTGTATGACAAGTTCCTGCCATGAATAATTATTTTCCAAAAGCGTATCAGGTCAGAGATGAAGCAGAGAGTGGGGGAAAGAGTCCATGGTGACCTCAGGCAGATTTTTTTACTAGTAGGAATCAGTCGGCTAGTTATTACCACCTGGCGCTGCTAATGAGTCTAGTTGGGGAAACAAAGCTGCTAAGCGTTCCACAGCAGGCTGTGCTGTGGTCCAGGTCTGGGGAGTCCTTTGGGGTCTGGTGAGCATGTGAAGATACATTTTAAGGTGTTTTGATTATTACAGAAATCGAACTCTTAGTTCTTCAGTTTTAAAAGAAACTTGTTGGGAATTCCCTGGAGGTCTAGTGGTTAGGACTCGGTGCTTTCACTGCAGAGGGCAGGGGTTCTATCCCTGGTTGGGGAACTAAGATCCTACAAGCCGCACAGTGCAACCAAAAAAAAAAAAATGTTGCTGAGAAAACATTATCAGTTATTGATTCATTTATGCTTCTGTAACCTAAGTATTTTACTGTATTCACAATATAATTTAAAAAACTTAAATATATCTGATACATTAAAACCCATTTATTTGTAGTATTCTCAGAGGAAGTATACTAGCTCTTCCAAGAAAGTATTTCCACTACTAATTCAAATTGCCTCTGACAATCTAAATAGACAATATAGTGCAGTTATCCAGAGCAGGAAGGCTATTGTCAGGGAATCCTAGATTCATATCTGACCTCCACCAGTTACCAGCCCTGTGACCTGAAGAACATTATTTTTCTGTGCATAAGATCTTTTCTAAAAATAGGAATAGTGAGAGTTATTTGAAGGCTCAAATGAGATAATGCATATGTGGTACTTAGCCAAATGCCCATCACTGCTGTCATTGTCGTAGGGATTTTGGGGGGAAAAGGGGTTATTATTATCACATACATCTCACGTATTCCAAGGTATCACAGGGTAGAGAATAGCAAATAAAAAAGCCAGGGGAATAGCAAATAATCAAGCATCAATTATGTGACCCAACTGCTGTGCTACATGAGAGGAAAGCATGGCTATCCCATAAGTTGTGAGAATGAGGGGAAAAAAGACTGGAGTGATGGGAAGAGGAAGTAGTAGGAAATATTAAAGTAACTTATTTACCAAAAAGATGCTTTACTAAAACACTTCACATGTTGTTAATTAATGAATTCAATATATATTTGTTGAATGGTAACCATATGCAAAACACTGTGTTTGGTATTGGGGTTACAAAGATTTAGATAAGTTCCCTGCCTTCAGTAATTTCAAAGCCCAGCAGTGTGTTGCCTTTATTATTGTACTGCAGTATGTACCACCTTGCCTTGTAGTCCTTGACTTGTTCGTCAGTGTTGGCCTCTTGATTGCTGTCTCATTCACATTTGTACCTCTGCACTCAGTACCGTGCCTGGCTCATAATGGGTACTCAGTAAGTGTTTGCTGATGTGAATTCCTTAGCGTGAAAAAGGGATTCAATCGCTATTGAATTTCCAGCTGTAATAGATAAGCTCCTTGAAGGCAAAGACCCATGCTTGTAAACGTCTTGATGCAAAGAAACTTCTTGATACTAGGTTAGCAGTTATGCCAAAATTAAAATACCATTATTAAAATGAGTTTGTGTAATATTAAAATGCAGTTACTGCAGTCTCAATTTTCAGCAGGTTCGTTTAGTCACAGGTGCATAAAATATACAATTGCATTGCACTCTTACCTAATTAAGGGCAATAAAACAATGCAAATATGCTCTCTGATAAATAGGTTATACTTGAAGTTTGGAAAAACTTTTATTTTTCAGTGAGATGCTGTAAATAAGCTTTTCGCTGAATCATAAATGCTGGGACTTCATCATTTGTTTTCCCTTCAGATTACTTTGGTCTATTTCCTATTTTTAAAAGTAATAAAATTTAAGTAATAAATATGTTTAAATGAGGAAAAACTGATTACATCATATGTGTGTTTTCCAATTCTCATGTGGATGTTATGTAGTCAATGAGAGCAATTCATAATACTGTTACAGTGTATTTGATAAAATTATGTTTTGAGAGTGCATCCTTTCTGATGTCCTGTGAAGTTGCGCATTGTGATATCATTACTGAACTTTGATAGATTGTGGAAGTTTGTAACTGATGCCTTGATAGGATGAGCAGAGACAGGCTATAGATATTCCTAGTCTATTAAAGCTCATTATAATCAGTAGTCAAATCAAATTGTAATCTACAGCCTAATCCAAGAATGATGACTTTCCATTAATCTGTGATGGATTTTTATTTCTTTATTATGAGCTAAATGTGTAAACACAGAAGAATTAACAAAGCCATCTTGGCACAATCTAATTCTCAGGGCTCCCTCTGCTGGTAGTGAAAGACAACAAATTTACAGAGAGTTTAAGAATAAGGGTATTATCATTATTACAATTTTGCCATTTATATTAAAGCTAAATTTAATGTTGGACCCTTATGCAATGAAACCAAATGTTTTGGTTTACAGCTAGCTAATTTTCCCACTAAAGATTAAGTGATATTTTTGTGGTTGAATTAGTCTTTTCATCATAAAAAATTGAACTATTTTGTATCTAAAATAAATATTCACCAGAGTTATAAAGTATAATTTATAACATAACTTACACAAATGATTACCAGCAACTTACATAAACAGGATCAGAACACTTAACAGAGACATAGTGAAGATTTAGTAGCTACCCAAACTACTTCATCCTCCCCTATATAATTTCTATAAAACGTAAATACATACCCCACGTACCAGCTGATAAAACAGTTACGTTCTGGGCCATAATATCTCAACATAATACATAAAAATACAGTTTAAATGGAAAAATATATTTAACTTGCAATTCTCTGAGACCAAGCAGTTGTATATAGAGTGCCCTTTTTACTTTGAAAAGTACATTCACATTTATCATCACATTTTATCCTAACATCCCTGAGATGGAGCAGTTTCTATCATCCCTATTTAACAAGCATAGTAACCAAGGTCAGAGAGGTTAAACAGTTGGCCCCAAATTACACACTAGTTAGTGGAAAAGAGCCTTGGGCTCTTTCAATAAGGCCTCAAGGCCTCTCTCTCTTGAGGACTACTTAATTAAAAGCACCAAGAAAATTATGTAAATTATCTCATTTTTTATTAACCGTGTTGTCTTGAATTGCCTGCCCGTATTTATGCTTCACAGTATCCTATTCAGACTATCTCTTAATAAACCCATATCTGAGGGCTGTAGACAATTTTCAACTAACCTTCTGGCGGTGAATTAGAAGAGAACTGGCGAGGAGAGATCATTTCAGCGTTATCCACTGTGTTGGTGATGAAGGGTGAGCTGTGTTCTCCTGGCTCTGAGTTCCCAGATTATTTGGGAAGTGGTGAGAGTTCTGCCATTTTATGGGATCATAATCTGGGTTCTAATTGGGTCAACCTCAAGATGAAGCGAATATTCAAGTTCCCAGGAGTCACCCAGGCCTATAAGCAGAGGATCTTTTGAGACCAAATCACGAACTTAGCTTTTTTTCCATGCATAAGTGAACAACGTTTCAGCAAAATTTAATGACAGAGTTGAGACCAAAGATTATGGTCTAACTAACAATCCTCAATGAAATAGGTTTGATGGTTTCAGTTCAGTGCATATCATGAAAGCATTCTGGCACAATTGATAGGATGTTCATGAGGAGGTAATATACAGATCCACAGATTAAATTACTTTTCACCCCAAGAGATGTTTATAGGCGTGATCTATCAAGGTTACAGGGAAGAGCAGTGACATGACAGTAAGAATGCTCAAACTAAGCTTATATGCTGGAACATAAAGACACCTGCAATTGTGTCCTTGTTAACTACTGCAATGTGTCCTTGTAAACTACCACAATTGACAACTTTTCATTAAAAAGTGTTTTGGGGGCTTCCCTGGTGGCGCAGTGGTTGAGAGTCCGCCTGCCGATGCAGGGCACACAGGTTCATGCCCTGGTCCGGGAAGATCCCACATGCCGCAGAGCAGCTAGGCCCGTGAGCCATGGCCACTGAGCCTGTGCGTCCAGAGCCTGTGCTCCGCAACGGGAGAGGCCACAACAGTGAGAGGCCCGCGTACCAAAAAAAAAAAAAAAAGTGTTTTGGTGTAGGAATCAGTTCTAAAGATTTATACTTGTTTTTCAAGTTGAATAAAAATGCAAAAATATATCTATTTTATTATAGAAACTACCTACCACTTAAGATATATGGAATTACTTTTTCTATAGCAAAAAAAGGTCAATTTATTTTATTATAGAACAGATGCTACTTATATCTTAAAATAAGGAGTAAAGACCAGAAATGTAAAATTAATATGTTTTCACAACCATAAGTCCATTCAATTGCAAAACATTATTTTTCTGAATAGAAACTTTAGGAAACATTTTGCCTTCAGAAAGGCAACTGGATTTCAGTGTTAGATGGTACAGATAGATGAAACTGTCATCTTCTACCCCACAAACTTTACTCCAGTAACTCTTATTGTGATGAAATGTGGTCCACCTGACCTTAGAATTCACACACACATTGTATTATTTCCTTGACCTTGTCAACAATTGAGAAAATAAACCTAACTATGCTTTCAAAAGTACAGTAACACTTAAACTATACGTCATGTATCTGATCACTTCATTCTTCAGAATACAACACCCAAGGAACTAGAAGAAAACTGAAAAGACATCTAAGACATAAAAATAAAATCAGGCCAAAGTTCATCCCCTTTCTTCCTGAGAAAATTCCTTGACCCCTCTTTTAGAGTCTATTTACTCTTTTATATATATTCCAATAAGCTTGGTTACCCTGGAAGAAAAGTATTTCTAGAGGTGGGCAAACTGACATTAAGAACAGCATTATGCATATGCACATATATATACCAGATACAAATCAAATTACCACTCAGGTCCGGACAAAGGGAGAATTGTGAAATGCACGCCCACAAATCCATCTCTAGTCTAGTCATAATATCAGAGAACAAGATTGAAATGTATATTTTATAATCTCTAATGAATGATGAGCTGAAGAATCTATATTGCCTGCTAACTCAAATAAGGAGTATAGGCTGTATAGGCTGTCACAAACCCAGAAAGAGACCCCTGAGAAGATTTACACTAGGGAGGGAAGGACAGGCCTCTTCCTCCATGCCTGAGTGGAAGCCCAGACCAGGGCCAGCCAGGGAGGGGAGCAGCCAGAGTTGGCAGCCCATATAATAGGTATTCATGTCTCTAGGTAGGGCCACTTCTACAGGGTCTCCACGGTAGGTTCTTCTGCCCTACTTGTATTTCAGCACAGAAAAGCTGTGTCCCCTGCCGTTCCTGGGCAGCATCTAACAGGGGTGGGAGTGAAGGAAGATTTCTTTCTTCTGGTTTTGAGGTATTCTGACAAGAGCAAGAAACGGAGACTCGGGGTCACATACTTGGTGACCAGTGGTTCTCCCAAAGCGATAAATCATGGTTAAAACAGAAAGTCATGTCAAGTACATTTTGCCAATCAACCTTTCAATACTGAATTGAAGCCCCATTTTTCCCTGCATAAATATAACCTTGATTTGAGGAAGTCATAGGTCCTGTATTTCTTTGGTTCTCTCCCGAATTGTTGAGCCCAACAAAAATCGAGATATTCTACAAAGACTATAAAATTTGTAATTTTGAGTGGATATCTTGAGTCTCTTTAAGTGAACATTTGAAAGTAGTGATTATCTCAAAGCCATCATTTGAAACTCGGTTTTTAACCTTCTTAAGTATGAGAATCCCTTGTTGAAAGTCCTTTAACTTTTAGTATCTGCTGATTAGGAAGCTACATAATGATGACAGGCTACTGCCAGGTTAATGATTAATTTAATTTTAAATTAACTTACATTCACTCAATCACAACATATACATATATTTGGAAAGTAGCAATGCCTATATGTGGGAGACACAAATTCAGAATCCGTTCACACACCTTTTACAGTAACTCCAAGGGCTCCTAGAAACTAAGATCCATAGGCTGGAAACTATTTCTTTAGAAAAACTAAACTTATGAAAATAAGTAACTGAAGGAACATCTGACCATTTTGAATGTGGGCATATTTTAATTTGGCAGGAATCTTAAAACAGATCAAACTGAGCACACTCCCCTTTTTCTAGATCAAGTGCATTTTGAATATGAATAGGATAAACTGAAAAAATGAATATTTGGCACTGAGACAAAAGAGACTTTATATTTTAATACAGGAAGGGATGGCAGTAAAAACCAATCGTTGTGTGAAAAAAGAGTTTAGGGTTTTTGGGGTTTTTTTTTTTTTCCTTTTTCTCTTTTAATCCAGAGGGGGAAGGGAAAAGGCAGAAACATGTAGTGGCCAAGCGCTCATTTTTCAGAGCCAGATAAACCAGAGTGTGAAACCAGGCCTCACCCGTAACCAACTGTGGAATCTTGAGTCTCTTCACACCTATTTTTCATGTGTAAAATGGGAATAGTACCTACATTAGAGAATGTGATAAGAGTTGAATGAAGTAAATGTCAAGTGCTTGGTCCATAGTAAGAGCTCTAACAGTGGTGGCCATTGGTATTACAGTGAATTTTGCATGGAAATGGATGTTCCAGTGAGGTTTAGCTTTAGAAATCTAATATTTTTTAGTACACCCAGAAAGGACAAATTGCAGACAGATCTAAAAGCTAGATCTCCAAAATGCAAAGAGAGGGCGCTCAGGTAGGTATCATCACTCTACTAAGTCAACACTAGGAGATGAGAAAACGAGAGCAGGAATTTTTATCACTGTTTATTCTGTGCTTGGGCTCTTTGCTGAGGCCACAAGTACTAAATGGTCTCTGTACTCTTGGTATTATGGGTACCACTTGCAGAAGAATTAAAACCATTTCCTTGCTAAAAACAAAAAAGCCCTGTAGATTTAACAGAATATCTGAGACAAGGGTGGATTATGACAGAGACATAGCTTTCAGACATTCTTATTGTCTGAGTGAAATTTATAATCGTCACTTGTGAGAGGAAGCCAGGTTTCCATGTTTAGATAGGCATTGTGTATCCCACTGCTAGGTTTAGACATTGCTTATTGTCACAAAGGATCTTAGGTGGGCTCATATGCTGACACTGCATTTTTTCCTTAATAAAACATTAATTCCATGCCACCACCCCTTCAGAAGAACAGGTGTAAAAAACTACAGATCACAAATATGCTGTGGCTTTAAGTTGGAAAACCGAACTTCCACTTCTCGTATGACTCTGAATATTATGCATTTCTTTTACCCTGACAATAAATAAAGATCGATTTCTTTGCATTTGGTGGTAAGGGGGCAAGGACTCTCAACTTAGAATACTCTTTTTTCTTGAAACTTATTAAAGTACTCAGGAGCCAAACATTTAGCTTCAGTTGAAATAAGGATTGTAACACCAAGAAAGTGTCTTTGGCCCTTCAGGGACTTTCTTGAAGTCTGCGAAAACTCATCCTGATAGCACCTGAAGGACGAGGAGGGGATAGTTCAATTACAGCCGGAAAGTGCTGCAAAGAACTGCACATAATTCGCACAGTGCTCATTACCTCTGGCTTTCTGCCTTAGCAACCATCATGTACTACGTCAAGCGTGTAAATGTTCTATGCAGAACTCTTTTTTGTCACAGCCTGTGGGCCCCTGGGGCACAGACGGAGCTAAGAGAAGATTAGCATAAGACATTCAGGACCCAGTTCCCTAAAACTCTTCCAAATATTGAGGTGTTAATCATGAAACCTATGATGAATAAAAATATCTAGATGTACTAAGCAACAATTAGTTGGCTAAATCGTACAACAATTTCGTGAAGGATATAAACACCGTTACCATCTTAATCTGGGTTTCTTTGATGGGTTGCTTTCCCATATAAGGTTTAAGAATTCTTTCAGTATCGCCCATGAAATTAGGCCCACATGTCCTAATCCATGTAATCTGTTCCTGAAGTCATATAAGGTCCGGGCATCAGAATTCTATCACCCAGAATCCTATCAAGTTCTCAGTTTCCTGTTCGGTCCCTATTCATAAACCCATTCATCCATTCCACAAGTATTTCTTTTTATGCTAGGCACTAAGTATACATAGGTTTGTACTCCCTGCCCTTGGGTAGGTTACAGTCCGTGGGAGAGACCAACGATACACAAATAGATACACAGCTACATGCTGTGAAGGAAGCAAGTAGGGAGCGGTGATGGTCAAACAGAGAGGGCCTCTCTGGGATGACACTTAAGCCATAATCTGTAAGAAGTGCCCAGAGCTCTCCAGGGAGGAGGAACAGTGTTCCAGGATTCCTGGGTGTTCCCAGAAACACAGAAGGCCCGTGTGGCTGAGGCAGAGCAACGGAGGGGCAGTGTGGGAGCAATCGCCTTGGAGAGGGGTTGGGGCCAGATCACGTACGGCTTATTAATTTGGGTTTTCTGAAGTGTGATGAGAAGCCTTTGAAAGGTGTTAAGCAAGGGAGTGACGTGTTTAAAAGCCCTTTCTCTAACTGTGTGTGTAAGGAGGCATTTGCAATCCGCCATGCGACTGTGGTGGTTCTCTTCATTTTGACTTCCAGAGAAGGTATAACTGCAGATGGAAGGTAAACTCCAAGGCAAGTCGGCACTGTGCTACTAACCAAACTTTGTATAACACTTATAAGCTATGTCTAATTACTTTATTTCCCTGAGCACTGGTTTTTCTGGAGAAACTTGCCAACCTCGAAGCGTTAGATTGAGGATTCAGAGACATAATTCATGAATGTGAAGTCTCTAATACCATGCCTGGCACAGAGCAGGTACTCAGTAAGTTATATTGTTATTTCCATAAAGTAGTACCTTCTTATGACACATAAAATATCCATTTACTAAAATCATCAATATCTTCATTTCTAAACTTAAGACATAGAAATTACCTCATTTAAATGGTTTTCTATCTTCTTTCTTTTCCTTTTACATCTTGGAGTAGAAGCTGATTTTGAAAATGAATAGTCTACTAAATATATGAACACCCATCAGTTCCTTAAGAATGCAAAGTATGTTCGAAGCCATCCTAGTAGTGACTTTCTTTTAATTTCTGGTTAACATGTAGGACATATTTTATATTCCCATCTCTGTTTATATACAAATGGAGAAAAAGTATTTCAAAGATGAATTCATATCCTATTTAAAATTCTGCTTCCTATTTTAAGCAGTTGTTCACTAAATCTGAATTATATTTTGAGTCAGTATTTGTCATTTAATAACAGTGCATTTGAATTTGATGTCATGGAGTCAAGTTCAATTAATAATTTAACTCACTAATATTTATAATTAAGATATTGGTGTGTCCTTGTCAGCAAACGATTATCCTTTACAATAAAGAAATATAAACAGTATTCTCACATTATCCATATTCTTTCTTAGTGCTTTAATCTGTGTTCAGTTTTTAGCTATATGAACAGAAAGATACTTGGCCTGATTTCAGGAAAAAAAGTAAAATTCTGAATTTGGGAATGTTGGATCAAGAATAGCTTGAGGAGTATCTGGAAAGCACTCCAAGAGGATTTGTGGCCCAGTCATAAGAGAGAGAGTCAGAGAAGCCTGTAGCCACACAGGGCCCTAACCTGACGACATCCAATCTTTGGATTTTCTCTGCATCTTTTCCCCCTCAACTGAGCCACACGCAAAGAGAAAGGCCAGTTTGTGGTTGGGCAGATGTTTGAATCTAGTGCCAATTATAGGGTCTTCTATAAAGGAATATGTTATTAGGTTGATAGAATATAAGTCAGATCAAAAGAGGCTCCCACAAATATCTCCAGAAAAAAATTGGATTAAATTATTGTTGGTGAATAGCAGGTTCTAGTTCTATTCCCCAGCACTATTATCCCTTTCTAATGAAGAGGCTTTTGCTTCTAATGTTGACTCATGAATCAGGTCAATCACAGAATTCCCATTAACATCGAATGCAGGTGAAGTACGGAATCAACAAGCACTGCAGAGAATAACCGCAGCTTGGCTCAATCTTTCTTGGAAAACGACTTCAGAAAATGAAGCGGAGATACTAATGATGCATTTCCTTTGGCTGCAGCCCTGCAAGGGAACAGGGACTTTGTCTTTCCCCTTCTCCCTCCCTGACAGATAGAAGTTGGGTCTTCCAAGCTCCAAAATACAAGCTGTAAGCACCTCCAAGGTGTGAATAGTGAGAGGTGATGGGACTCTGAACCACAAGAAGGAGCTAGAAGCATAAGAAGTAGTGCTTCTTCTTTGTAGGGGAAATGGAGGCAAGAGAGGGGTTTATAAAGAGGGAAATGCGGAGAGGTTCCCACATTAACTCTTTTTTTTTTTTTTTTTTTGGCGGTACGCGGGCCTCTCATTGTTGCGGCCTCTCCCTTTGCGGAGCACAGGCTCCGGACGCGCAGGCTCAGCGGCCATGGCTTATGGGCCCAGCCGCTCCGTGGCATGTGGGATCTTCCCGGACCGGGGCACGAACCCGCATCCCCTGCATCGGCAGGCGGACTCTCAGCCACTGCACCACCAGGGAAGTTCCCTACATTAACTCTTAAAACCTCTTACCCCAACCCCTGGGAAAGCTGGCGAATGATGGCAAGTGACCTAGTTATGTCCCAGGTAGAGGCAAGAGTAAGATGAGGGCAGAAGTAAGCTTGATCACAGAGAGAGGGGAAAGGAAGGGGAAAAGAGTAAATGCTTAAGGCCAACCACCCAGTGAGGTGTGTCCCCAGGTCCACATGACAGTAATTAATGCAACGTAAGCTAAAGTAAGAAAAACTGGTGGCTTATCATGTTTTTTATGTTGGTTTTAGATGAGATGTTAACTGCTCAGTTTCTGTGCTTCTCAGAGGTTGGCAGCAACATGGATTGATTCTCACTGCTAAATGTGATTTTCTAGACTCTGGTACCCTCATGAAGAAAATAAGGAAAAGCTTATGTTTCTACCAGATTTATGTAAATTATCTTTGAGGATTTTTAAGGGATTTTTTTTTTTTTTTTTTTTACAAATTTAAGATGCAAACTATATCTCAGAGTTCCAATAGTGAAGGTTGGGAATTATCCAATGCTCTTTTCCTGTCTTGACCATATGTCTCAGCCCCCGGTACAGATCTGGCATGTGGATAGCTCTCAAAAAATACCTGCTGAGAAGATGATGATAATTCTTGCAATTAGCACCTCTAGACTTCACAAGTATAATAATCTTACTATGACTATAATGGGCACCAACACATTCAGAGAAGAAGAAACTGAAAGATTAGATTGGCCATACCCATGATCACAGGACTACTAATCCAGATCATGAAAGAAAACAGATCACAGAAAATATTTTGTTGAGAGAAAGATGTTTTTTAAGTTTTTAATAAACTTTATTATTTAGAGCAGTTTTATGCTCACAGCAAAATTGAACAGATTCATTGCTAATTCATTACTGGTAGGAATTCAAAATGGTGCAGCCACTTTGGAAGACAGTTTGGCAGATTCATACAAGACTAAACATACTCTTACCATTCAATCCAGCAATTTCACTTCTCAGTGTTTACCCAAATGAACTGAAAACTTATATCCATACAGATACCTACACACAGATGTTTATAGGAGCTTTATTCATAATTGCCCAAACATGGAAGCAACCAACATGTCCTTCTGTAGGTGAATGGATAAACAAACTGTGGTACAGCCAGACAGTGGAATATTATTCAGCAGTAAAAAGAAATGAGCTATCAAGCCATGAAAAGACATGGAGAAAACTTAAAAGTGTATCACTAAGTGAAAGAAGCCAATCTGAAAAGGCTACATTCTGTAGGATTCCAACTGTATGACATTCTGGAAAAGGAAAAACTATGAAGACAGTAGAAAAGATGAGTGGTTGCCACGGTTAGGTGGGGAGGGATGAATAGGCAGAACACAGATTTTCAGGGCAGTGGAACTACTCTGTATGGTACTGTAATGGTGGATACATGTCGTTATATATTTGTCCAAACCCATGGAATGTACAACAGGAAGAGTAAGCCCTAAGGTACTCTATAGTCTTTGAGTCATAGTGATGTGTCAGTGTAGGTTCATCAGTTGTAACAAGTGTCCCTCTGGTGGGGGACGTTTATAATGGGGGAGGCTGTGCAGGGGTTATGTGGGAAATCTGCTAAATTTTGCTGAGGGCTTTTGATAAGTAGCTTGCTCACAGTGTCTTACTATTTGATAATTGCTGACTGCTGAGTTCTTGCTATGTGTCAGGTACAGTTATACACCCGGTCACATTTAATCCTGAACACAACTCTGTAAAGTAGGTACTATTCTTATCATCCCCACTTCATAGAGGAGGAAATGAAGCTTGGAGAGGTTGAGTAACTTGCCAAAGGTCACAGTGTCACAATGGATAGAGCCACACTTGTCATTAGGCCAGGCTTTCTCAGGCCACAGACGCTAACTGAAGTCAGTGCTTTGTCACAGGGACATTGTGACATGAGGCACAACTCATAACTGTGATGGGATAGGAAAGACTGGACCGAAATTTCGCACAAAGCTATTTATAAATAAGTTGTAAAGATCACATAGATTGCCACCATGTGAGTGATCCAGGGAGGATCTTTGCACGATCCACTTAGCATCTGCGGCCTTAGCACCAGGAAACACGCAGATGCATGCGTTTGTGTGTGTGTGTGTGTTGAGGTAAGATTTGCGAAGGTTTGTCTGTCAAAGAAAAGCAAAGCAGTTAAAAGTCTTCTGGTGGCAAAGTTGAAATAGATTCTAATGATTTATGCTCTGACCAAGAAAAAATGTTCTGCTCCTTCATTATGCCTAGAATAAAGTAAAAGATGACTTTCTCACTTTCTAGTGATTTATAGGCCGTACCCCACATTGTGCCCTCACAGGGCATGTACAAAGGGAAGACTGAAATCATTAATAATGTAAAGGACCTCCACATCTGGTTGATCCTCCCAGGTGAGTGAAGCCGAAGCCTGATTTAACAGATGGACATTACACTCTTTCCTGATGGTAAAATCGCCAGATGTTTAGAGATTCTGGAAGTACAAAGGCAGAAGGAAGTGCGCTAATGATGAGGTTTCTAGCATACCTTTGAATTTTCTTACTTTTCACACCACACTTTCTTGCACATCGGGTATATGTGCGTGTCATGCTATTATTCAAATTTTAATTAAAATAGAATTTTACTCCAGAATATTTTATGCTAAAAATAAGGAACAAGGGAAATATTCTTACATACCGCCACTAGACAATACCAAGCATTATTCACAGCTTGGAAAACTCAGTTGTTTTATTTCCCATTGATTTTTTCTTTTTTTTTTTTTGCAGAAGCTCTTGAAGGGGCTTGGGCCCTTGTGACAATGGCTTGTCTGTTCCTCCCTGGCTTTACCTCCCTGGCTATGCAGGGGGACCATAGCAGATTTGCTTAGGTTGTGTCCATTATTTTTAAGCCTCTGATCCCAAAGGGAAGTTGAGCCCACCCTCACTCAAGAAGGGGAAATCATAATCCCCATAATCATAGGGAACTGAGATGAAGACCTTGGTGCCAGTAGCGCTGCAGAGGGAGATTATTCCACTGTGGGGAAGAACATAACAGCAACAGCTGTGCAGAGAGTGAGACCTGAGTTCGAGTCCTGGCACCCACATTTCCCAGTCACATGGCCTTATCCTTGGACCAGTTCTTAACCTCCCTCCGTCTTGGTTCTCAGTTTTCTCCTCTGTACAATGGGGATTATAATGCGTACCTCATAGGATTGTATTGATGATCAAAGAAGATAAGGAATGGAAATGGTCTTTGCACACTACCTGGTATAGAGTCAAGTCCTTAAATAAGAAATCAAAGAGAGAGAGAGAGAGAAGCTGTGCATCATGAATTTCCAGGTACACTGCCTCTGGTAACACATCCTTCCTTCCTTTTGCATCTGAGTATTTCCGAATTGATGCCTAGGATGGACTAGCTTCAGCTTGTTTGTTCCAAACCTGTCTTGATCATTCCAGTAATCAGAATTCTGGGTCCTATGCGTGGTGTAGTTTATATGGATAACAATATTGTATTATAATCATCAAACTTGCTAGGAGACTAGATCTTAATTATTCTTACCCAATTATTCCCACAAAAAAGAAATTATGCCACGGCAGAAGGGACTAACCATCACTACAGTAGCAATCATTATTACAATATATGTATGTATCAAATCAATGTGTTGTACACTTTAAATTGACACAGTGTTATATGTTAAATATATTCCATTAATAAATGAATTAATAAAGAAAAGCTCAGGGCCCTGGACTTTCCGCAGATGGAGCTCCTTATTTCAGAACTGAGAGCAGGCTAAGGGGCCCACCCAGCACTACTCACTGGTCATGGTTCCTCTTTCAGATGCTCAGAAATTTGGCCTTCTGAGTCCATCTGGATACAAACTACAAAAATAGAAAACAAGTAGCTTTCTCTAAGAATCTTTTCTGTGTGTTTTCAACGGGATGAAGCTGCCCTAGGGTTAAGTACTGTGCTATCAACTGACCAAAGACCTGAAAGAGTAAGGCCCAGCTTCCCTTTTTCAAATTCTCTCTCAAACTACCTGCTGGATGATTGTTTCATTAGTGGGCAAACAGCAGTTCCCAAAAATGCTGGGGTCTTTTAGTGTTCACAAGCATATAGTTCCTGATGTTTCTTCCCAGCAGCATATACAATCGTTTCCTACTACGAAATAGTAGACTAATCTGAATATTAACTATCTTCCGATTTCAACACACCTCTCCTATAAACATTCCCTTCCTGGGCAGGGAGGAAGCCCAAATGATGTGGTCCTGTGTAGTTCTTTAACTTTCTTTTTTAAGATTTGTGCAGAACATCTGATTATTTCCAGGTGTTTCAGATTTTCTCGTGGTCTCCTTGTTATTTCTCCCCTCTTTGAGCTCCTCTGGCAATGAACGTGACCATGAGGTCCAAAGCCATAAAGGATGTGTTCACCACTTCCCTCTTATGTCTGTCTCTTTATTTAACCACAAGTTCAGTGTCTTTATCCATGTTAATTCCCCGAGGTATTCACACAGCGTTTGTGTCGACTGCCTTAATTTTGACCTTCTCTAATCATTCCCTGCCAGATGGTAGTTAAAGTTTAATGGCCCCCGTAAAAATAGTTCCCTTTCTTCTTTCATCAGTCATGTGTGTTTACTTAGCTAACTGCTGGATGTTCAGAATGAACGCAAAGTGACCACCAACAAAATGAAATCAGCAAACACATTGGCTTAATACTTTTCATGGTAGCAAAAGATGTTGCCTGCCATTATCCACTCAGCCATTAACCTTACCTTTTGTTGTCTTTCCTTTCCTGTTTTGTTAGTTTTCTTTCCTTCTTACCTCCCTTCTCAGGTTGTTGGATGGAAAGCCAGAAGACCATGGGGCCTGGCAGTCATCTGTCGGCAACAATTAAAGTGTGTGGATAGGTCCGGCTGCAGTAGCGTTAAGTGCTAGAGAGATGGCATTTGGCAGAGCCGGAGAGCTTTCCTTGCCACACCCATGCGAGGTGGGTAAGCACCCTTCCTTGCGTTCAGATAAAGAAGCTGCGGTGACTCTCAGTGGGCCACACAAGAGGCTGGTGTAGAAACTTGGCATTCTTGAGAAGCAAAATAAAGAAGCAGATAGATAGAACAAATTCATCTCGAGATACATGATATGCCCTTTGTATCTTTTGTGCATCCAACTATCATTCCTGAGCCAGCTGGTTCAGAAAAAGCAACTAAATAAGGATGATACAATAAGCCGTGCTACAGATGAGGTAACTGAGCTGAGTCGTATTACACGACTCTTGTCAGGACACTCACATCTCTAGAAGTATCCTGTCACTTAGATTTACATTCAACATATTAAAATATGTAGGAGCTATTTTAAAAATAAATAAAACTAACCAAACTAAAGATTATTAGCATTTTTAGAGCAAGCATTCTGGGTGACTTTATATACACACACCACTTAAAGCCTATAAAATATAGGACTCTAGGGCAGGGGTCTGCAAACTACAGCCTGAAGGCCAAATTCAGCATACTGCCTGGTTCTGTAAATAATGTTTTATTGGAACATAGTCCCACTCATTCCTTTGCATATTGTTTATGACTGCTTTCACACTGCAATGGCATTGTTGAGTAGTTTTAACGGAGACTATAGACCTGCAAAGCCTAAAATATTTACTATCTGGCCTTTTACAGAAAATGTTTGCCAAGCCCTGCTCTAGACCTTTGCATTATGGCATTGCATGTTATTTCTACTTAAATAATTTATTTCTTTTTATGAGTTAGGAATGCTATTTGGTATTGTTGCTGAACATGGCTTAAAATGACGTGGCTTTTAAATAACATTTCAAATGCAGAAGGATTCTAAAATCATCTACCAAAATGTCTATCTCAATCGTACTAACCACCTTGAAGAGCTAGGAAACTATAAGTGTTCCACAACTTCTTGGTAATTTGGGAAGCATCCGATGACCACTGTGCATTCTATAGCTGGTAGTATTTTAGAATGTGGGCAAAAGATATCCCAACTAACTATTAATCAAGGAAAAAGTCAATGTTAATATTTGGCCAGCTTTGTAATTTGCGGCAAGAACCATAATCTCTCTGGACTTCTGCTGTTTTATCTGTGAATTGATGCTGTGTGTTAAATCATCTCTAGCATCCCTTTAACACTTCTGTTCTATTGTTCATATTCTCCCCAAAGTGTAAGTGACCTCCTCCTCCCCCAGCCCCCTCCAAAACTAAGCTTCTAGGCTCTCATGGGAATCTAGTTAGTCCCAGTTTTTAAACATCCCCTGCAGGAAGATTTTAATTCTAAGCAACTTTAACCTGAATCTCAGGGGAGTGAAGGAGAAGTGATGCTCTGAAATGAAGAGCATTAAGTTACTCTCATGCCAAATATCTTAACTATGAGTATAAAAATGGGAAACTTGGGGACTTCCCTAGTGATCCAGTGGTTAAGACTCTGTGCTTCCACTGCAGGGAGCACGGGTTCGATCCCTGGTAGGGGAACTAAGATCCCACACAGCGTGCAGCCAAAAAAAAAAAAAAGGGAAACTTGTACCCTTGTGGACCTGAGGAAGTGTATCCAGACACAGGCCAAATAAGGCATCAACTTTCCACAAAGATTTTGAATGGAGACTTAAGAAATTTAACTGATGACTTAAAAGATTCTTTTTATGTTAAAAGAAGTAAAGCCATGTTGTAGGGTAGCATGCAAAAATCAGCAAGAATTTTCAAAGTAAAATACAACCGTTCAAAGATATTTTGCTCATGAGGCAGGAGCTTTAGATTTTACACCCAGAACCCTTCTCTCACCTTGTCCCCTCACACAGAGAGCTTGGTCCCTGGGGAACTGCAAAGGAGAAGTTGGAGAGGCATTGTCTTATGGAAAGTAAATGCTCATCTTCCAGGGTGAAGAAGAGCACTCATGCCTTTGAGTCACTGTACCAGAATTTATAATCAGACTTATTACTGTGTCTCGAAACTTCTAACTAGCTCCGAGAAGTTTATTCCAACAATAATGTGCGTAAGTGAACATTCAGAGTGGCCCATAGTTATAAATTCCCAGGAGCGTGTGTATCTTTTCCTGATGTTTCAATAAATTACTGTGGGCAGAATTGAAGCATCATACATCAACCAAATTATCTCTAAGCTCCCTTCCAAGCAAGGGAGGCAGTGGTAGGAGGTGAGGAATGAAGTAGGAATGAACCAGGAGGCTCTGCCACTAATTCACAGTGTAAACTTAGCCAAGTACAATAACTTTGGACTGTGGTTTCTTTCTCTTTTTTTAATTGAAGTATAGTTGATTTGCAATGTTGTGTTAGTTTCTGGTGTACAACAAAGTGATTCAAATATACTATATATATATTTTTTCATTTGCAAATTCTCCTCCATTATAGGTTATTACAAGGTACTGAACAAGATCTTATTACAAGATACTGTTCCCTGTGCTATACAGTAAGTCCTTGTTGTTTATCTACTTTATATGTAGTAGTGTGTATCTGTTAAGGCCAAACTCCTAATTTATCCCTGCCCCTCCTTTCCCCTTTGGTAACCATAAGTTTGTTTTCTATGTCTGTAAGTCTGTTTCTGTTTTATAAATAAATTCATTTGTATCATCTTTAGATTCCACATAAAACTGATACCATGATATTTATCTTTCTCTGTCTGACTTACTTTGTTTAGTATGATAATCTCTAGGTCCATCCATGTTGCTGCAAATGGCATTATTTCATTCCTTTTTATGTGGGCCGTGGTTTCTTAATCTGGGAATGAGAGGTTGGAACTAGAGGCAGGCCCACATGGGCCAGATATGAAATTCTTAGTAAATTATAACTGCTGTGAAAATGTTGTTTGTATAATCTTCAATTCACTATCCTCTATCTGGCAGTTACAAAAACTTACAGTATTTTCTTTATTTCCTAAATACGAGTGAAAATTACTATTATTTTATACTTACTCCTAATCCCTTAATTAATAAATATAGTAATAAACACCATGAACAATGCAGGTACTAGAAAAATTTGGAACGTAAGAAGTGAAAAAAAAAGATGATTACAGATCTAAAGGAGCTGCCATAATGAAACTCAATAACAAAAAGGCTTAAGAAATAAGGAAGTTGATTTCTCTCTCAGGTAACAGTCACAGGTGGGTGCACGGCTCTGTTTGGAGACTGTGGCTGATGACAGCTCTCCCTCTGCCACATGTGGCTGCCAAGGCCATATTGGTTGTTGCCATTCCAGCCACCGGGAAGTCCAGAGCCAGGAATCTGTGAGAGGCAAGTTGCTCACCTCACTTCTGCCCACCTTCCATTGGCAAGAGTTTAGTCCCACACCCAGTGGCTGCAAGGGGGACTGGGAAATGGGAAGTCTCACCCTCGCCACAGCTCCATTATTATGGAAGAAGAGGAGGACAGAGAATCCCTTAGGATCATTGGAATGAAAGGAGGCTGAAGAGGCAGGCTAGCCAGTTACTCAATGTATAAAAGGTATATATTTATAGAATTTTTAAATATTTTAATATTTCATATTTGATATATGAAATACCTAGACATGGATAAAAATTCTAACAATAAAACAAATTAGTGATACTTACCCAAGCTTTAACAGCTCTTAGAATGTGTATCATGGAAGACCTCCAAGTCTCTCTCCTCTCTTACCAGGGGGAACACACACCTGAATTTAGCGTGAAGTCTTCCCTTCTGTGTTTTTTTAAATTTTGCTACATTTTTAAATCAGTAAAGAATATTTCTGTGTTCCTTTAACTTTACATAGAGTGGTGTCACACTGTATCTAAGATGATACAGCTTGCCTTTTCCCTCCAAATTGTGTTCTTTAGATTTATCCGTGTTGATAGTATAAACTCAATTCCTTCATTCTGACTGCTTTACGGTATTGTTTGCGTGACTACAACTTGTTTCTGAATTTCTATTAATGCAAATACTGCTGTAATGTGTATCTTTGTGCACAAAGGCAAGCATTATGCTAGAGTTTTGCTGTTCAATAAAGAGCCACTAGCCACTGTGTAGTCATATGGATACTTAAATTTAAATTAATTAAATTAATTAGAATTAATCACATACAATTTAATTTTAATTCCACAGTCACACTAGCCACATTTCAAGTGCTGAGTAGCCACACATGGCTAGTGGCTAGCATATTGGAGGGCACAGTCATCATCGTAGAAATTTCTACTGGACAATGTTGCTCTAAAGTATATATGCAGCAGTGGAGTTGCTGAGTTGTAGGGTATATACATAGCCTCAGTTTTAATAGACATTGCCAAATTGCTTTCCACATCAGTCAAGAGTCTTAGTTATAAGCAACGGAAAGCCATTATGGGTCATTTAAACAAGAAAAATAATTTTTAAAAGAATGTCAGGTAGCTTACAGAATCTCAGGAAGGGCTTGAGAACCAACCTGAAGATAAACTACCTAACATCACACCATGGAATTGATCTAATAAGGACAATGCTGCTGTGCTTAAAGGCACAGGTACTGCCCCTTTTATTTCCAAATGACACCTGCTCGATGCTTGTGCTATTTCTAGGACTGTACTCATTGCCGACTCCAGAAATTGTACAGAGGTGCTGTCTCTGCTGCCACCTTCACGACAGGGGTTCCGCTTGGAACCCCTGTTTTTTGATAAAAAAAAAGCTTTTTTGATAAAAAAGCTTTATTGAAATATAATTCACATACTATATAATTCACCCTTTTTTTTTTTTTTCTTGTGGTACACGGGCCTCTCACTGTTGTGGCCTCTTCCGTTGCGGAACACAGGCTCTGGACGCACAGGCTCAGCAGCCATGGCTTATGGGCCTAGCCGCTCCGCGGCATGTGGGATCTTCCCGGACCAGGGCACGAACCCGTGTCCCCTGCATCGGCAGGCGGACACTCAACCACTGCGGCACCAGGGAAGCCCACACCCATTTTTTTTTTTAACATCCTTATTGGAGTATAATTGCTTTACAATGGTGTGTTAGTTTCTGCTTTATAACAAAGTGAATCAGTTATTCATACACATATATCCCCATATCTCTTCCCTCTTGCGTCTCCCTCCCTCCCACCCTCCCTATCCCACCCCTCTAGGTGGTCACAAAGCACCAAGCTGATCTCCCTGTGCTATGCGGCTGCTTCCCACTAGCTATCTATTTTACATTTGATAGTGTATATATGTCCATGCCACTCTCTTACTTTGTCACAGCTTACCCTTCCCCCTCCCCATATCCTCAAGTCCATTCTCTAGTAGGTCTGTGTCTTTATTCCCGTCTTGCCCGTAGGTTCTTCATGACCATTTTTTTTTTGGTTTTTAGATTCCATATATATGTGTTAGCATACGGTATTTGTTTTTCTCTTTCTGACTTACTTCACTCTGTATGACAGACTCTAGGTCCATCCACCTCCCTACAAGTAACTCAATTTCGTTTCTTTTTATGGCTGAGTAATATTCCATTGTATATATGTGCCACATCTTCTTTATCCATTCATCTGTTGATGGACACTTAGGTTGCTTCCATGTCCTGGCTATTGTAAATAGAGCTGCAATGAACATTGTGGTACATGACTCTTTTTTTTTTTTTTTAAAGAAGATGTTGGGGGTAGGAGTTGATTAATTAATTAATTTATTTTTGCTGTGATGGGTCTTCGTTTCTGTGCGAGGGCTTTCTCTAGTTGTGGCAAGCGGGGGCCACTCTTCATCGCGGTGCGCGGGCCTCTCACTATTGCAGCCTCTCTTGTTGCGGAGCACAGGCTCCAGACGCGCAGGCTCAGTAGTTGTGGCTCACGGGCCTAGTTGCTCTGTGGCATGTGGGATCCTCCCAGAACAGGGCTCGAACCCGTGTCCCCTGCATTAGCAGGCAGATTCTCAACCACTGTGCCACCAGGGAAGCCCACATGACTCTTTGAATAATGGTTTTCTCAGGGTATATGCCCAGTAGTCGGATTGCTGGGTCATATGGTAGTTCTGTTTGTAGTTTTTTAAGGAACCTCCATACTGTTCTCCATAGTGGCTGTATCAATTTACATTCCCACCAACAGTACAAGAGGGTTCCCTTTCCTCCACACCCTCTCCAGCATTTATTGTTTGTAGATTTTTTGATGATGGCCATTCTCTTGGTCCCTACTTTTTAACGTCATTTTCAGATTCAAAGTTTGGAGCTGATGTATCTGTTTGGCAGACTGGGTCAGACACTTGCATCCCATCTTTACCGAAGGTGAAGAAGGCAAGTGTCTTGTAATTTTTCATTTCTGGGAGATGTGCAGATTTTCAGACTTACTGTTACCTAGTTGGTCTCCAAAGTGGATATAAAAATTTTAATTCCTACGAAGGCAAGGGACAGTTCCCATTTCTCCACAAAGTTTCCGGCATGTGGTATCATCTAGCATTTTAATGTTTGCCAAACTAATAGTTGTGCAAAGATATCTCAATGTGATTTTAATTTTCATTCTTTTGATTAGTGGTAAAGCTGAGCATCTCTTAATGTGTTTCAGAATCATTAGAGTTTGTTCTGTAAACTGCCTATTCATATCCTTTGCCCAATTTTTAAGTTGGAATTTTGGCCTTTTTCTTATTGATATTAATAACTTCTTTTTATATATTTGTTTTTTTTAAGTTCTAGGCATTAAATATCTCTTCCCAGGTGGTAGATTGTCTTTTCAGTTAAAAACAAAGTCTTATTATGGAAATCTTCAAGCAGATACAAAGTAGAATGATATAAGGAATCCCAGTGTACCCATCACTGAGCTCATCAGTTTTGTTTCAGCTACATCACCACCCTGCACTCCCCACAGGTTATTTAGAGGAAAATTCTCAGATATCATATTACTTCCTGCGTAGAATCTCCGAAGGAAAGAACTCTTTGTAAAACCAGATCCATAATGCCCTCATCAACCTAATAATATGTAGAAAATATTGTCCTAGTATCAAAATTCTCCAGTGAGTGTTCACATTTCCCCAATTGCTTTATAAATGTTTCCAGTTTGTTTGGGTCAATTTCCAAATAACCAATTACAATCAATATCCAATAGTCAATATTCAATAAGTGTTAAAATTGGTTGATATGCCTCAAGTACATTTTAATCTGTAGTTTACTCCTCCTTTCCATACTTCTCTCTTTCTCTCTCTCCCTCTCTCTTTCTCTTTCTCTTTCTCATTCTCTCTCTCTCTCTCTTTCCCCCTCTCTCCCTCTTTCTTCTCACCCCCACCTTTTGGAAATGTTTTTGTTGTTGTTGAAGAAGTCAGGTTTTGGTCATATAGGCTTCCTAAGGTTGGATTTTTGCTGTTTGAATGTCTGTGGTACAGTGTAACATATTCCTCTGTCCCTTATATTTTCTATAAATTGGTAGTGATAGTGAGACACTTGAATGGACTCAACTGTTTTGTGGCAAGATTACTTCACTGTTGGTGTAGTCTAATTCCATCAAGAAGTACATAACATCTAGCTGTCTCTCTTTTTGAGATGCTAACAACCATTGGTGATCATTGCTCAGGTCCATTAATTCAAAACGGAATGGAAAATAGTGATATTCTAATGATACCAGTCCATCTTCTTTTGTTAGTTGAAATACTTCTATTGAAAAACAAAACACAGAACAGAAAAACTTCCCCTTATGAACTGTTGATATCTTGAGGTACAGTTCAAATGGAAAAGGCAATATAAATGCTATTTTCCCTGTAACAGTTTTCAATATAAGTTAGTTCCCTAGAATCTTACAAAGGGGAAGAGGTTGTGGACTCCAAATATTGTTTTCCACTGAACAGACCAAAGATCCTTGGGGAAATAGCTGTCTCCTGATTGGAACAGGAAATGTACAGGATGAGTCTACATATCACAACTGAAAGTGAGGAAGCTATAGAGTTAGAGTTGCATCAACAGTTCTCAGGAGCCAACCTGAAAGGTTTCCACTGACCAAAGACAGGGTAATATGAGCATTCAGAAGAATAATCATTAAATGTTTAAAACACAACTTATATGTAAAAATTCACATCACAATGACACCAGACAAAACACTCTTTTTATATTTCTAATGGCATTCTTTTTTGACCAGATTTTTTTTTAACCTGAATCTAGTCAGAATCATTTGCATTTTTCTAATTATAACTTCCAGACTCCTGCCTGTTTAACTCCACCACTAGAGATGAATGAGACTTCTCTTTCTAGATCCTATTTGAAATATCCCAGCCAAAGGCTCTGATTAGCCATGCTGAAGTATTATTCCCACTCTTCAAGCCAATCACAGTAGCCAAAGAGATGAAGAAATTATGATTGGTCAAGTTTTGGCAGGTGGAGTAAGGTAGGGGAAAGGCTGTTACCATAAGGGAAAGTAGAGAACAAAAAATAATAACAAAGAGGAAGAGGCGGAGGAGAAGAAGAGGAGGTCTGTTCTGAACGCACAGTTTACCTATAGCCCCATCCTTTAAATAATGTGTTTAACTCACAGCCAAGAATCTTATTCAAACGTTCCTAACCAAAAACACTTGACCCTGAGTGATGATAGACTAGGCTCTGGTTCACAAGTCAACATACAGGTGCCCATCTTTAAATGAGTCTGGCCAGCTATCTCTTAACACAAACCTATTATAAGTCTTGTGTTCCAGTGGGGACTATTCCTGTTGGGTGGTACAAGATACAAAAAGGTTACACAATTGCATGATTTTGTCTGACTTGATCGTGACGTTTATGTGATTGCTTCTTGACAATGACCAGGGCCAGAGTCCCTCCAATAAATTAATTTCCCTTTATACCATCCTTAATCATTCTCTTCAGAGGCTCATGTACTTCAGAATTTACTTGTATTAATTCACCTCCATAAATTTTTTTTTCTTTAGCTTCACATTCATTGTGCTTCTTAAAGTCAATTTTCTCATCAGAACTTCTGCAGTTGCCAAAGTACAGAGATGAATGTCAGGATGTCAAGGGTTTTTTAATGAATTCTGACAAGACAGAAAAGGTCAAAGCAGATTTCTTCAACATGTTTTTATAAACATGTTGATTATAAAGGTTTTTATGAGTATTTCGGCTATTCCTTAAAATGACTGCAGTGTTCTGCTATACTTGATGGGTTAAATTTTGCCTGGAACGGTCTTCTGTCTGTGGCCCCCACCTTCTGCCCTGATCACCTCCCCATCCTTCCACTGTTGGATGAGATATTCTCTTGCAAGAAGTCTTTCCAGGACCCCCAAGATATAGCCAATTGCCACTTCTAATACCTTCTTCATGCTCAGAGTTTACCTCTATTATAGCACTGTAGTGTAATTACACTAGATTGTAATTACCTGTTAATTTGTACATCTCTGCGCCTCTTCACTGTAAGACCAGCTTCCTGGGGGCAAAGACTGAACCTAGACTCAGGCACCCCAGAGACTAGCACAGCTCCTACAAAAAGTATCTGCTGTGCATTTGTAAGATGAAGGGACATTCTTCAAAACAATTGCCCTGTACTCTGTAAAAGTGTCAAGGTCATTGAAAGACTGAGAAACTGTCCCAGATTGGAAGAGATTGAAAAGGCATGACTCTGATCGTGTATTGGATCCTGGACCAGAAAAGGAACATTAATGGGACAATTGGCAAAATTTGAATAAGGCCGGTAGGTTAGTGAATAGTTCTTGATAAATATTGATTTCCTGGTTTTGATCACTGTACTGTGGTTTTGTAAGATAACATTTGAGAAGCTGCATGAAGGGCATATGAAAGTTCTTTGACGTGTGCAGTCTTTTTTGTAAGCCTGAAATTATTTCAAAATGGAGAGTTTTTAAAATTTTTAATAGGAAAAAACAAGCATATGTTGACTCAGGGATAAAATGGAAGGCAGGAAGGGAGGGAGGGAGGGAAGGAAAGAGAGTAGGAGAAAAGAAAGAATGAAAGCTTAAAAGCTAGCTGGCTTTTGGAAGTATAGCTAGGATGATAAAAGGATACATTTGAGAGCTTTTATAACCATAGGCACCTCAAACACCAAATTATTACCAAATTCTTAGCAGTTTAATTAGGAAATGCTGTTCACGACCACAACCTTATGTAATCCTTTCTTTGCTGTTTACTCTTGAGCTTGGTTCCATCTGCTTTCAGATTATTCAGTTAGATTTAGCAAGCACTCCCTGAGTGCCTGCTATGTGCCAGGCACAGTGACGAGCACTGAGGGTAGATGCCAACGTGGTAAGATATGTTCCTCGTCTTCTCGATCCACAGGCGAAACCAAAGCAAAAGGCAGACGAAGAATGGCGATACAGGGAGAAACGTGCAACTGTTCCCCAAATACCAAATTGAGGCAAGACTTTGAGGGCGTCATGCTAAGTAAAATAAGTCAGATAAATACAGTATGAGCTCACTTATATGTGGAATTTTTTAAAAAAAACTTATAGATACTACAGAGAATAGATTGGTGGTTGCCAGAGTGCCAGAGGCAGGGGTGGGGGGTGGCGAAATCAGTGAATGGGGTCAAAAGGTACAAACTTCCAGTTATAAGATCAGTAAGTCCTGGGGATGCAATGTACAGCGTGGTAACTATAGCTAATAATACTGTACTGTTTATTTGAAAGTTACTAAGAAAGTAGATCTAAAAAGTTCTCATTTTCTCATCAATGTGTGGTGACAGATGTAACTAGACGTATTGTGAGCACTTCACAACATATACAAATAACAAAACATTATGTTATACACCTGAAACTAATATATTATATGTCAATTATATCTCAGTTAAAAAAAAGAGGCAGCCCGGAAAAGTGCTTACTTTCCTGGGAGGACTGAGGCTTCCCAGAAGAGGGGATGTGCAAACTGGGTTTTGGGAATAAATCAGGATTTACCGGTGGCAAAACTGGGGAGAACATTCCAGGCACACTATGTATAAGATCTCAGAGGTGGGAAACAGCAAAGGGAGTTCAGCACAGCTAAAATAAAAAGCATTCACAGAAGAATGGATTCCTTTTTCGCAGCTTTATTGGGATATAATTCACATCTCATAAAATTCACCCATTTAAAGGGTACACTTCAGTGGTTTTTAGTATAGTCACAAAGTTGTACAACCATCATCACTGTCTAATTTTAGGATATTTCATCAGCCCCCAAATGAAATACCATGTCCATTAGCAGTCACTCCCCATACCCCACCCCCAGCCCTAAGCAACCACTAATCTATTTTCTGCCTCCACAGATTTGCCTATTCTGGACATTTCACATTAAGGAATCCTACAGTATACGGTCTTTTGTGATTCTTTCATTTAGCATAATGTGTTCAAGGTTCATCCATTTTGTAGCATGGGTCAGTACTTTATTCCTTTTCATTGCCAAATAATATTCCAGTGTGTGGATACGTCTCATTTTGTTTATGGACATCTGGGTTGTTCCCACTTTTTGGCGTTATTAAGAATGCCTCTATAAGCACTAGTATTTTTATCTGGGCATAAGTTCTCATTTCTCTTGGATATATATTTAGAAGTTGAATTGCTGGGTTTCATGGTAACTCTGTTTACCTTTTGAGGAATTGTCCAACTGTCTTCCAAAGTGGCTGCACCATTTTACATTCCCACCAACAATGTATGAGGGTTCCAATTTCTCCACAATTCCACACTTCTTACTGTCTGTCTTTTTTATCATAACCATCCTAGTGGGAGTGAAGTGGTGTATTAGCTTATCAGGGCTGCTATAACAAATTAGCACAAACTGGGTGCAGTAAGTCTCCTATGTATGGACGAGTTCCGTTCCGAGAGCACATTCGTTAGTCCATTATTCGTTAAGTCCAACAAAGTTAGCTTAGGTGCCCAACAAACACAGTTGGCTGTAATAGGTTTATAATACTTTTCATACAAATAATACATAAAAAACAAACACAAAAAATAAAACATTTTTAATCTTACAGTACAGTACCTTGAAAAGTGCAGTAGTACAGTACAATAGCTGGCATACAGGGGCTGGCATCGAGTGAACAGGCAAGAAGACCTACTGACTGGAGGAGGGAGAGGAGGTGGGAGATGGTAGAGCTGAAGGATCGTCAACAATAGGAGATGGCGGGCAAGCTGCAATTTCACTCATGCTTGACATTCATGACACAGGTTCTGATTCCTTGCTGGAACCAGATGCACGTTCGCATCTTTGAAAGTTCCCAATGTGAAGGTTCATATGTAGGTCACTTACTATAATTTAAAACAGGAGAAATTTATTCTGAGGTTGTGATAAGGAAAAGAATGAACAAACCAAGATTGTATTCAGGAAGGAGTATCACTAAAGATGAGAATAATTAGCTAGAAGGAGGAAGTCTAAAGTGACTCTTGGGATTCTTAGGGCAGTGAAACTGCTCTGTATGATACTGTAATGGTGGATACATACCATTATACATTTGTCCAAACCCATGGAATGTACACCACCAAGAATGAGCCCTGATATAAACTATGGACTTTAGATGATAGTGCAATGTAGTGTCAATGTAACAAATTTCTACTTTGGTACAGGGTACTGATAGTGAAGGAGGCTATGAGTGTGGAGCAGGGGAGAAGGGGAATGGGTAATATTGGAACTCATAATTTTGCTATGAACACAAAACTGCTCCAAAAAATAAAGTTTATTTAAAATGAAAAAACTGTTTAAATAATAATAATAAAATGATTCGTATTTGAGACTGGAGTGACTAGATACATGCTGTGACCCAATTTGGGCCAATCAGGGTCTTGCCTCCTGGAATTTGAACCTAGATAAAGCAGTGAGCAAAGCAGTGAGGGCTGACCTACACTTCCGCCATGCCTCAAAGAAACTGGCCTCCTACTTAGAACCCAGAGCTGCCCCAGTTTTTCATCCAGACAGAGCCTGGGCCAGGATTAGGGTGAGGGGGTGAAGTAAGTGAGGCACTGACCTGGAGCACAAAATTTAAGAGGTGCTCCAAAAAAACTCAGTAGTCAATATAAATAATAATTTAATGCAATATTTTTAAAAATCAAAATTCATGCAAATTTCCATGATGAACAAAATACCAAAATCTTAAAGACAGGATCAGTGTTACTGATTTTTTCTTTTGCCTCAGGCTTCAATATGGCTTGAAATGGCACTACAGGGTCCTGGTGGTTCACATTTTCCTTTTTTTCCATAAGCCAATCCCTATCTCTCCAGTAATTCCTCCTTTCTGTAAGTTAACCAGAAAATGTCTCCTTTACTCACAACCCAAAACCCAACTGAGATGGACTCTGACATTATAAGTAAATGTGACTGCCTGCTAATTCCTTGGCTACACGGATTCCAATTGATTGGCCTTCTATTGGACAGAGCCTATGGCATCCTAATGCAAAGCTAAATCTCACTTGACCTAAAGACTATTTGAAATCAGGGATAAAAAGCCACCAACTGAGAAAGACTCTCAATAATTATGCTGAGTGAAAGAATTCAGACAAAAATGAGTACACACTGTTTGGTTCCATTTATATAAAACTCCAGAAAATACAAACTAATCAGTAGTGACAGAAAGGCAGATCAGTGGTTGCTTGAGGGGAGGGGGTGAGGGTGGGCAGGGAGGGATTACAAAGGACATCAAGGGAACTTTGGAGCATGATGGATGTGTTCACTGTCTTGAAGGTGGTGTTGCATTCAGGTGTATACATATGTCAAAACCTACCAGAGTATACACTTTAAATATCTGCAGTTTATTGTACGTCAATTATACCTCAGTAAAGATGTTTTCAAAAAGCCACCAATTGGCCTTTAGACTTTGCAACTTTATTATAAAATAATTTTTACCTTTTGAAATTTTAAAAGTTTTGCTTGAATACTACATAAAATGTTTTAAATTGATGTTTCAGATGTTTGATATATTTGGCTTTTTCCATTTCTTCCTTTCTCTATACAGAAGTGGATTTATTCAGATAATTAGAAATTGTTCCAAGAGAATGTTTCCCTAAGGTTGCAATGGAATAGTAATTTAGTCTCTGAAGTGCATAACATCCCAACTGAGAGTGTGTGAAAAGTATACCGAATGTGCTGACTTCCTATTGAAAACCTCCTGTGTGCAGATGATTCTCAACTTTTGAACAGATTGTCTGCCCAAGATTTTTGCTCATTTCTAAGCTGTGTACTTCTCTCTTGGATCATACTTTCTCAGAGGAAAGATGTTGTACAAGCTAGATGCATCATCCGTAGGCACATTCCCCAAATCCTATTTGAGTTTAGCCACAAATCCAATCTTGAAAGTACAAAGGAATAAAAAATTTTTCTTGAAAAATAATTACTAGTGAAGAAGATAATATTTAATTATAATAAGGCTTTTTTCCCTTAATTTAACTTCAAAACTTGCCCTTGAAAGGAAGTACTTGTATACAGAAGTTGGAGGGATGGTCAATGGAGACTTCAGTGGAAATTCTGAAGGAAACGTCTAGACCCTTCCAAGGGCTTTAGAGACTAATAGGGGCCTATCATTTCTAAATCCAATTTCCTCATTAAATTAGGTAGGAACAGTTGATAAAAATGATTTTCCATAGTCACAATTCATTATTCTGCCTTGCTTTAGGTCTCATGGCCAGAGGTTCCTTCCCCTGGAATTTGGGGTACATAATGCTTCAGATCCTGACTGCTCTTTCTAGCCCACTTAATCAAATATAACATCCAAACCATAGGGCTTCCCTGGTGCCGCAGTGGTTGAGAGTCCGCCTGCCGATGCATGGGACATGGGTTCGTGCCCTGGTCTGGGATACCACATGCCGCGGAGCGGCTAGGCCCGTGAGCCATGGCCGCTGAGCCTGCACATCCGGAACCTGTGCTCCGCAACGGGAGAGGCCACAACAGTGAGAGGCCCGCGTACCGCAAAAAAAAAAAAAAAAAAATCCAAACCATGGTAAAGAAAGAGGGCTGTCTCTTCTCATTTTTCCTTGCCCCTTCATTCTCCCAGCCCTAGTTTCCCTTGTATAATCCCAGCATAATCTGTATGATTTCTTAAAAGATTTTGCAGAAATCAGTGGGTTTCTTTCTTATAAATCAATGAATTTCTTTTTTCATTGTTTTACTTTGTATTTATTTTAAAGTGGTCAAGGGATTCTTAATCTGAAAACTAATGTTTTAATCTAAAAATGTTCAAAGATCTCTTCAAAGCCCAGGTTTGATCGTGGGACAAATGAAATAATAAATACACTTTGATTTATAATCCATGTAATCGATTTATAATGTAATTGGAATTCTGCAGCAGAAACTCCCCCACTCCCGGTTTAACTTTTTAATAAGACACTTCCATACTTTAAAAGTCAAATCAGAGACTTAAGAAAACTGGTGATAAAAGGGAAAAAAGCCTAGCTCAGAAACAGAGTGAACACCTTTATTTAAAAACAAAGAAAAAAGATAAAGAGAAATAAATTTTAAAATTAAGATAAAGAAAATTTTAAATAAAGCAAAAAAAAACCAATGATGACATTTACAAACAAATACATGCAGTTCATCCAAATCTTGCTGTTTTCAAGCATTACATATGTAAAGTACTTAGGAATGGCTTCCAGCTCACCGAAGGGAGAGTGCTTCTCTACATGCCAAATTACAATACTAAGGCAGATTGAGGGAGAAATATAATCAACCATTTGTTGATTATTTTTTTAATCATGTCCTCAAGCACCTACAGATGTAAGGAAGCATGAGGCCCCAGGCTGGAGCTGTTTGCAAACAGCAGGATTGCCTGGCCCAAGAAACGGCGCTCGCTGTGTGCTGAAAACCATCCCTACACAACCGTGTTTGGTTAGCACCTATGCCCTGCTGAAATTGGCATAGCACATTCTCTGTGGGCATGCTGCCAGCCTAACAGATGGGCATGAATGTAGCCCTGCCAAAGAACCAGTGTGTGCAGTGAGCTCACAACTGTGGTTAGATTCCTTTCCAAGGATGTTGCATCTACTTAAGCTGCCCAGCAAAAAAATTTATGACTTACATGTCTTCAGATGGCATTAATGAATATGTAAATAATTCTCCAAATCAGTGGTTCTCAAAGTGTGGTTCCCTGGACCAGCAGCATTGGCACCATTTGGAAGATGGCTAGATCTACTAATTCTCAGGCCCCACCCCAGACCTACTGAATCAGATACTCTGGGGGTGAGAACCAGCGAGCTATGGTTTAACAAGCTCTCTAGGTGATCCCTAGTGCAGCTCAAGTTTGAAAACCACTGCTCTGAACAATGTTCTCAAATGTTCAGATGACTTGAGAAATTTTTTAAAAGACTGATGCCTATGTCTCAGGCCCAGAGATTCTGATTTAATTGGTATAGGGTACAGCCTGTGCCGCAAGAGTTTTAAAAATCTCCTCACTTGATTCTAAGGGACAGCAAGTTTGAGAAGCCCTGTTCTAACTACCTGGGATATGTGGAGCGGGCTTTGAGGAGAAATACTTCAGACCTTCTCAAATGCAGATAAGTCTTTATTGGAAGAACATTTGTATAGATCTTTGCATAAATAATTCTTTGGTTGATTGCTTTCAGTTCTTGGCTAAGATAGAGTTTATGTAATCTGGATTTTTGCAAATTCCTGTGTGCTCTGTGAGGCACTTACCTTCAAGATCACCCTCTCGTGCAGCACCGTATTGAAGTTTACTTCCAGTTTCAATGTGCTTTTTTTTTAACATTTTAACCATTTTTTAAAATTGAAGTATAGTTAAATTACAATGTTGTGTTAGTTTCAGGTGTACAGCAAAGGGATTCAGTTATACATATATTCAGTTATATATATTTTCAGATTCTTTTCCACTATAGGTTATTACAAGATGTTGAATATGGTTCTCTGTGCTTCCAGTAGGCCCTTGTTGTTTATCTGTTTTACATGTAGTAGTGTGTATATGTTAATCCCAAACTCCTAATTTATCTCTCCCCCCACCTGTGTGTTCTTTTAATCTCAATGAACTCAACACCTTCTAATGTAATATCCCAAAACTCTATTCTACTGGTATCTCACGCCTCTGTGTCTCTTAAATACTGAAACCTTGCCTTTTTCCAAGCCAGGAAAAAATCTAATTTCAGAAAATTAAAACTTCAGATGGTCTAAATTGAGATAATAAAAAGAGGGAAAAAAGCCCCTTTAAGCCGCAAACTTACCCAGCACATTTAGTATTGAAGTATTCAACAAAGAAGGCAAGAGCAAGAAAACTTGAAATACCCATTAATTTGCTGTGCTTTCACTACCAGTGTCACATCAAGGCACCCGTAGGCATGATAATATTTGCACATTCCACTGGAGTGAATGGGAGAGGTTACTGCCAACTAGCCAGTCTGAGGGCAAGAGATCAGGATCTCACACAGACCAACTTCACTGCTGGGAAGCTCTGAATCAATGAAAACACAGATTCAAGGATGAAATCAATATAATTCTTTGGAAAATGAGACTTATCCAACAAATATTTGGTTTCCCTTCCATTTTTCAGCAACTAATCTGTTGTAAGATGATAGTGATGGCCCTTTGCACCACTCGGGACTCTGTTGAAGTCCATTTAACACTGAAAAGAAACAATGTTAAGGGGAGAAGTTAAGTGATGGGACTTTTTTTCCTGTGGTGGAATCTCAATTTGGGCAAGTAACTTAATTGTGTTTTACCTCAATTTCCCTACCTATAAAATGGAGGAACGATAGCATCTGTCTCATAGGGTTGTTATGAAAATTAAGTGAGCTCATTAATGTATGGAAGCACATAGTAAGTAAGTCGTGATTAAGTGGTCACTATTCTTATTAACAATAGTTACATCTAACGATGCTGTTGTGTGGACCTATTCTTAGCGCTGGGCCTCATTTCCCTTGTCTCGGTCTCCCCTGGCCCCAACAGATGGACCTACTGAATGAGTGGCCATTCAGCGATCCTAACGGATGAACAGAACAGGGCACAGCAACAAACAGGGAATTGGTGAGGCATGCTCTGCCCTCGGACAACGAGGTTCCACTCTGCGTTCAGCACGAAGTCCGGCACCCTAGGAAGGTGTGCAGACAGGGTGGTTTTCAAGTAGAGTGGCACGACAAGCTTGGGGGATTGGAAATATTTGGAAACATTTCTGGCTGTGCGCAGCTGAGGAACGCTACTGGCATTTAGCCAGCGTTGCTCAGTGTCCTGAAATTAATGGAAAGCAAATGGCAACAGCAACCGCATAGAGAACGAATCAGAACAGGACCAGCCCCCAGTGTGATGACTGGGGCATAAGACAAGTCACCAGTACAGGGACTTGAGAACAAGAACTAAGAATGAGCAGCAACATATAAACTGAGGCCCATGGCAAGGAGGTTTACAAAGGAATACCCTCGAGGTGGGCACCTGAGGAAGGAAGGGGGCTATCTTAGTCTGTTCGGGCTGCTATAATAAAGCACCACCAGATGGGTAGCTTATAAACAAAAGAAATTTATTTCTCACAGTTCTGGAGACTGGAATTCCAAGATCTAGGCACCAGCATGGTCACGTTTTCTGGTGAGAAGCCTCTTCCTGGTTCATAGCCAGAGCCTTCTTACTGTACCCTCACATGACAGAAGGGGCTAGGGAGCCCTGTGGAATCTCCCTGTAAGAGCACCAGTCCCCTTCATGAGGGCTCCATCTTCATGATCTAGTCACCTCTCAAAGGCCCCACCTACTAATACGATCACCTTTTTTTTTTTTTTTTTTGCGGGACGCAGGCCTCTCACTGTTGTGGCCTCTCCCGTTGCAGAGCACAGGCTCCGGACGCGCAGGCTCAGCGGCCATGGCTCATGGGCCCAGCAGCTCCGCGGCACGCGGGATCCTCCCGGACCGGGGCACGAACCCACGTACCCCGCATCGGCAAGCGGGCTCTCAACCACTGCGCCACCAGGGAAGCCCAATACTGTCACCTTTGTGGTTAGGATTTCAGCATATGAACTCTGGGGAGATACAAACATTCAGACCAGAGCAGAGACAGAAGTAAAACTGGGCAAAGGGAGAAATCAAGCTGCCTCAGGTGACTCTGTGGGAAGTGCTGGAGCTAGAATAGCCCTTCAGAGTTGCCTCAAGTTGGGCCAAGATGTCAGTGTCTTTATATTCCCCATTGGTCAATCATTGGATATGGGCTGCCTCAGAAAGGGTGACCTCAGGCATGGCTGTTTCTCCTTTGTTAGGTCATTCATGAAGGGGCTGGCAACTGAAGGCTGTCTGCTGACAAGGCTCTTAGCAGCTCGGTTAACAAGATCCACTAAAGGAGGATCTGAATGCCGTGTAACAGGGATGGACAAAGTATGCAGAATAACACGGAATCCCAGTGGCCAGTGCCACAACACCATCTTCCAGGTCAGCTTTCAGCATGAGTGCCTTGATCAGACACATTCGTTCTATGTCCGGAGTTTGGTTGCTGGTCTACGAAGTAGGGAATTTGCACGTTCTCAGGACAATGCCTGCTTAGCCTTACTTGGATGCTCTGAAAGAGGGGATCAATCAGTAAAGCCATGGAACTCCTCTAGACTCCCGGGCAAGACGCTGATTGTCACACTCTCTGTTTTGTGTGCTCAAGCCCAGATATGGGCAGTTGACATGTTCAACCTTCCGGCTCAGTCCCACCCTGTCGTTATGCTAAAGAGAACCAAACATAACTATAATTAGGTTCTGCTTCTCTGTCCTTTCATCAGTCTTACCTGGAAGGGAGGAACAGCAGCCTTCTACATGAATCCCTGTCATAGATATTCAGTTTGAAGGAAGAGACTGTTGACACCAGTTCTGGTTTATTCACTGGTCCAGCACTGCCTTGAATGTGTTTGTCTGGCTGGGACTCTATCAGTCTACCTAGTTCTGGTCAATCTATTTTTCCCAGGATTTGGACCATGTCCTGATCCCCCCCCCCATGCTGTCTAGGATCCTGTTTTCATGAGAACCAAAATGACATCAGCCATTGAGTATCATCAGCATAGCTACTGCTCAGGGAATCTAGCTGCAGGATCCCAGCTCCCCTTATCTGATACCTTAATTTGCATTTTGTGATTTGGACTTCTGGACCAGCTTCCTCAGAAACTGGTCAGGTCGATCCCCCCAAACCCTTGTTCCCTAAAAGCTTAAGCTTACTCTCATCTCCTCATAGACCCACACTGTTGAGGGTCCAGGACAACCACTGGCAAAATATATAGTCTATGACACCTTGAAGCCTCTTAGAAGGATGTCTCCAAAGTAGTCTTCAGGAATCAAATTGGTATAATAATTCTATTCTAGCCGTATAGAGATGGCCGACTTTAACCCACAATTTCCTTGGCCTCCTTTCTTCCCAGATCTCAGTCTTTCCCTCCCAAGGAGGGTCATTTTGCTTCATACATCAAGGAGTGTTCCTCGAAACATACCAACCCCTTTGCTAGAACATGGCTAAAGACATTGCTCAACATCCTAGACACTTTCCTGTGTGATTTGTATTCCTTATGCAGTTAATTGACTGCACACAATCAATAGTCTAAACATTCCAGGCTATTTGGGATCACTCCAGCTCCCCCAAAACTCGGGGCAGTGGTTTTGTCCAGATAAATAATATCTTAGCCGTTTAAATAAAATAAATATCTTAACCATAAATAATACGTATACATGTATTATTATAACAAATATATTAAATCTATGTACTTAACTATTTAATACCAATAATATAAGTAATATCTTAACAATCTGATACCAATATTTTAAATGAATCCTAACTAATATAAATATAATTTATATAAATTATAAATAATAACCATTTACTACCAGTATTATTCATTCAAAAGGGACTCTGCACAAATTCATACAGACAGAGGTAGAGTAGTAGTTGCCAGGGGCTGCATGAGGGGACAGGGGGAGTTATTGTTTAATGGGTACAGAGTTCAGGATGATGAACAAGTTTTGGAGATGGGCAGTGTTTATGGTTGCACAACAACATGAATGTGCTTAATGCTTCTGAACCGTGTACTTAAAAATGATTAAAGGGGTAGATTTTATGTATATTTTACCACACGTTTTCAAAAAGGACTCTGGAAGCAGTAATACTTTTCTCTCCCATTACTCCTATTCTGGTTAGTTTGGTTAGAGAGAGACAGATATTCACTCAAGTTTGCACAATTAACAGCTGTTTATTATAAGACTCAGGATGGAGCCAGGATCTCATGGCAGTCAAGGAACAGGGACCAGACTGGACCAGAAACAGGGATCAGACTGTTCCCAAGGACCCTCGGGAACAAGAGCCATGACTCTCCTCTAAAGTGCTCCATTTCCACATGGCTCAGCCTCTCCCTGTCTCTGCTTCTCCTCAAACTTCTTGCTACTCCTCCCGCAAATGACTGGATTTCTCTTCTCTGTCTTCTCCTTCTCACAGCTTCCACTTAATTATTCTCATCTTTTTCACAGCTTAGCTTCCTCATACTTGGCTTTGCTCTTGGCCTCTATTCTACACTGTACCCCCCTCTATACTCCTTCCACATCAGTTCCTACTGTTACCCACTTCGTGTTTCAGTTTCCCAAATCAGATTCCTGCAAGCGAGCACATGATTGGTCCAGTTTGTCCCTCTTTGAGTAGTGCTTTTTGAGCCAGATCACCCTGCAAGCTGCTCTCCAGTCGATAGTTTGGCCCCCTCTAGTGCAAGGCAGATTTATATGGTACGAAACATAGCCACCTTCATCTGCCTCTTTAGCAGAGGCGGTGGGTATAAAAGACACTGTGATAGCCACGTCCAGTAGAATCTCGTTTTCCATATCTTCTCTCCTTATGTTCTAGAATAATAACCCCTTTCTAGGCAGTCTTGGCAACTACATCTGGGTCAGTGACATCTTTGACAGTGTATTTCAGGAGCATCTCTACTATCTGATACAGCTGAAGACCAAATGACTGACCTAGAGATTATATTAGCAGTAACACCTGTAGAAGCCCTCCATGCTCTAGAGATCACCAGAGAGCATGCCTCAGGTGAACACACATGCAAAATCAGTTTGAAACATTTAGCTTGATTTTAGGACACATTTTTACCCCTGCTGTTTATGTTTACCCCTGTTAATTATTATGTGCCTAATGTTGGCATAGCATAAATCCAAAAACCCCTTTGGACAAATATATCATTTTTAATCAGCAATTATTTTTAGGTCTTGGTCGTTAAATCCTAATAACGTATCTAGTACATTTGGCCTGTAGCAAATGCACTAATTATTAATGTTTTAAATAACCCATAACAATGTATTGTTCAGGCAACAGGCTAAGGAAGATATTCTCCCCACTTGGAGATACAGGAGACACTTCCTTGAGACATTAGCTCCTGCTGTCTGAGTCCTGTAGAGCAGCCTGAGCTCATCAGCTAGCTCAACTCCAGCTCTGCAGGGCTTAAAGCTTCTGGGCAGGAGAACAGGCAGAAAAGCTGCATTGTGGGTGCCCCCAAGTGGGTACATTTTGATGTGCACGCCGAGGATTTTCTGGCCAGTAACTCTAGCATTAGGTCATGTCTGTGAAGCATTTTTAAAGATGGAAAAAAGCTATACAAAAGTGTGAATGTTTTTCAGCATGTACCTCTTATTATATAATATCTACTGAAACAATACTTAATATTTCAGATTATCACAGATCATTTATTTTCTAGAAAATATCTTACGGGAAAATGTTCAAGTAATGCTGCCATATAAAACTGTGGAACTGAAGAGGGATGGACTTTAGTGTCAGACACAACTTGACTTTGAACACTTAGCCCCGTATTAGTTGTGTGACCTTGGGCAAGCCACTTAACCTCCGTAATCCACAATCGTCTCATTTTCAAAATGGGACTCAGGAGTATTTGAAAGAGTATCTTATAGGGTCATGTTTTGGGTAAGACAATGCTTATAGTGTAATAGGGACAGTGGCACATTAGAAATGCTCAATAAATATCACTATTTTGTGTGTGTAAACAATATGGTTTGATGTATATATATATATATATGCAAAATAAAATGTATTTATTGAGATATGTCAGGGAGCTCCCCAATACCTTTTTAATAAATTCCTTTCCTGCTCAGTCAGCCATAGGCAATTTCTGTTACTTATGATGAGAACTGAGTAATGTATATGGTTATGGCAGGAAAAAATGAATGAAATTGACCTGGATTCCTCAAAAATGTCAGTGTCATGACAGAGCAAGAAAGGCTAAGGAAGTGTTCTAGATGGTAACAGATTAAGAGGCACAGTGACTAAATGCAGTAAGTGACTTTGGACTGGATTCTGTATTAGAGGGGAAAAATTCTCTAAAGGACCTAATTGGGACAACTGATGAAATTGAAATGTGGGCTGTAGGTTGAATAAAAATATTTTATTAATGATAGATTTTCTGAATTGATAACTGAACTGTGATTATGTAAGAGAATCTTCTTGTTCTTAGGAAATATGCACAGAAATATTAAGGGGCATGAGGCATGAAACCTACCCTCAAATGGTTTAGGAAAAATAAATAATATATATAACACCTGTGTACATATGTGGATAGAGAGATATAGACATATCTATGTATAAAGACAACACCATACATACACATACACCATACATGTGCATGTGTGTGTGTATACAAACAGAGGGAATAAGAGAGAATATGAAAAAGTGTAGAAAAATAATAGAATTGGTGAGTAGGGTAAAGGGCAAACAGTAGTTCTCTGCACTCTCCTTGCAATTTTCCTTTGCTTAATATTTAAAGTTTAAAAATATAGCTGAGGGCTTCCCTGGTGGCGCAGTGGTTGAGAGTCCGCCTGCCGATGCAGGGGACGCGGGTTCGTGCCCCAGTCCGAGAAGATCCCACATGCCGCGGAGCGGCTGGTCCCGTGAGCCATGGCTGCTGAGCCTGCGCGTCCGGAGGCTGTGCTCCGCAACGGGAGAGGCCACAACAGTGAGAGGCCCACATACCGCAAAAAAAAAAAAAAAAAAAAAAAGCTTAAATTTTTTACATAAAAAATTTTAAAGATAATGAAGTAGTCCCCCCAAAAATATCAGCTAACTCTCCAGTACTTTGAGATAAACCCACAAAATTATTGCCAATTATTTGGCAAATAAATTATGCTATATGTTAAAGGAATGTCTTACACTCTAAACAACATTAGAATATATTAACTAATTCTTTACAAAATTAAGAAATAAAGCATAAATGTTTTTCACGAATAAGAAAAATTTTGAGCTCAAACGGACCTTACAGGTCCCCTAGAACAGGCTTCTTTCAAAGACAGAAATCATCCAAATTTCCTTAAAGATATATCCCCCACTCTGAATCCATGGGCTAAATCACTCTTGTATTCATTTCCTGATGGTTTAAAATTACCTGTGGCTCATTATTCTGAAAACTGTAATAAAGGGAAAGAATCAACAATTTCTTCTGCCTTTTCTGTCCTAACTAACACAAGATAGTAAAAATAGTTGATATGGAAAAGTTTTTCTTTGTGGAATAATTCCAGCTAAGTGAAGAAGAAATAATAGAAAAAGAATCTCGCCATATTTCAATCCTAATGAAATAATCATCAATGAGCACTAAACTTGTTAAGTAGGAAGCTGATGGGGAGCTTTATAATGGATAAATCAAGCTGAACTCATTGATCAATTTTAATATCAGAAAAAAGACAACCAGACATCGTGTGCCTCCAAAATGGTGCACATAGGAAGTACACAACACAACCTACAAAAGCTGTTTTAAGAAGGAAAAAAAAAAAATGACCAAGCCTCTAGGTCTATCTACCAATTTTCAGGAAATACAGAGTTCAAATGAACATGTTCAATGACACCATGAGGATAAAATTAGCAAAATCCAGATTATGGGAAACACTACGTAACAAACAACTGAGTTTCTTCAACTAATAAAGGTGAAAGAAGAGTGATGGAGAGTCTATAGATGAAAAGCGACTTAAAAGACATATAACTAATTACAATGTGTAGAACTTGTACAGAGTCTTAATTTCAACAAACCAACTAAAAAATATTATAATACAATCAGGCATATCTGAACACTGGCTGCATATTTGTTGAGATTAAGGAATTATTAAATATTGTAGGTGTGATAATGGTATTGTGGTTATGTTTTTCAGTAAAGAGTCCTTATACAGATTCCTACTTAAACATTCATAATTTAAATATTATGACTTCTGGAATTTGTTTCAAAATAACATGAGGTAGAGCAGATAGAGGGGAAAAGGAGTAGATGAGAGGGAGAACAGAAGAAACGAGACTAACCACGCGTTGATAACCATTGAAGCTGGGTGATGGGTGGGAATTTAGTATACTATTCCCTTTGCTTTTTAATATGTTTGAATTTTCCATTATAAGTTTTTAAAATTTATTTACATATTTATCTTTGGCTGCGTTGGGTCTTTGTTGCTGTGCGTGGGCTTTCTCTAGTTGTGGTGAGCAGGGGCTACTCTTTGTTGCAGTGCGCAGGCTTCTCATTGTGGTGGCTTCTCTTGTTGTGGAGCACGGGCTCTAGGTGTGTGGGATCCAGTAGTTGTGGCACGTGGGTTCAGTAGTTGTGGCACTCGGGCTCTAGAGCGCAGGCTCAGTAGTTGTGGCTCGTGGGCTCTAGAGTGTAGGCTCAGTAGTTGTGGCACACGGGCTTAGTTGCTCCATGGCATGTGGGGTCTTCTCAGACCAGGGCTTGAACCTATGTCCCCTGCATTGGCAGGCGGATTCTTAACCACTGCACCACCAGGGAAGTCCCTCCATTATAAAATTTTAAACACTATTTTTAAAAGATTGAGGTAACTGTGTGTTTACTGAAATTGAAATAATACTAACAGGTATTTGTTGAAAAAGCAAGGTATAATTTGGGGGGTTGTTTTATTATATTTATCATTATATATTATGCTTATTTAGTTAAAATGTACATGATATAAAATTTTGTATACAAATTTATATTAAAAATTATTTCATTTTAAAATGTGCAGTTCAATGGCATTAAGTAAATTCACATTTTGTACAACAATCACCACTATCCATTTCCAGAACTTTTTCAGCATCCTAAGGAGAAACTCTGTACCCATTAAACAATAACTCTCTATTTCCCTTCCCTTCAGTCCTGGTATCCTCTGTCCTACTTTCTGTCTCTATGAATTTGTCTATTCTATGTATATCATATAAGAGGAATCATATGATATTCGTCCTTTTGCATCTGGCTTATTTTAATGTTTTCAAATTTCATCCATGTTGTAGCATGTATCAAAAAAATGTTTTGCTGAGATACAATATTTTTGTCATAATTTTTGTTTTATTAAAAACTCACTTTTCCAAAGCCTGTTTCTTATTTTTTTTGGAATTGAGTATAGTTGATTTACAGTGTTTCAGGTGTACCTCAAAGTGATTCAGTTTTATTTATATACATATACATATATTCTTTTTCAGATTCTTTTCCATTATAGGTTATTACAAGATATTGAATATAGTTTCCTATGCTATACAATAGGTCCTTATTGTTTATCCATTTTATAGATAGTAGTGTGTATCTGTTAATCCCAAATTCCCAATTTATCCCTCCCTCCCCCTTTCCCCTTTGGTAATCATAAGTTTGTTTCCTATGTCTAAGAGTCTGCTTCTGTTTTGGGTTTTTTTTTTTTTTTAATTTATTTATTTTTGGCTCTGTTGGGTCTTCGTTACTGCGTGCGGGCTTTCTCTAGTTGAGGTGAGCGGGGGCTACTCTTCTTTGCAGTGCGCAGGCTTCTCATTGCGTTGGCTTCTCTTGTTGCAGAGCACGGGCTCTAGGTGCGCGGGCTTCAGTAGTTGTGGCATGTGGGTTCAGTAGTTGTGGTTTGCAGGCTCTAGAGCGCAGGCTCAGTAGTTGTGGCGCTCAGGCTTAGTTGCTCCGCGGCATGTGGGATCTTCCCGGACAAGGGCTTGAATCCATATCCCCTGCATTGGCAGGCGGATTCTTAACCACTGCACCACCAGGGGAGCCCCCTGCTTCTGTTTTGTAAATAAGTTCATTTGTATCGTTTTTTGGATTCCACATTTAAGTGATATTATATTTGCCTTTCTCTGTCTGACTTAATTCCACATGTAAGTGATATCATATGATATTTGCTTTTCTGTGTCTGACTTAGTTCACTAGTATGATAATCACTAGGTCCATCCATGTTACTGCAAATGGCACTATTTCATTCTTTTCTATGGCTGAGTAATATTCTAGTGTGTGTGTGTGTGTGTGTGTGTGTGTGTGTGTGTGTGTGTGTACCACATCTTCTTTATCCATTCATCTGTTGATGGACACTTAGGTTGCTTCCATGTCTTGGATATTGTAAATAGTGATGCTATGAATATTGGGGTGCATGTAGATTTTCAAATTAGAGTTTTCTCCAGATATCTGCCCAGGAGTGGGATTGCTGGATCATATGGTAATGCTAGTGTTGGTTTTTTAAGGAACCTTCATACTGTTTTCCATAGTGGCTGCACCAATTTACATTCCCACCAACAATGTAGGAGGGTTCCCTTTTCTCCACACCCTCTCCAGCATTTATTATTTATAGCCTTTTTGATTATGGCCATTTTGACCAGTGTGAGGTGATACTTCATTGCAGTTTTGAACTGCATTTCTTTAATAATTAAGCAATGTTGAGCATCTTTTCATGTGCCTGTTGGCCACCTGTATGTCTTCTTTGGAGAAATGTCTATTCAGGTGTTCTGCCCGTTTTTTTATTGGGGTTTTTTTTTTGATATTGAGCTATATAAGCTGTTTGTGTATTTTGGAAATTAATCCCTTGTTAGTTGCATCATTTGCAAATATTTTCTCTCATTCTGTGGGTTGTCTTTTCATTTTGTTTATGGTTTCCTTTGCTGTGCAAGAGCTTTTAAGTTTAACTAGGTCCCATTTGTTTATTTTTGCTTTTGTTCCCATTATCTAGGAAACGGGACAAAAAAAACTATTGAAGCAATTTATGTCAAAGAGTGTTCTGCCTATGTTTTCCTCTAGGAGTTTTATAGTATCTGATCTTACATTTAGGTCTTTAATCCGTTTTGAGTTTACTTCTGTATATGGTGTTAGAGAAGTTCTAATTTCATTGTAGTGTGTATTTTGTTGTAGCATGTATTAAAATAATATTCATTATTTTTAAGGCTGAGTAATATTCCATTGTGTGTATATACCACACTTTGCTCATCCATTCATTGTTGATGGACATATATGTTGGTTCCATCTTTTGGCTATTGTGAATAATGCTTCTATGAACACTGGTGTGAAAGTATCTGTTTGAGTCCCCGCTTTCAATTGTTTTGAGTATATATACCTAGAAGTGGAATTGTTGGATCATATGGTAATTCTGTATTTAACTTTTTGAAGAGCCATCACATTGTTTTCAACAGCAGCTGTACCATTTTACATTCCAACTATTGGTGCACCAGGATTCCAATTTCCTTACATCCTCACCAACAATTTTTTCCATTTTTTGGATAATAGTCATTCTAATAGGTATGAAGTGGTATTTTGTGGTTTTGATTTCCATTTCCCTACTGACTAGTGATGTTGTACATGTTTTTATGTGCTTATTGCCCATTTGCATATCTTATTTGGAGAAATGTCTATTGAATTCCTTTTTCATTTTTGGATTGGGTTGTTTGGGGGGGGGTTGTTGTTTAGTTGTAGAAGTTCTTTACATAGTCTGAATATTAATCCCTTATCAGATATATGATTTGTAATATTTTCTCCCATTCTATGCGTGTGTCTTTCACTCTCTTGACGGTGTCCTTTGATGCATACAATTTTTAATGCTGATGAAGTCTAGTTAATCTATTTCTTGTTTTGTTGCCTGTGCTTTTGGTGTCATATCTAAGAAATCATCATCAAATCCTTTGTCATGAAGATTTTCTCCTATGTTTTCTCCTAAGAGTTTTATAGTTTTAGATCTTACACTTAGGTGTTTGATCCATTTTGAATTAATTTTTGTATATGGCATAAGGTAAGGGTCGCACTATTTTGCACATATATATCCAGTTTTCCCAGCACTATTCATTGAAAAGAAGATACACATTTTTATTTAAGAAAATGTAAAACTATATTCATAAATTTGTATACTACTATGTAAAAATGCAGTGAAAGATTTAGAAAGGTATACACTATGTGGTTAATAATGGTTACTTTGAGAAGGAAAACAATATTGGGGAGGAGGATATATAAGAGCTATAATTTTTATTGTCTATAATTTTATACTGTTTAGATTTTTACAAGCCTGTAGTCATATATTATATAATTTTAGAAGGATAGTTTTGGTGGGGTTTTTTTCTTTTTGTTTTTAAGAGAAAATTGGTTAGATGTCAAAGCATGGGATGTGTAAGCCAAGGGTCTATATTCTGGTACGCTAGAGGTCCAAATTAAATCAGAACTCCAAGGCAGGTGCACTGTAATGTGGCAAGGAATTAGCAGATCTCAGGGGAAATGCTGTTTGTCCAGATAATCTTGGAGCAACAATAGCAAATAGAGACAGTTAAGAAAACTTGGTCCTAATTCTTAACATTCCACCTAGCCTGCCCCCTATTTATTTTGTTTTAACCTTCACTTGTATTTGCACAGCATATGTTTTGTTGACATATGTAAGAGGTAACTGAAGAGGTCCCTGTGAGCTTTGCCAAAGCAAAGCAGCCAGTTACAAAGAGGCTCTTATGCAATGGCTGTTTGGAGGATGGTTGTTTGGCCAGACCAGAGGATTTTAATAGCAGACTGAGTAGCAGGGTTCCAGAAAAAAATGAAAGCTTTTAACTTTACATTCATTACTATATATTTTATTCTAGAATTCTCAGCAAAGAAAATATCTATGGAAAGGAGTCTCACAATTATACATAATAAATAAAATGCTTGTTGAATGAATGAATGAATAACGTATGAATCTGAAGGACCAAAAATGAAGACAAGTAGACTAAGTAAGAGTAATATGGGAGTTCCCTGGTGGTCTAGTGGTTAGGATTCGGCGCTTCCACTGCTGTGGCCTGGGTTCAGTCCCTGGTTGAGGAACTGAGATCCCTTAAGCCGTACAGCCAAAAAAAAAAAAAAAAAAAAAGTAGAGTAGTACTAGTGAGGTATTGGCCTAAATAGGGTAGTCTCAGTGGGGGAAAAGAAGAAAGGAAGGAATGTGTCTAGACTTAGTTCATAGTACCACCTAGATCAGACCTCTGAATAGTCAAAAAGTATGAATTAGGAAGCCTGTGACTTTTACTGTGCAATAAGCTATCAATGACCCTGACTCATCATTGAATTGACACTGGCGCATGTTTCCTGACCCTCCCTCTATTCCCTTTCTGGCCAACAGCCTATCATTAGTGATTCTCCTGTAGCTGCACTCTTGCTGCAGGTTTTCTAACCCTAAGAGCAACTTGGAGGCCAACCTGGAAAGCTATTTCTAGTCTTCTAGAAGTCACTGTGGTTCAGAAAGTATATTCTGTTGCTTTATGCTCAAGAGCATTTCAGCAGCACTGTTATATACCAGCTTCCTATATCTGCCTGCCTAGAGATATCAGTCTTCTCTTTTGATATACTTCTGTCCAGTTTCTTGGGTACCTGGCTTTTTTTCTGTCCTCCAGTAAGCTGGCTAGTATACCTACTATGCTCTTGGAGATCATGTCCTCTTCTGTCAGAGCACACCCCTGCTATTCATCTCCCAGGCCTTGTACTAAACTAAGATCCATAATGAATGGCCCATGCCACATAACACTGGGCACCTTGGCTGCCTGGATTCCAAAGTCAAGGCCCCATCCCATCTCCTTGATTTGACCCATGCCTGGAATCACCACAATTTGACCTCTGTATTAGTTTTCTACTGCTGCTGTAACAAATTACCACAAACTGGGTACCTTAAAAAAACAAACACAAATTTATTATTTTACTGTTTTGGAGGACAGAGTTTTGAAATGGGTCTCACTGGCCTGAAATCAAGGTATTGGCAGGGCTGCATTCCTTCTGGAAGCTCTGGGAGAGAATCCATTACCTTGCCTTTCTAGATTTTGGAGGCTGCCTGAATCCCTTGGCTGGTGGCCTTCTTCCATTTCCTCAAAGCCAGTAACAGCCAGAGTCTTTCTCATGCTGTATCTGACTCTGCTTCTAGGGTCATATCTCCTTCTCTGACTATCCAGCCTCCCTGTTTCATTTATAAGGACCCTTGTGATTACATTGTGCCTACCCAGATAATCCAGGATAATCTCTTCATGTCAAAACCCTTAACCTAACCACATCTGCAAAGTCCCTTTCACCATCTAAGGTAACATATTCACAGATTCTGGGGTTTAGGACATGGACATCTTTGGGGAAGGGCATTCTGCCTACCAAAAGCACCCTCCAAATTTATCTGAAAAAGTCACAGCCTTTGTATGGGGGAAGAAGTTACCACTTCAGACCCTGAGTTTAACCTGAACTCCTTATACCTGGTCCCTCCCTTCCAGTTCATTCCCCAGAGCTCTCAACATGCTGTCGTGCTGTTGATCAGATGAGGTTAACTGATGCTGATCAGACGTAGGATGTAGTGTAAGAAACACTAAGATATTTTGCCAAGAGGTTGAAAGATAGTGAGGAAACAGTGTAGTGGAAGGGTTTGATTGAAGTTAACTCTTGAGAAATTAAAATTGTTAGGATCTTAATAAAAGAATTATATACAATTTGGCAGTTTAGTTTTCAGAAAGGTGGACTATCTACCTGGGATATAATACATCCCATATTGTTGTGTATTAGTGTACCCTCTGTTAATGTACCCATGGCCACAGGCCATGGGTTGAGCAGACCAGAAAGAGGAAGGTCTGACAATAAATCCTTCCTCCTAAAGCTGAGGTCCTTGCAATCTTGAAGTAGGCAATGGTTGGGTAAGAAGTGAGCAAAACCATGCTTTCCTAGCACGACCTATCTCCTGGTACATCAGTTTCACTGAAGAATAATAAAGGGGAGAATTAAGTAATTTAATTGGTAATTTAAAGCATTTTAAATTATCTCAATTTCTACAATAGAGTATCATATAAACATTGCAGGATTTTTTTTAACATAAAATAGAACAGGGCCTTTTGAAAAGTTTCCCTGATCCTTTAAGGCTGTACTCCTATAGGGGGTCTGCTTGTATTCCTCAGCTGGTAGGAGTTCTCTGGTAGAACAAGCTGAGAGAACTCCCTTAAATGGTCAAGAAAGGCAGATGGAATCTCACCAAAGAACAACCTGGAGCAACTGGTAGAATCTGCAGTTCAATAACCTGTGTCTACCATGAATATATGGCCATTCTCCTGAATGATTGACCAGCCCCATAATACTGTATAAGACTGAGCAGAAAATATGACCAGATAAAAGAAGTTCCACGTGTGACTTTCCAAACTGGAATGTTCTCATCACAATGAGGGAATAGGACCCTCTAAATTAAAGATTTTATCTACTATGAACTTTGCTTTTCCTATAGCTATTGACCACTGGTGTTTTTCTGGCCATGTTTTCCACTTCAAGTTCAAATACAAGTTGCTATATTTAAAACGTACACATTTTGCTTATGCTCTCCTCTAGTTCAAATCAAGAAAGGCAATTTCAGCAAGCACTGTAACTTAATCCTTGAGGTTTAAATGAACCTTAAGGTTTATAGACCCCATTTTGTGAAATGTGTCTCCTTGATGTTTTGCCTCTGAAAACAATGCTTCCCTTAAAATTAATACAGAGCCCTCACTACTTTAAGCCAAGTTCCCTGGCTTGGGGACATGACATAGGAAACTAACCTTGGTAGTAAAGCCCATAGATCAGAAATTCTTAGATAGGTGAGATTGGTAAGGAAAAGTCTGAGACTCTTTGTCTGAACAAACTGGAATAACTGACTAAAGTAATGGAATAACTGACTAAAATCAGTGATGTAAGAGGTGGCCAAGGAGAGTGACTCGTGCCATGTAACCATATTATTCTTACACAGAGCCACGATAATCCAAAGGTGGAAAGAAAACAAAGCATTACTCAGCATGGGGCACTTGTACCATATGGAAACCCTGTAATTCCCTAAATTGATGTAAGACCTTCATTTATCACATAGCACTAGGACTAGAAATATGACCCTTAAAGACCTCACTGAGGCTAGAGTAGCAAAAAAATTGATAAGCAAAAGTCCTCTCAAACATTTTGTTAGTGTTGTGAAATCTCTTATCTCTTAACAGTAAGTTCAATATCTGGGTCCATTGATTATGAATGGATTTAATTTCTCGAAGGAGAATAAAGACTTACATTTGCATTTGGTTGTCTTAAAATATAGCCGAGGGAATTCCCTGGTGGTCCAATGGGTAGGACTCAGTGCTTCCACTGCTGTGGGCCCGGGTTCAATCCCTGATCAGGTAACTAAGATCCCACATGCCGCGCAGCACAGCCAGAAAAAAAAAAATTATACACACACACACACACACACACACACACACACACACAGCTGAAACTGACAATATACTTTCCTATCACATACAGGAAACTCCAGCCAACATATAGATAAGAAGGTATACACACCCACACCCACACCCACGTGACGCTTTAAAACAGGAATAGCCTTACCATGGAGAGGTTAGAGTTTGAATATAAAAGTACACCAAAGCCCATCACCAAAAACTGAAATTCAACATTTAATAATGCTTCCCTTTGGTTTCATTAATACAAGTGCCATAGAAGGGATAATATAATACATTTATCAATTATTATGAAGTATTAAAACTTTCCTAACATATTGGTTTTTTACATTTTAAAGTAATGCTTATGGTAACATATCAAATAATACAGAGGTATGTGAAGAAAATTTAATAGTTCCTTCCAACCTCATTGCTCAAAAATGTACTGAGTACCTATTAGTGGGCCAAGCAAGTTCTAGGCTATGTGGATACAGCAATAAACGAAACGAAGTCCCTGTCCTCATAGACTTAGAGTCTAATGTGAGCTACAAACAAACAAGCAGTAAATAATGCCAGGTAGCAATAACTGCTATGGAGAAATATAAGGTTAGGTAAGGGATCCAGGAAGGTCTCTCTTAAGAAGTGACTTGAGCAAAGACTTGAATGAAGTGGAGGTTAAACCATAAACATAAGGTGTTCCAAACTAAAGGAATGAAAAGTGCAGTTCTGTCAGGGGATATGGTTGGCAGGTTGCAGGAATAACAAAGAGGCTGGCGTGCATAAAGCAGACGATCTAGGAGTTGCTTGTCTTTTTATCCATTTGTAGGCTCTTTTTACTTACCAAAAGTAAATGTGTGGTTATGTTACCGACTAGATACAGTTAAATTCAGTTGTTTCATTTACTTTCAATTTGTAGGGATTTAAATTTTTTTTACTTCTATAAATGGTTTGCATGGTTCCAAATTCAAATCCAGAAAGCAAAGCGTATTCAAAGAGGTTTAGCTTCTATTCTTGTTCTCTCTAATCTATTCCTTCCACCATAGGTAACCATCGATAAACCTTCTATTTTTTAAACACAGGAAATGCATTTGTAATTCTCTCCCTTTCTTAGATGCATTCACATCCCTCCCTACCTGTGAGGGAAATGGTAGCAAATTATTAAAACATGGAATACGTGATAAATTTGAGTGTCATCCATGCAGAGGTGCCATGTTAGTCTTCTCTGTATCATTATAATTTTCGTATATGCACTGCTGAAGCAAGCAATAAGTTAGATTTTACATGGATAAGAGTTCAGAAGCTGGACACTGCCTGGAAAGAGATGGCTTCAGTAGGTGCCACCATGGAGAGCCTAACATAGCCAGGAGACACCAAGAAGGTACGAGGTGCCGGCAGAGAGAGTAAGTTGCCGAAGGATGGACCAAAGGCATTGAGAAAAGAAGTGAAAGTTTGACCACAGACAGACCTTGCCTACCTCACAACCCAGCCCAGGGCCTATTATGCTTCAGCTGATGTCCCATTCCTGCCAATATTCTATTGTATCATAGAACAGGTCAATAAAGGGCTTTACTGTTTTGTTTTTTAATGAATTCTTTAGGCACATGAGAATATACACACAGAATCCTTCTTAGGCACAGAAAAAATGTTTGTTTGAACAAATTCATGCCACAAAGCAAAAATATGTTCCTCAAGTTCTCTAAGTTTGAATTTTGCAGTATGAGCAAGAAAAAGAAATTCTAGAGGTCATTCCAATTTTTCCCAACAGCCTAAAATTTTAGTTAAAAGAGAAGAATAATAAAGTTTCTGCAAATTACTTCGAATATACTAAGTACCCTATTTATTACTGAGCAAACTTTACTGAGTGACTACTATGTTTAATACTCTACATTAGGTGCTGTGGAAGACATAAATACAAATTAGACCTAATACCTGCCCTTGAGAATCTTACCATCTGTGCTAGTTAGTAATTTATGACTTCTCCACTAGAAATCCATCTTTCTATGCCTTGTTTCTGTTCTACAACTGGACCCAATAGGCATTTCTGCTATGACAACTGGCAAAATGTTAGGCTTGGCCAATAGAGGGCACTGGAAAGACACTGTGAGGCCAGAAGAGGAGGAAGGACTTTCCTTTCTTCTTCAGGTGGGTTGGCTTGCAGCAGAGGCCTGGTTGTGTTCACCTCGGCAATCCTCATGGTTCACTTGTGGCCCGTGCCTTCAGCAAGTTTCTTCACCACAAGTGAACTTCAAGTTCCTGTGACAGCCATGTCCTCTCCTCTAAATTTCTAAGTTTTTCGTTACTATTCACTCTTACTCAGCCAAAGGTAGTAGCTATTCCTATAGTTCCTATGGTTTATCTCTAGGCTTTCTATCCTGTGCCATTGATCTATATTTCTGTTTTTGTGCCAGTACCATACTGTCTTGATTACTGTAGCTTTGTAATATAGTCTGAAGTCTGGGAGCCTGATTCCTCCAGCTTTGTTTTTCTTTCTCAAGATTGCTTTGGCTATTCATGGTCTTTTGTGTTTCCATACAAATTGTGAAATTTTTTGTTCTAGTTCTGTGAAAAATGCCATTGGTAGTTTGATAGGGATTGCATTGAATCTGTAGATTGCTTTGGGTAGTATAGTCATTTTCACAATGTTGATTCTTCCAATCCAAGAACATGGTGTATCTCTCCATCTGTTTGTGTCGTCTTTAATTTCTTTCATCAGTGTCTTACAGTTTTCTGCATATAGGTCCTTTTGTCTCCTTATCTAGGTTTATTCCTAGATATTTTATTCTTTTTGTTGCAGTGGTAAATGGGAATGTTTCCTTAATTTCTCTTTCAGATTTTTCATCATTAGTGTATAGGAATGCAAGAGATTTCTGTGCATTAATTTTGTATCCTGCTACTTTACCAAATTCATTGACTAGCTCTAGTAGTTTTCTGGTAGCAACTTTAGGATTCTCTACGTATAGTATCATGTCATCTGCAAACAGTGACAGCTTTACTTCTTCTTTTCCAATTTGTATTCCTTTTATTTCTTTTTCTTCTCTGATTGCTGTGGCTAGGACTTCCAAAACTATGTTGAATAATAGTGGTGAGAGTGGACATCCTTGTCTTGTTCCTGATCTTAGAGGAAATGCTTTCAGTTTTTCACCATTGAGGATGATGTTTGCTGTGGGTTTGTCGTATATTGCCTTTATTATGTTGAGGTAGGTTCCCTCTATGCCCACTTTCTGGAGAGTTTTTATCATAAATTGGTGTTGAATTTTGTCGAAAGCTATTTCTGCATCTATTGAGATGATCATATGGTTTTTATTCTTCAATTTGTTAATATGGTGTATCACATTGATTGACTTGCATATATTGAAGAATCCTTGCATTCCTGGGATAAACCCCACTTGATCATGGTGTATGATCCTTTTAAGGTGCTCTTGGATTCTGTTTGCTAGTATTTTGTTGAGGATTTTTGCGTCTATGTTCATCAGTGATATTGGCCTGTAAGTTTTCTTTTTTTGTGACATCTTTGTCTGGCTTTGGTATGGGACATTCCATCTTATCTTCTCAGACTGGGATTTATATCATTGGCCTCCTTGGTTCTCAGGCCTTCAGATTCCAATTGAATTATACCACCAGCTTTCCTGAGTCTCCAGCTTGGAACATCAGCTCATGGGACTTCTCAGCTTCTATAACCACATAAGCCCATTCCTCATGGTTATCGTGTCAGTCTGTCTGTCTCTCTCTCTCTCTATAAACAATAGTGCTCTGTACTACTCAGGGTTCTCCACAGAAGCAGAACCTGTAGGATCCTACTGAGGGAGGTCAGTTTTTCTTCCAGCTGGTTCTGTTTCTCTGGAGAACTCTGACTAATACAGAGCATTATTGTTTATTCTACTTTAAGCATCACAGGACATCTTACCACATACTTAAGGCAAGAACTGAGTACTTGAGAAAATATACTAATAATTTCTCTTTGAACTGCACGTATGCATTATCTCTATTTTATGGGCTAAAGATTGAAACTGGGGACTTCCCTGGTGGTCCAGTGGTTAAGAATCCGCCTTCCAATGCAGGGGATATGGGTTTAATCCCTGGTCCGGGAAGATCCCACATGCCACAGGGCAACTAAGCCCACATGCCTCAACTAGAGAGCCAGCGCGCTGCAACTGGAGAGAAGCCTGCGTGCTGCAACGAAGATCCCGCGTGCTGCAACTAAGACCTGACACAGCCAAAAATAAAAATTAATTATTTTTAAAAAAGAGATTGAAACTAAAATGATTAGCTCGTGTGTGATTTTGAAGCATTTGTCTGTGAAGTTAGATCAGTGACAAAGTCTTATTCACTCTTCAAATTTTAGTTCTGAGGGCTTCTCCCCAGGATTACTGCTAGATGATACTGCACCTTTGTGCCAACTAGAAGAAGAAGTGATCCTCTGGGTCCATGTTGTACCAGGGCTCTAGACCAAGTGGGTAGGATTTCAGTCCCCAGCCATCCCATCATCCGGGCACACTAGATATTTATTCTTTTATGTTGACTTGTATCACCTCTGATAGCCACTTGTTAGAACTATTAAGTCAGATTTACAGAATTCAAGGACTTAACAGAAGTCCAGAAAGAGCCATTTTTCTGAGACATTTCTGTATTCATCTGAAGTCCAAAGTTACCAAAAACAAGTGTTAAAGTTGGGTCAGTTTTGAAAAAACTCAGACTTTCTTTAGTCCCTGGCCCTACATGAAAAAACATTTACAATCCCTTAATTCTCCCAACCATGGGTCTGGGATTGAAAAACCGACCTGCCTCACTTTACCAAGAGGCAATTTTGTGCCCAAGTCACTAAGCTCTTAGATCTATTCATTTGCTTATTCCTTTGTCCCAGTAGGTCAGGCCCACTTTCACCCAAAAGATTATTCCAGACTCTGGAACCTTTTCCAGATTCCTTTAAAGAAATGTATTTTCACTTTGCTGGGAACCCTAATTGCTTCTGCCAAGCAGAGAATGAACCGTTTCCCCACACTGAGTCCCATTTCACAGAGGAGAATGACCAGGAAGGGAGCTCCTCTATGAAAGGGACCTAGAAACTGATAAAAGGCCAAATCTCATCAACTGAAAGACAAAGTCCCACTATCCTCCGACCAGCCTAGATCAAAGGCGAAACAACTTGTTCGGTTCTCTCTGCCTGGGCTGGTCTTTATTTCTTCTTTTTGTCTCTCCGCCACCCTCTGCTCCTCAGTCCGTCTCCGGGCGGTTGTCGCTGCCTTTCCCGACTGGTTACCAATAAAGTTGTTACACAGTGACCTTGAGCGTCTTCCCAGCTGTACCCGATTCCCCGCCTTCTGCATCCGGGTGCCGCGGCGCGGATAAGAGCCGGACCGCGCCTGCGCACCCAGCCCCATTCCTTCGACCTCTGCTGACTCGGCCGCTGCCACCTCCTGGGAAGGTAAGCGGAGGGTGCGGGAGCCGGACCTGGCCGAGGTGGAGCCGCGCCCAGGAGGGACCCATTCATTCTGCTGTCGCCTCGCTTGGCACGGGACCCGAGCTGACCGCGTGCACGGGAGCCCGCGGGACCTGGGTGGAAGGACGGGCCCTCGGAGGGCACTTGACCTTAAGCCTCTTTGCCTCCGCAGAGAGGAAGCGGGAGAGGAGCCCTAGCCGCTTGTCACCCAAGTCCTCCAGCCGCGCCGCCCCGAAGAGTGCAAGATGTTCGCCTGCGCCAAGCTCGCCTGCACCCCAGCTCTGGTGCGTAGCCCAGGCTGGGCCGGGGGCTCGAGGCCCCGACCACTTGGCCCGGGCGTCCACGTTGTTGAACGGGTCACCTCGGGGCAGGACACACCGCCCTCTCGGGACAGCTCTCCCTAGCCCCATAACCTCTGTGTCCTTTTCTCCCTTTCCTCCTCTTCCTGGGGCTTCTCATTCCGCTCCTCCCCTCCACTCGCGGGGTGGAGAGCCGCCGAGGCCTAGCTGTCAGGCCCAGCTCGGTGTAGGTCAAACCCTCCTTGCCCCTCGTTCCGGAGCGGCCCCCCACCCCACCTCCTCCGACACCCTGTTGGATCGCGGCCTCGCGAGGGTTGGGGTGCAGTGGAGGGTGGAGGGGGCCCCTGAGGCCTAGCGTTGCGGCTGCACTCTCACTTGCTGATCTGTAGGTCAGTCTCGCTGCTGCAGAGGGAGGGACTTTCCTCACCCTGTGTGGGCGGAGGCGGCTGGTGCAGGACCCGAAAATCTCTCCTCCTGCTTCTGGGATGTTATTTCCAAAACCATTTTGGACACTTTTGATGACGTGAAGATCTCGGGGGTTTGTCTTAGAGAATCAGGTCTTGGTTCTGAAGGGGTTTTCTGTGACCTTAATTTAGTGGACACTCAAGGGCGGAGAAGGTGGACTGGAACGTGTCCTTATGGTCAGAGTATTTCAACGATTGTTCTTCCACTGATGTGGAATTGCTTAAGCTGCTTTTTAATTCTATGATTAATGGACATATAGGAATATCCTAGAAATAGCGGGAGCTCATGTTAACTAATGGGCTATTTAAAATGACACGCTGTTTATAGTGCTGTTGTACCTACTTGTTGATCCACTTAAACTTAACCAAAGAATGTGGGGTGTTTATTGCTGGTTTTCTGATCTGAATTGTGGCGCTACAATAATTGAAATTTTAAAAGCAATACTTATTCTTTTTAACTAATTGTTCTTAGAAGTTTTGTTCAGGATATCACAAATACATTATGAAGCAAGCTTTAAAATTGTATTAACAATTTTATTAAAATTGCTTTGTGCCTTGAAAAATGACCAAACAGACAAGATAAGAATCAATAGAGGAAAGTCATAATTTTTCTTACTCATTTTTGCAGTTTGCCTTTTTAGAATTCATGGTTTAAGAAGGGTCATTGAAGTTTTATCTGTATTTTTACTTAATACATGGAATCTTTTTTCATTAACAGATCCGAGCTGGATCCAGAGTTGCATACAGACCAATTTCTGCATCAGTGTTATCTCGACCAGAGGCTAGGACTGGAGAGGTAAATGTAGTAATAATAGAAATTAAGTAACACTACCAAATAAGCCTTATGGTTTCGATTAAAGTGAAGGGGAAAAACCTCATTAATGAGTGGTCTGAGAGGGTCCTTTCCACCCTTTCATCCAAAAAATTTGCAGAGAATGAGCCAATGAAAGGAACATCTGTATCCAAAACTTATCCACCTGAATTGGCTAAGAAATATAGTCAGTATATATACTTAAGTATATGGTTTTGAGTTGCCTGTATTTAAGATTATGATAGCAACAGTTACTGAACAGCCTACTCTATTAAAAAGCATATGCAGGGCTTCCCTGGTGGCGCAGTGGTTAAGAATCTGCCTGCCAATGCAGGGGATATGGGTTCGAGCCGTGGTCCAGGAAGATCCCACATGCCGTGGAGCAACTTAGCCCGTACACCACAACTACTGAGCCTGTGCTCTAGAGCCTGTGAGCCATAACTACTGAGCCCACATGCCACAACTACTGAAGCCTGCACACCTAGAGCCCGTGCTCTGCAACAAGAGAAGCCACTGCAATGAGAAGCCTGCTCACTGCAACGAAGGGTAGCCCCTGCTCGCCACAACTAGAGAAAGCCCATGTGCAGCAATGAAGACCCAATGCAGCCAAAAATAAATTAATTAATTCAAAATTAAAAGCATATGCACGTACACCGTTTCTTAATTTTCAAAAACTTTATGCAGTGTGATATTGCTGTTCCTATTCTGCAAGATGGGAATTATTCTAAGCCCCAGATTTTTCTGTTGTGCCACACCACCTATTCAAACTCAGCTACAAAAATAGAGAAGTGGTTATCATTTTGACAGTACGGTAATTAAAATAGATAACTGTGATTGCTGATTTGACCTTTGCCTTTATTTCCTGTTCTCTAGAGCTCTACGGTATTTAATGGGGCCCAGAATGGTGTGTCTCAGTTAATCCAAAGGGAGTTCCAGACCAGTGCAGTCAGCAGAGACATTGATACTGCGGCCAAATTTATAGGTGCAGGTGCTGCAACAGTAGGAGTGGCTGGTTCTGGTGCTGGTATTGGCACAGTCTTCGGCAGCCTCATCATTGGTTATGCCAGGTAATTCCTGTTGCCGAATAAACTAGTTTAAAAACATGCTTGAAATAATTGGAAACTTAGGAAACTAGTGAAATCATCATAGCTACTTTGTATTAAGTGCCTGTCTGTGTCTTGCATTATACTTTGAGGTCTTTGCATGCAGTTATCTCACTGCTCCCAACACGCCTTGGAGAAACACTGGTTTACCTGTGAAGGACTAGAGACACAGAGGTTATACGGCTTGCCCAAAGTCAAAGCCAGTGTCAGAAAATAAATTATAACTCACTTTGACTTCAGAGTCTGCACTCTTTAATTTTTAAGTTGTAGTGGGAATATAATTAAGAGAGCTCATGCTTTAAAAATATCAGCTTCCGTTTTATTACTTAAGACCTTATTTTTAAACTAACAAATCTTAAAAAGTATAGAACATACTTTCATGGGAATAAGAAGAATGTCAGAATCCCTCAAAATGGATGAAGACTAACCACTTATATTGATATAGAGAGACAGTGCCTCCCTTTCCCCATATGATTAGGAATGAGGAGAAAGGAATGTCAAAGGCAGAACCAAAAGAGAACTAGGCAAAACACTGTTCCAGTACTTTCCAATTTACAAAGATCCTCATGCTAGTAATCTGGTTTTTTAACATTTACCAACCATGTTAAAATTCAAATAATATTTCAAAGTAACAATGATATGTGTTGTCTCTTTTAGAAACCCTTCGCTGAAACAGCAGCTGTTCTCATATGCTATCCTGGGATTTGCCTTGTCTGAAGCTATGGGTCTCTTTTGTTTGATGGTTGCTTTCTTGATTTTGTTTGCCATGTAACAGAAATTACTGCTGGAAATGTTGGCATTCATGTTAATTACAGATGTAATTCTGTGTATCTTACTGTGACTCCAAAAACTGTAGCATTGGTGTCATGAAAATGTACGTTATTTCCAAAGTCATTAAAGATGAAAACTTTAATTTTTGCTGTGATTTGTACTTACCTAATTTAAATTTAGATCATCACAAAGAAGAACATGTATTCAGGCAGAGGCTGTACAAGTCAGAGGAAACTACTGCAGTTGCCCTGGTGATGGAAAAGATCCTAATGTAATTTTTATGGGAATTCTTTTATATAGTGTTCTGAACATTGTAAATTATAGGGCTTTTGTTTATTCGTGTAAAGGGGAAATGTTTGAGTGCTTTGAGCTTCTATGAAATATGATTAATTAAATCAAGATATTAATTACTCAAGATGGTTTTGTGTTTTTAAGGGCTAATAACGTGAATTACAATACTTGGAAGCAGGATCACCTTCCAGGACTAACCTGGCTGGTCTTAACACAGCTGGATCTAAAAATAAATCATGTCGGGTTTTTAGGAATTGAAGCCTTATTAAATGGGTGTTGGGATTAGGGAGGTGATTTTTACTTTTCAGTAGGTCTCACGTTAAGCAGTTGTGTGTCTATAGTGAATCTTATCTGTCTTCTAAGAAGAAACTCAATCTAACTAGCAGCTAGTTTCTTGCTTAAACAAGGCTCTTATTAAAAACCAAATATCAAAAAGTAAACTGAATTTAAATTTAAAGCCAAAAGTTGCTAAAGCATTGCTCATCTTTGATACCAACAAATGTTTATAATAGCCTTGGGAATGACAATTGGTTCAATAGTATTCTGTTTCTAATACTACATGTTGCTTATTGGTCAAATTTTGCCTATTAAAATGAAGAAAGGGGTGCTACTATAGAAAGACTGAGCTTTCCCCCTAGCAAATATATTGTACCATTACATTATTTGTCATCACAGTTTCAGGGTTTCTATAAAAGGTTAGGCTGACAGTTGGAAAGCTTCATTTTATTCCTTTAATCCCTTCTGCCTAATTTGATTTCAGTTAAGAGCCGTCAGCTACAAGGGTTTGTCAAAGTGCAGTGGGAAGACCCATCTCCATCAGAATCACCTAGGATGTCTAAAGTACAAATCCCTACGCTCCAGACCTACTGAATTAGAGTCTTTGGCCTTGAAACTCAGCCATCTGCATTTTTAAAAAGGTTTCTCAGGTAATTTTTGAGCACATTATTTGAGGATCACTAACTTATCTGTATCCTTCCCACTCTCTATAAAGTGTCAGAAACACTAAAGAGCTAGAGCTACTACCACTTTCTGGTTGGTTAATCACCTAGTCTATGTTACATAATTTCCTGGAACCTTCACCTTTTTCTTAAAAGTACTACTCAGTATTTGAATTTAGCAATGTAAAGAAGTATTACATGTATTATATGACCTAGCAATTCCGCAGCTTGGTATATACACAAAAGAATTACAGGCATTCAACAAAAACTATATACAGATGTTCATAGCAGCACTATTCACAATAGCCAAAAGGTAGAGACAACCAAACTGATGTTTGGATAAACTGATGATAAAATGTGGTATATCCATATAATGGAATATTATTCAGCCATAGAAAAGAATGACGTACTGATGAGCGTTACAACATGAGTGAACCTTGAAAACATGAAAGTGAAAGTGCTTTCACTTGGCTAAGTGAAAGAAGCCAAGCACAAAAGGCTGAATATTTACATGAAATATTCAGAATACACAAATCTGTAGAGACAGGGGAATTCCTTGGTGGTCCAGTGGTTAGGACTCTGCGCTCTCACCACCGAGGACCCAGGTTCAATCCCTGGTTGGGAAACGAAAATCCCACAAGCTGCACAGTGCCACCAAAAAAAAAAAAAAAGGTCCATAGAGACAGTAGATTAGTGGTTACTAAAGGCTAGTGGGAGTAGAGATTGGGAAGTAACTGCTTAATAGGTGTGGGAGGTCCTTTTGGGGTAACCCGTATTCTGGTGATGGTTGTACAACATTGTGAATGTACTGAATTGTACACTTTAAAATGGTTAAAAGAAAATACATATCTTACTACAATTTACAAAGAAGTACTGCACAATTAACACAAAGTCCATAGTGTAAAATCATATGACATTTTTTAAGTCCTAGGGAAATACTTAGATTAACCAGTCCTCTGTTACAAGTTCATTTTAGGCCAAACAAACAAAAAACCTGCTCTTACTGCTGGTTTGGTGTTTAAAGAGGCCTGAAACATTGATTCTGGAACAGGTTTCTTATAAGACATGCCCTTAGCTGAGGATATCCCCTGAGAATGAAAAGGAAATTGTGCTGTGGCTGCCTGGCTTCCAAGTTACTGAGGAAAAAAGAATTCTTTAGAAAATCAGTATAACTTAGAAGTATAACCACAGGCGATCTTACCTTACTTGGAGTAACAAGTTTCTGACGTTGAAAGTACATCACTAGAATACATCTATTTGACAGCAGAAATGTTTATTGTATGCCATTTTTGCAGCAAGTACTACCAGCCTTATAAGCAAATATTAATGGTGTATGCTTTTCACTAACTTCTTAGTTTCTGAACAGAGGCCAATAAAGATATTTTTGCATTGAAGACCAAATGAGTTTTCCATGTTGATAAGTTTGGTCTGTTTAAAAACTCCAAGAGACAAGAGCACCCAAGAGTGGTAGAGTGCTAATTCATCTATTTATTTAGAATACCTAAAGGTATTTCAGATTTCCAGGCATACTTCTTATTTGGTAACATGTTGTTACCTTTCTTCATTGCAGGAATGTGGTATTTTTAATGCCTTTGGGATTAACCCAAAATACAGATTTGAGTATGAAGTGTATGTTTGAACTAAAGAAAAACTTGTCATCTAGCCCCAAACACTAGACATGTATGGAAATAACTAAAACTCAAAGTAGAATGGTGAGTTCCAGAAGAGTGGCAGGAAGTACTAAGATGTTCAGGGGAGTAGAAAGAGTTTTCTAGCAATGGAATCACATGAAGAAGAGTTATTTTTCTACAAATTAATACAAACCTTGAACTGGTGGAATGAAGAAAGGCCAGAATAAGAGGGTATCTTAGCTAGTGAAAGCATGTGGTAAGGTTCGGGAGAAACAAGGAGCTGCCTGGGTATGGAAGGGAAATAGTGTAAGATAAGGCTGCAGAGGTAAACAGGGGCCAAATTATGTAATTTGTCAGATGTAAAAGTGTGGGTTTTATTCATTTGACCACAGCCAGCCATTGAAGGTCCAGAGCCAAGGAAGTTTAATACAAGAACAGTGTAGGATAGACCGGAGGCAGTAATGGTCAGTGGTTGCTATAGTAGCTTTGCTGAGAGGCAACGAGGGTCCAGTCTAGGATGGCGGCAATGAGTACTTTTTTTTAAAAGAGTCTACAAAAGTTGTATCAGTAGGATTTGATGGGAACCAGTTGGAGGAGGAGAGGGTATGTGCATCAGATAAGTGCCATTCCCTATCCTAGTGACTTTGTATACTATGTCATTTAACTTTCATGACAACCATGCAAAATTGGGATTGGTTTCCAAGATGTAGAGTAAAAAGGCTGAGAGGAGTTAAACAGTTCCCCAAATTACATAGCCATTAAGTGGCAAAGTCAGGATCCAAATTCAGGTCATCTTTGATTGCAAAGCCCATGCTTTGATTTTTAGTATGATTATCTTAGGGATGACAAGGAAAAAGTTGATTTGGGGGAAGTTGGTATGTTGTTTTGTTACAGAATTCTAATACAAGATTGAAGCATACTCCTGAAGAGAGACTTGTGGGCTTGAAAAGGGGAAAGGTATGGTATATGATACGGAGTACATGTGAATAAAAGAAGTGCAGAGCAGGAGTAAGGACAGTGACCACTTGTGCCCAAGGGAAGTCAAGGACTCAGAAAAGACCTGAGAAGACCTTATGTTTACACATCAGGTTGATCCTTAGCACAGAGACAGCCTACAACAATAAATAAAAATAATAAAAAGTGCAAATCTTGGGGAAGAAGGAGAATCTGATTTCCAGAGATCCCACATTATTAGATTCAAATGTCCAGTTTTCAGCAAAAAATATCACAAAATATTCAAAGAAACAGGAAAGTGTGGTTCGTTAAAAGGAAAAAAAGATCAACAGAATCTGCCCCTGAAAAAGACCTGATGGCAGATCTGCTAGGCAAAGACTTTTAAACAACTGTCTTAAAGATGATCAAAGAACTAAAGGAAGATGTGGAGAAAGTCAAAAAAAGAAAAGTATGAACTTTCTGATTTCAAAACTTACAAAAGCTACAGTAATCAAAGCTGTGTGGTGCTGGCATAAAGATAGACATAATAGACCAATGGAATAGAATAGAGAGCCCAGAAATAAACCCTTGCATATATGGCCAAATAATATTTTTACTCTTTTTTTTTTGGTATAGGATAGTTGATTTACAATATTGTGTTAGTTTCAGGTGTACGGCAAAGCGATTCAATTATTTTTTTCAGATTATATTCCATTATAGGTTATTACAAGGTATTGAATATAATTCCATGTGCTATATAGTAAATCCTTGTTGCTTATCTGTTTTATGTTCAGTAATTTGTATCTGTTAATCCCATACTCCTAATTTGTCCCTTCTTCCCTCCCTCTCCCCTTTGGTAACCATAAGTTTGTTTTCTATGTGAGTCTGTTTCTGTTTTGTATGTAGATTCATTTGTATTGTTTTTTAGATTCCACATATAGGTGATATCATATAGTATTTGTCTTTCTCTGTCTGACTTCACTACGTATAATATTCTCTAGGTCTATCAATGTTGCTACAAAAGGCAATATTTCATGCTTTTTTATGGCTGAGTAATATTTTTTTGTAAAATAATTTTTGACAAAAACGCTAAGACCATTCAATGGAGAAAGGACAGTCTTCAGCAAATGATACTGGGAAAACTGGCTATCCACATGCAAAAGAAAAAAGCTGGACCCTTATTTAACACTGTATACAAAAATTAACTCAAAGTGGATTAAAGACTTAAATGTAAGACCTAAAATTATAAAACTCTTGGAAGAAAACAGGGCAAAGTTTGCAGGACATTGGATTTGGCAATGATTTCTTGAATATGACACCAAAGGCACAGGCAACAAAAGAAAAATTAGATAAATTGGACATCATGAAAATTTTAAAAAATTTGTGCAATAAGAAAACCATCAACGGAATAAAAAGGCAATCCACAGAATGGGAGAAAATATTTGTAAATCATATATCTGATAAGGGATTCATATCCAGACATATAGAGTACTCCTGAAACTCAACAACAAAAAAAACAACCCAATTGAAAAATGACCAAAGGACTTGAATAGACATTTCTCCAAAAAAAAAGATAGTCAAATGGCTAACAAGCACATGAAAAGATGCTCAACATCACTAATCATTAGGGAAATGCAAATCAAAACTACAATGAGATACCACCAAGCACCCACTAGAATAGCTACTATCAAAGAAAAATGGAAAATAACAAATGTTGGCATTGATATGGAGAAAATGGAACCCCTGTGCACAGTAAGTAGGAATGTAAAATGGTATGGCTGCTGTAGAAAACAGTATGGTGTTCCTCAAAAAATTAGAAATAGAATTACCATATGACCCAGCAATTGCACTTCTGGGTATATACTCAAAAGAATCGAAAGCAAGGTCTTGAAGAGATACTTGTACACCCATAGTCATAGCAACGTTGTTCACAATAGCTAAAATGGCAACCCAAGTGTCATCGATGGATGAATGGATAAACAAAATGTGGTATATACATACAGTGGAATATTTTTCAGCCTTAAAAAGAAGGAAGTTCTGACACATGCTACACTGCAGATGAACCCTGAGGACATTATGCTAAGTGAAATAAGCCTGTCACAAAAAGACAAACACCATATGTTTTCACTTATATGAGGTACTTAGAGTAGTCAAAATCATGGAGACAAAAGATAGAATTGTGGTTGCTAGGGGCTGAGGTGGGGGAAATGAGGGGGACGGGCAGCTATAGTTTAATGGGTATAGAGTTTTAGTTTACTAGATGAGAAGAGTTATGGAGATGGATGGTGGTGATGGTTGTACAACATTATGAATATATTTATTATAATATGACTGAAATGTACACTTAAAATGGTTAAGATGGTAAATTTTGTGTGTATTTTATCAAAATTTTTTTAAAAGAGGGGGGATCAAGGGCTCAGAGGTTGCAATAAGGTTGAAGATCCATTTCAGTAAGCACCAAAAACTAGACAACTTTTTTAAATTTCAGAGTTCAGATCTTAGAAGTAAGGTAGGTCCAAGGAATGACCAAATTTTGTGGTCAAGTTGTTAAGCGGCTAAAGTTGGGTAGAAATTAATGTCCTTGAAGTTAAGTTTAAGGAGAGATTGTAGAGAAATGGGAAATAACATTTAATAACCAAATAAACTATCTCATGCTTCTACTGCAAGTTTTAAAGTCTGTTTGATAGGCTTCCCTGGTGGCGCCACTGGTTGAGAGTCTGCCTGCTGATGCAGGGGATACGGGTTCATGCCCCGGTCCGGGAAGATTCCACATGTCGCGGAGCAGCTAGGCCTGTGAGCCATGGCTGCTGAGCCTGCACGTCTGGAGCCTGTGCTCTGCAGCGGGAGAGGCCACAACAGTGAGAGTCCCGCGTACCGCAAAATTGTGTTTGATAATTTTAGCCAATATGGTTTGTTTTGCATGTTAAGTAAGGAGAAGTTTGTATTATTGCAGTACTATCCTCACAAAGCCTTTTAAAATATGATTTCTACACATGAAATTATAGATGAGTTGTTGAATTCTCTACATGCTGAGCATATATAAATTGCATAATTTCATGCTGTTGCTCTACTGCTAATACTATGGACTTAAGACTCTAACACATAGTTCATCAATTACTTGCCCAATCCTTTACATTATTAGGGGAAAAAATTATTTTTTTTCAGATCTAATACCATTCTCCTCTGCCTCAACAAACATAGCAACATTATGCCTTAGTTTGCTTTGCTGGTTGACAAGTAGTAGTGAAAATTTGTCATAGTATAGGATTTATAAAAAACGATAGTATCTTTTAAATAGTTTTTTAAAAAGTATTGGTAGATAGCATGCATTTATTTATACTTCTCTCTTTCCTCCACCTATCCCTATCCTACACTTCCCTCACACACACACACACACACACACACACACACACACACACACACACACACACACACACACACACACACACACACACACAAGCTTACTTGTGCATTCTCCTGTAGGTTTTCTGGTGATGTGTATATCATAATTTACTAGAGCATTGCTACTCAAAGTGATGTCCATGGATCAGCACCATTGGCATCACCTGGGAGCTTGTTAGAACTATAGGTTCTGTAGCCTCGCATCAGATCTTTTGAATCAGAATCTGAATTTTAACAAGGAACCCAGGTGATCTGTATATACATAAAACTCAAAGTTTACAGTGCTTCTCAAAGAAGTACTACCAGAATACTATGATTCCCGGCATGTCATGACTCAGACTCCTTATCTTTCAAAAAGCTGTCAACTGGTTCATTGGAAGACTTGTTTCCTCCTCCCTATTGCAATGTACTGCTAATCCAGTGATTCTTAAAGTGTGGTCTGAGAATTCTGAGGGCCCCAAGAGCCTTTCAGGGAGTTCATGAGGTCCTCCCTTTTCCATTTACATAGTTCTGTGAGGCTAGATTTTCATCATACACTTCAACCAAAACATATTGCAGCAGATCAAATGCAGAAGCAGATACAATAATGCAACTATCTTCTACTAAGCCATGACATAACGATTTGCAAACATGAAAACAATGTCATTCTTCTGTTTTTGTTTTAGAAAATATAATTATTTTTCCCCAAAGTGTTATTTATGTTAAGATGTTGTTACCAGGTGTAGGGTCCCAAAGTCAAAAAGTTTGAGAACCACTGGTCTAATCTGTCAGTGAGAAAACAGGCTGCAATACACATCTCACTTACAAATCAATAGAAATGTCAATTTTGTAAATTGAGGGTAACCTGTCTCCCTAGGTCATATCCTTTCAGCTATCAATCTGTTTATAATCTCTAAAAATTGGCACAGGTTCTTGGCAAGAATCTGTACTTCTTTCTCCCAAATGATTTAAGTACTCTATCTCCTCTTATATGTTTTGTAACTTAGAGCTTCTTTCTCAAAGGAGCTTAAATTTTGAAGAGAGAGGGCTTCCCTGGTGGCGCAGTGGTTGAGTCTGCCTGCTGACGCAGGGGACACGGGTTCGTGCCCCGGTCCGGGAAGATCCCACATGCTGCGGAGCGGCTGGGCCCATGAGCCATGGCTGCTGAGCCTGCGCGTCCGGAGCCTGTGCTCTGCAACGGGAGAGGCCACAACAGTGAGAGGCCCGCGTACCGCAAAAAAAAAAGGCCTATCTACTTTGAAATGCCATGACATTTATAACTCATTTGCGCACATTTTAGTGAATATATTCTAGACCGAGCAATCTGTGATCTGTCAGTCACACGTTTTGTCCATCACCATGTTCATCATCAGTAATCTGAACGGCTGAGGTTTTAATAATCAGTGCTACACTACACTAACACTACTACAATGTTACTAATGTTATGTAGAGATGGTACTTTCATTTTAACTTGAGGCATAAACAGTGTCAATTCGGCTTCTTTCAGGGCTCTTGAGTAATGAAATTAGTTTTAAAAGAGGGGTGAGTTGGCTCACATACATGTATAGAGGCCAGAAACCTGCTAAAAGGTCCAGTGCCATTACAATGTCACTTTTATGGCAGATACCATTATTGAACTGTAGGTTCATTAACTCTCAAATACTATGCCCCACAATCTAACAACAATTTCAGTTTCATTTGAGTTTGGAGATAACGTTTGAGTGCATTTAATGTTCATATGTAAACTTAATACATAATTTTGCTATAGACTAGAAATCATCACTTAATAAGTGGAAAACAAGGCACTGAAAAAAACTTGCTTTTTTAAAAAAATAATTAATGCAAATTTTCGCAGGGTCCCCATCATACTTTTCAAGGGCGCTAGGGTGTATTTATTGAACAATCAATATCCCTACCTTTAACATTCGAAACATTTAAGTTGTAAAGAGAATCATAGAACAACATTAAGAAATATTTTCAGCACTTCTCTTTGTTTGTAGGAATGTATCTGTGTCAACTGAAGAGCAATAAATACGGTCTTTTTTGTCCTTTATGTTAATCAAATGATTAGCTCCCCCGCCCCGCATTCTTTTTAAACAGCTACTTTCAAAGCTTGACAGTTATTTCCTAGGCATTGCATCGGCCTATTAAGCAGTAGGACAGTATTACGGAAAGAGTGCTATTTCTACGCCGTATTAATTTGGTGTCCTTTGGTCCTCTCAAGTGTTAATACGGAGTTGCTGATGTTTTAAAGGTTTGGAATTCTCTCTACTAAAATTGATATTTTTTATCTATAACTGCTAAGTAAAGGAAAATTGATAAAATAGGATACACCATAATATGGAGGATTTTCCTCTTGCACTATTTTAAGTTAGGGAGATATAGTGGAAGGCACTGTATTTCCTTTTAGTAAGTTACTTAGAACATAATTGTATGCTAACATCATACACTGTACTGGGCGCTGAGAGCCGGAGGAATCAGTTCCAGCTACAGCTTGGTAAAATTCGAACAAACGCCATTCATGGTAAAGGCTTATTTCATTTATTTCGGAACTGACATCTTGCTTCCCCGTTTCAGGCGCGTAGGGGGCTTAGGGGGTAATATCCAGCAAACTCCGCGGCTTCTAAACCGAAGCTCTCCTTCTCAGGCTTCAGTGCAGCCGGAAGGTGGGTTTCGGTGCGCGCCTCCCTACGCTTTACCCTCCTCCCTACCAAGGGCCGGGAAATGACAGCAACGGAAATACCAGGTTTCCGGAGCTGGGCTCAGAGGATTCCTCCTGCTTTCTCTCCCGCCACCGGCAGCCTTCCCAGAGTTCACCTTTCCTCCCTGCACACCATCAACCTCTTCACGCGACCTCAACATCCACCTGCTCCAGCGCCCTACACTCGCGCCCACCTCCAGCCGGCTGCCAATCACAGCCTTCCGCAGCTCCCGGGTACAGAGACGCCACTCTACTAACTCCCTGGTCCCGCCCCCTCCAGAACTGCTTCCCGCCCTTCGGGTTCTGTATCCAATAACCAGCGCCCGAGTATTCTTTGGTTCCCGCCCCCTTCCTTAAGCCTGACTGAACCACCTGATCCGGAGGCGCTCTGTCAGAAGGAAGGCAAGAAGGGGCGTGTGCGTGGAGAGGAGGGGCGCGAGAAGAAAGGAGGGATGTCGGGAGGGGGGCGGAGAGAAGGGTTGTCAGTCCGATCTCGCGAGAGAGGACGGAAGCCTGTGGGAGCCCGTGGCCTTTAAAGTGCGGTTCAGTCCTTTCCTCCAGGGGTGGTTTGTAAACACCGCTGAGCTCGGGTCTCCCCAGCGACCGAAAGAAGCATGAACTAGTGACCTGGAAAGGTGAGTAGTGATGAGGAGAGGGCCGCAGGACTGGAGACTGTAGGGATACAGAGAAAGAAGGCACTAACATGGCGACGTCGCTCACCATAGTCCCCACCCCCCGCTTCCCATCACCTCGGGCGCTCCTGCCCGTGCCTGGCCCTCGGGGCGGCTGTGGCTGTGCTGCAGCTTTAGCGGCCCGCGCGGCGTCGGCTTCGGAAGCCCGGCCGAACAGGCCGGACCGTTAGGTAACTGGCATTTGTTGTTCCGGCCCCTCCCCGCTCGCGCGCTTTCCTGACGAGGAGGAAAAAGGAATAACGGCTCCTCTTAGACCCCTCCCCCTGCTATATCGTCCCCTTGTCTGGTCAGTTTGGAGATCCCTGGGGCACACGTCGGATTTGCCGAGGGTGCAAGGAGAGCCCCCTTCAGTCCTTGGGTTGAACAGGAAGAGGGCCGGCTCTGGTCTCCCCACTCAGTGGTTGGGAACTGTATGTGATGGTGGCGAGGGGGAGGATCAGGAGGCGCGGCAGAAAACGGGGTCAGGGTCTCTGGCTGCGGTGGGAGCTGATGGAACAAATGGTATGCAGAACCTGGGAGCTGGAAGTCTCGGCCTTTTCTGTCCTTTCTGCCCCTTCACACTCCCGCCACCCCCCACTTTTTCAGATGGGGCGGGGCTGAGGTGCGGGTGCAGATTGATTCTGGTATTTTACCCCCTTTTTTTTTTTTTTTAACCTTCCTGGGTGGACTGCAAACGTTCTATAGGGAAATCACCTGTGTTTTTTTTTTAATTGATATCTTGGGGACCAGAGCCGAGAGTGTGTTTTCTGTGTTCGCTGGTTGAACTGACGCTAGAAGGAGGCAGAGGACGGAAGAGATGGGGACTATTTTTGTGCCTTTAAGTGGTATAAAATTGTCTTTGTTTAATGAAGAGTTTTAAAACTGGTCAGGCCAAGAGCAAAACTATTGTGAATATGATGGAGTAAAAGGGGTTACTCCTGATGGACCTTAGGCCTGTTGACTAATCTGTAAATTATTATGTGAAAGTTACAATTTCTTAGGAATTTAAAATTTTGGAGATAGTAACAGTAAATAAATTTAATGTCTATATTTGAAATCAGATCAAAAACTGTTCCTCTGAGCACGTTTTTTGTCCTATCTGAAGAAATTTATAACCACTGCCAGTAATAGTTTTTCTAGGCATAATCGGAAAGCCTATATGCTTGGTCTGTTGTACCAAAACTGTGAAGGTGAGAAGCTTGTTAAAAAGTCATCCCAGTACGGTTAAGTGCCCTGAAAGACAAATGCAATAGCAATGATATTTTGTAATTAAATTTAAATTTGTTACAGTGACTTGAAAAATCCACTGTAAACACTTTTCAAAACTGCAGGAACATCGTCGTAAAGTGTGTTCAAAAATAGAGATGCCCTTCTTCAGATCAAGAAACAAAAAAGTTCATGGGTCTTTAAGGTCATTGATAATTGAATCCTAATCTTTGTAAAATAGTTTGTAAGAATATTCCAAATTTACAGTGCTGTGTATGCTGCTTTCCTAAGACATGTTTAATCTTGTTCTGAGAGGATGCTACTGCCATTAAGTTTTTAATTATTTAAACTATAATATTGTGGTAATTTAGAACATAGGTGTTTGTTTTTTATTGATTTGTTTGTTTATTTATTTATTTTTGGCTGCGTTGGGTCTTCCTTGCTGCACGCGGGCTTTCTCTAGTTGCTGGAGAGAGCGGGCGCTACTCTTCTTTGCGGTGTGCGGGCTTCTCATTGAGGTGGCTTCACTTGTTGCGGAGCACGGGCTCTAGGTGCGCGGGCTTCAGTAGTTGTGGCACGTGGGCTCAGTAGTTGTGACACATGGAATTAGTTGCTCCCCGGCATGTGAGATCTTCTCAGACCAGGGCTTGAACCCGTGTCCCGTGCATTGGCAGGCAGATTCTTAACCACTGTGCCACCAGTGAAGTTCCTAAAATTGCCTCGATTTTAAAGGTCCAACAGGAAAATAACTTTCAGTTTCTGCCTGTTTTAACATTGAATTAAGCATCTCTGTGCATAGATCTTTTATTTTGAATTATTTCTGTAGATACCAATCTCTATTGAGATTCTAGGTCAAAGGATATAAATGTTTCTACAGTTGCCAAATTTTTGCCTCCCCAAAGAGTTGAGCAAGTTTACACTGTCATCAGAATGTTACTGCATCAACTTTGTCATAATTTTACCAACTTTGGAGTTGTGCTTATTAAAAAAAGTAGGATTACTTAGCTAGGAATTATTATTATTTTTTTTTGCGCGCTATGCGGGCCTCTCACCGTTGTGGCCTCTCCCGTTGCGGAGCACAGGCTCCGGACGCGCAGGCTCAGCGGCCATGGCTCACGGGCCCAGCCGCTCCGCGGCATGTGGGATCCTCCTGGACCCAGGCACGAACCCGCGCCCCCTGCATCAGCAGGCGGACTCTCAACCACTGCGCCACCAGGGAAGCCCAGGAATTATTAATGTAAGTGACCTTATTTAGAAGTTTTATTTAGTTGACTATATCAGTCTGTAGTTATTTGTCTGCCAGTGATCTGTGTGCTGGGACAGATATGTATATTTCATATTTTCTGTCATTTCACTGATTTTATTTCTCTTAAAGATTACTGAAACTTTTGACATCCAAGTAGCAATAATCCTTAAATTTTCTGCAGTTTTACATAGTTTACACATTGGATGTCTTATGCTAGTTTGTTTTAATATAAGAGCTTCTTTCTGAACTATACATTTGTGAATTATTAAACTTCATAATGACATTCCATATAGGTAACCCTTCAAATAAGGAATGTGTATGTTACAGCCAAATTGACTGTGTTTTTTCCTCAGTATTATCTTCTGGCTCATTGTAAGTATATAATCAATGTCATAGGGTAGTTACTAATCAGGTTGTCATGAGTCTACCACTTATTATCTGGGTCACCTTGGGCAAATCATATAACTTCTCTGTGCCTCAGTTTCCTTATCTTTAAAGATAATACTTAACTCATAGTCTTGTTGTGAACATTCAAATATTTAACTTATATACAATGCTTGAAACAGTGTCAGGAACTGAATGAGTACTCAGTATATGGTATGGTAATTATAATTGTTAAAGTTCATTCAAAAATAATAATAATCCATCACAACCCCAACAGGCATGCATGTGGTGTGGCTTGAAGACAGTACAGCAGTCATCTATTTGGTAGCTTTGGCAATAATGTTGAGTTTTCCCTAGGAACTTACAATTTGTGGTGGAACTTATAATACTACCTCAGAATTTTCATAAATCCATGTGAGAGAATAGCTTGTAGTTTTTGTTCCATATACATCCCTTCTTCCCAAGTGAGACTTTTTCTATATAAAACTCGTGCAGTATAGCATATCCACATTTTGAGATGGTAAAGTCATGATACTGTGATTTGCATGCATTCCAGTTGTCATTTTCTTCTGCTCCACCAATCCCACTATAAACATTTCTGTGAGACCTTTCATTTCTTCCTCTCTATAGTGGAAGAGATGATTAAATTAAAACATCATACTTCTAATGTTTGTTCTTTTGATTTCTTTACTAATTATTTAATATAAGTATAGCATCATTTCTCAGTCATGGTGTTGAGAGTCACTAGTATCTGTTATCATTGTAAGATAGGTTTTAATGATTGTTGAAGTGTGGATGTTGGATTGAGGGTTACTTCTGAGGTAATATCTCTTTCATTTACCTGAATTTTGATGGACTTTGCATGGTGTGGGGGGAGGTAAGCTTACTAGTGTTGTAATGGGAATTGTACATAATCTGTATCTTATTGCCTTCTTCATGATGAGAAATTATTGATGTACTCCTAAGCGGTGATTATGAATTATTGTAATTCTTGGTGAGCTGTGAGTTTCTATATTACTTTTACAAAGATAAGTTTTTAGTGAGGAAAAGCAATGATCAATAGGTACATTTTATACATCTACCTTGAGCAAAATTAATGCTATGGACACTGTTTTGTATAGCTGATATGATTACCAAATCTAAAATGATGTTATTAGTAAAAACTTTCATTAGCACTGTTCATATTCATAACCATTAATCTGTAAATTCTGTGTATTTATATATTTCTAATGTTCTGTTGTAATTTTAAACTATAAAACAAGAACTTGCTTACCTTAATTCACCTAGGAATTAAAGGTCTGGGAATAATCAAGACTCACGTGAAAAAATGAAGTTTGACTTAAAAATTGGACTACTGATATTATTAAATAATATTTTGATATATTGGGCTGATTTCACTAATCACATACAGTCATCCCTTGGTATCTGTGGGGTTCGGTTCCAGGATCCACTGCAGATACCAAAATCTGTTGATGCTCAAGTCCCTTATATAAAATGGCACTGTATTTGCATATAACCTAAGTACATCCTCCCATATTCTTTTTTTTTTTTTTTTTTTTTTTGCTGTACGCGGCCTCTCACTATTGTGGCCTCTCCCGTTTCGGAGGACAGGCTCCGGACGCGCAGGCTCAGCGGCCATGGCTCACGGGCCCAGCTGCTCCGCGGCATGTGGGATCTTCCCGGACCGGGGCACGAACCCGTGTCCCCTGCATTGGCAGGTGGACTCTCAACCACTGCGCCACCAGGGAAGCCCTCCCATATTCTTTAAATCGTCTCTACATTACTTATGATACCTAATACAATGTAAATGCTTTGTAAATAGTTGCCAGGCAGGAGGCAAATACAAGATTTGCTTTTTGGAACTTTCTGGAATTTCTTCCCCCCAAATATATATATATATATATATATATATTTTTTTTTTTTTTTTTTTTTTTTTTGCAGTACGCGGGCCTCTCACCGCTGCGGCCTCTCCCGTTGCGGAGCGCAGGACTCTCAACCACTGTGCCACCAGGGAAGCCCCCCGCCCCCCCAAATATTTTTGATCTGAGGTTTGTTGAATCCGGAGGGCCAACTGCACTCATAGTGTACTTTCATGAATACAGTATTGAGAAAAGTCTGTGATGCTCTTCATGTATCCCATCAACTTTGAGGAATATCATCAAAACTTTGGTATATTCTTGGGAGTTGTGATATGTATGAAGAACATCTGTCATGTCTCCTGTGAGTAGCGAACAATTAAAAACTGCTGCTTTCCTCATTAAAGCGGAACTTATATTTTTCTCACTTTCTTACATTGATGAAGTAAAACATTATATACCAAATAACCTTATGGGATAACATCAAATTCATGGGTTAAAGATTAATGTAAAAATCTTCTGTCTAAAAGTTAAACTATGTAGTGCTCAGCTTCTGGCTTTAAAAATAAAGAAGGTAGTAAGATTTAGATTAATTAAATATTAGGAAAATGTACATTTAAAGTCAAAATACAGTAAAACTTCTAATAAACTGAATAGATACTATGTGAGTGCCATGCACTGTACTTGATATATTTTACATATACAGTATTGTTTTCTATTATTATTATTTTTGTGTGTGTGTGTGTGTGTGTGTGTGTGTGTGTGTGTGGTACGTGGGCCTTTCACTGTTGTGGCCTCTCCCGTTGCGGGTCACAGGCTCCGGACACGCAGGCTCAGCGGCCATGGCTCACGGGCCCAGCCGCTCCGCAGCATGTGGGATCCTCCCCGACCGGGGCACGAACCCGCGCCCCCTGCATCAGCAGGCGGACTCTCAACCACTGCACCACCAGGGAAGCCCTCAATTATTATTTTTGACAATCCTGAAACTAGTATATTTTTTCTTCCTGGAGAGGATAGGAGGTGAAATCATACCATTTAAATTTTTCCTAATTTAGAAACTCAAAGGGGAATGAATTCCTACTGGCTTATAGCTACAGGTTTTCAACTTCTTAGGTTTAAGTTCGTCATTATGACCATATTGCTCTTCCTAGTGTGAGCTCTAGGATCATTTCTTGGCATTTTGTGGCACTTACCAAGATATGAGAAGGAAATTAGAGCACAGAGAAAACTCTGAATCTGTGCGGTTCCTTGGGCTACAAGCCTGTCCTCCTGAGTACATTAGCATTTTTGCTTACTTTATTTTCTATTCCTGTTTCACAAATCACTACAGACTTTGCATCATAAAACAACCCAAATTTATCTCATAGTTTTTGTTTGTCAGAAGTCCAGGTGGGCTCAGCTGGGCCCACTACATAAGGTCTTACTAAGCCAAAATCAGTATGTTAGCAGAGCTGCATTCTTTCTTTCTTTTTGGAGTCTCTGAGGAAGAATCCATTTCCCAGTTCATTTGGATTGTTGACTGCATACAGTTTTAAGACTGAGGTCCTTCTTTCCTTGCTGTCAGCCAGGGCTAGTCTTCACTCATAGAAGTTGAAATGCTTTCAGTGCTGCCCCCTCCAGTAATGTCAGGCAAAGTCTCTCTCATGCTTATCTCTGACTTCTGCTACTGCCAAAAGCTCTCTGACAGAGAAAGTTCTTCACTCTTACTGGCTCATGTGATTAGATTGGCCATCTGGATAACCCAGGATAATCTTCCTATTTTAGAATCTGTGATGATTTTTACATCTGCAAAGTCCATTTTGCTATGTAACATAACCTATTCATAAGTTCCAGGGATTGGGGTGTGGACATTTTTGGGGGGCCATTCTGCCTAGTACACTCATATATATACTCCTGAAAAGAAATTTGATAAACTATGTACTCTTGCACATTTCTAAGTTGATTCCTAAAATATTTCTTCGTAAGTTTAGATAGTTGAAAAAAATGTAATTTCTGGCTTTTCAAGATACACCATTCTTTTATAAGTACAGTTGATCCTTAAACAACATGGGTTTGAACTGCATGGATCCACTTATATGTGGATTATTTTCAGTAGGAAGTACAGTTATCCCACAGAGCCATTTGTCCTTTGGATTGCTGCTCCAGTCATAGTCCCAAATTTACATTTGTCTAGCTAAATGCCCTGTTCTGGTCCCTTTTCCTTTAAGGAACAGTCTGTATATAAAACAATTTTGTTGCCAATTTTGAAATGAGAGTCCTTATAGCTTTTGGTATTTGCATCAAAAGTTTTAAACATATTAAGGCTGTTTTGGCCAACCTTATTCAAGGTAAAGTGCAACTCTTCTTTTCAACAGTCTGTGCAATAAGGAAATCTCCAAGTTCCTACTTGGCCCTCATGCATGGGAGCTCAGCCCTCAGGTAAGGGAAGGTCAACTTTCCCTTTAACATCTTGCTCCTGGGATAGCTGCCTTTTCCTAATGCAATTGGTAACTGAACTTTCTGCCAAGTTCTTACCCAATCTCACCTTAGGCACTCCATTACTTACCTAACGGTCCCATGTAATCATTCCTAAGTTTTGTGGACTGCCTAGTGAGTTTATCCTCCTAAACTACAACTATTTAGGTTGTTGCTTTACTCTTATATTGTTACTCTGGTCTTCAGATAGTTTTTCTTCTTCCTCTGTCACCTACAGATTGGTCTTGCGTATTTAGAGAAGTCCTTATTAACATTGGTCTTGCTCCTTGGCCACTGGCAGGAGTTTCTGCCTTTGAAAGCTCCCTTCAGTGGACTGATAAGACATCTCTACAAGATATCCAACCATCTTACATTTTAGAATGAGCTGCATATGATGACAGAAACAACTAATTGTCCACCAATATTCATTCTCTTCTTTTTCCTTATTGTAGATGCTCCAGTTTTTTTTTCCAAGCATGTGGTGAAATAAAGAATGTATTTCTCAGCTTCCTTGCTAGCTATGGCCATGTGATTTAAGTTCTGGCCAGAATAGAAGTTTCCTGTAAGATTTCTGAAAAGTATCCTTAAAGGGAGGCTATCTCTCATCTCACCATTTTCCTTCCTGCCATTGATGTGATGGCTAGACCTTGAGCAGTTATTTTAGACTGTGAAGGGGGCGCCACATGTTGAGGATGGAAGAACAACAAGACAGAAGGAGCCTGGGTTCCCAATGACCATGGTTCTGGACTGCCTGTGTTCTTGTGAGAGAAATAAACTTCTGACTCATTTAAGCCATTGTTATTTTGAGTTTTCTCACAGCTGAACCTAATCCTAACTGATACAGGCATAAAAAAGTCATTTCCAAATAAGAAGCACATAAACAGTTGTGTGAAGCACACTGGCACAAGAAGAGCCATTAACCTTCACTCTTAAGAATTTTGACGCTCAAGATTCAGCGCTGCCGTTTCGCGGATCAGCTGTGACTACCTCTTCCTTCTGTTATATTAAAAAGTTTTATTTTTCCCTTTTCACCAAGATTCCATTGCCGTGCTTCCATCTTTGAAACTGTTACACATCTGATAGGTGGCAGTGTGCCAGGAGTTTTGGGAGGCCACAAGGTAAACATCTTCCTGGAGCATTAAAGATTTTGCAGGGAACCTTAATTTTTATACTAAAAAATAATGGAATAGAAGGCAAAATACACATGCATTTTAAAATATAAAATAAACATTTACAAATTTTTGTAGTGGAGTTATTTATTTAAATTTATTTATTTATTTTTGGCTGTGTTGGGTCTTCGTTGCTGCGTGTGGGCTTTCTCTGGTTGTGTTCATTGCACTGCGTGGGCTTCTCATTGCCATGGCTTCTCTCGTTGCAGAGCACGGGCTCTAGGCGCGTGGGTTTCAGTAGTTGCAGCAGGCGGGCTCAGTAGTTGTGGCACCCGGGCTTAGTTGCTCCACCGCATGTGGGATCTTCCCAGACCAGGGCTCGAACCCATGTCCCCTGCATTGGCTGGCGGATTCTTAACCACTGCGCCACCAGGGAAGTTCCTGGAGTTATTTAGATTTTGCAGAGTAATGAATTTGCTCTTTTCTGCTTCTCCTTTGCCCTAGGGATACTTAGATGGAAACTTGAGAAGCACTGCTTACTTGATTGGAGTTGAGGGATTCCTGGCAGAAGAGTAAATAAAGCTCATGGCCCACCAGCTAGAAAGGTAAGAAATTTTAAGCTTTTGCTGCAAAAGTGGTCTTTTATTTTGTGATTGTCTCTCAAATATTATTAAGTTCAAGAGGTGTTTCCATACGGTAATCCTCAGAATGCTAGTTGTCCTACCATATTGATAATGTTCAGTAAAAGAAATTTCTAAGGTTCAGCAAATTTGGAAATATCCTTTTGGAGCTACAGTGCATAACAGCATGTAAAAGCACACTGAAGACTACATAAAAGTATGTAATTTTGTTTAACTCAGAGGGTCCTAAACTTGTCTGACTAGGGAGCCCTCTGTAGCAAAGAGTTCCAATATGAAAGTCCCAACTCTCCTAGGATTTTGTAAGGATTAACTCCTACCCTCTTGCATGTGCTCGATAAATATTTATTGACTGAATAAGTAAATGAGACATCCGAATTTCAGGGTAGGGGGATAGTGGATGGAGGAAGATCAGAGGTGAGTGGTATTAACTAAGAAAGGAACAGATGAGTGGGAAGTAAGAGCACTCTAGACTGAGAGAGGGAGCTGCCTAACTACAGCCAAGAGATCAAGGTATCATTAAGACTGGGGTGGGTGTCAGAGGTCAGTCCACGCAAGGGTCTGCAGACAGTGTTAAGGATTAGAAGCCTTATCATAAGAACATGTTTTTCCGTAACTTGTCCTTTCCTCTGATT